>NC_092719.1:67425180-68027680 GCF_047496885.1 Scyliorhinus torazame | reverse complement strand
AAGGAGGGAATGATGCATTTCCTGGATCAGCTGGAATTCCCTAAGGTGGAGGAGCAGGAGAGGGCGGGACTGGAAGCACAGATTGAGATGGAGGAGGTGGTAAAAGGGATTGGGAGCATGCAGGCGGGGAAGGCCCCGGGACCGGACGGATTACCGGTGGAATTTTATAGGAAGTATATGGACCTACTGGCCCCGCTTTTGACGAGAACCTTTAATGAGGCCAGGGAAAGGGGGCAGCTGCCCCCGACTATGTCGGAGGCAATGATATCGCTCCTTTTGAAGAAGGAAAAAGACCCGCTGCAGTGTTGGTCCTACAGGCCCGTTTCCCTTTTAAATGTACATGCTAAGCTCCTGGCTAAGGTGATGGCGACGAGGATAGAGGACTGTGTCCCGGGGGTGGTCCACGAGGATCAAACTGGGTTCGTTAAGGGGAGACAGCTGAACACGAACAAACGGAGGTTGCTAGGGGTAATGATGATGCCCCCACCAGTGGGGGAGGCGGAGATAGTGGTGGCGATGGACGCCGAGAAAGCATTCGACAGAGTGGAGTGGGATTATCTGTGGGAGGTGCTGAGGAGATTTGGTTTTGGAGAAGGGTATATCGGATGGGTACAGCTGCTGTATAGGGCCCCGGTGGCGAGCATGGTCACGAACAGACAGAGGTCTGACTACTTCCGTCTTCATAGAGGAACGAGGCAGGGGTGTCCCCTGTCTCCGTTACTGTTTGCATTGGCGATTGAGCCCCTGGCTATAGCACTGAGGGGCTCCAGGAAGTGGAGGGGAGTACTCAGGGCAGGAGAAGAGCACCGGGTATCCTTGTATGCAGATGATTTATTGCTGTATTTTGCGGACCCAGTGGAGGGAATGCCTGAGATAATGCAGACACTCAGGGAGTTTGGGGAATTTTCGGGGTACAAATTGAATATGGGGAAGAGTGAGTTGTTTGTGGTGCATCTGGGGGAGCAGAGCAGGGGAATAGATGACTTACCGCTGAGGAAGGTAACAAGAGATTTCCGGTACTTAGGGATTCAGATAGCCAGGAGTTGGGGAACCTTACATAGGCTTAATTTAACAAGATTGGTGGAACAGATGGAGGAGGATTTCAAGAGATGGAACACGGTGCCCGTCACTGGTGGGTAGGGTGCAGGCGGTCAAAATGGTAGTCCCCCGAGATTCCTTTTTGTGTTTCAGTGCCTTCCGGTGATGGGCACGAAGGCTTTTTTCAAGAGAATTGAGAAAAGTGTAATGAGTTTTGTGTGGGCCGGGAAGACCCCGAGAGTATGGAAGGGGTTCTTGCAGCGTAGCAGGGATAGGGGGTGGCTGGCACTACCGAGCCTAAGTGAATACTACTGGGCCGCCAATATCTCAATGGTGTGTAAGTGGATGGGGGAAGGGGAGGGAGCGGCGTGGAAGAGATTGGAAATGGCGTCCTGCAAAGGAACCAGCCTGCAAGCAATGGTGACGGCGCCGTTGCCGTTCTCCCCGAAGAAATACACCACAAGTCCAGTGGTGGTGGCAACACTAAAAATTTGGGGGCAGTGGAGACGACATAGGGGAAGGACGGGAGCCTCGGTGCGGTCCCCGATAAGAAATAACCATAGGTTTGTCCCGGGGAGAATGGAGGGATTTGGAGCATGGCAGAGAGCTGGGGTTGTGCAACTGAGGGATCTGTTCGTAGACGAGACGTTTGCGAGTCTGGGAGCGCTGACGGAAAAATATGGGTTGCCCCAAGGGAATGAATTTCGATACATGCAACTGAGGGCTTTTGCGAGGCAGCAGGTGAGGGAATTCCCGCAGCTCCCGATGCAGGAGATTCAAGATAGAGTGATCTCAGGGATATGGGTGGGGGATGGTAGGGTGTCGGATATATACAGGGGAATGAGGGACGAGGGGGAGATCATGGTGGATAAGCTGAAGGGGAAATGGGAAGAAGAGCTGGGGGAAGAGATGGAGGAGGGGCTGTGGGCTGATGCCCTACGTAGGGTAAACTTGTCGTCCTCGTGCGCCAGGCTAAGCCTGATACAATTCAAGGTTTTGCACAGGGCGCATATGACCGGAGCAAGGCTCAGTAAATTTTTTGGGGTAGAGGATAGGTGTGGGAGATGCTCGAGAAGCCCAGCAAACCACACCCACATGTTTTGGTCATGTCCGGCACTAGAGGGGTTCTGGGTGGGGGTGGCAAAGGTGCCTTCGAAGGTGGTGGGGGTCCGGGTCGAGCCAGGCTGGGGGTTGGCTATATTCGGGGTTGCAGAAGAGCTGGGAGCGCAGGAGGCGAAAGAGGCTGATGTCTCGGCCTTTGCGTCCCTAGTAGCCCGGCGAAGGATATTGCTTATGTGGAAGGAAGCCAAACCCCCGGGCGTGGAGACCTGGATAAATGACATGGCAGGGTTTATAAAACTAGAACGGATAAAGTTCGCACTAAGGGGTTCGGCTCAAGGGTTCACCAGGTGGTGGCAACCGTTCATTGACTACCTCGCAGAACAATAAAGGAAATGGGAAAGTAACAGCAGCAACCCAGGGGCGGGTCCTCAGGGGTGTTTTTGTATAGATATTTGTATTAGGCTATGTATATTGGATTGTTTGATTTTATTTTTGGAGAGTTATTATTTTTGATATGGCAGTTGCCATTTAGTTTATATATTATTTATTTATTTGTTAAAAACGGCCACTGTTATTTATACTGTTTTATTGTTGTAAAAAGGAAAACCTTAGTATTGTTTTGTTTGGCCAAAAAATTTGAATAAAATATATATTTTTAAAATAAAAGACTCAAAGAGCCGCTCCAATCCACATTCTCCAGCTCTTGCCGAATTCAGTTGTAGTTGGCTTTCCCCAATTTAGCAATCCCACTCGAGGACCACTCTTGTCCTTATCCATGAGTATTCGAAAACCTGCGGAATTATGATCATTATTCCTAAAATGTTCCCCTACTGAAACTTTGGTCACCTGGCCGGGCTCATACCCCAATATCAGGTCCAGTCAGGCCCCCTCCCTGATTGGATTATCAACATACTGTTTCAAAAAATCCTCCTGGACACACCGAACAAATTGCCCTCCATCCGAACCCCTGGCACTAAGATGATGCAAGTCAATATGGGGGGAAATTAAAATCACCCACAGCAACTCTGCTATTTTCACATCTTTCCAGAATCTGACAACATACCTGTTCCTCTGTATCCCGCTTCAGGATAACTTCAAATAAACTGATGTGTTTAGTTATTAATGCACTGAAGTGTCATAATGTATATTATGTCTTTTGTTGTGTGTTGTTTTCTTTTTGTTTAATAAATATTTTTTATTAATTGTTTACACAAACTGGACTGATTCCTCACTGGGCTGTACATTGGTCCTCATATTTTTGCAAACATAAATACACCACTAGGAACGACTGTTTCAGGTTATCCTTCGGGGTTTTGAGACACTCTCACAGGTAAAGTCACAGGGCTCTTAAGATAGTTCCTGTCTCAATGCCACCCAGCGCTTCTTTTAGAATTTGTTCTTGGGATGTGGACGTTGCTGGCTGGGTCAGCATTTGTTGTCCATATCTAATTACCCTTGAACTGAGTGGCTTACTAGGTCATTTCAGTGAGGGGCAAGTAATGATAATAATAAGTAAGAGTGAATCTCATCGCTGTGTGGGTCTGGAGTCACATGTAGGCCAGACCGAGTAAGGAGGGCAGATTTCCTTCCCTTAAAGACATTAGTGTACCAGGTGGGTTTAATACAACAATGGGTAATGATTTTATGGTCATCATTAGACTTTTAATTCCAAGATTCTTATTTAATTCAAATTTTATCATCTGCTGTGGCGGGATTCAAACCTTGATCCCCAGATATTACCCCGGGTCTCTGGACTGCTAGTCCAGTGACAATACCAATATGCCACCGCCTCTCGACTCAGTCATTAAAACAGGAAGTGGTGGAACTACTCACCAGGCCTGGCAGCATCTGTGAAGAGAAAAACAGCGATCAAACCAAATGGGAACTATATTCCGTAGCAACCGCATTTCATCACGTGTTTCCCGGCGCTCACCGTGGTGAGAAACACAACGCTATCTTTTTTTTTTTGGCTCATGGGACGTAGGCATCGCAGGCTGTGCCAGCATTTATTGCCCACCCCTAATTGCCCTTGAGGGGGCAGTTAAGAGTCAATCACATTGCTATGGGTCTGGAGTCACATGTAGACCAGACCAGGTAAGCACAGCAGATTTCCTTCCCTAAAAGGACATTAGTGAACCAGAAGGGTTTTTACGACAATCGACAGTGGTTCATTGGTGATTATTAGACTTTTAATTCCAGATTTTTATTGAATGCAAATTTCACCATCTGCAGTGGTGGAATTTGAACCCGGGTCCCCAGTGGTGGAATTCTAACCCGGGTCTCTGGTTTACTAGTCCAATCACAATGTTGCTAGGCCACAGGCTCTTCTCTAATGTGACTCTGGTTTGATACGGGGCCTTCGCGGGGAATTCATGGCCAAGGCCACCCTTGTCCCATTCCCTGCCCCATTCCCTGCACTGAGGAACCCCGCTTGCCTAAAGTCCTCGGTGCAGGGAGAGATCAGGATGCCATTTTTAAATGCCCCGATCTCTCAAGCCCCCAACGCGACCCCTGAACACTCCCCCAAGCCCCAACTCATGTATAACAGGGTCCTCAGAGCCCCCGCACTCCCATCAGACCAATGCAGAGCACCCCAGGCCCGATCCCCATCATGCAAAACAAATGCCAGCTTGGCACTGCTAGCCTGGCACCCCGGAAGTGCCCCTTCCTGTGGCAGTGCTACCTCGGTACCTTGGCATTGCCATGCTGGCACCCAGGTAGCACTGTCAGGGTGCCAAGCTGGCACCAACAGTGCCATGGTGCCACCCTGCCCAGAGGGCTAGCACCTGGGGGCCAATCACCTGAGAGACCGCCATGAGTGCCGTTTCATTTGGTCCCCATTTGTGGAGACCAGCACTGAATGGCGCGCGCCTGAGGTTTCCAAGGCAAAGGAGTAACACCTTGGTTATCTCAGGGACCTGCATATTAGAGTGAAACTAGCTGTCTCGCTCTGATATGCGGATTTGCCAAAAGGTGATCCTGCCCACACTGGGCAGGCTTCACATCGTGATGTCTCACGAGATCGCGTTAGATTTGGCAAGGCGTGACAAGCAGGGTAGATTCCAGGAGTGGGGTCTCCCGACATTTACCGGCCACATTGCGCTGCGGCGCTTTGCTTTAAGGGCGCAGTGTGGCCGGTAGATCGCACCCAGAGTTTTGAGCGGAGCAGAACTCTGCGTCTTTGCATTTGCCACATTGTTTCTATATTAGGCTGTAATGTCATTAGTCGTAATCTGCAAAGATAACGGTACAAAAGGGCAGTGACAGAAAGTTGCACAATTAGTTTGTTGTAATTCAGTAATCCTGTCAAGGCCCATTACAAGGTATAAACGATTACTTTAACTTTCTGGGAGAGATAGATAGCACTAGAATTCGGGTTAGATGGGGTCAGAGTAAGGGAGAAAGTAATAGAGGGAAGAATTGTCCATTTTTTGGTCTAGTTGGCTTGAAACTCCTAGAAAGGAAGCAGAAGAGCAAATTTACAAGAAAATTACAGAGGTTTGGAAGACTTAGAGAGTAGTTATCTTGAGAAACGTTAATGATTCACACTTTGAATAGAATCCCTACAGTGCAGAAGGAGGCCATTCAGCCCATTGGGTCTGCTCCCACCTTCTGAAAGAGCACTCTGCCGAAGCCCACTCCCCCACCCTATCCCTGTAGCCCCACCGGACCTGCACAACCCTGGGCACTAGGGGCAATTTAGAATAGCCAATGCAACTAATTTGCACATCTTTGGCCTGTGGGAGGAAACCAGAGCACGCAGAGGAAACCCACGCAGTCACGGGGAGAAAGTGCAAACTCCACACAGTCACCCAAGGCCGGAATTGAACCCAGG
Source organism: Scyliorhinus torazame (assembly GCF_047496885.1). Classification (NCBI taxonomy): domain Eukaryota; kingdom Metazoa; phylum Chordata; class Chondrichthyes; order Carcharhiniformes; family Scyliorhinidae; genus Scyliorhinus; species Scyliorhinus torazame. The sequence goes on along the minus strand of NC_092719.1, from coordinate 68,021,745 downwards.
TCCCTGGTGCTGTGAGGTAGTAGTGCTAACCACTGTGCCACCGTGCAGCCCCATTCATGGGATGTGAGCATCATTGGCTAGGCCAGCATTTATTGCCCAGCCTGAATTGTCCACAAGGTGGTGGTGTGCTGCCTTCTTGAACAGCTGTACCCCATGTGTTGCACGAACACCTGCAGTGCTTTTAGGGAGGGGGTCTCCGGGACTTTAACCCAGTGACAGTGAAGGAACAGCGCTATAGTTCCAATTCAGAATGTTGAGTCACGTGGGAGGGGAACCTGCAGATGGTGGTGGTCCCATTCATCTATTGCCAGTGTCCTTCTAGATGGTAGAGATCATGTATTTGGAACCTGCTTCTGAAGGAGCCTTGATAAATTGTATTATATACTTGCATCAATTATATAGATTGGGAGAGTGGTATGTAAAAGGCAGGGCGAGGCAAGTGTTCTTAGAGCGAATTCAGGAAAATGTTCCAAAGCAGTACCGTGTGTTTTGAGTTCACCAAGGAAATGGGCACTACTAAGCCTGATTCTTGAGAATGAGGAAGGCTAAATGGATCATGTGTCAATAAGAGAAGATTTAGAGGACAGTGATCATTATATCATAAAATTTAGGTTGGAATATGGAAAAGGACAAAGAACAATCTAGATTAAGTGTAATTAACTGGGGGAAAGCCAACATCAATGGGTTAAGAATTGATCTTGGCCGAATAAATTAGAATCAAAGGTTAGTAGGAAAAACAGTAGTTAAACATTAAGGCACAGTCAAGGTATATTCCCACAAAGGGGAAGGGTAGGTCTAACAAACCAGAGCTGCCTGGATGATAAGAGAGATAAAGAAGAGAAAGCGTATTTATGACAATGCCAGATGAGGAACAGGCTGAAAACAGAAGGTTTAGAGGGGCAGTGAAAAATCAAATAAGAGAAGCAAAGAGAGTATGAAAAGAGACTGGCAGTGAACATAAGAGAATCCCAAAGGCATATAAATGTTAAAAGGATAGGAATTGGAGGAATAGGTCCTACTAGGGACCAAAAAGGTGGTTTGGGCACAGATGCAGGGTGCATGGCATGGTTTAGCCAGCAATTTAATGACCTAATGTTCTATTAACTGGAAATTGTGACATCCCAACACCATCACTTTAGCAATCGGAAGCCATTCAGAAGTCATCCTGAATCTGAAGGTTTCAGAACATTACATGTCAGTTCTTTCCAGCTTCCAATCACTTTGTGGTATCGTGTCATCCGCTTTCTGAAATGCAAATCTAGTGATATTGGATTTTTAAAATTTTCACCAGCCTTAAGTATTAAATAACCCATTGCCTCACCAGTAACTGGCATTTTTGATTAAGCGGCACCGCACTGCATAACAGAAATTTTAACTGTAATTTGTGTTTACCGAAGATAATGCTGCACAGTCATGGCGAAACAGGGTAATATCATGGTGAAACAGGGTAATTCAGAAATTTGAGATTTAAAACTGATAAGGAGGTGGTATTAGATAGACTGTCTATGCTGACAGTTTGTAAAGCATCAAAACCGATGAGATACATCAAAAGGTATTGAACGAAGAGAGTGGAAATTGCTAGGGTACTGCCCATAATTTTCCAATCTTCCCTCCGACTCCAGAGTGGTGCCAGAGCAGTGGAGAATTGGAAATGTTTCACTCTTGTTTTAAAAAAGGGTGCAAGAATAAGCCCAGCAACTACAGGCCGGTCAGTTTAACCTCAGTGGTGTGAAAACGTCTAGAAGCTATAATTAGAGACAAAATTAATTAGTGCACATTCATCCATGTGACTTTTAAGGAAAGCCAGCATGGGGGCAGCACGGTGGCGCAGTGGTAGCACTGCAGCCTCACGGCACCAAGGTCCCAGGTTCGATCCCGGCTCTGGGTCACTGTCCGTGTGGAGTTTGCACATTCTCCCAGTGTTTGCATGGGTTTCGCCCCACAACCCAAAAAGATGTGCAGGGTAGATTAATTGGCCACGCTAAATTGCCCCTTAATTGGAAAAATAAATTGGGTACTCTAAATTTATTTTAAAAAAGGAAAGCCAGCATGGATTTAAGGGAAAATCATGTTTAACTAACCTGCTGGAGTTTTTTGAAGAGGTAACAGACGGTCAAGAAGGGTAATGCTGTTGATGCAGTGTACATGGGAATTCAAAAAGGCATTTGATACAGTGCCACAGAACCAACCTGTTTTAAAAAATAATTAATTTACGGGTTGTGGGCATCACTGGATAGAGCAGTATTTATTTCCCATCCCCAATTGCCCTTCAGAAGATGGTGGGGAGTTGCCTTCTTGAACCACTGCAGTCCCTGAGGTGCAGGTACACCCAAAGTGATGTTAGGGAGGGAGTTCCAGGATTTTGACCTGGTGGCAGTGAAAGAACGACAATATATTTCCAAGTCAGGGTGGTGAGTGATTGGAGGGAAACCTCTAAGTGGTGGGACTCCCAGGTATCTGATGCTCTTGTCTTTCTAGAGAGTAGGGGTTGTGGATTTGGGAGGTGCTTCCCAAGGAACATTGTGAGCAAAGTTATAGCTCATGGAATAAAACAACACCAGCAACATGGATACGAAATTGGCTGAGTGACTGGAAACAGAGTAATGGCTCATGGATGTTTTTCCAAATGGACAAAAGTTTGTAAGTGGTATTCCCTGGGGTTCAGTGCTGGGATCCTTGCTCGTCATGATATATATTAATGATCTAGACCTTGATACACAGAACACAATTTCAAAATGTTAAGTATGATATGAAACTTGGGAAATATTGTGAACTGTGAGCATAGTGTAGAATTTCAAAATGATATAGACATGTTGGTGGAATTGGCAGACAAACGGAAGGTGAAGTTCAGTGCGGAGAATGTGAAGTGGGTAATTTTAGCAGGAAGGACATGAAGAAACAATATAAAATAAAGGATGCAACTCTAAAGTGGGGTGCAGGAGCAGCGGAACCAGGGTGTATATACGCACAAGTCATTGAAGATGGCAAGACAGGTTGACAGAGTGGTTAATGAAGCATACAGTGTCCTAGGCTTTATTAATAGGGACATAAAGGAGTAAAAGAGCAAAGCAATCATGTTGAGCTTGTAGAAGTCACTAATTTGGCCTGAGTTAGAGTATTGCACCAAATTCCTGGCATTGGCAAAATGGAGAATGTTTTCCTTTGGAGGAAAGAAGGCCGAACAAAGAACAAAGAAATGTACAGCACAGGAACAGGCCCTTCGGCCCTCCAAGCCCGTGCCGACCATGCTGCCCGACTAAACTACAATCTTCTACACTTCCTGGGTCCGTATCCCTCTATTCCCATCCTATTCATGTATTTGTCAAGATGCCCCTTAAATGTCACTATCGTCCCTGCTTCCACCACCTCCTCCGGTAGCGAGTTCCAGGCACCCACTACCCTCTGCGTAAAAAACTTGCCTCGTACATCTACTCTAAACCTTGCCCCTCTCACCTTAAACCTATGCCCCCTAGTAATTGACCCCTCTACCCTGGGGAAAAGCCTCTGACTATCCACTCTGTCTATGCCCCTCATAATTTTGTATACCTCTATCAGGTCTCCCCTCAACCTCCTTCGTTCCAGTGAGAACAAACCAAGTTTATTCAACCGCTCCTCATAGCTAATGCCCTCCATACCAGGCAACATTCTGGTAAATCTCTTCTGCACCCTCTCTAAAGCCTCCACATCCTTCTGGTAGTGTGGCGACCAGAATTGAACACTATACTCCAAGTGTGGCCTAACTAAGGTTCTATACAGCTGCAACATGACTTGCCAATTCTTATACTCAATGCCCCGGCCAATGAAGGCAAGCATGCCGTATGCCTTCTTGACTACCTTCTCCACCTGTGTTGCCCCTTTCAATGAGCTGTGTACCTGTACTCCTAGATCTCTTTGACTTTCAATACTCTTGAGGGTTCTACCGAGTGGAGGTTTGATAAGAGATATGCAAAACATGAAGGATTGGGACTGGCAAGGTGTAGAGAAACTGTTCCCATTTGTGAAAGATGAAGAGCAAGAGGGACAGATTTAAAGTAATTGTGAAAAGACGCCAAGGCAACATGAGGAAAGCTTTTTCAGATGAGTAGTGGTTAAGGTCTGGAATGCACTCGTCAAGAGTGTGGGTGGAGACTGGTTCAAATCAAGCCAATCAAAAGGGAAGTAGATTGTTATATGAAAAAGAAGAATGTTCAGGGTTACTGGGAGAAGACAATTGAATGGCACTTGGTGAGTTGCTCATTCGGAGAGCTGGGGCAAGTGGCCTGTTCTAATGCAACAATTCTGTCATACGTTAGGCTTACAGTTCTGGATCTGCATCGCAATTCCATGATTTGGGGATGAAATCACTCAAGTACCAGTGCCACAATTTACTATTACATCCATACCAACAGTATTTCTATAGGACATCCCATTCCAAATCCACAGCTGCATCTCAAGGTTTTATCCCAGCTGCAGAGCTAGTTTCAGTATGTTGCAATAGATATGCTTTCAGGAAATCATTAGTGCCTCACCACCTCTTGCTACAAAAAAAAGATATTATTTCCATTGCCAGACTGAACTACAATTGCTTACGATATCGGTGCTGTACAATGTAACAAGTATTTCATTCAGCTTTCCAAAATCCCATTTATTTTGTCTTCTCAATCCTGTTGGCTGCCCCAGTTCCTGGTAACACTCAGCTGGCACGAGGCTATCACCAGCTATTTCTTATTCATGGGCAGCCAGCTCTGCCGATACCTTTATACTGTCACCGTTCATTCCATATCTCTGGGCTTAATGATTTTCTCACCTGCTGAACTGGTGTATTTTTAGCACCTTTTCTCATCCACTTGATTCCTCTCCTTGCGCCCTCACCCCCACCCGCTGCCGGGCAGACACCTCTGCCTCGCTTAGATGATTTTCCTGGTGATTGGCAGAGCATCATTCTTATGGTTGTACCGATGTCACAGTTGAACAATGAAGAGGCTACTCAAGTAGCATTAATTCCACATTTCAGTTTGCAATTTGTACTCTGTAGTATTCTTGTAGCTCAGCACATTAAACAGCTGAGTTCTAACCCAACAATAAAAGATTTTTTTTTTTTTTTTTTTTTTTAAAAGCTTGAAACCAACCTCTCCATCTTCCCTTTCTTGAAAATCAGTCAGCTTTTTCAGCCAAGTCATCACTGAGTAATAATCTGTATTATTCCTGAATGTTTTTTCTTTATTTTCACAATAAAGAGACAATTTAGTGTGGCCAATCCACTTACCCTGCACATCTTTGGATTATGGGGGCGAGGCCGACACAGACACGGGAAAATGTGCAACTTCCACACAGACAGTGACCCGGGGCCAAGATAGAAGCCGGGTCCTCGGCTCCGCGACTTACCCAACTGTTGCCAACTGAACCTCAATGCCTTTGTGAATAAAACTAAGTAACAAGTCACAGATGATCTTAGTAATGCTTCGTTAAACATCAGAGAACATTCCGAAAAACCCCATCTTTGGTTTTTACTTCTTAGCATTTTCCATTTAAAAACAAACTGCATTTATATCGAACCATTCATGACCACAGGAAACCCCAAAAGTGCTGGACAGCCAATGAAGGATTTTGGAAATGTAGTTACTCTGGTGGTGTACGAAATGTGACAGCAGGCTCCAAGGTACAGCAGTGTACTAATGACCAGGTAATCTGTTTATTGAGAGACACTGACTGACATTATCACAAATTATTAAATGGGAATTTAAAGGGCATTTTTACTAGGAAGACAAATTAAGTGAAAGAATATTTTCAATAAACTGATTTCACTCGGATAAATTTGAGCATCTTCAGCAGATCATAACCTCATTCAGACAACGCTTTCAAGCTTTTTAATAATTCATTATCATTTCTCTTCGTAATGAACCATCTGTTTCAATCCTCGCCCCCCCCCCCAAAAAAAAAAAAAAAGTAGGTCCCAGTTCATCAAAACACAAGCACAACAAAACAGATTTACTTCAGGTGTTTATTAATACAAAAAGTGGAATACATGAGAGATCCATGGCTGAGAAAAAATAGAAAGTACAGAGCAAAAATTTATCAAACTATTAAAATTAGCAGAACTCATGGCCAGCCCCCCAAACAAAAACAAAAAAAATCAATAAACAGGTTTTGGCCATAAACAAAACTGTCAATTACAACAGAATAGATGTCTTACATGCTGCTTATTTCTATTCCCTGCCATCCTGCTGGGGTACTGTACTATTGATGCTGTCTTGTTGGCACAAATGGGCCATTAATAAGTGAGCAATAAAACAGTGAGGGCATCACATTCAATACCAATGCGTTTCCAACATATGTACACAAGCGCTTTGAACAGAGTTGAGTGGCACCAGAGGTCCTTGCCCCCATCTTTCATCCCCTATAGGGTTGGGGTGAAGGAGCAGGCAGAAAGAGTATGGTTAATACCTAGTGTAAGTACCCGCCCCAGCTTAAAGTACTGCAGATGCTGGAATCATCTGGGTGGAGTGAACTACAAAACGTGTAAACCCATTGACATGGAGCAGTTACTGAACACTTCTCTTTGCAGGATCTCTCTGCGTTCATCAAGACAATGTGTGCTGATACACATGAGATGACCCAGTGACAACAGCTCCACAAAACTGTGGCAATCCTCATACTTACTGCATCGATTTAAACATAGTGACCAGCTATTCTCGTAATCATCATGTAATCATAATAAATGTGAAGGTTTAGTGTAGTGTGCACGTTACCAGCATAAATTTAAGAGATGCTGCAGGTTTCACTCCAACATAAGGTGTAAGAAGACCAGCAGCAACATGGCTGACTGTATAACAGCATCTTATAAGCGTTACACAGGATTTTTGCTACATTTCAAAACTCTGCCTAGTCACGGATCGTGGTGCATATTGCTCGAGAGCACATTTGGTTTAGTCACAATTGCACAGTCGGTCCCATTTAATCCGAAATTCATACTCTTCAGATATCAGGGACAGGATTCTCCGATATCCCAGCCGTGTGTTTCTCAGCAGCGCGTAGTTTGCTGGCAGCGGAATTCTCTCTTCCCACTGCAAGCCAACGGGATTTCCAATTGACACCTTCCCACGCCACCGGGAAACCCATGGCGGGGGTGCACCATCGGCGGGAAAAGAGAATCCCAACAGCCTGAGAATTCCGCCCCAGATCAAAGCAATCTCCTCTGCACCCACTAAATTTGAAAGTTTAAACCTCTACACTCCCGACATGATGCTTTGTTAACTGATGGTTTCAGAGATAAAATGATGAAATTTCAACAATGAAAGCAAAATTGAAAAAGCAACTAAGATAGCTCTGTGATAGGCTGGCCACCCATCTGTCATTGTCTCTCCATCCATCAGGTACTGTCTCTGTTTTTTCACACTTCTTTTATGCTGTCCATCAGTGGCCATCACCATCAGTACAATACCCCAGACGAGAAACACACCCCTTCTTTTACATACCTGATCATTCCTTCAGTTGACATCTCTTCATCTCTTGGTGCTGGTCAATGCTTTTGGCCACCTCCCCACTAAAGTACTGAGCAGTAACACCAAAGGCTGGATCAACACTACCACTAAAACTACACTAACTATTCCACATAAAAAGGAATACTTCACATTCAAGTTAATTTGCACTCAATCTTTTTCTACTATTTGAATGCCCGTGGGGTCTTTAGCACAGCGGCTGGTTAACACATTTCAAATTGCTCTGTTTCCTGCTGGAAACCTGCCTCCAAACACGTTTTTCTACTTAAACACAAAAATTCTGGCTAGTGACACATAAAATTAAACCTGGTTTGGAAAGGTTGATTTGACTTCCGTTGCCCCTTCATTTTCAACAATTTAACAGAAATTTTATATTTTCATTACTTCAACATGAATACAGAGGTTACATATCAAGAAAATAAGAGTAGAATAAACAAAGAAGGTTTGGCTAGATAGAATGCAGTGTTAATTTTTTTTATTTCATTCAAAAGTGCATTCCCGTCTTCAGCACTCTATAAGCCATTGAAAGGGTCGCACCTAAACCAACCAACCAACACAAACCTCGCGATGGCTGGGGAAGAGGCAGCAGATAGGCGATGCTGTGCAAGATCCTGGAACCAGCAAAGATTCGGAAGTGCAGTAAAGCTGTACTCAGGTCAGGGCCACTGAGGGCGTACAACACACCGATGCCAATGAATGGAACAATGTTCTCCAGGTCATTCTGATGACATCTGCAGGGAGCAGAAACAAGCAGCACAGACTAAGCATTGATTTGTTCAAAAGAAGTTAGCAATTCCATCAATACACAGCAGAAATACAAAATGAATTACTAAAGTGTAACTTCAAATACAGGAAAATCGAATGGCACAGCAGTGAAAAGTTAGAATTAATATTGTAATGCAGTCATCACACTGGTGAAATGTAGTATTAGAGAGTCTGGAGAATCAACACATTTTCACGCTTTGGGTCTAACCAACTGCAGAAAGAATGGACTTTACAATAAGGTTAACTACTAGTGAAAAGGGGCAGCAAGGTGGCGCAGAGTTAGCACTGCTGCCTCACGGCACCACGGGTTAGGTCCCAGCCCAGATCACTGTCCGTGGAGGAAGTTTGCACATTCTCCCCTTGTCTGCGTGGGTCTCACCCCCACAACCCAAAAAGAATGTGCAAAGTAGGTGGATTGGCCACACTAAATTGCCCCTTAATTGGAAAAATTGCCCCTTAATTGGAAAAAAATAATTGGGTACGTTAAATCTTTTTTAAAATTACGACAATGAATGTTATGTTATACATCTCCTCAGCTGTTTTTAGCCAGTTATATGTCCATTGGCTTTATGTGGTCCACAAAACTCTTTGCATAGGGATCACAAACACATGGGATCTCGTGACCCTGAACAATCCTGCAGGGATACTGGCAAAGCAAAATAGTATTAAATCAGGTTACCACAGCGGGTTTGTTTAAGACAGCTTGTTTACAAAACTTTGCAGACTTCTTCACTGTTGGATCATCAATAAAGTGCAAAGTTTAAAAAATACAATGTTGTGCGATGCTTTCACTTAAGTTCCAACAATCTTCACAAAACATAACCAAATAAGTTAGAATATTGGCATAAATGACACTTGGGCAAATTGTTTTAGAGAAAATGGGTTTGGTTTTATGTTAAACATTTGAATCTTTGCTAAGAAATTTCACCTACACTTAATTAAAGTTCCTGACAAATATGAGAAAGCTATTGTTAACCAAAGTAGTTAGCGAGCTCCTTTGTTATCTTTATCAACATTACCACTACCCATTCATTGGAGAAAATCCAATATTAATCTGGCCCCGATTAGTATCAGCAAAATGTATTGTAGACCAATGCAAACCACTGCCCTCAATTATGAAGCATTTAATCTCTGCCCAGGGAGTGAACTTCTTAAATTACCCCTTCTCATTCCTGTTGGACCAGAAACAATTTGGATCAGCAGATTGGCTGGTTCAACCTGGGAAGCCAACGTGCAGACACTGAGAAATTCTGTAATCCCATTGCAGAAGGGTACTGTTTCCCGATGTGTTTCACTTATGTTCATGCTGAAATTGTAAACACTCAGCTGAATAAAAGCTGTCTGGGAGGCACGGTAGCACAGTGGTTAGCACTGTTGCTTTACAGCGCCGGGTCCCAGGTTCGATTCCCGGTTTGGATCACTGTCTCTCCAGTGTCTGCACGTTCTCCCCGTGTCTGTGTGGGTTTCCTCCGGATGCCCCTGTTTCCTCCCACAAGTCCCGAAAGCCGTGCTGCTAGGTTGTTTGGACATTTTGAATTCTCCCTCAGTGTACCCGAACAGGCGCTGTAGTGTGGCGACTAGGGGATTTTCACAGTAACTTCATTGCAGTGTTAATGTAAGCCTACTTGTGACAATAAAGATAATCAAACGGAACCAATTAGATCAATAACCAGGCCTAAACTCCTGCCCTATCCAAAATTCTCTCTCCTGACATTAGGTCACAGGTCATCTTGCAGAACCAGTCACCTTAAGGTAGAAGGCTTGCCATATCTCCCTTGTTTAAACAAGTGCCTAATCCGAAGTGCTCAAAGAACCCTTTTGGAAAATTACTCTAAGGAACCTGGATGTTTCCGTGCCGGCCTCCCCGAACAGGTGCCAGAATGTGGCGACTAGGGGCTTTTCACAGCAACTTCATTGAAGCCTATTTGTGACAATAAGCGATTATGTTATCTCCAGTTTACATTCTAATTTGCAAGAGCTTCCAACATAGTCAATGCCTATTTAGTGACAGACATCAAGCAGGAGATACAAAAGTCTGAAAATACGAACTAACAGATTCAAAAACAGCTACTTCCCCGCCGTTACCAGGCTCGTGAATGATCCTCTTAATGACTGAACGGATCTCTCCACGTATCTTCTCTACTGAGTAGTACTACACTCTATGTTTCGCCCGATGTCTGTGTCTATGTTTTTACATTGCAGATGTATTGTATATCCTATTGTTTTTCATGTATGGAACAATCTGTCAGGACTGTACGCAGAATACTTTCCACTGTACCTTGGTAGACGTGACAAACCCAAATCCAAAGGATCAAAAAAGTCCAGACCCCAGGCTTTGATCAGCTATGTCACTTACGGATAACCCCCAATCACCTTAGCTGCAGAATGATCAAATGTGTTACAAGTGAGGCTCATGTCACATTTCGCTTTGCGGCTGTGGCCAATTAAGGGATAAATAGGCCATGCGCTTGTAAGCTGCACCCATTGGCAATGGTACACAATATCCTTCATCCAAGGCATCGAGTAACATGGTAACCTGGCAATCTACGCAAATAACAGGCAGCTTTCAAAACCCTGGCTGAAATAAAGTTCAAAGTAATTTAGCATGAACCTTTTAAAATTAAAAATCTTGCATAGCTGTAACTTTAAAAAAATAGCAAGGAGAATTCTGAGTACAGCAGCGTTTTCAGTTGGCGTTATTTCATCAGATCTGCAGACTGGCGAACAGCAAGGAGTTTAATGGAACAGAGCAGCAAAGAATGGTGGGGTGGGGTTGGAGCGGCAAAGGTTAATACTCAGGCCATAACACAAGAAGAGCATTCCTCCGTCTGAAATTCCACTAAGGCAATAGTGAAGTGAAAATTTATCTTGGGCTTCGACAAGCACTTGGGCTGTCTCTCACCGAAAAGTCATTGCCAATTTTTTGAAGACCCTCGAATATAACAACATCCATAAGTCTCTCTGCAACTCCGTACAAAGGTCAAAAAGCACAACCACTTTGTTTTTGTCATATTTTTCAGCCTCCAAGTATAACCACATCACCCTATGGCTGCTGTAAAACTGGCACATTTGAAGCACATATATTAAAAGGCGCTTCACAGGGCTGTCAAAAGAAAATAAAAATTCACCCCAAGCCAAAAGGAGACGACTTTAGGCCAGGTGACAAAATGCAGCTTTTTAAAAGTGATTGAGGTAGGGAAAAATGCTCATTGTTTTGACATGTACAAGCTCGTTACATAAATACCAAGCCCCATAACTCCAGTGGAGACCAACGTAACACCATGGTCAGTGCACCTAGGGGTTGGTTTAGCACAGTGGGCTAAACAACTGGCTTGAAATGCAGAACAATGGCAGCAGCGCTGGTTCAATTCCTGTACCGGCTTCCCTGAACAAGCGCCGGAATGTGACAACTAGGGGCTTTTCACAGTAACTTCATTGAAGCCTACTTGTGACAATAAGCGATTATTATTATATTACATTATTATAACAGGATTCAAATCCAACTAGTACTCAATAAGTCTGACAGATCTATTGGTACTTACCAAAAATTGAACAGCTGGGAACCAGAATTCATGTATGAAATAAATGAAATATCTGCACAGGATGCCGAAAATATCAACCCTTCAATCTTGTAACTCAATATAAGCTACGGGTTTGATTGTAGCTTATCAAATATTTTTTGATGAAGAGTGTTATCAAAGCAATTAATATTAATTGATATATATTAAATCTGTGCTAAACAAGTCATTTCCAACAAAATGAGATTAGCTGTGGGCATGAAAAACTGGTAAGGAAAGCAGCAGAACAGAAATATGAATGGTTGCAATGAAGTCATTATGTTTTGACCATTACAAGCCTCACCTTCTCACACGCTCCACATCGGGATCAGTCCGCAAATATTTCCTGGCGTCGTCATCCTTTGCACCATGGGCCCTGGCATCTTCAGGATTGACAAACACCTGTTTGCAAATTGGTTATAAATTATTTGCCTGTGGATTGGGCCATGTCGATATACAAGTAGACTGGCCTCCAGTATAGAACCCATCTCTTGTGATGTGAAAATCTGAATTGATTCTAAATTTTTCTTGTACCCTGGAAGATGTGCAATTTTGAGTTCATGGAACACAGGAAATCCCCAGGATCTATTGCTGAACAGACAACTTGCTGTTGAAAGCACAGCCTTAAAGTTTGATTATATGCATTTAGTTATTTGGTGCCTCTAAATCACACAAGCACCTTACCCACTCGAATATCATTCATAAAGCAAATCATAACTGAAAGCAAGCTTCTTGCTGGGCTTAATAAATTAATGCTCCAGGAAGAGTTGGGAATTTAAGATACAAACCGTCCAAAGCATCAGAAATTAGTCTCTAACCGAACATGGGCATCCATGTATAGCTTTTCGCCCAGAAGGTGTGGATGCCAACGGCTATAAATGGACATGACAGGTGTCAAATAACAGCAAGGAAGTCACTTCACTCCTACTGGAATGGGATTTATAAAGATGTGATTATTGGGGCAGCACAGTAGCCTTGTGGATAGCACAATTGCTTCACAGCTCCAGGGTCCCAGGTTTGATTCCGGCTTGGGTCACTGTCTGTGTGGAGTCTGCACATCCTCCCAGTGTGTGCGTGGGTTTCCTCCGGGTGCTCCGGTTTCCTCCCACAGTCCAAAGATGTGCAGGTTAGGTGGATTGGCCATGATAAATTGCCCTTAGTGTCCAAAATTGCCCTTAGTGTTGGGTGGGGTTACTGGGATAGGGTGGCGGTGTTGACCTTGGGTAGGGTGCTCTTTCCAAGAGCCGGTGCAGACTCGATGGGCCGAATGGCCTCCTTCTGCACTGTAAATTCTATGGGTGAGATCTACCGGCCGCATTACGCCCGAAAGGCCATGTGGCGCAGAATGACCCGGAGATGTCGGGTGATTCCTCTTCCAGGATCTAACTTGCTCTCCACGTCTTGTGAAATCTAACACAATCTCACGAGACACGTCGCAATCTGAATCCTGCCATTGTGAGTGGAATCACTTTTTGGCAAATCTACATATTAGAGTGAGACAGGTAGTCTTTTTTAATAATCTTTATTGTCACAAGTAGGCTTACATTAGCATTGCAATGAAGTTACTGTGAAAAGCCCCTAGCTAGTCTCACTCTAACATGCACTCCCACAATCTACTCAAGTTGTGGTATATAATAAACAACAATAATAGTAATTATAATAATAGCTTATTGTCATAAGTAGGTTTCAATGAAGTTACTCTGAAAAGCCCCTAGTCGCCACGTTCCGGCACCTGTTCAGGGAGTCCGGTATGGGAATTGAACCCACGCTGCTGCCTTGTTCTGCATTACAAACCAGCTGTTTAGCCCACTGTGCTAAACCAGCCCCGGCACCTCCCGTGCCTTGGAGATCTTGGGCGAGCACCATTCAGTTTTGGTCTCCACAAACGGGGACCAGATGAACGGCACTCGTGGGGGTCTCCCAGGGGATCGGAGTCCCCCAGGCGCAAGCCCCCTGGCGAATGGAGCTCTTTAGTGTAGGAAACAGGTTAATGTACGGCCTCGGCCACACCTTCCCTGCTGAGGTCCCCTATCTATACAAATGGACGTTTGAGAGCAGTGTTCCTCGGTGCACCGAGAATCACTCGGCTAATTGCATGCACTACACCCTTCCCATTTGGGTAGATCATGCCCTATTTCTATAAAATATTGTTCATCATTAAACTGCAAATGTTATGACTTTGTGAACAATGCACAAACCGACTAAAGGCACGTGTTAACTGATACACAAGATTAAGGGCAGATAAGAGTTGTAGCTCAGGCACTCAATATAAAGCAAAGTGCTATTATAAGGCATTCAAAGCTTATTATAATTAAATAGAAATAGGAATGTTTTAGTTATACTGAGCAACCAAATAGGCCATGTTTTTGCATACACACCTACTTCAACAGATAAATCATAGAATCCCTACAGTGCAGAAGGATGCCCTCCAGCCCATCGAATCTGCACCGATCTACTCCACCCTATGCCCTTAACCTAACCTGCACATTCCTGGACACTAACAGGCAATTTAGCATGGCCAATCCCCCTAACCTGCACATTATTGTGGGAGGAAATCCACACAGACACTGGGAGAACATGCAAACTCCACACGATCACCCATGGTCAGAATCAAACCCAGGTCCCTGGCGCTGTGAGGCAGCAGTGCAAATCATTGTGCAACCCGTTCTCTGAATTGGTAATTTTTCTATAAAAATATGAATCAATGATGTAGGTAAGACGACAAGATTTTATGGATTGTTTTTGGAAACAATCACAAAAGGTGGGCAGACTGTGACAGCATTGGAGGGGGCAGTAAAGGATGATAAGGATTTCAGGGGTTTGATTGGACATATTCCTTGGCAAGACTGGTTGAAAAAGTAGGGCTTGAACTGGAAGCCCTGCTTGGAGAGTGCTGAGACTGTTCAGGAAAATACAGCTTCAGGAGTTAGGGTCATTCAGTTTACCGAACTTGGAAATTGGGGGGGGGGGGGGGGAGTGATGGCAGCAAGAGAAGAATCACATTAGTCAAACTTCATGGGAGAGAAAAAGTTTCCTGGGAGTTGTGCATTACAGCGGGCTCGGGGACACAGGAAACTAAGAAGACTAATTACCAGTGCGATAGTTATCAAGTGGAGATGCAACAGAATTTTTGAACAGCTGGAGATAAGTGACAACCGCTGTTTGAAGGCAACTTCGGAGGATGTGGAGCCAGGGGAAAGGTGGCGACAAGCAAGAGATGTTTCTGCATCTAGGGGGAAGTGGAGAAGGGTGTAAGAGAATGTGGACAGAAGGGGCGTATTGCCTGAAAACAGGGCAGGAGCTGGTTGTGAGAGAACACAGCAAGCTGAGAGAGACAGCCAGAGTTCACAGAGATTAGGAGGGTGGAGCTATTGAGAACAGCAGCAGCTAAAACAGGAGATAAAAGTTCAGAGTCCGTCACGTTGGCAGACTGACATAACCAGTTGTTGCATAGAAGCTGCAGGACTGGTATGATCAAGCTGAAGGCAGAAAAGTCATGCAAATACCAAAAAGGCAGGTCCAGAAGTGTTGCACTTGACGCCAAGTCCACGTTAGGCAGCCTCCCTGAATCACGAGGCTTCTCTCAATTGTTGCGAAATACATGCATCAGGAAATAGTTTTTTTTTTAAAAAGGAACAAAACAGTGGGCAGAGTTACAGCTGTATTTTAACGCAGCAGATTGTTTAACGGCGGCTGTTGGATCTTACCTTACGAGTCACTCTGAAGTAGCCTGTCAGGGGTCCCATTAACAGCATCTTGAGCAGCACGATGGTGCTGTACGTGGAATAGGCGAGGAAGACCTCATTGTCAAACAACTCGGACATTTCCAAATCAGGCGTGAACCTGGGGAAAGAAAACTACAGTAAAAATAAAAAATCGAGTAAGGACGAGTTAATAAACACCAAGCACTCAACCACCTGACACCCACCTTTGAGCTCTGCTCCTCTCCTCTGCTACTCAGAGAGCTCAACTCACTGCTCGTAACTTTGTTACGAGGGAAGGGGGCGGGGGGGGGGTGGTGGCGGTGGAGGTCCGGGGCCGATGGGATACTGGAGGACTGGACTCCTCCCATTAAACTGCAGCCTCCCATTAAACAGAGTTTTTATAAATCTCGTAGCTACCGGTTATTGGTTCAGGCTCGATGCTTCAGCACTAACAGTATTTCATTTTGCTTTACAATAATGTAAAGTGACATTGGAAAAGGGTGTGATTTGCAAGTTTGAGAAATGTTGGATCCTCCTGTTCCACTTCTTGCCAGTTGTAAAGGCTCCCTGATTTTAAGGGGAGGGCTGGCTGCTCTGTTTCTAACTCATTTTGACCCGACCAGAAAGTTGCCAAGTAAGGGGAAAAGTACTTTTTTTTTTTGGGGGGGGGGAATATTTTTATTAAAACTTTTAAACAATTTTAGTACAAAACCAACAAAAAAAACCACTAACAATTAAACAGTAAGAATCCTCCCCCTCCCCCACCTTCCCTTACAAAAGTAAAACTTAACGTGGTAAACCACTGTTGCATCTATATTAGGTGATGTATAGTAGGACCTGTACTACAGGTACGACGGTAGTCCCTGCCTGCTGGCTCCGCCCAGTAGGCGGAGTATATATATGTGTGTCCTCTGTGCAGCAGCCATTTTGTCAGCTGCTGGGAGGCCACACATCTTAGAGCAATAAAGCCTCAGTTGTATTCAACTCTCGACTTTGTGCAATTGATCGTGCATCAATTTATTGCTCTAAAGATTTTCAGAAGATGGACCTCTGTATCAAGCTGGATCACCTGCAGCTGGATCTGCAATCAAGCGACGCCAAATACGACTTTGAGTATTGGCTAGCTTGTTTCGAGGCGAACATCAACTCGGTGCCAAGCCCTGTTCCGGAGGCTCAGAAAATACAGATACTGTACTCGAGGTTGAGCTCCGTCTTTCCGCTGATCCAGGACGTGCCAAACTATGCCGAAGCCATGGCGCTACTCAAAGAAAATTACGCCCAGAAGACGAACACGCTCTTCGTCAGACACGTACTCGCCACTCGCTCTCAACTCCCTGGTGAGTCCATAGAGGACTTCTGGCCAGCCCTAATCCCACTAGTCCGGGACTGTGACTGTCAGGCCGTTACGGCCATGGAACATTCAAACCTCCTTATGCGGGACGCTTTTGTTACGGGGATTGGGTTGGACCTCATATGCCAGCGACTTCTAGAGGGGGCCACGCTCGATCTCACAGAGATAAAGAAGCTAGCGCTCTCTATGACGGTCGCCTCGCGCAATATCCAGGCCTACATCCCCAGCCGCGCGGCCCACCCATCCTACGCATCGTGGACCCCACATACGGCATCCCCAGCGGGGGCCTTACCCAGCCAATACGCCTGCGCCACCCGTCAGCCAGCGAACCCCGGGGGTCCCCGATGTTACTTTTGCAGCCAGCAGAAACACCCTCGTCAATGCTGCCCGGCCCGCGCTGTCCTTTGTAAGGCTTGCGGTAAGAAGGGGCACTTTGCCGCTGTGTGCCAGGCCCGCACAGTCACCGCATCGCCCCCACCCCCCTCATTTACGGACAATATGCGCTGCCATCTTCACCTGACCATACCACGTGCGGCCAGTGGGCGTCGCCATCTTCTCCCCCTCAAAGCGCGGCCAGTGGGCGCCGCCATCTTCCCCAGGAAGTCCACATCCGGGGTGTCGCTCCTGACTTGGCTCACAGCTCCAGGACCCTTCCTTCTCCGTAGGCACGTCCGAATCCACAAGGCGGACCCGTTGGTGGAGAGGGTGCAGTTGCTCCATGCGAACCCCCAGTATGCTTACATGGCGTACCCCGATGGCCGCCAGGATACTGTCTACCTCAAGGACCTGGCACCAGAAGGTTCCCCACACACACACACCTCCGGCCCGGCACCACCCTCCCCTCCCCTGGCGCTCCCAGCAGCAACCCCCCCCCCAGGATGATCCGTCCTCCCCCTGCCAACGCCCGAGGATGAAGAGGATTTCGGCACACTCCCAGAGTCACCGAAGACCAGACCAGCATCGGCATCGCCGCCACCACTGCGTCGCTCCCAGCAGTTCATCAAGGCCCCGGACCGGTTGAATCTCTAACTGGTCCACTGGACTTCAAAAGACATTTTTTTTCTCACAAAAATTGTACATGTAAAATTCAGTTGTTGTATATAATTCTCCACCACCCCCGCCGGACTCAATTTTAACAGGGGGTGAATGTGGTAAACCACTGTTGCACCTATATTAGGTGATGTATGGTAGGACCTGTACTACAGGTACGACGGTAGTCCCTGCCTGCTGAATCCGCCCAGTCGGTGGAGTATAAATATGTGTGTCCTCCGTGCAGCAGCCACTTCGCCAGCTGCTGTGAGAGGCCACACATCTTAGAGCAATAAAGCCTCAGTTGTATTCAACTCTCGTCTTTGTGCAATTGACCGTGTATCACTTAGTTACCAAGTCCCCCTATCCATCCTGTTCCCCCCACCCCCCAAAGCTAACAGTGACCAGCTCTTTAAACAATATAAACGGCTGCCATCTACGGTAATACCCTACCACTGACCCTCTCACAGTAAGCTTCTTGAGATGTAAAAACTCTATCAAGTCACCCAGTCATGCCGAGGCGCTTGGTGGTATAATCAACCTCCAGCCCAAGAGGGTCCGCTTCCTTGTCATCAGTGATGGATACCAAGGGACAATTTTATCATGCCCAATCCACATAACTCCTAGTCCCTCTACTCAAATCTCCATGCTAACCAATGCTCTCTACCCATCCTATCACCCATTAAAGTCCCTGTGTCAACTTAGTGCCAATGCATGCCAACCCATGATCCCCTTATCCTCATGACTCCTTATAGCAGCTATGTCAACTTAACATCAACTTATGTCAAACCCTTTGCCTTAGACCTCCATGGCAACACACCTGATATCTCATGGGCAGACCTCAGGAGCCATGCTGGGATGAAATTAAATATATAGTTCCCTGGTAAATTGAAGAAAAAGGAGACATGCTGTGAAAGCTTTTCATCTTGCAGTCGTTGGGTCAGACAAAAGAATACCAAATTTCAAAGGGGACAACAATGTACACTATTTAGTGATTGATTGACAGGTAGACTTTGTTTTGTCAAGGTGTTGTCATGGATAATGCACCAGGGAATGCTTATCCCTAAACATTTGTTGAAATTTGAAAAAGACAAGGCAACACAAATAAGTTGAAACATTGCCCTGGGAAAGCACCAGGGTACTGTTATTCCCCATGCTTTTGTTTAATTGAAAAAGTTGCAATGCCTGGACATGTTCCTTCTGCTTGCAGAGGACAGGTCCCTGTGTATGAATAGCTTCTAGCAAGCATAAATGAGCCACATTGTGAGCCCAACTGATAATCTTAAATCGATTGTTAGTATAATTCTTGGCAGATTTGGGACTGTTTAGTAAGTGCTGTCCTATTGCAAAACCACATCCAATATTTGACACTATGTTCTGAATTTTGTAAACAGGATCTAGTTGAGTATGGTCAGTACTCTGCTTGTTGTGAACAGCTGAAGGGTCATGCTGTTTGATATAACGACCAGTTGTTAGGATGTGTAGACTACATACCTGGCATCACACTGGCACTGATTTTCATAGACCACGTTACTCATTTGTGTGGTGGGCAGAATGACTTTTTAGCATGATGGCAGAATCCTGTTAGAGAATACCACTCTTGTTGCTACTGCATAGAATATCCTGAAACAGCTAGCTTCGCCTGTTGCTCAAATGTTTGAAACATCTTCCCCTTCCCCTTTGAGGAAGTGACAGTTAATTGATGAGGGAAGGGCTGTAGATGTCATATACATGGACTTCAGTAAGGCGTTTGATAAAGTTTCCCATGGCAGGTTGATGGAAAAAGTGAAGTTGTATGGGGTTCAGGGTGTACTAGCTAGATGGATAAAGAATTGGCTGGGCAACAGGAGACAGAGAGTAGTGGTGGATGGGAGTGTCTCAAAATGGAGAAAGGTGACTAGTGGTGTTCCACAGGGATCCGTGCTCGGACCACTGTTGTTTGTGATATACATAAATGATCTGGACGAAGGTATAGGTGGTCTGATTAGCAAGTTGCAGATGATACTAAGATTAGTGGAGTTGCAGATAGCGAGGAGGACTGTCAGAGAATACAGCAAAATATAGATAGATTGGAGAGTTGGGCAGAGAAATGGCAGATGGAGTTCAATCCAGGCAAATGCGAGGTGATGCATTTTGGAACATCTAATTCAAGAGCGGACTATATGGCCAATGGAAGAGGCCTGGGGAAAATTGATGTACAGAGAAATCTGGGAGTTCAGGTCTATTGTACTCTGAAGGTGGCAACGCAGGTCGGTAGAGTGGTCAAGAAGGCATACAGCATGCTTGCCTTCATCAGACGGCGTATTGAGTACAAGAGTCGGCAGGTCATGTTACAGTTGTATAGGACTTTGGTTAGGCCACATTTGGAATACTGCGTGCAATTCTGGTCACCACATTACCAGAAGGATGTGGATGCTTTAGAGAGGGTGCAGAGGAGGTTCACCAGGATGTTGCCTGGTATGGAGGGTGCTAGCTATGAAGAAAGGTTGAGTAGATTAGGATTGTTTTTGTTGTAAAGACTTGGTTGAGGTCTACAAAATTATGAGAGGTATGGACAGGGTGGATAGCAACAAGCTTTTTCCAAGAGTGGGGGTGTCAATTACAAGGGGTCACGATTTCAAGGTGAGAGGGGGAAAGTTTAAGGGAGATGTGCATGGAAAGTTTTTTAGGCAGAGGGTGGTGGGTGCCTGGAACGCTTTGCCAGCGGAGGTGATAGAGGCGGGCACAATAGCATCATTTAAGATGCATCTAGACAGATATATGAACGGGCGGGGAACAGAGGGAAGTAGATCCTTTGAAAATAGGTGACAGGTTTAGATAAATGAAAATGAAATGAAAATGAAAATCGCTTATTGTCACAAGTAGGCTTCAAATGAAGTTACTGTGAAAAGCCCCTCATCGCCACATTCCGGCGCCTGTTCGGGGAGGCTGGTGCGGGAATTGAACCGTGCTGCTGGCCTGCCTTGGTCTGCTTTCAAAGCCAGCGATTTAGCCCTGTGCTAAACTGGATCGGCGCAGTCTGGGAGGGCCGAAGGGCCTGTTTCCTGTGCTGTAATTTTCTTTGTTCTTTGTTCTTTTGTTCCTCCAGGGTAATTTAAGGTATACTTAAAGTGGCAGCCATTAGGCCCGTTATAGGGTTTATGCGATATATAGTTACCAATGATTTGATTAGGGTAGACATAATTCCACAGGATAGCTTTGGTGTGCCCGATTTCAGCATTAAGCCTGCCTGGTGAGCAAATGGCTTAATCCCATTGTCAATGTTGCCAATAAAGCCAATCTTGTACTGCAGGGGTCCTGTAAGAATTCCAACACATTCATTGACCAGTGAAGGTAGACTTGCGGTAGACAGTGAATTTCTCAACTAGCACATCAAAGAGAGGGAGCACGATGGATTGCTCGATTTCAAAGGTGAAGTTGAGTAACAGACGGAGCCCATTAAGGTATGTAAGGAAATTCTTACATGTAGCTTCAAATCCAATAACAGAAAATGTATCATACACATATGGAAATATACCAGGGCGGGGAGGGGGAGGCTATGGGTCATTCTAATGAAAATGTTTCTTATGGAAACTGATGAAAATGTTTGTCAGAGTTGGCCCTAGAGGAGATCCCATGGCAACACATATGGCGTTATGCCAGTTATGTAGGACGTACATCCCAACAGCTGGTAGATCATATCATACAGCATATCCCTTCAGTTGTTAGCAATAGGCAGAGTACTGACTGTACCCAACCAGCCCGTGCTTGCAAAACTTCAAACATAGTGTCAAACATTAGATGTGATTCTGTGATTGTGCAACATTTACTGAACAATTGTGAGTTTGCTGATAATTATACATCAACCAATTTAAGCTTGTCAGTTGGGCTTGCAATGTGGCAATAACTAAACTGAAGTTCTAAGTTTCTATTTCAGACTTCACTATATAAAACCTCTTACTGATAAAAGCCCATTCAATATATTTAAATCCCATCAAGTAATTAATCCCTTATAAAAACAAACATATATATTCATAACACCACATCAAAGACTTCTAAACCCTTAATAATCTCTTGGAGCTGCCAATAAAACTGTGAGTTTACCAGGCCCCCATTATGATAATGATGAGCTGTTGAAGCGGCCAAGCAACAATAATATTTTAATGATAACCCACAGCCTTGTATCAACAAACAGCAATTGAAATTTCAGAGACATTTTAAAGCACAAGGGATTTACATTTCTAGACTGCCCAACAGTTCCACAGATCTTATTCACACTTCAGACATACCTTTTGTAAGTATATGTCACACACTGCAGGAAACAGACCTCACTCCAGCAAAATGGGATCTGTTTACGTGTCTCAGAACTGGGTGTCCCGACTCCAAATCCACAGCCTTGGTCCGAAAATGGACAGGAGCCGAGTTCCAGAGGTGATGTGAAAGTGACTGCCCTTGATATCAAGGCCATAATCGACCATATGTAGAATCAAAGGCAACCTAGCAAAATTGAAGCCAATGGGAATCAATGGGCGTGATGGGGGGTGGCGGCGGGGATCCTCACCATATATTGGAGTACCTAGCACAAAAGAACATGTTCATGCTTATTGTGTAAAATATCGCATGGACTTCAGTGATTCAAAAACATTACTCACCACCACCTTCTCAAGGGAAATTATGATTAAACAATAAATGCTGGCCTTACCAGTGGTACTTATATTCCATGAATCAATAAAGAAAAACATAGCGTCCAAGAGTATTCTTGAGGCTTCCAGGACCAGTTGCCACTTGACAGGTTGGAGTGCATTGAAGATAAAAGGAACAATATTGAAATATGAAAAGACTCTCGAATAATTCCACCACTGAAGATGGGTGGAAGTCATGTTTTCATCCTTGTTAATCTGTTGGTCTGTAAGCAATCTATCTCAAAAACTAATGGACATATTTCAAGGAACTGTGGCACACAATGGCGTAAGGCTCAAGAAAGGATGTGTTTGTTTTCAGCAAAGATGCACAACTACATTCTGGAATTGTTTGAAGGATCCAACAACATTTGGGTTTGTGAAAAATGCTTTTGTTCTAGAATTTTGTGTTGATTTATTAAGAATGTTGCTGATTGTTTCAGCTGCATTGGTGGAACTTGTTGCCGTTGTCAAAATGTGAGCAGAGTTTATGGAGCAGCTTGTTGGTTGTCAATTGCCCTGAAGCCTCCTCAGTGAGATGGAAGGTATTGATGAAAAATATTTATTTTTCAGCTTTGTAGTTACAGAGCATCAACGAGGCAGGGAAAAAGTCTTAAAGAAGAGCTGCATAATTGTAATAATGTTGAATTAACATAATATGGTGAAGGTATAACTCTGCTGAGTGCTTGTCTTCACTTGTTAGAATTTGGAATTCATTATTTGGGCCCATTTAAAGAAGGAACAGTTATGATCTAAGTGTTTAACACTCCAATGCTGGCTTTGTTCACAACCTCAATCTTAATCTTGGCTTCATTTGCAACTGAGTTTGCGGCTTATAACCCTCAACTCTGGAAATCTCTCTCTAAACCTCTCCCTTCTCTATCTCTCTCCCCCTCCTTTATGACACTCCTGAAAACCTACCTCTTTAAAAATAAATTTAGAATACTCGTTGGGCCGAATAGCCTCCTTCTGCACTGTAAATTATATGATATGATTCTAATTCTTTTTTTCCAATTAAGGGGCAATTTAGTGTGGCCAATCCACCTACTCTGCACATCTTTGGGTTGTGGGGGTGAAACCCACGCAAACACGGGGGGAATGTGCAAACTGCGCACGGACAGTGACCCAGAGCCGTGATCGAACCTGGGACCTCGGCGCTGTGAGGCAGCAATGCTAACCACAGCGCCACCGTGCTGTCCACTGTAGCCATCGCAGATGGCCACCTGCAAAGGACTTATGGGAACTATGGCCAACCCAGGACTCAGACACACTCAGAGTTTGTGTGTGTATTTGCAACCCAGATACTAGACGCGATCGAAACCGCCGCTTGTTTGCATTCTAATGGCCCATTTCCCCACAACAAAAGAACTGTACTCAGGTAACCGATACAGATGCAGACTAACCGGCACCGCTCCCTTTGCTAAGAAAGCCCAAACAGCCAAGGTCAATGACCGCTCAGGACACGCCCAGCCATCAAGGCACCCGCCCCTTTATTGGCCAAAATCGAAGGCAGTGATCGAAGCCTATCGAATTATTGGGTCCAAAGCTAAGGACTGCCCCAAAGAGCGCGAAATCCCAGAAGGATAAAAAAGAGACATAGCCATGTGCTCGGTCTCTCTTGGCCCCGGCCTACGCCTAAAACGAAGTGTAGCATTACAACCAGAAGACAAGTTCAAGACAAACGATCGCTACCAGACGGATGAGCCCAGCAGAAACGAAGCCACTTCTTCTATCCAGCCACGCAAGATCCGAACAAAGGCCTTTTCACAGTAACTTCATTGAAGCCTACTTGTGACAATAAGTGATTTCCATTTCCATTTCATCTGCAAAGAGCCGATTGCCCTGAAGTTAAGTATAGGTTATTGTAGTTGTTCGGTGTAGTTTAACTTGTAGTATTTTATGTTGCATGTCGAGTAATCCTTGTGTGTAAATAAACCATCTTCGAACTTGAACTGACCAACTGGTTGTTTGGTCTTTGATCAATATCCGGTAAAGCCTTGTGGTGGTATCATTTGATACCTGGCGACTCTGAAAAGCAATATTATCATTAATAACTGCCACATCTAGTTAATTTGGCAACATTATCGGTGACGCTGGTGTGATAGTATTCCACTCATTAAAAAGAGCAACATTATTGGCGTCTTCGGTGCCAATTGGCAACATTATTGGTGACATCTGACGTGACTCGACCTAGAAGTGATTTTGTCACTCTGAGAGAACCCACAAAACTTTGCATTAGAAATCCAATTGAGGAAAAGTGAAAGAAACCACAAGTGTAAGGCCCGTGTCGATCAAATCACCAAGATTCGGAAGTGTGTATCAACCTGCATGCGTACGAACAGGGATATAAGGTCAACTCGTTAGATTTTGCGTAAAACTATCGGGAGTATTGTGAACCGGAAAATAGCATAGGCAAAACCCGCTGTTCGAATCACCGCCTTATTCCCCCTGTCCCAAATTGATGGTAGGAAAAGAGAAGTTTGAAGCAGAGCAAAAGAGAACTTAGAAGTAGGAAAACAGAGAACTTAACGGCAGGAAAACAGAGCTAATAGTAGCAATGGCCACAAAAGTGATGGACCGCCTAATGAACCCGCAGGAACCCGAGGTCGCAGCGACCAACAGAGCAGAGCAGTGCCCCATATGGGAAGAAGAGTTGAGGAAGTATTTGAAGGGGAAAGGATGGCCCCTTTGGTCCGAGTTTTGTTCAAATGATGAGTCAGGTGCAGGAAGCATAGGACAAACCTGGTGGGACAACCTAACCGATGTACATAAGAAGAATGCAGCAAAAGTTCGTAAGCCGATGGCAATAGTGCCCTGTTTGGCACAGTTGCGAGGCACAGAGGAGGTCGTGAGGATGCTCCGCAGACAGTTAGTTGAGAAAGAGGAGAACAAAGAGGGAAACTATAGTGAATGTGAAAAGATTAATGAGCAACTCCAGGAACAGTTGGCAGCTAAAGATAAAATGATGGCTGATGTCAAAGGGGTACACCAATCTTGTTTAGTTCACCTTAGCAGCTTTCAGACCCAGTACAATGAAGCCTACCAAGATACACAGCGCGCAGTCTTGCTACGAGAAGAGACAGAAAAGCAGGTAGCACAGTTAACAAGACAATGCGCAGATTTAAAGGCAGCTTTACGAGCACTCCATAGCTCCATTACAGAACAAAGACAGAGCACAGTAGATCACGCGAAATGTAGACGACAAATAGAGAAGTTGCAGTCACTGCTGTCAGTGCAAAACGGATTCAGAGATACCTTTGGACAAGATTTAGATGAGGAGAATGGCCCCAATTAGCAAGAACTAAATGAAACCGCCCATAGATATGTGGAGGATACCGAAAATCACAATAGAGCCCCCCCAGGCCCCGAAAAGGAAAGCACCCGCACCACCGACTGCACAGGCAGCACACACCCCCATGAATCCAGTCACCATACAGCGCAAGTCATCAGATCGGGATGAGCCTGATTTCGTTTACACCACCCCACTAACCATCACCCAACTGAGAGATGCCTGCGCCAAAATTGAACCATTCGAACCCACCGCAGACCCACATAATTTTTTTGAGAGAGTACGACAGTAAACGGTTATGTACGGTCTAGACAAAAGGGAGGAAGTTAAGCTTATAGTCATGAGCCTTGACCCGTCCGTTAGCTCAGCTTTACTAGAACACCACAATGTAGGAGGAGGAGCCTACAAGAAATGAAAACGGCTATTTTAGATGCGATTGGGTACAACAAGGGAGACCCCATAGAATGTTTGAACCGTTGTAGGCAAAAGAAGGGAAAGCATCCGACTGCATTTGCAGGTCGCCTTTGGATCTATTTTAAAGCAGTATTTGGGGATTTGAACCGCGCATACTTAAATGAAGACGACGCAACAAAATGGGCCCGCACTTTAGTCTCCCACGCCACAGAAGGTCAAAAGGCTTGTGTGAATTACGACCCCGCAGATGCCACACACAATGAAGTTTGTGTTTTAAAGTGACTCTCCAGAGCTTGGGAACTATCCCTACATAGGAAGGCAGATCAGGAAAAGTCAGAGGCGAATATGCACCCAGTCAGGACTAATCAGGACCCAGCTTGGGTAAATGAGGGCAGACATGAAGGACAGCACCCCAGAGCACAGGCACCAAGAGGTTTCTATAATTGTGGACACATGGGACATTACACCCGCGAATTCAGACAAACCCCCCCCGAACCAGCAACGGCACCTAGGAACAATGTTAGGCCCATACATAGCATTAGCGCCCAAACAGATTAATGCAGTAATGAACACCACAGATTGACGGTGTTCGGATTCCCCAACTTGTGTCTGCGACACACTCTGGGACAAATCAGGCAGACCAGTAGTCACAGGCACAGTCTGGGGACATTCAGTAGAGTTCCTTTGGGACACAGGAGGGTCCCGCACCACTTTAAACTCCTCCACAATGTTTCAGCGCAACAAATGGCCCACCACAGACACCATCACCCTCAATGGATTTACCAGACACGTACAGCAGGGATACATTACAGCCCCGTAGATATTCAGATAGAAACCATAAACACCAGGCACCCCGTTGTTTTAGTCGGCTTGCCCCAAACAGCCGAGCACATTCTAGGAATCGACTTTATGAGCTCCCATAATCTTTCCTTTGATCCCTTGAATAGATGTGTATGGAAAATGGCCAAAGCAGCTAGAGCCCCCGCTACGCTCACAGTAGGGGACTATGGACATAGGATTTGCTCAGTAGGAGACTATTGGTTTGATCCGCAAACAATTAGTACAGACCAGACAATTAGAGAGGTCCTCAGAAAACATAAAGCTTCCTTCGCCCAACACAAACACGATTGTGGGAAGATCCCAGGCATGGTCACAATTTCAGGTCCCGATCCCAAGCCCCAGAAGCAATACGGTTTCCCACAGCAAGCCGAGAGTGAGGTCTCAAAAGTCATCAATAGCTTATTAGACCAAGGAGTAATTCGACCCGTAGCCTCAACAAGCAATGCCCCAATTTGGCCCGTAAAGAAACCCGACGGTTCATGGAGATTAACCATTGACTACCGAGAGCTCAACAAGGTCACCCTATTAGCATCCCCCGCCGTTGCCACGAGTCTCGAAACCATGTTCAAGCAGGGAGTACAGGCAAAGTACTTTACAGTGCTGGACATTAGCAATGGCAGACAACCTTCAGTCTGCAGGAACCCCACATGAGAGCCAGATCATTGCAGCCAAGCACCACATAGGACCCTTTATTCCGAAGTCACTACACACACGAGAAGGCATCAGAACACAGAATCCCCAGACCACAGACAACGCTTTAAAGATTTATGTAGACGGTTCCTCCACAGTTGAGAATGGAAAGAGAATAACTGGTTGTGGAATTTATGTGGAAGACGCACAGAGACCCGCATTAGAGGAAATATCTTTAAAATTGCCCGGCCACCTAGGATCACAAGCAGCCGAATTAGCAGCTATAGCATATGTAGTGCAGCAGCCAGATTCCTTTCCGAACCCAGCGGACATACATTTGGACAGTTTATATGTCTGCAATAGTTTGACCGAATTCCTGCCCCTGTGGGAATCTCGAGGATTCGTATCCGCTGATGGTAAACCCCTCCCCTCAGCCCCATTGTTGAAGCATATCCTTAAGACAGAAAAAGACCGCACATATGGCATAATCAAAGTGAGAAGCCATCATCGTTCCTCCCCACCCGGTAATGTAAAGGCAGACGCCTTAGCTAAGTCAGGATCACGACATGGACACTTTTGGCAACCCCCCGAAAGTGAACCGATACACGCAGTCCAGGTTTCACAGACCAATATCGAAGATTTAGCCCAGGCCCAAAAGGCAAACGACACTCTTAAGCAAGTTTTAGATGGTAACTTCCAAGCCCCCTATGACAAATTCAAGGACTCATTGACTGTACAGGACGTTATAGTTTTGAAAAATGGAATTTATGTGGTCCCCACCCAGGACAGAAACCACATAATTTACCAGTTTCATGAGGGACATGGACATCAGGGGACAGACAATACCATTGCCCATTTCAGACCTTTGTGCTGGTGGCCCGATTTAAAAGCAAACGTCACGCATTGTGTTGAGAATTGTTTAATCTGCGCAATCCTGAAAGATACTCCAAGAAAGGACAATTGAGACACACCCGACCTGTTAATGGCCCATGGACAAATGTACAGCTCGA
Organism: Scyliorhinus torazame; assembly: GCF_047496885.1. Lineage (NCBI taxonomy): Eukaryota > Metazoa > Chordata > Chondrichthyes > Carcharhiniformes > Scyliorhinidae > Scyliorhinus > Scyliorhinus torazame. The sequence continues at coordinate 67,993,020 of NC_092719.1, read as the reverse complement.
CAACATTGGTCCCCTCCCCCCTGCAGAAATGGTTTAAATATGTATTAGTAGTAATCAACAGCTTTACAAAATGGGTAGAAGCATTTCCCTCCCGGACGAACACAGCGAAAGCCACAGCTAATATTTTGGCCCAACAGATATTTATACGCTGGGGTCTTCCCCGCAGCATTGAGTCAGACAAAGGTTCCCATTTCACCGGCAGTCATGCAAAATGTCCTAACGATTTTTGGAATCAAGCAAAAATTTCACATCGCGTATCATCCCCAATCCAGCAGCATCGTTGAACGAATGAATCGCACCTTGAAAGCGACCATTAGAAAAATGGTGCAACAGCATAACACCACATGGGACACAGTCCTCCCATTCGCCCTTATGTTTATTAGAAACACAGTATCCAGTTCCGCAGGTTTCATCCCCCACACTCTCATGACCGGACGGCCCACGAAAGGAACTGAATATTTATTAGGTCTCGAATTGGCAAGCCCCACAGTCACCGCCCTCACCCATGAAAAAGCAGTCCAACAAGTCACAGAAAATATTAAAGCAGCGCAGCACGCTGCAGCTGTCCGACTAGATGCTAGGATAAAGCAGAGTAAGGCCTGTTTTGATAAAACAGTCCGCCCCGTAGAGTATACAGTCGGTCAGCAAGTGATGGTTTCCTCGCCCCTAAATTTGCAGGACCCTACTCCATTTCGGCAAAGTGAGCCCCCCTGTGTACAAGATAACGTATCCCAATGGTAAACCTGGTAGGTTCCACATCAACCAGCTCAAAAAAGGTTATTTCAAAAAAGAAAATGAGGGAGTCACACATGGTGACAATTCTAATGGGTAATTGAAGTTAAGGAGAGAAAGACAAACAAAACGAGATGTTAACCAAAGATAACAACAGACACTGGGCTGGATTCTCCGCTCCCGGGACTAAGTGCCAGCGCCGTCGCGTTTCACGATGGCTCGAACAGGGCCCGGGCACGACCTATTCTGGCCAGGGGCCAGCATGGCGCTAGAGCGGTTCACGCGGCTCCAGCCTCCTTACGTGGCGCCAAATGGGCGCCACGCCAACCCGCGCACGCGCTGTTGGGCCAGCTCATTCCTGCGCATGCGCAGTTGGGCCGTGCCATCCTGTGCATGCGCTGGGAACTTCTTACGCGCGCCGGCACCTCACCAACATGGCGCCGGGGTTCTGGGGCCAGCCGCGGAAGGAGGTAGGCCCGGGGTGGGAGAGGCCGGCCTGCCGATCGGTGTGCCCCGATCACGGGCCAGACCCCATCAGAGGCCCCCGCCGGTGAAGGAGCCCCTTTCCCCCCCACAGGCCGCCCCCCCCACCCAGCGTTCCCGCACAGTTCCCGCCAGCAGCGACCAGGGGTGAAATGCACCGGCGGGTCTGTCATTTTTTTCGCCGGCCGCTCGGCCCATCCGGGCCGGAGAATCGCCGCTCGCCGTTTGCGGCGATTCTCCGAACGGCCCGGCGCGAATCTCGCGCTGCTGGTTTCGGGGAGTTGGTAGAATCAGGTGTGGGTGTCGGGACAGCGTGGCGCAACTCGCGTGACACCCCGGTGATTCTCCCACTCGGCGTGGGGGGGGGGAGAATACCGCCCATTATGCTTGCACCCCCAGGAATATACGAAGAATGAAGAACAGAAGACAAGATGAAGTGAGGACTGATGACCTCCATTGTGATCATCGCTGGACTCCTACAACTGCGCGCGTTACAAGCTTCTGTACCCCACACCACACCAGCCCCGAACATAACCATACAACATGACACCCCTAGCCCGGACACCACACCACACATATAGATAAACACTGATACCCCCATTTGGTGCGAAAACATTGTTAAACGGTATTCTCGTTCCTACACAGTAGAGGCCCTTCTGATGATAGCGATAATCTGCAGTGTCATCCAGACACTTAGACTCTGCAAATGGCTAAAAAGAGCCTCCCGCTCCCCGATATATACACTCCCTGCCCCCTTCTTCAGAATTCACCCAATCAAACAAACAATGAAACCACCGATAAAGACTGTACACCTCTGTAACGTTGATAAGTTCAGTAGAAATGTGATACTGCCATCGGTTTAAAACTTTTGTATTGTACATAAGTTCCTTTTTATATTTGCCAGCAGCATGAGAGTAACTTAGATAATGTTAGTTAGATATTCCGTTGTGTGAATCAGTTAAATGTGTAATAGTTGCATGTTTTATAGTGACCCCTTAGAGATTATGAATGTATGATGTGTTAATAAAACTTAGGTAAATGCTCCAAAACATAGGACAGAGTAGTGTAGAACCTGTCCTTGACCAAGGGTAACCGGCACACCAAGGACGGATGAGGGATCAACAGTGTGATCCACCACGCTTCGCGTTCAGGATCAAGAGGACGGGATGTAGCCATCTCAGATGGCCACCTGCAAAGTATCATGGGAATTATGGCCAACCCAGGACTCAGACACACTCAGAGCTTGTGTGTGCATTTGCAACCCAGATAGCTAGATGCGATCGAAACCCCCACTCATTTGCATTCTAATGGCCCATTTCCCCAGAACAAAAGGACTGTACTCAGGTAAACGATACAGATGCAGGCTAATCGGCGCCACTCCCTTTGCTAAGAAAGCCCAAACAGCCAAGGTCAATGACCGCTCAGGACACGCCCAGCCATCAAGGCACCCGCCCCTTTATTGGCCAAAATCGAAGGCAGTGATCGAAGCCTGTCGAATTATTGGGTCTAAAGCTAAGGACCGCCCCATAGAGCACGAAATCCCAGAGGGATAAGAAGAGACACAGCCATGTGTTCGGTCTCTCTTGGCCCCGGCCTATGCCTAAAATGAAGTGTAGCATTACGACCAGAAGACAAGTTCAAGACCAACGATCGCTACCAGACGGATAAGCCCAGCAGAAATGAAGCCACTTCTTCTACCCAGCCACGCAAGATCCGAACAAAGGCCTTTTTCATCTGCAAAGAGCCGGTTACCCTGAAGTTAAGTATATGCTATTGTAGTTGTTAGGTGTAGTTTAACTTGTCGTGTTTTATGTTGCATGTCGAAGTAATCCTTGTGTGTAAATAAACTATCTTTGAACTTGGACTGACAAATTGGTTGTTTGGTCTTTGATCGATATCTGGTAAAGCCTTGTGGTGGTATCATTTGATACCTGGCGACTCTGAAAAGCAATATTATCATTAATAACTGCCATATCTAGTTAATTTGGCAACATTATTGGTGACGCTGGTGGGATAGTATTCCACTCATTAAAAAGAGCAACATTATTGGCGTCTTCGGTGCTGATTGGCAACACCACTTAAAACCTACCTTTTTAACCAAGCTTTTGCTCATCTACTCTAATATTTCCTCATGTAGCTTGGTGTCAAAACATCTTGGGATCCTGCGTTACATGTGCAAAATAAATACAAGTTATTGAAAATAATAATACTGCAAGTGTTGGAAATCTGAAGCAAAATGCTGGAAATACTCAGCAGGTCAGGCAGCATCTGAGGAGAGATGCAGAGCTAATGGCAAATGGGTAATCCTTCATCAGAGCGAAGGAAATATATAAATGGAAAGTGGGGTGGAGGGCAGAGGGAGCAAAGGGGACAAAGGTGAAGAAGACCTTGGAAATGTGGAAAGGTGGCTTGTGAAAGTAGCGTGAGCGATCAGACGGTGTAATAATGGAAGTCGTTGTGCTGCCAAAGAAGGGAATTGATTCACATACACGTTGGCAACAAGAGTGAGACTGTGACCAAGAGGGTGCAGGGTAAGAGAGATTAATGGCAAAAGCCCAAGGGAATGATAATGGATAGAGTGAAGTAACAAGAGGTGTGCCACAAGAGAGATGTTCAGTGAAATTCTGCGTTTGAGACACTCAGTGCTGAAGCCGGGAATGAATCATAAAATAGAATCCCGGCAGTGCAGAAGGAGGCCTTTTGGCCCATTGAGTCTGTAGCGACCCTCTGAAATAACACTCCACCCAAGCTCATTCCTCCACCCTATCCCAGTAATCCCTTAACCTAACTGACATCTTTTTATTTTTGGACACTAAGGGGCAATTTATCATGGCCAATCAACCTAACCTCCATGTCTTTGGATTATGGGAGGAAGCTGGAGCACCCGGAGGAAACCCACATAGACACAGGAGAATGTGCAAACTCCACACAGTCACCCAAGGCCGGAATTGATCCCGGGTCCCTGGCATCATGAGGCAGCAGTGCTACCCACTGTGCCACCCTATCGCGAGTATTCTATGTGGACGAAAGCAGCGCCAGTCTTGGAGAAATCTAGGTCCCGTTAATGGGCTAATGCTGGTGCCACGTAGAGTGCAATTCCAATGCATGACGACCCTCATCCCAGCCAAGATGATGGCACTGATTGCGTTGGAGCACACCCATCCTGTTGATGGGTTGGCTGAGACCTGACAGTACCTGGGGGGGAGGGGGGGGGGGGGCACCGATATGATCCACAGTACTAAGTTCCCAGTAGGCAGTCAGCGGCATATGTAGCCGCGTGTCTGCGTTGCAGGCTGCGGCAATGGCGGTCCATGCCCAGCCACCCTGTTCCCATAGGCCACCTCCTAGCCGCCTTCCGCTACGCCCCCGCCCACCCCAACCCGGCCCTGACAGACGTCCCCCGCCCAGCAGCACAACTGTCAGTGCACTGTAGCAATGTTGGACACTGTTTGTACCCCCTCCCACACCCTCGACGGCCACGGCGCCGGTTTTCTGATTTTAAATACCACAAGTGAACCTCTCCATCTGGCGGAGATGGAGCATCGCGGAAGGCCCACAAAATGCCTGGTTGGGCCGGTTATTGATATGCGAATGGCCTTGACTGTACAATTTGCATGCACGCGCCGGCATACAGCGCACAGTGCATTCACACCACTGTCGAGGGACGAGAGCATGACATCCATTTGCCACCCGGTGCCAGACTCGAGTTTTGGCTGACGCAAATTCTCCGCCAGATTGTACTTCACGATTCTGGCATCGCTGTACGGGGAATCCCGCCTGTGAATGGCTGGATCGCAAGTTGCTGCTGTTTTAAATGATTTTGTTCACGAATTAATTATTCAAATTGAGTAAAACAGTTGAAAAGAATCCCTACTGAACTACTACTGTTGTAATGTGATCTGTCTCAGGGAAAAGGACACAAATCCGTTTGTTTAAGTGTATTTGCAGTTTGCTCCTTTTTGATGCGTCATTGATGTTGGCAGCTCTCATTGAAGAATGCTTATTTTGCAGCTTGCCAACAATGACAAGGCATAGCTCTCTTATAAGAGTGTATATACTGGGGCGTTTTCAGATGGGATTGGTTCCAACATGGCCTGTTGTAAAAAATCTAGTTTCAATGTCACTTACCTTGAGAAATCTGCAACATTGAAATGGTATATCAGTCCGGCACAAACACGTGACAGGAACTTTCACATATAAAGTTACTTTTTCATTTAAATGATATACCAGTTTTAGGCAATTACATGATCTTGTGTCAATGTATACTTATCTGTATCTCAGGCAGTGATTAATGTTTGCACTCACCAATACAAAGAAACAAAATGAGTCCATTTGTTTTAATGAAAAGGCCCTTCTTACACAGTACAGATCCAGTGAGGTACAGTAACATTGTGGCCATATTACAGGAAAAGTGATCCCAAAGAATGAGTTCAAAACCCACCATAGTAGTTTGAGAATATGAATTCATTTTTAAAACTGTAGAAGGTTAAACTGGTTTCAGTAACCAAGAAGCTGCTGGATTGATTTGAAAACATAACTGATACCTTAATGTCCATCAATTAATTAAATAATTACATATATAAACCTAAGTACCTCTAAAACACAGCAACCTGTATCCTAACTCCCCCAACACGCTTTTGCTCTTTCAACTTTGTTGCTTCTGGTTTGGCAATACCTTGATTTTAAAGATTTTCATCTTGTTTTTAAATTACTCCATAACCTCACCCTTCCCCATCACTGTAACCTCTTCCAGTCCTACAATTCTCCAGAATCTCGACACGCCTCCAATTCTGGGGCGGGATTCTCCGTCATCAGCGCGATGTCCGCCGACCAGCGCCAAAAACGGCACGAATCAGTCCGACATCGCGCCGCCCCAAAGGTGCGGAATTCTCCACATCTTGAGGGGCCGAGCCCTCACCTTGAGGGGCTAGCCCGCGCCGGACTTATTTCCGCCCCCCTCAGCTGGCGGGAAAGGCCTTTGGTGTCCCGCCAGCCGGCGCGGAAATGACTTTGCCGGGCGGCGCATGCGCGGGAGCGTCAGTGGCCGCTCATGGCATCCCCGTGCGTGCGCAGTGGAGGGGGTCTCTCCCACCTCCACCATAGTGGAGACCATGGCGAAGGTGAAAGGAAAAGAGTGCCCCCACGGCACAGGCCCGCCCGCAGATCGGTGGGCCCCGATCGCGGGCCAGGCCACCGTGGAGGCACCCCCTGGGGCCAGATTGCCCCGCGCCCCACCCCCCCAGGACCCTGGAGCCCGCTCGCACCACCGTATCCCGCCATCCCAAAGGTGGTTCAATCCACGCCGGCTGGCGTGGGTTGACAGCGGTGGGACTTCGGCCCATCGCGGAACGGAGAATCGCCGGGGGATTCCCGCCGACCGGCACGGCGCGATTCCCGCTTCGGCCGAATATCCGGTGGAGGAGAATTCGCGACACGGGGGGGGGGCGGGATTCACGCCAGCCCCCGGTGATTCTCCGACCCGGTGGGGGGTCGGAGAATCACGCCCCTGGTTTCTTGCGCACCTTGATTTCCCTGGGCCGACCATTTGTGGTCATGATAATTTGACCCTCAGTCTTGGAATTCCCCTCCCTAAAGCTCTCCTCCTTTCTGCATCACTCTCTTGTAAGGCACTCTTTAACAGCTACCCTTTTGACCACGGTTTTGGTTATCTGTTCTAATATTCCATTATATGGCAAGGAATCAAATTTTGTCCAATAATACTTCTCTGAAGTACCTTGGGATGCTTTTCAAAATTATAGTCACTTTACATCAATGCAAGTGCTGTTGCTTACATTTTTTTATATATTCATACACAGCATATGGGCATCGCTGGCTAGATTTATTATCTATTATTACCTATTTATTAGATTTATCGCTACATTTATTACCCATCCCTAACTGCCCTTGAGAAGATGATTGTGAGCCGCTGTGGAAATGTAGGTTTCGGGCTAATATAACCAATGCATGATGGGATGCTTGGCCATAATTATAATGTGCCCACAAAACTACTGACAGTGCAAGAATAAGGAAAAAACGATTTGGAAAACATATTTGCAGTATCAGTTAAACATAAATTGACATCTGAAACCACAGACCTTGTGCAAAACGTTTTGACCTTGTCAAAGTGAGTATGCAGCCAGAAATGAAGCAGACCCCTTAACTGTGCTAACCCCATCTTTAATCATATCAACAGGACAAACAAACCAAACATCTGGTTATCACAAACTCTCACATAGGGATAGAAAACTTATTGTGTTCCTTACATTGTAGTTTTGCTTCTTAAATCAATCTGTTTCTGTACATGGTTACACACATAAGCTAATTAACTCAGAGTCATGAGCTACCTGTTTACTCCAGCGTATAAATATAACAAAATAACTGTGGAGTCTCGCCCTAACCGTTGATTAGGTGCAGTCTCCCCTTGTGCAAGTAAAGATAAAACTAACTATGGATGTTAAACGTAGTGTTTTATTGTCGGAGTCTTACCCGAAGTCGGGTTTTCAACAGCACCTCCTTGAACCGCTGCAGTCCATTTAGTGCATGTAAAGCAAAGGAGGCCCAAGAAGGTAAGTTAAACAAAGTTTAATTGATCAACAAAAAGCAAAGGCCTCAACGCTGCATACAGTCCAAAGGTCCAACCAGGACTACAGATCATGCCAACACAAGTCTGGGCTGGCTTTTATAAGGCAAATCTATGAGCCCTAACCAGATGGGCCTCCACCCACTACGGGGGGGGTGGTCATATTCCCCGAGTCCCATGGAGAGGACAAGTGAGGTGTCCCCGTGGGTCTCATGAAGGTGTTGTCGTGGGAACCTTGGTTAATTGCTGCAGTACATCTTGTAGATGGTACAAACTGCTGCCACTGTGCATCAGTGGTGGAGAGAGTGAGTTATTAAAGTGGTGGATGGGATGGTACTGTGGCGCAGTGGTTAGCATTGCTGCCTCACAGCGCCGAGGACCCAGGTTTAATCCCAGCCCCAGGTCACAGACCGTGTGGAGTTTGCACATTCTTCTGTGTCTGGGGGTCTCACTCCCACACCTCAAAGATGTGCAGGGTAGGTGGATTGGCCACGCTAAATTGCCCCTTAATTGGAATTTTAAAAAAATACAGATTGAATTGTTGGATAAAGTACCAATCAAGCAGACTGAAACCAAAGAGAAAATGCGGGAAAATCTCAGCAGGTCTGGCAGCATATGTAGGGAGAGAGAAGAGCTAACGTTTTGAGTCCAGGTGACCCTTTGTCTATTGACAAAGGGTCATGCAGCCATCTAAGATGGCCACCTGCAAAGGGTCATGGGAATTATGGCCAACCCAGGACTCAGACAGATACAGAGCCTATGTGTATCTGAAACATCGGTAACCAGGCCTGATCGAAACCCCTGCTTGTTTGCATTTCAATGGCCCATTTTCCCAGGACAATAGAACACCAATCAAGCAACCGGTACAGCCACAGACTGATCGGCACCACTCTCCTTACTCAGAAAGCCCAACTGCCAAGGCCAATGACCGCGAAGGACCCGCTCAGCTTCCAAGGTACCCGCCCCTTTATTGGCCGAAATCGAAGACAATGATCAGAGTCCTGTCGAACTATTGGGTCCAAGGTTAAGGACCACCCCAAAGAGCGTGAAATCCCAGAGGGATAAAAGAGAGCACAGCCATGTGTTCTCTCTCTTTTGGATCCGGCCTGTGCCAACCCAATTGTAGCAGGAACAGCCAGCCAATTTCAAGACCAACGATCGCCACGTGGTGGATGAGCTCAGCAGAGTCAGAGCCACTTTCTTCGAACCAGCCAAGTGAAATCCAGATAAAGGCCTTATCCATTTGCACAGTGCCGGTCGCCCTGAAGCTAAGTATAGGTTATTGTAGCTGATAGGTGTAGTTTAACTCGTAGTAGATATTGTGTTTGCATGTTGAGATAACTCTTGTGTATGTAAATAAACCATCTTTTGAACTAACTAACTGGTTGTATGGTCATTTGATCGATATAAGGGAAGGCTTGTGGTTCACCAACATTATTAATAGAGCAACAGTCATCTGCACTCGAAACGTTAGCTCTTCCCTGTCCCTATAGATGCTGCCAGACCTGCTGAGATTTTCCAGCATTTTCCCTTTGGTTTCAGTTTCCAGCATCCGCAGTAATTTGCTTTTAAGCAAGCAGACTGCTATGTCCTGGATGATGTTGAGCTTCTTGAGTGTTGTTGGTGCTGCATTCATCCACTCAAGTGGAGAGTATTCCATCACACTCCGGATGTGTGCCTTAAAGATGGTGAACAGGCTTTGGGGAGTCAGGAGGTGAGTTGCTCTCAACAGAATTCCCAGCCTCTGACCTGCTCTTGTAGCCGCGGTATTTATATGGTCAGTCCAGTTCAGTTTCTGGTCAATGTTGATAGTGGGGATTCTGTGATGGTAATCCCATTGAATGTCAAGGGGAGATGGTTTGATTCTCTCTTGTTGGAGATGGTCATTGCCTGGCACTTGTGTGGTGTGAATGTTACTTGCCAGTTATCAGCCCAAGCCTGAATGTCATCCAGATCTTGCTGCATAGACATGGGCTGCTTCAATAACTGCGAGTTATGAAAGGTGTTGACTATTGCAAAATCATCAGCGAACATTCGTACTTCTGACCTTATGATCAAAGGTCGCTGAAGATGATTGGGCCTAGGACACTACCCTGTGGAACTCCTGCAACAATCTCCTGGGACTGTGATGATTGACCTACAACAACCATAACCATTCTCCTTTGTGCTGGGTATGACTCCAACCAGTGGTGACAGTTTCCATGGTTTCCAATTTTCCTAGGGCCCCTTGATGCCACATTCGGTCAAATGCTGCCTTGATGTCAGGGCAGTCACTCTCACCTCATCTCTGGACCTCAGTTCTTTTGTCCATGTTTGGGCTCAGGCTGAAAGGAGGTCAGGAGCTGAGTGGCCTTGGTGGAACACAAACAGAGGATGAGTGAACAGGTTATTGCTGCTTAAGTGCCACTTGATAGCACTGTTGATGACCCCTTCCATCACTTTGCTAATGATCAAGAGATGTGCCTCATGTGTAACTTCAGATCCAACATCAAAGTGGTTAAACATTCACGTTGTCTACTGGTGATTCAAGAAGACTCACCCCACCATATTGGGATGACTAGCACTAGGCAATAAATGCTGGCCTTAACTTCAATCCAGGAATGAATGAGAGGGAAAGCAAATGGAAAAGATTAAGGTAAACCAGCTGAAGCTTAATATATGTAAATGTATAAGTAGTGCTTTATCACTGTAGATTTGCACAACCAGCAATGACTCCTTGGCAATCGCTGTGCAGCAACATGTTAATGGTGGTAGTGATATAGTGGGAAGGAACTTAAGTAAAAGGAAAATTCAGTTTCCACGGGGTGGTGGGGGGGGGGGGGGGCAGTTCCAGATTACAAAGCATTCTGGTCCACCTTTAAATTGAATTTTAAAAGAAGAGCTCTCTGTCATGATATCCATATTAACATATCATGGTGCAATCACACACACACACTGATGGACAGGTAGTTGGACCAGCCAACACACACACAACATCACAGCCAATCACCAGTGAGAGCACACGCACTATAAAACAGGGAACACCACAGTTCCCGCTCATTCTACCAGGAGATAGCTCAGAGCACAGAGCTCACAGCGTGCCACTCAGACATACACCATGTGCTGAGTGCCTCACTAAGATAGTGCTAGGGCTGGGTCCACAGGTTAGCTGGTGAAGTACGAACCACAGCCAGAAGTTAATAGTTATTATTGTACAGAATAATAAAGCAGAGTTGTACCATCTACAACCATATTGGTTCGTTTGTGTATCGGAACACCCAACACGACATGATACCAGGTCTGGAAACTCGCCAGCGACTGTGAGACCTACATGCACCTCTTCAGAAACCCGCCATCCTGCGCCATGGAAACCATCAGCCTGCCGCAGCCACTCCGGATCGCTGGAAATCTTGGCATCAACTGGAGGCTGTTTAAACAGCGCTTCCAACTCTTCCTAGAAGCCACAGACAGGGAGAATGCATCGGATACCAGGAAGATCGCCCTTCTCCTCTCCACGGCGGGGCAACACGCCATCCACATCTACAACTCCCTGGCATTCGCGGAAGGCGAGGACAAGATGAAGTACAAGACGGTCCTTCTAAAATTTGAGGAACAGTTCAACGTGGATGTTAATGAGAGCTTCGAGAGGTACCTCTTCCAGCAGTGTCTGCAGGGTAAGGATGAGTCTTTTCAATCTTATTTGACACACCTCCGAATCCTCGCGCAGTCCTGTGGCTATGAGGCCACCTCCGACTCCATGATTCGGGATCAGCTAGTTTTTGGGGTCACCTCGGACACCCTACACCAGCAGCTCCTCAAAATAAAGTGCCTCACCCTAGCGACTGCCATCGAGACCTGCGTCCCTCCACGAAAACGCTACCAGCCGGTACTCCCAATTCCAGATGGCCAAATTGGCACGGCAGGGGTCCTACGAGGCCGAGCGGGTCCAGTCGATCGAGTTCCTCCCGGCCCGCGGCCCGGACGAGGGCGGCCATTTCGCGCCCTTTCCGAGGCCTCCCGCGCTTGTACGCGCCAAAAGAGGGGACGTCGACGCAGAGGGACGGAGTGCGCAGGTGCGCTCTACGCAGGACCACACCGCGCATACGTGGTGGCACAAAGAACGCCATGACGTCACGACGTGCGGCAACTGTGGATCCGCACACTTAAAGCAGCAATGTCCGGCCAAAGCGCGACAATGCCTCCGCTGTGGCAGGATGGGCCACTACGCTGCCTGCTGTTGAGCAGCTCAACCTGCCAACTCTCTGCAATTCCGCCAGCCTTGCAGGGACGTGCGGGCCACTCAGAGTCTGATGACGTGCAGACCGGTGAGACCGACGACCGGGAACCCTTCTGCGTTGCGGTAATAAACAAGAACCGGATGTCCCCAAGTCGGACCCACCAGCCGATGCCAGTGCACGGCATTAATCCAGGCGATGAATGGTGTGCCACCCTAACGGTCAACCGTTCACCAATCACATTCAGTTTGGACACTGGTGCCTCCGCCAATCTCATTGCATAGTCAGCCTTCCACACCTTGAAGGTTAAACCACCGATTCTGCCATCCCACTGTCAGCTGAGGGATTATAACGGAAACGTTATCATGGCCATGGGGTCCTGCCAGCTCAAGGTTGCACACAATTCACATACAGCCACACTTTCTTTTGAGATAGTTGGATCCTCGAAGGACTCTCTGTTGGGTGCACAGGCATACAAGATCCTCCACCTCGTTCAGCGGGTACACACTTTGTCTCCAGAAGGCACGTCCGATTTCCCGGATGCAGACTTTAGGGCACAGCTCCACTCGCTCCACGCCCACAACCAGGAGGTTTTCGAGGGCATGGGCACACTGCCCTACACATACAGAATACGGCTCAAACCGGACAACACTCCGGTCATTCACGCACCTCGTAGAGACCCAGCACCACTCAAGGACCGCCTCAAGCAGCAGTTGCAGGATCTGCAGGACCAACGAGTGCTTTCCCGGGTCACGGAGCCAACGCCATGGGTCAGCTCCATGGTGTGCGTAAAAAAGCCCTCCGGCGAGCTCCGGATCTGCAGCGACCCGAAAGACCTGAACAACAACATGATGAGGGAACACTACCCCATACCCAAACAGGAAGAAATCACGAGCGAAATGGCCCGGGCTAAAATTTTCACCAAGCTTGATGCCTCAAAGGGTTTTTGGCAGATTCAACTGGATCAGTCCAGCAGGAAGCTGTGCACTTTCAACACTCCATTTGGCAGATACTGCTACAATAGGATGCCATTTGGCATTATCTCGGCATCCGAGGTGTTTGATCGCATCATGGAACAGATGATGGAGGGCATCGATGGGGTACGAGTCTATATTGACGACGTCATCATCTGCTCCACCACACCACAGGAGCACATCAGTCGTCTCCAGCGTGTCTTTGCACGGATACGAGATCAGGGCCTGCGCCTCAACCGAGCCAAGTGCTCTTTTGGCCAAACTGAGCTAAAGTTTCTGGGGGACCACATATCCCGGTCAGGGGTGCGTCCGGATGCCAACAAAGTGGCAGCCATCACAGCCATGCCGCAGCCGGCAGACAAGAAGGCAATGCTACGCTGTCTCGGGATGGTCAACTTCCTGGGGAAGTTTATTCCCAACCTTGCCTCGCACACAACGGCTCTTCGCCACCTGGTCAAGAAGACAACGGAATTCCATTGGCTGCCCGCACACCAGAAGGAATGGGAGGAGCTCAAGATCAAGCTCACCACCGCCCTGGTATTGGCGTTCTTCGACACCACTCGGGACACAAAGATCTCGACTGATGCCAGCCAGTCCGGCATTGGGGCGGTACTCCTGCAACGGGACAACACTGCATCATGGGCCTCGGTCGCCTATGCCTCGCGAGCCATGACCCCCACAGAACAGCGCTATGTGCAGATTGAAAAGGAGTGCCTGGATTTGTTGACCGGCATCGACAAATTCCACGATTATGTGTATGGTCTTCCACAGTTCACTGTGGAGACCGACCATCGCCCCCTGGTCGACATCATTCAGAAGGACCTCAACGATATGTACCCTCACCTCCAGCGCATTCTGCTCAAGCTCCGGAGGTACGACATCCAACTTGTCTACACCCCGGGAAAGGACCTCATCATCGCGGATGCCCTGTCCAGAGCAGTGAGCACACCACCCGAATCGGAGGGGTTCGTTTGTCAGGTCGACGCACAAGTAGCCTTCACATTGGCCAATCTGCCGGTTACTGGTGCACGTCTGGCCCACATTCGCCGTGAGACTGAGGCTGACCCTCTTCTACAACGTGTGATGCGCCACATGACGGAAGGGTGACTCAAGGGGCAGTGCCCATAATTCTACAATGTCCGGGACGACTTGGCCGTCATTGATGGTGTCCTCCTAAAGTTGGACCAGATTGTGATTCCACACAGCATGCACCGGCTTGTCCTCGAACAATTACACGAAGGCCATCTCGGGGTTGAAAAGTGCAGGCGGAGGGCCCGAGAAGCTGTGTACTGGCTGGGCATTAGCGACGACATCGCCAACATGGTGCTCAACTGCCCCACCTGCCAAAGGTTTCAGCCGGCGTAACCCCCTGAGACACTTCAGCCCCATGAGTTGGTCACGTCCCCCTGGGCAAAGGTGGGTGCGGACCTCTTTCATGTGCTCGGCAGGGACTACGTCATTATAATTGACTATTTTTCAAATTATCTGGAGGTCATACGCCTGCACGACTTGACATCATCAGCTGTCATCAGAGCATGCAAAGAAACTTTCGCTCGCCATGGAATTCTGCTCACTGTCATGTCTGACAACGGGCCCTGTTTTACGAGCCAAGAATGGTCTTCTTTTGCCGCTTTATACGGCTTCACACCCGTGACGCCCAGCCCTTTGCATCCCCAGTCGAATGGCAAGGCAGAAAAGGGCGTCCATATCGTGAAGCTGATTGCACTTGTTTTGTTTATGGTACAACCTCGTTGCTCCGTTGCACCTGACACCTTCCTATGTATATAGTTTAGCCTCATGTACATGTTGTAAATATTGCACACACATACTCAGATGCACTCAGTACACACCAATATTTATTACCATGTAGGCACATCTCCTTGTGAAAAGGGGGATGTCATGAGATCCACATTAACATATCATGGTGCAATCACACACACACTGATGGACATGCAGTAGGACCAACCAACACACACACATCGCAGCCAATCACCAGTGAGAGCACACGCACTATAAAACAGGGAACACCACAGTTCCCGCTCATTCCACCAGGAGATAGCTCAGAGCACAGAGCTCACAGCGCGCCACTCAGACATACACCATGTGCTGAGTGCCTCACTAAGATAGTGCTAGGGCTGGGTCCACAGGTTAGTTGGTGAAGTACGAACCACAGCCAGAAGTTAATAGTTATTATTGTACAGAATAATAAAACAGAGTTGTACCATCTACAACCGTGTTGGTTTGTTTGTGTATCGAACACCCAACACAACACTCTCTGCAATAGTTTCAATCCAAGCTTGGGATTTTCTGACCTTGTCCCCTGTCAGGATTGTCCAGTTTTGACTAATCCGTCGAATCCCCCTCAGCGGAACTGGAAACTCCCAGCCCGAAGTTCTAGCATTTCGACCAGAAACCTTTCCACCTCCAACTCCAACCCCCCGCCCCCCCACCCTCCCCCCACCAATCCACCCTTCAAAGCCCACTTTAAAATTTGTCTTTTAATCAAGCACTAGTCATATTTTCAGATCACTCCTTCATCGGTACAGTGTCCATTTTCATCTCAACATGCCCCTGCGGTGTACCATGTTTTTTTTTTTTGCTATGTTAGAGGCTCTAAAAGAAAGTTACTTTTATTATTTAAACATTGTAGAGGCAAATGGGGCTAGGTCAAATAACCAGGAACAAACGTGCGGCATTTTTGCTCATGGTACTGTAGGAGTTTTCACTGCCTTACTTTTAAATGAAGGAGGAAGCACAGTTCCAAGTGTTCATTTGGGTTGCGTTTCATGTTGGATTATACTGTATTTGTTCAAACACCCTGCTGGGGAATTGCTAAACATGTCAAGATTTTAATGTGCTCAGTAATGTTCAGAGTTATTAATGTGCATCCAAAGTCACCCTGTGCATTTAATATAACAGAGTGGCATCAGCGGGAATTTCTTTCAGAAGTATGCGGATATGAGCTTGCCAAGCCAAAGAAAACGATTTCAAAGGTGTATTTTACAAATCACAATTTCACAATAAGGTTCAAACAGAAACATTATTACCTCTATTAATTCAATACTAGTGCAAATAAAAGTTAAAGGGCAGCCATATCAGTCAGCAACTCTAAAGCATGAGACCTAGTATCCAGTTCTATTGGAAAATTCACCATCATTTACTACAATATCCCAGTGAAATTTACTAAACCAATCCCAACTGATTGGTTTTCACTGGTCGAAATGTGGAACTCACTAGAACTGAGAAAACATCCATTATTTCTGTGTTTTGTCAAGAGATCATTCTTTCAAAAGGCATCTTCCATAAAAAGAAAATACATTTCCAGTATATTTGAATACCTTAAACGATCACCTCACCCCCACATACCACCACCCCCATCCCCTGCCCCCAACAGCACCACGCTGCGACCTTCCTCACAGCACCTGTGTCCCTGATTTAACTGCCTGCAACGTGAGTGGTTGACAATGCCCTCTTTCCTGCCTTCCCAAGTTGCACCTTACACAAACTCCAACTTGCTTCTCAAATTCCACAGCTCACAAACGCTAGTGCACTGGTTTCAAAATTCGCACCCTCCTTCCAAATGCCCACAAGAGCTCGCTTTATCTCCAATGTCTCCACTAAGCCCAATGACTGATTACTTTTCTCGCCCACCTCTAACGTCTGCACCAGAAAAGCAACATCTGAAGGGTTAAAAATGTTTACAGTCACACAGAGATTACTGTGCATTCTTCTAAGACAACTAACTAAGGAACCTGATAGTCCGATCCAGGAGCTTTCTTCAACCATACAAATGTAAAGTATAATTTAAAAACTGGTTCTTATGAACCAGGGGATGTTTACGGTGTTAATTATTTAAATTGATGGAGTATTATATTCAATGACAAGAACCTTGTGAAACCGTCAAACAATAGCTGACTGCCTCATTGAATTATGGGAATTTCCATCCTTTATATATGGGGGTTAGATCGTATTTCCAAAGGTTTTTGAATTATATGTCTGAGGAGGTTTATCGACTTTGGCAAGTGGTTAGTTGGCAAGTGCTAGTCAGCCTTCAACAAGCAGAGGACGTATTAAAGAGTGTTCCTTCATGAAACAAGCTGACCCTGTCCTTGATTCCATTGTGAACTTCACCACACAAGAAGTGAACATCTATTTGCATATGTTCAGTGAACATGTGAGAGACAGCTCTGGGAGCAGCATCTTTAGTTTTGTGATAGATACATGGAAAAATAATCACACTTATAACAGAGTTGGCAGCCGCGGTGCAAAAAAGAACGTTACCAGGATAGACTATAATGCATTTTTTTACGGCTGTCTTCCATTCATGTATCTACTTTTTAACAATAAATCGTCAGATAATTTTAAGTCTGAGCCTCAATTTAATACAATGGAGTTGATACGCCTACCAAAGATCAGAATATTCATATGGTGACTGATGTGTTAGGCAGGTAGGTTCGATGTGGACTGCACTCGATGCAGGGAGGCTAGAAACAGACATCTAACACTGGAGAAGATCCAACACTGTTTTATTCAACGATAGAATGATATACATATTCAGCTGTGGGTCGACACTATACTGAACTGACTAGAGACCTTTTAGTAGTCTTACCAGACTTACTAGCTACCGCATGGTGTTTGCACTTGCTAGCTCGTGGACTCTGATTGTCTCAGTGGCTGGGTCCTGAGACAGCAGGAAACCTAGTGCCCTCTAGCTTTATAGTCATAGTGTCCTGTCTGGTGATTGGCTGCACTGTGTTGTGTGCTTACTGGTCATCCTGTGTGTCAATCACTGCCTGTCTGCATCTCATTATATACATGAGTGGATATTATGACATCTCCCCTTTTATTTTTAGATAAATAAGTACTAAGGTGTGCGTGCGTATATATATATGCCTGACTATGTACAAAAGGTGTCTAAATGAACGTATATACATAGGAAGGGGTCGATAGTGCAGATACATGGCAAACGAAACAATATTTACAGAGGTTAAATCGATGATGTCATGAAATGTACAAAGGTTCAGTCTACAGATTCAGTCTTTGTGGTGGGCGACAAATTCTTGGCGATTGGCGCAGAGGTGGATTAGGAGCCGCCTGCACATGGATAGGCGGGATCGCTGTCATTGCGGTGGTCGCATGGGCTGGCAGGATTGCTGGTAGATCGGTGGCCTCGTGGCAGGGTACGTCCGGAGGAAGCACCGTGGGCGGCGGGGCACTTCGGTCAGGTAGCGGGCGTGGAACTCTTCGCAGTGCCCGTCTGTTGCGCCGTAGCAGGGACCCATCAGCCATGCAGACAAGGAACGATCTTGGGGTCACTTGTTTGATCACAACAGCTGTGGCTGACCAGCCGCCCTCAGGCAACTGGACACGAACATGATCAGTTGGGGCCAGCTCGGGTAGATCCATGGCATGAGCATCGTATATGGCCTTCTGTTGGGCCCGCGACTGCTGCATTTTCTGTAAGATCATAGATCATAGAATTTACAGTGCAGAAGGAGGCCATTCGGCCCATCAGGTCTGCACCGGCTCTTGGAAAGAGCACCCTACCCAAGGTCAACACCTCCACCCTATCCCCATAACCCAGTAACCCCACCCAACACTAAAGGCAATTTTGGACACTAAGGGCAATTTATCATGGCCAATCCACCTAACCTGCACATCTTTGGACTGTGGGAGGAAACCGGAGCACCCAGAGGAAACCCACGCACACACGGGGAGAACGTGCAGACTCCGCACAGACAGTGACCCAAGCTGGAATTGAACCTTGGACCCTGGAGCTGTGAAGCAATTGTGCTATCCACAATGCTACCGTGCTGCCCCACCCGTGAGGTGGTTAAGGTCTGGAACATGGATGGCTGGAACTGTGGTCCTCAGAGTGCAATTCATGAGCATCTGCTCTGGAGACAACCCAGTGGACAGTGGGGTTGCCCTGTATGCCAGCATCGCCAGGTCGAAGTCGGAGCCTGAGTCTGCAGCTTTGCACAGCAACCGCTTTACAATACGGACCCCTTTCTCGGCCTTTCCGTTTGACTGCGGGTAATGGGGACTGGCAGTTACGTGACGGAAGTTGTAGGACTGTGCAAAATCAGACCATTCCTGGCTGTAAAAGCAAGGACCGTTGTCACTCATTACCGTGAGCGGAATCCCATGCCTGGCGAACGTTTCTTTGCAGGCTTTGATTACCGCCTTCGACGTGAGGTCGGACAGTTTCACCACTTCTGGTTAACTGGAGAAGTAAGTCGACCAGGAGTACGCAGTCATGCCCCTTGGCGTGGAAAAGGTCTACACCTACTTTGGATCACGGAGAGGTCACATCTCGTGCTGCTGCAACGTTTCATTGGGTTGAGCTGGTTGAAACTTCTGACAGGTAGGGCAGTTGAGGACTGTGTCGACAATGTCCTGGCTGATGCCCGGCCAATAGACTGCCTCCCGAGCACTGCATCGGCATTTCTCGATCCCAAGGTGACCCTCATGTAGTTGGCCCAGCACCATAGCCCGCATGCTCTGAGGAATTACGATCCTGTCGAGTTTCAGAAGGATTCCCTCCACCACCGTCAGGTCGTCTTTTACGTTACAAAATTGGGGACATTGTCCCTTCTGCCAGCCATTGGTAAGGTGCTGCATCACACGTTGCAGCAGAGGATCCTTGGCCGTCTCCTCATGAATTTGGACCACCCGTTCGTCAGAGGCCGGAAGGTTGGTGGCACACAACTGCACTTGCGCTTCTATGTGGCAGATGAAGTCACTTTGTTCACACGGTGTGGTAATGGACCTGGATAGGGCAGCTGAAATGATCAGCTCTTTGCCTGGCGGGTAAACAAGTTCGAAGTCGTAGCAGCGTAGCTTAAGAAGAATTTGCTGTAACCAAGGTGTCATGTCTTTTAAATCCTTTTGGATTATATGGACTAGAGGCCTGTGGTCCGTTTATACCGTGAATTTTGGCAGGCCGTAAACGTAGTCGTGAAACGTGACTATCCATGTCAGGAGGCCCAGACACTCCTTCTCAATCTGAGCGTACCGTTGCTCAGTGGGCGTCATGGCCCTGGAGGCATACGCCACTGGAGCCCAGGACGAGGAGTCATCTTGCTGAAGGAGGACCGCAATGCCGTCCTGGCTTGCATCAGTCGGTATCTTGGTTTCCTTGGTTGGGTCGAAGAACGCTAGAACCGGGGCTGTGGTGAGCTTTGCTTTCAGCTCACGCCATTCCTCTTCTTGCGCGGGCAGCCACTGGAATTCCGTCGACTTCTTGACGAGATGGCGAAGGGCCGTGGTGTGGGATGCCATATTGGTAATGAATTTCCCAAGGAAGTTGACCATCCCGAGGAAGCGGAGGACCGCCTTCTTGTCCTCCGGGGTCTTCATGGCTTTGATCGCCGAGCCCTTGTCGGCATCTGGCCGCACGCCCTGCTGCGAGATGTGGTCACCCAGGAACTTAATATCCGATTGACCAAATTAGCACTTGGCCCTGTTAAGCTGGAGACCATGTTCATGAATTCTCTGGGATACCTTCTTGAGGCGAGCGATGTGTTCCTGGGGCATTGTGGACCAGATAATTACATCGTCAACGCATACTCGCACCCCCTCGATGCCCTCCATCATCTGCTCCATGATACGGTGAAATACTTCGGAGGCAGATATGATCCCAAAAGGCATCCGGTTGTAGCAGTAACGACCAAACGGGGTGTTGAACGTGCACAGCTTGCAACTGGACATGTCCAGCTGTATTTGCCAAAAACCCTTGGAGGCATCCAGCTTAGTAAAGAATTTGGCATGAGCCATCTCACTGGTCAACTTTTCACGTTTTGGTATGGGGTAATGCTCCCTCATGATGTTGCGGTTTAGATCCTTAGGGTCAATGCAAATGCGAAGCTTCCCTGACGGCTTCTTTACGCAGACCATGGAGCTAACCCAGTCTGTTGGCTCTCTGACCTTTGATATGATGCCTTGGTCTTGGAGGTCCTGTAATTGCTTCTTCAGATGATGCTTGAGGGGTGCCGGCACCCGGCGAGGTGCATGAATTACAGGGGCGGCGTTCGGCTTGAGCAGGATTTTATATTGGTATGGGAGCGTGCCCATCCCATCGAATACGCTGTGGTACTGCATGATAATGTCATCTATGTCGGCTTGCAAGTTTCCATCAGGCGAGGCCGTTGTCGGTGATGATGACATGGTGTGGACTCGCTGAACCAGGCTCAGGAGCTCGCAGGCTCGAGCACCGAGCAGGGACGCTCTGTCAGGCCCGACGATTTCAAACCGCAGTGTTGCCTTGATCGCCTTGTTGGATACCCCTAGTTGACAGGAGCCACTGGCAGCTATGGCATTGCCATTGTAGTCAAGGAGCTGGCAGGCCGGTGGAGGACTGCTTGTTCTGGCGCGGATGGTGTCGAGGTCGGATTTTGCGATGACGTTCGCTGATGCGCCGGTGTCCAGTTTAAATCGGATGCGAGACTTGTTAACTGTGAGGACAGCACACCACTCATCGTCGGGATCCACACTGAGGATCGAGAGGCATTTCGCCATTGTGGTGGAAGGCAGTGCATGTGTAGTTATGATGCCCACCCGGTATGGGGACTTGAGGCATTCAGCACATGGTCTGTTGGGCTGTCGGGATCGGAATCTGGCATGCCTTGTTGTATTGAGCGGACACTTCTGCGCCGCAGCTGGGATCGCTGGCTGCTGAGCGGTGGAGCAGATCTGCAAAGGGATGCCATACAGTCCACACTGTAGACACCGGCATCCTTTTGCTGGACATTGCCGCTTTAAATGGGTGGAGCCACAATTCGGACACGTCATGGCGCCAACGTCAGCACGTTCCGTGCGCCATCACTCATGCGCAGTGCGGTCGGTCGACGTACGCACCTGCGCAGTCGGGTTGTCGGGCTCGTCATCCACTCGGTTGTGGTGCACACGTGCAGGGACCCGGGAAAAGTGCACAAAATGGCCACTCTCCTGCATGCTCAGGCTATGCATTTGTGCAAGGGCCTGCACCCGTTTCGCCTCATGGGAGGCCAGCTTTGCAGTTTCTGCCGCTCTGATGTGGGAGTAATGTTTCTTAGCATGCTCATGGACAACGCACGTCTCAATAGCGACAGGGAGGGTCAACTGTTTGACTTTCAAGGCTGCTGCTGAAGGGAGTCGGAGTGGTCCCCGAAAACAATCTGATCCTGGATCATGGAATCAGCCGTCGAGTCATAGTTACATGACTGTGCTAGGATGCGGAGATGGGTCACGAAGGACTGAAAAGGTTCATCCTTACCCTGAAGCCTCTGCTGGAAAACGTACTGTTCAAAGCTCTCATTCACCTCAATGTCGCAGTGGCTGTCAAATTTCAGCAGGACTGTTTTTGAATTTTGTTTTGTCTTTGCCGTCAGCGAACGTAAGGGAGTTGTAGATGTGGATGGCATGGTCCCCCGCGGTGGAGAGAAATAGCACGATCTTCCTGGCATCCGATGCTGCTTCGAGGTCGGAGGCCTCTATGTACAAGAGGAACTTTTGCTACAAGATTTTCCAATTGGCGCCAAGGTTGCCGGAGATGCGGAGCTGCGGGGGAGGCTGGATGTTTTCCATTTCACCGGATGGCTGCTTGCTGGTCAATGCTGATTAACTCGAGGTAGGTCCGTCAAGATCAGTATCACTCCGGTACCATGATGTGTTAGGCAGGTAGGCTCGATGTGGACTGCACTCGATGCAGGGAAGGTAGAAACAGACGTCTAACACTGGAGAAGATCCAACACTGTTTTATTCAACGATAGAACTGATATACATATTCAGCTGTGGGTCGACACTATACTGAACTGACTGGAGACCTTTTAGTAGCCTAACCAGACTTACTAGCTACCGCATGGTGTTTGCACTTGCTAGCTCGTGGACTCTGATTGTCTCAGTGGCTATATCCCGAGAGAGCGGGAAACCTAGTGCCCTCTGGCTTTATAGTGGTAGTGTCCTGTCTGGTTATTGGCTACACTGTGTTGTGTGTTTACTGGTCATCCTGTGTGTCAATCACTGCCTGTCTGCATCTCATTATATACATGAGTGGACATTATGACAGTGACATGTGATACTTCCCAGTAAGCTGGCATGCAGTGGTAAGGGTTTCTCTGCTTGATCTCCGGGTCTCGCCATCATTTAACTGGATGTTAGCTTGTTACTCCAGATCATAGGGGAAACAAGATGTGCTTGTGGGAGTGGGCAGTAATGCTGTACCCAAGTAGAATATCTAATAGGAAGTGGCAATACCCTCATTGCCTTGTTTCCTTTACAAGGGCGGTGGTACTGTGGTTAGTGCTGCTGCCTCACAGCGCCGGGGACCTGGTTTCGATTTCAGACTTCATTGTCAGTCTGTGTGAAGTTTGTACATTCTCCCCATGTCTGCATGGGTTTCCTCCGGTTTCTTCCCACAGTCCAAAGATGTGCGGGTTAAGTGGATTGCCCATGCTAAATTGTCCTTTAGTGTCCAAAGGTTTGGTGGGGCTATAGGATTATGGGGATAGGGCAGGGGAGTGGGCCGAGGCAAGGTGCTCTTTCAGAAGGTCAGTGCAGACTTGATGGACCGAATGACCTCCTTCTGCACTGTAAGGATTCTACGATTCTATGAGGGGATCCCCCCCCCTCCCCCCACAACAGGTCAGCAGTGCAACATGTCTGGCAAACATCAGTGGCCTAACATTTGATACGGTCGAAGAAGCTATCAGAGGCATCACCTACATTAAAACAGCCCATAAAATCTGCTGGGGGAATCAGTCTTGGAAATAAAGTGGTCCAAACCTTAGATTTTTGGGTTTCAGCCTGTCCTGTTCCTGTGTGCCTGTACAATATTCTGTCATAATATGGGAGGTCATTTCCGTAAATCAGCAGTTCTCAAACTGTACGCACTGCAAAGTGTGAAAATGGATGGAGCCCCGGTAGAAGCATTTCACCTCAATTGTCATTTTTGTGGTCAGACCTTTTGTGGTAAACCACTGTATTGTATTATACCTGCTGTATGTAACATGCCCGGGCTTGCTCCTGCTGGCTCCGCCTGTGGCTCCTCCCCTCGGGCTCAGGTATAAAGGTGGCCAACCTCCGGCCCTGCCTTCAGTCTGGGGCCGGCTGCCAGCAGGTATCTTTAAGCTAATTAAAGCCACAGTTTCACTCTCAACTCATTTCCTGTCGTTATTGATGGTACATCAATTTAATTAGCTTAAAGTTTTAAGATGGACCAATCACTCAAACCTGATCGCCTGGAGCTGGACCCCCAAGCAGCTGACGCCACTACCACGTTCGAACACTGGCTACGCTGCTTCGAATCATACATCGAATTCACCGCCATCGCCGTCGCCGAGACCCACAAGCTGTGAATTCTCAACTCCCGGGTGAGCCCGCAAGTATACCTTATTATCAGCGATGCTGCCTCGTACGCGGATGCAATAACGCTGTTGAAAGGACAGTATGTCAGGAAAGTCAATGAGGTGTACTCTAGGCATCTCCTTGCCACAAGGCGACAGCGCCCCGGAGAATCGCAAGCTGGATTTCTGCGCGCATTGCGGGTACCCGACCGGAACTGCAATTGTAAGGCGGTATCGGTTGTCGAGCACACAGAGTGGTTGATCCGGGACACTTATGTCGCAGGCATAAAGTAAAATTACACCCACCAGTGCCTACTGGAAAGGGGTACACTCGACCTCCAAGAGACAGTACAGCTTTTGGACTCGTTAGAAGTGGCCCTCCACAACATGGATGCCTACACCTGCGACCACGCGGCACCCTCGTGGGCGTCGTGGGCGCCGCCATCACCCGACCCGGGGGCGCCGCAAGCCTGTGCCGCGCAGCAACCCGCCAATTCCTGAGCCCCAAAGTGCTACTTCTGTAGCCAGGGTAAGCACCCCAGCCAACGCTGCCCAGCGAGGAGCGTGACCTGCAATGGGTGCGGAAAGAAGGGCCATTTCGCTAAAGTCTGCCAGGCCCGTCCTGTTTTTAAACCCGTGTAGCCCGTGGAGGCCGCCATCTTCACCGCCACGTGCGACCCCTGGGGGCCGCCGCCTCCCGGAACCCCTGCTCACCCAATCGTAAGCTGGCCTCCGCTACCCTCGATCAGCCCGCCCACCTTACGCAGCTCGCTTCCATCACCCTCGACCAGTCTCGACCGCATCACCTCGCCAACTCCATGATGGCCGTCCGGACCAACGGCCACGCGATGACCTGCCTTTTCGACTCCAGGAGCACAGAGAATTTTGTTCATCCAGATACAGTACGCCGCTGCTCCCTCCCAATCTTACCCGCGACCCAGAAAATCTCCCTGGCTTCCGAATCGCATACCTTGGAAATCTGTGGGTACTGTGTTGCAACCCTTACAGTACGGGGCATTGAGTACAAAAACTTCAAACAACTCTGTGCTGCCGTGCTGCTGGGGCTCGATTTCCAGTGCCATCTCAAAAGTGTTACCTTGGAGTTCAATGGACCCCTGCCCCCCTCACCGTCTGTAGCCTCTCGATCCTTAGGATCGCCCCACCCCCGCTCTTTGCGAACCTCACCTCGGACTGTAAGCCCGTCGCCACTAGGAGCAGACAATACAGTATTCGGGACAAGGCTTTTATCAGGTCAGAGGTCCAGCGACTCCTGCGGGAAGGGATCATAGAGGCCAGTACTAGCCCGTGGAGAGCCCAAGTGGTGGTCGTCAAGACTGGGAAGAAGCGCCGGTTGGTCACCGACTACAGTCAGACTATCAACCGGTACACGCAGCT
Source organism: Scyliorhinus torazame (assembly GCF_047496885.1). Taxonomy (NCBI): domain Eukaryota; kingdom Metazoa; phylum Chordata; class Chondrichthyes; order Carcharhiniformes; family Scyliorhinidae; genus Scyliorhinus; species Scyliorhinus torazame. The sequence goes on along the minus strand of NC_092719.1, from coordinate 67,967,318 downwards.
CGATGCGTACCCTCTCCCCCACATATCTGACATGGTCAATCAGATTGCGCAGTACCGAGTCTTCTCCATCATTGATCTGAAGTCCGTGTACCACCAGCTCCCTATCCGCCCGGAGGACCGTCAATACACTGCCTTCCGAGGAAGATGGTCGCCTCTATGACTTCCTCAGGGTCCCCTTCGACGTCACCAATGGGGTCTCGGTCTTCCAACGGGAGATGGACCGAATGGTTGACCAGTACGAGCTGTGGGCAGGTTCCCGTATCTGGATAATGTCACCATCTTCGGCCATGACCAGCAGGACCATGACGCTAACCTCCAAAAATTCCTCCACACCGCCAAACACCTTAACCTCACGTACAATAAGGAGAAATGTGTTTTCCGCACAACCCGCCTAGCCATCCTTGGCTACGTTGTGGAAAACAGAGACCTAGGGCCCGGCCCCGACCGCATGCGCCCCCTTCTGGAACTTCCCCTTCCCCACTGCCTCAAGGCCCTTGGGGTTCTTTTCCTACTATGCTCAGTGGGTCCCCAATTATGCGGACAAGGCCTGCCCACTGATTAAACTGATTAAATCCACCCTTTTTCCCCTGACGGCTGAGGCCCGCCTGGCTGTCAACCGCATCAAAGCGGATATTGCCAAGGCCGCAATGCACGCAGTAGACAAGTCCATCCCGTTCCAGGTGGAGAGCGATGCGTCCGACTTTGCCCTGGCCGCTACCCTCAACCAGGCGGGCAGGCCCGTGGCTTTCTTCTCACGTACCCACCAGGGCGCCGAAATTCAACACTCCTCCGTCGAAAAGGAAACCCAAGCCATTGTGGAAGCTGTGCGGCATTGGAGGCATTACCTGGCCGGCAGGCGATTCACTCTCCTCACTGACCAACGGTCGGTGGCTTTCATGTTCAATAACACACAGCGGGGCAAGATCAAGAATGACAAGATCCTAAGGTGGAGGGTCGAACTCTCCACCTATAATTATGATATCTTGTATCGACCTGGAAGCTCAATGAGCCCCCAGATGCCCTATCCCGCAGTGCATGTGCCAGCGCACAAGTAGACCGACTCCAGGCCCTCCACAATGAACTATGTCACCCGGGGATCACCCAGTTTTTCCACTTTATCAAGGCCCGCAACCTGCCTTACTCCACCGAGGAGGTCAGGACCATGATCAGGGACTGCCAGGTCTGCGCGGAGTGCAAACCACACTTCTATCAGCCAGGCAGAGTACACCTGGTAAAGGCCCTGACATGACCTCTGCCACAGTCATCAAGGCCCTGCACGGCCTCTCCACCTTGTTCGGTTTCCCCAACTCCATCCATTGTGATCGGAGTTCCTCCTTCATGATTGATGAGCTGCGTCAGTACCTGCTTACCAGGGACACCACCTCAAGCAGGACTACTGGCTACAACCCCCGGGGGAATGGACAGGTGGAGAGGGAGAACGCGACGGTCTGGAAGGCCATCCTTCTTGCCCTACGATATAGTGGTCTCCCTGTCTCCCGCTGGCAGGTGGTCCTTCCCGATGCGCTCCACTCCATCCGGTCGCTCCTGTGTACCGCCACCAATGTGACCACTCATGAGAGAATGTTTGTCTTCCCCAGGAAGTCCACCTCAGTGGTCTCGCTCCCGTCCTAGCTGACAGTCCCAGGGCCCGTCCTCCTCCGGAAGCATGCGAGGAGTCATAAGACGGATCCCCTGGTCGAAAGGGTCTGTCTCCTCCATGCCATCCCCCAATATGCCTATGTGGCATATCATGACGGGTGGGAGGATACAGTCTCCCTTCGGGATTTGGCACCCGCAGGTGCCCCAGCGACCAGCACCATTACCCGCGACCCTACACCTTCTCCCTCCATTGCTACCCATGGTGCACCAGGGCCATGGCATACTCCGCTAGTCCCAGTGCATGGCACGCCAGAGCCTCAGGGTCCGTCGCCAGGCACTCATCTACTTGGTGACACAGAAGACGACACGCAGGCCTCAACACTTCATCCAACACCAGTATCCACACCACAGCCGGGACTGCAGTGGTCACAGCGGAAAGTCAAAGCCCCCGACAGACTCGATATATAATTCAACCGTCCACTTCACCCCCGCCGGACTGCGTTTTAACAGGGGGTGAATGTGGTAAACCACTGTATTGTATTATACTTGCTGTATGTAACATTTTCGGGCTTGCCCCTGCTGGCTCCACATATGGCTCCTCCCCTCGGGCTCAGGTATAAAGGTGGCCAACCTCCGGCCCTGCCTTCAGTCTGGGGCCGGCTGCCAGCAGGTATCTTTAAGCTAATTAAAGCCACAGTTTCACTCTCAACTCATCTTCTGTCGTTATTGATGGTACATCACCTTTCAATACACTAGCCTGGAATTTGCAGTCAGTGCCAAAACAAGGGCATTCTCCCCAAGGGAAGCTGCCCAGGGATCCAGTGATCTCTGTGACACATTTTTCCTCTCCCAGAGACAGTTTAAATATGGCAGCAAATGAAGTCTTTGGTGTGCAGCGCAGTGATGTCACCAAGCAGGTAAGGAACCAATCACGTCAAAGTATTCACGCACAGCAAACCAGGAAGTTAAAAGCACTTGATATCCTTCACTCTTAATTTAAGGTTTCAGATAGTGAAATAAATGATCAAGGGGAGCCAGTGGTGTAGTGGTATTGTCGCTGGACTGGTAATCCAGGGAGCCAGAGTCATGCTCTGGGGATCCAGGTTCGAATCCCACCATGGCAGATGGTGAAATTTGAATTCAATAAATGTCTGAATTTAAATGACCATGAAACCATTGTTAATTGTCATTAAAACCCATCTGGTTGACTAATGTCATTTAGGGAAGGAAATCTGTCATCCTTACCTCTGATGTGGAGATGCCGGTGTTGGACTGGGGTGAGCACAGTAAGAAGTTTTACAACACCAGGTTAAAGTCCAACAGGTTTGTTTCGATGTCACTAGCTTTCGGAGCGCTGCTCCTTCCTCAGGTGAATGAAGAGGTATGTTCCAGAAACATATATGTAGACAGATTCAAAGATGCCAGACAATGCTTGGAATGCGAGCATTAGCAGATTTAATCACCTGCTTATCTAAAGAGGAACGTACCTCTTCATTCACCTGAGGAAGGAGCAGCGCTCCGAAAGCTAGTGACATCGAAACAAACCTGTTGGACATTAACCTGGTGTTGTAAGACTTCTTACTATCCTTACCTCTGGCCTACAATGTGGTTGACTCTTAAATGCCCTCAGGGATGGAGTTTTTATTTAAACGTGGATGTTTTTATCATTGTGGAGGAATTTGACAATCCACAAATATAAAATAAGCTTTGCAGGGCCATGTGGAGTTCTTTGTGTTGGTAAATTTTGGATGGTTGGCGTAGTGTTCACAAAGACCACAAAATAGCTTTAACTTGAACAAAGCTATACATTTATTAACACTACTAATTTGGATTCGACACTTAATCCTATATAATACACAGTTGATAATTAACATATAATCTACACTCATCTGCCACTAATCTCTACACTATTACATTAACTATGATCTTCTCTCACTCACACTATCTTTCCTTCAGTCTGTACTCTAGCTATCTCCTTCACTTTTTCTCGCCTAAGGCTTAATGTCTGAGATACTTGTACATCTAGCTCCCCCTAGTGGTTGATTTGGACATTTCATTAACCCTTGCAGTACTTACATTTATGATGTCACAGGCCAGTGAGTGTATTTAACAGTAATTCTGAACGTAGTACATCAATAGAAACCCAGTTACACCTTGTTCAATAAAGTGTAAAACATTGAGATTAACAGAATTAAAGTGGAATTATTCAAGTTATGATTGTAATTGCAGACTGTGGAAACTTCAACAGCACTTCTTATGGAGGAGAGTAGACTCACTGACAACACCTTCAGGATTTTTGTGTATTCCGCTCATTGACACCGGAGTGGGGACTAGGGGATTTTCACAGTAATTTCATTGCAGTGTTAATGTAAGCCTACTTGTGACAATAATAAAAGATTATTATTATTGTTCTGCAGGTGGGAGGAGCAGGGGCATCAGGCCCGAAGTGAGCGGCGGGGGAGGAGTGTGGCCTGAGGCGAGGCCTGAATCCAGCACGAATGTAGAGGGGGAGCAGCGCACACCAGGTGGCCCCCCGCTGAAAATGAATGTTTGGCATGTTTGAAGTCTGGTCCCAGGAGAAGAGATTTTTTGAACTTTGACTTTTGAATTTTTTTTTTGGAACAGCCAAGTTATTTTTTATTATTTTTATTATTAAAATGTTTTTAATTTAATTTTTTGTTATTTTTTAAATTAAATTTATTATTTATTTATCTCGCGATTGAAGAAAGAAGGAGAAAAATACTAAGTGGTTCAGAGATGCCAAAAACAGCTGTGAAGAAGGGAGGAAGCGCGGGTTCGCCGCCAAAGGACAGGTAAAAGCGCTGACACGATGGCATATGCCGGACCGCGTGGTGGGGCCGAACGACTTACAGTGGAAAGGATGACCGAGGTGATGGCTGTGGAGCTGGAGAAGCAGTTTGCGAGGCAGATGGAGTCGTTGAGGAAGGAGATGGTGGTCACACTGAGATCATTGGAGGAGGAGGCAATCGCCCAGGTAAGGGTGGATGTGGCAAAGAGAACAGGGTGAAAAGATGAAGGGAGTGGAGGAGGCCATGTCACAGCACAGCGACCAGCTCACCTCAATGGGAGACGAACTACAGAGGGTGGTAGAGGTCAACAGAGGACTTCGAGCAAAGCTCGAGGACTTGGAGAACCGCTCGAGGCGGCAAAATCTGAGAATTGTGGGCTTGCCTGAAGCAGCAGAGGCCTCAAGGCCAACTGAGTATTTTGCTAAGAGGCTACGGCGTTAATGGGTGAGGGTGAAGACCCCCTCCGGTATGAACTGGACCGAGCACATCGGTCTTTAAGGCCGAAACCCAAAGTAAATGAGCCGCCGAGAGCAGTAATTATCTGCTTCCATAAATACCACATGAAGGAGAAGGTGTTAAACTGGGCGAAGCAGAAGCGGGAGGTGCAGTGGATGGTGCTAGAGTTCGGATTTACCAGGACTTGACGGTGGAGTTGGCAAAGAGACGAACGGCGTTCAGCCGAGCGAAGGCGGCACTGAACAACAAGAGGTATGGTATACCCGGCAAAGCTGAGGGTGACGTACGATGCCAAAGATTTTTATTTTGAAACGGTGGAGGCGGCTGTGGCGTTCATGAAGGCTGAAGGTTTGGGACAGATGTGAGGAGCGGAGCTGGAAGAGAGACAGTGGACTGTGATTGGGGAGGTAGAAAATGTATAAATGTTATAACTTTCTTTTCACTGACCTGTATTGTAACTTACTTGTCTTCACATTGTTATAGAGTTTAAGTTTTTGTTTGATTTCATTGGCATTTTGCATGGGTTAGATTGGTTTTCTTTTTCTCCTGGGACTGGGGTGGGAGGGGACAGTATGCCTTTTGGGGGGGAGGGGGGACCACCCGCACTAGCTAACTAAAGTCGGCTAGTGAACGGAGGTGAAGTGAGAGGAGGGCTGCGGACATTGGAGCCTGGTTAGCAGGTTTCGATGGGCTTACGAGGCGAGCAAGTGGGGGGGGGGGGGATCGATCCTCGGTGATATTTTTTCGAGGGAAAGTGCAGGGGGGGATTCTGGGAGGGGTGGAGGGGGTTCGACGTTAATAATAGAAAGGGACGGGGCAAGGCCCGGTGGTATGATGATGGTGGATAAGAAGGGGGGGTGGGTGAGAGATCCCCAGTTAGGATAGTCATGTGGAACATGAGGGGGCTGTGAGGTCCAGTCAAGAGGTCAAGGGTGCTGGCACATCTTAAAAGCTTGAAGGCCGATGTAGCAATGTTGCAGGTGACTCACCTGAGGGTGATGAACCAAGTGAGGCTTAAAAAGGGCTGGGTTAGTCAGGTGTTTCATTCTGGATTTGACGGAAGAGCTCAAGGGGTAGCAGTAATGGTCAGCAAAAGGGTACAGTTTCAGATGGAGAAGGTGGTTGCAGATCAGGGGTAGGTATGTGATTGTGACAGGGGCGCTGGAGGGGAGGCTAGTGGTGCTGGTAAGTGTATATGGTCCCAATTAGGATGATGTGGGATTCGCAAAGACGGTGTGTGGGGCAATCCCCAACTTCGACACACACAAACTGATAGTGGGGGGAGGGGACTGGAACTTGGTGGAGGAGCCAAAATTAGACAGGTCACGGCCGAGCTCGCTGGTCCCGTCAGTGGGGGCGAAGGCGCTGACTGGGCTATTGGTGGAAATGGGAGGGGTGGACCCTTGGAGGTTTCTTCACCCGAGGGAGCGGGAGTACTCATTTTTCTCAGCGGTCCATAAGGTGTACTCGCGGATTGGCTTTTTCACAGTGGGGAAGGCGCTGCTGGCTGGGGATAAAGGGGTGGAATACTCAGCAATTGCAATATCAGATCATGCTCCACATTGGGTGGATATGGTACTGGAGAAGGGGATGTTACAGAGACCAGGGTGGAAGTTAGATGTGGGACTGTTGGGGGACCGAGGGTTCTGTGACAAAATTTGAAAAAGTAATCGAGGAATATGTAGGTTTTAAGTGCACGGGGGAGGTGTCGCAGGCGGTTGTCTGGGAGGCTTTAAAGGCAGTGGTGAGGGGTGAGGTGATCTTGTTCAAGGCTAGGCTAGGCAAAGAGGAGAGGTTGGAACGTCAGGGGGTAATAGATGAGATGCTGGAGGTAGACAGGAGGTATGCAGAAGATAGGGACCCAGCGCAGTTGGAAAAGAGGAAGGAACTCCAGGCAAGCTTTGACCGACTATCTACCAGGAAGGCGGTACGCCAATTGGGGCGAGCAAGGGGGGCAGTTTACTAGCATGGAGAGAAGGCGGGGTTTGCAGGTCAGCTCCATAGGGAGGCTGCGGCAAGGGAAATTGTCCAGATGCGGGACAGGGCAGGGAAATTGGTGGCAGCTCCAGATCAGATTAACAAGGTCTTTAAGGAATTCTATGAGAGGTTGTACAGCTTAGAGCCACCTGGGGAAGGCCGGGAGATGCAGGAATTTCTAGATGAGCTGGAGTACCCGAGGTTAGGGGAGGGGGACAGGGCTACATTAGAAGGAGCGATAGTGGAGCAGGAGATAAAAGATGCGATTGGGAGGATGCAGTCGGGGAAGGTGGCAGGGCCTGATGGGTTTCCGGTGGAATATTATTTAAAAATTCAAAAATAAGCTGGTACCGCTGATGGCGGGGATGTTTGAGGAGTTGGGGGGGGTGCCCGCAAACCACGTTCATATGTTTTGGTCCTGTCCAAAGCTGGAGGATTTCTGGAAGGAGGTGTTTAGGGTAATCTCTAAAGTGGTGCACTTTAGAGACGGGACCCAGGCCTTCGGGAGGCCATATTCGGGGTGTCGGATCAGCCGGGGTTGGAAATTGGTGTGGAGGCAGATATTGTAGCCTTCGCCTCGTTGATCACCCGAAGCCGGATTCTGTTAGGGTAGAGATCAGCCTCTCCACCCTGTGCCCTGGCGTGGCGGGGGGACCTGCTGGAATTCTTGACGCTTGAAAAGGTCAAATTTGAACTGAGGGGAAGGATGGAGGGGTTCTACAATTCATGGGCGTTATTCATTATGCACTTTCGAGAATTGGATCACGTCGAACATTGGGGGAGGGGGGGCTGCGGGGGTTGTGGGGAGAGGGACTGTATGTGTTAATGGTGACTATGATTCCTGATTACTTTTTGTCATTTGTTTAGGTTAACATGCGGGCTAATGTCTGGGGTTGGGTGAGAGGATGGGATCGTTGTTAATGATATGGGGATTGACATTACATTCGTTACTGATTATTGTTTATTGTTGGGTGTAAATTTGGGAGAAAATGTGAAAAAGGAGAATAAAAAAATATTTTTGAAAGAAATAATAAATTGTTCTGCAGACTTCAAAGTTGCTGTCAGTTTTAATGGAGTAATGATGGTGAAGGCTGATCAGTACTTGTGTTAAGCTCTGATGGTATCTCTGTAATAAGGGCCGGAATTCTCTGGCCGTTGGGATTCTCTGTTCCTGCCTACAGTGCACCCCCACCCACGAGTTTCGTGGTGCCTCGTGGCTTCAATGTGAAATCCCATTGACAAGCGGCGGGGGTAGAGAATCCCGCCACCAGCGAACGGCGTGAGAAAGATGTGGCTGGTGACCGGAGAATCCAGCTCAAAAACTAGGAAGCAAATCTGGACTTCTTCAACTTCTGTCTTATTGTGTCTACAATCACTTCTCCTCTAACTCCACAGTGCCACCTATATGTCGGTCTATCAAATCATAAGTGTAGTCTGTGAACAATTAAAGCTACAATTCTAACTTAAGCACTGGGGAACATTAACCCTTTCCTAACAGATTCCCCCTCTTAAAGGAAAAACAAATCATCCTTATGTTTTAATGTAAACTTCCATGACAAAAAAGTACAGATATTCTTTTCTACAGTAAATGCACCCTATTCCCCCTTCTTAATGTTTTTTTATCCACCCTCACAACTGTAAATTCTATGCTTCTATGATTCTATAATTCTCTTCCATATAGGAAAAGACACCCCTCTTTAACAATTTCAAATAACTTCTTCAACCAAGCCCTTTTTTCGTCAGACAGTCAGAGATAATTGGTAACTGCTATCAAGCCACTTGATCTTGTCAATCTCCCTGTTCCCTAGCATCGGTTTCAGACTTGCTATGTCAATCCACAGTCTCTTTTCATTGACATTTTTCATAGAGTGGACATTCTCCCAAAGGGACTTATTGCCTATGTCACACTCGATATGAACTGTTCCCGAATGCCTTGCTCCATTCAAAATGTCTGTCCGGATCCTGGATATAAAAAATGCTACATTTCCTATGGCAAGTGTCTCTGCTGTCAATGTACTTTTTAATCACTCTTATCTTTTTAGTTTCCCATTCCAAAGGGCAACATTTATATTTCTCCCCCATGAAAAAAATAATAAATCCTCTCACTTTGGAAAGCCATCACAGAAAATAGCATAAGATGTGTTACTATAATAATAAGCAATCAATTTCAGTATTGTAATATCACCTAAAGATGGGAATTTCAAAGTACAATTCTCCAACTTTAATTTTGCCAATGTTTTGTATATGCGAACAATTTCTTCAACTTCGGGATTGTTCATTTTAGTGCTTAGTTCTAAAACATCAAAACTGGCGCCCGGGCTGGTTTGTCTGGCTTTTTCCATTTCTGAAGCTGCCATAACCTTCCCTGAGGCCCTACCACGAGTAAATGCTATGGGGTTAATATTCTCCAAGTAAGGTTGCTGATACAGAGTGACATACAAACAAGCCACTTTGCCTGATTTCTAACCTAATGCATGTAATTATATGTATATAGGTACACCAGTGAAGGGTTAATTATTACATCTCAGTGTAATTCAAACACTAGAGGGCACCACCAGTTCCCAGTATAAATATCAGACCTCAGGGAATCTTGGGTAGTTAGTGGATAGTTAGAAAAGAAGAAGTATTGATCACAGCACGAGGAATACTTTAGATTAGAGAGAGAGTTAGCACAAGGTCATCATTAGTTAATACTAGATTATAGATTACTGTTTAACAGATTCAACCTTACTTTATTAGTAGTTATAGCTCTGTAGTGTATGCAAACTTTATTTAAATTAATCGTTATTCAATAAATTAGTTTTGCTTCAATCTAAAGATTGGTGGTTTCTTTATCATCAACTCATCGGACCATTCTGGATCACAAGGCAAAGAATAACGACATATTAACACAAAGTGTAATATAACAATGTACTTGAGTGAAACAGAGGCCTGACTTCCAATTTTGAACTCCATTCTGAGCCCGTTAATAACATTATTTTTTAATTCCACCCCACGAAAAATCATGTAATGCATCATGAAGGCGCCTGAAGGTTTCCCTCCGTGATGCCAATAAAACATGGCAGGGTCTGCTTTCAACTGAAGACAGCCCAACATTTAAGAAAACCAATTTCACTGAGAAATGGCAAACTCTGGAGGTTTCATTCAATTATATACACATTTATTTAACTTCCAGAGTACTTATTCTGTGTTTGCCGTCTCTTTCGGAGGTCAAAGAAAATGTTTTCTTTGACGCTGGTGTCCCTGTAAGAAATCAGCTTCATCGACTTGCATTTCCAAGCATTTGTGGCTAACAGAGCCAAAAGGATCTTCAAAATAACCTTTCCTGCCGCAGGTGAATCTTAGTCAAACAAGTTTTTTACAAAACCTCATGCCACCAGATTGCTTTGGATTTTTAAGTTCCATCAGGAAGCACCTTTTCCATGCATATCAATCTATCAGATAGAACTCGTTGTCTGCTATCTGGGACCTTTGTGTTACCTGTTGACCTCGAGGAAGTGAGCAAACAGGAGTGTAAGGAAACAAAAGGTTTACTTACGTAGACCGAAAACTCGATGCACACTGGTCCCAGGAGGGACTACCTGCTCCCCACCAGGGTTTTTATGTCCTGATTAGCTCCCCCGCTGATGAGGAAGCTCTGCCCCTCAGCAGGAAAGCTCGTACTCCACGAAACCCATCGGGAGTCTAATCGACCGGTAGGTTATAATATCCAAATTCTTTTGGATTTTCTGTTTTGCATCTTTTATTAATTTATCATCTAATTTGTTGGAAGCCATGAAGACCTCTCAGTCATATGGGCTCCTGCTCCTTGTTGCATTCCTAGTCTGTACCTTATTTCTTGGCATTGTTAAGCTGCACCCTATATCCTACCTTATATTTCATGCTGGACTGCTACTGCTTGATCTGCTTTTCCTATTATGAGGTGCTCTTTGAACAATTCTTGATCTCTTCCTATGGGCATATTCACTGCCAGACCTATGTCCGAACTGACACTATTTCTGTGCTTTCCATGTTTGTACTTCATGTTCCCAATCTATGGGCCTATCCTCCTCCCCTTTATCTACATTCTTCCTCTGCAATGACACTTGTGGCCTGCTTCCAGGTCACCTTGCCATCCCGTTAACATTGTGTCTTCCATAGTCTGTCTTATCGCCGATCAGCCCATTTGTGTCATGAAGGCTACTGGGAAGGAATGTTGGCCCAGACACTTCTTTAGAGCCTCTGACATTTGTTCCAGTAGGTTGTGTCTTTCTGCAAATTTAACTCCTGTCAAAACCAGAAGGCTATCCATATTTGTAACTTTGGCACAGTCCAATAATTTAAACGCCAGCAACGATTGGAGGATTTCAAGATGGAATGTTTGCAGCCGAGTATATAATCTGCTGAATTCCATTATATAGTTTTCTATGGACGTATCCACTGACTTTCTAAATTTGTCAAAATCTGGACAGGTCTCGGAAGCAATCAATAAGTTGTGCTTTTGGTACATCTTATCTATGAAAATTAATAATGTATCCAAACTTCATCTGAGTCCAACTGATTCGAATTCAATTCCGAGAATCCCTTCCATCTTATTTTACTTTTGCACGGTAGCAAAAGTGCCAAGGTCATTCATTGTTTTTTTCTTAGGTAAGCACGTAACCTGGGTCCACATTGAAATGTCATTCTTCCATTGGTCGTAGGGTTGACAGTTATCAAACAATGGTGGGTAGTCATACCCAACACTCTACACAGCCATTTGTTTTCCAAATTTATCTAAATCACTCTTCCAGGTTAGAAATCAGAATACAGTCTTTCGTCCGAAGAAATCTTCGTTTGCAATCCTTTTTACTTACTAGCAGGAACCATTCTCTGCTACCATCTTTAGGCTCCGGTGGTACATCTGTAATAAGAACTAGAAAGCATGCCTTGACTTCATCAACTCCAATTTTATTGTGTTCTACAATCGCTTCTCTTCCAACTCCCTATTTCCCCCTATATTTCCATTATATATATATGCAGTCTATCAAACAATAAATGTGGTCTATTAAACAATTATAGCTCCGATTCTAACTTAAGCACTCAGGAACATGAACTCTTTTCTAACACTTGCCCCATCATTACTCAAGCACAATCTATGCCTGGTTAAAGTTGCAACAAGCACTGATTTGCAATCAAAAAGATTGCTTAAGAAACTGAAAGGTTTGCTACAATTTGTATACTTTGTTTCAGATGGTTTGAAACAGCACGACATAAGACCATCTCCAACAAGAGAGAATCTAACCATTGCCCTTTGACATTCAATGGCATTACCATCACTGAATTCCCCCAACTATCAACATCCTGGGTGTTACCATTGGTCAGAAACCCACCTAACCAGCCAAATAAATATTGTGGCTACAAGAGCAGGTCAAAGGATAGGAATCCTGCGGCAAGTAACTCACTACCTGACTCCTCAAAGCCTATTCAATATCTACAAGGCACAAGTCAGATGTGTGATGGAATATTCTCTACTTGCCTAGATGCGTTCAGCTCTAACAACACTAAAAGACTTGACACCATCTAGGACAGAGCAGTCTACTGGATTGGCACCCCATCCATAAGCATTCACTCCCTCCACCACCAACACCCAATGGCAGCATCCTACAGGACTGCAGGAACATGTCATGGCTCTTTAAGCAGTACTTTAAAACCCACAACCACTAACATCTAGAAGGACAAGGGTAGCAGATACACGGCAACACCATCATCTGGAAGTTGAGGCTCCTTCATTAAATGTTTTCAACATAAAGATAGATAGTTTATTGAAGAATAAAGGAATAAAGGATTATGGTGTCCGGGCGGGAAAGTGGAGCTGAGTCCACAAAAGGGCAGCCATGATCTTATTGAATGGCAGAGCAGGCTCCAAGGGCCAGATGGCCTACTCCTGCTCCTAGTTCTTATGTTCTTATTATGTTCTAAGTCACTCACAATCCTGACATGGAAATATATTGCCACTCCTTCACTGTCACTGGGTCAAAATCCTGGAACGCCCTCCCAAAGGCACTGTGGATGTATTTATACCACGTGGACTGCAGTGGTTCAAGAAGGCAGCTCACCTTTTCAAGGGCAATTAGGGATGGGCGACTAATGCTGCCATAGCCAGTGCTGCCCACACCCCACAAATGAATAAAAAAAAGATATAGAGTGTCCTACCGATTGTTCCATTCGTTTTTCTACAACCTGCACCAATTGTGGAATTTGGGGACCAATTGAGAGATAGGTAGTGAGACGGAGAGGTTTACGGAAGGAATTCCAGTGCATGGAACTGTGATGGTTCAAGTATAGCAAGTGTGGGGTCAGCAGCTTTAGCAAAGGTGAGGAGAGCAAAGCAAAACAAGAGTTTGAAGTTTGTCTTGCTACTTCAATCAAACAGACTTCAGACAAGTAGAACAAGATACCTGATTCCGCAGCAAGACGGTTTCACATTATTCACAATTTTCAATTCACTTAAAGGCACAAATGCAAATCTACTTTGAACAAATATTACATAAAGTAGCAGATTTGTTTGAGAATTTAGGGAAAAGAATTGACAAACTTTTTCATATTGAAATTGTACGTTTTACAGCATTTTACCAATACTATTGTACATGACAAAAATGTTGAACATGACTCCCTCAAGTGGCTGTGTGCATGGTCACCATAATTGCCATGTGTGAACCTTATCCTTATGAGATCTGATTATTACTTGACGGCAATAATTCCTTCATTTTTCTTGACACTGCCTCTTTAAATGCATATTATTCAGAGTTTTTCAATTAGGGGTTAAGGTCTGCTTTACAGTGAAATTGAGCTCAAATATTTTAATTAAAGATGTGTTAAATGGGTAGATGATATGTAATGCATAGACGTGTGAAATAATACATTTTGGTAGGAGGGAAAATAGAGGCAATCTGAACTAAATGGTACACTTTGGAAGGGGGTGCAGGAAGAGGGAGACCTGGAGCTCCATGTACATAAATATTTTTTTAATTCATTCATTTTTGCAGGATGTGGGCTTCGCTGGCTAGGCCAGCATTTATTGCCCATCCGTAATTGACCTTGAGGAGGTGGTGCTGAGCTGCCTTCTTGAACCATTGGTGTTGGTACACCCACTGTGCCATCAGGGAGGGATTCCAGGATTTTGACCCAACAACAGGAACTGCCGATATATTTCCAAGTCAGATGGTGAGTGACTTGGAGCGGAACCTCCAGGTGATGGTGTTCCCATGTTCCTGCTGCCATTGTTCTTCAAATGGTAGTGGTTGTGGGTTTGGAAGGTGCTACTTGGTGAGTTCCTGCAGTGCATCTTGTAGATGGTACACACTGCTGCTACTGTGTGGCGGTGGGGGAGGGAGTGAATGTTTGCAGAAATATTTGGAGATGTCAAGACAAATGGAAAAGGTTGCTTTCTCAGGCACAAGGGGCCATTGGCTTTACTAACAGAGAATGTATAAATGCAAGAAGGTTACACTAAACCCTTTTAAATACACTGGTTAGACATTCGCCAAAGTGTTATGTTCAATTCTGAGCACTACACTTCAATTAGGAAGGATGTCACTGCATTGGAGAGGGTGCAGAAAAGAGAGCTTTTTAAACATTATTTATACTTTCCTCGAAAGTGGGTGTCGCCCTTGAACTGAGTGGCTTGCCCTGCCATTTTAGAGGGCAGTGAACTCCATTACCATGGGTCTGGAGTCCCATGTCAGACCCGGTAAGAATGGGGTAATCCCTTCCCGAAAGGACATTAGTGAATCAGGTGGTTTTTAATGACAAAGAAAATTACATTCCCAAGATTCACCATTACTTAGATCCAGATTTTTAAAAAATTATTATTATATTCAATAGCTACTATGGTGGGATTTGAACCACAGTCCCCAGAGAATTAGTCAGGGCCTCTTGATAACTAACCTACTACTACAGCACCCTTTCCCTCTAAGGCCTGAAGAACTTCAGTCCTATAGAGGGATTGCAGATCCGGGGCCTGTTCTCCTCAGAACAGAGCCGGTGAAAAGGAGATTCGATAAAGTCTTCAAAATCATGAATGGTTTAGATCGAGAAAATAAGAAGAAACTGTTCACTGTGGCAGATAGGTCAACCACCCGAGATTTAAAGTGATTGGCAAAAGAACCAGAGATGACATGAGGAAACTTTTTTTTTTAAACAGAGTGAATTGTTGTAATCTGGAATCCCTGAGAGGACGGTGGAAGCAAATTCAACAGCAGCTTTAAAAGAGAATTGGATAAATACTGAAAGGGAAAACATTTACAAGGCTGTCGAGATTCATTGGACAAGATTCCTTCAAGGACTCAGCATAGGTATGATGGGTCAAATGACCTTGTTGTGTGCTGTATCGCTCTCTGGTTTTATTTTCTAGAAAGAAGATGGTCATCATAAGCCAAATTCTTAACTCCTAATAGTACAGAGCTGGTCCAAAGTGCGCACCCATTAAAAAATCTCACACAAACTCTCAGAAATTCCACCAAAAGGTTATTTGCCTGTACCTTCCTCAGAGTAGAACTCTCCAGCAGATTGCTTCTCTCACCAGACTTACCTTAGCTGGGATTCTGAAGCCCTTGCCTCCCCCAAACTTCCTCACCTAGGCTGGGTGAGAAAGGAGCAGCAAAGCGCACCCACGGCTGCATCAGCATGGAGTAACGAGAGTGCAGAGAGGTAAGAAACGCCCCCTTTTTACAACACTATCTGCCATAAAAGAGGCATTTAAAAGGACAAGTAAAACGTAAGGGTGGGTGGGGGGCAGATCAGAATGGGGTGTAGGGTGGCATGTCACATTAGAGGGGGTGGTGAGTGTTGCTAACTTTTGGTTGGCTCTTAATTCGTAATTTGCTCTGTTTGTTTAACCTTTGCTCTAGAGTCGCCAGGTATCTTTGATACCGCCACGAGGTTCAAGTTCAAGTACTGATCAATAACTCAACACTCCAATTAGTAAGATTCAAATCAAAACACATTTATTATATACAGTAAGTCACTACTTATGCATATAACTCTACTTTCTAGACTATTTCTATCACTAAAAGGCCTATACTTAGCTTTGGAATTGGCCCACCAGGTCAGGGGAATAAATGGCCTTTCGTTCAGGTCCTGAGTCTGCAGGATTCAAAAGCTGGTATGGACTTGTGGCTAGGAACGCCTATCTCGTAGCGAGGGTTGACTGGAGACTTTCTTGGTTGGTGCGGCAGCTGTGCAGTTCACTCTCAGGGGTTGATTCGCGTTGTTGAGTGACCCTGCCAGGAAGACAGATTTGAACTAGGGGGCTCTACTTTATAGTCCCCAGGGGCTGTCCGCCCTTCCCCCGTACCTGGTTCCAAATGATTGGACTGCGTTCTGATCACTTGGATCGATTTCTCCAATACTGGAGTTGTTCCCTGATTGCTGGGCGGTCCCTAAATGTCCGTTGGCCTTCCTTTGTCTTGGCTCCTGCTGGCGCCGAGGAGTCTGGCTTGGCCTTATTCACCTGAAGCGTATCAATTGTGCCTGGGAATCGCTCATTACTATGCAGATGGCTGCTGGTTTCAGCGCTGTCTGGTTTTTGCAAGTTCCAATACACAGGATTTCTGCACTTGCTTGTTTTTGCCTGTGTTGGCTGAATTTCCCTTTAGTCTTTGCGGTTCTCCATTTTAAGTTGGGAAGTGGCCAACCCAGGTGGCTACACTCCCTCCTTGTGATCCCTAACGCGAAGCGTGAAGGATCACATAACTGCGTTGTCTTCATTCCCTGACCCAGCGAGCACGCTTCCATGGCCTCTTCACTGACCATAACTATGCAGTAAAACTTCTAAGTAACAATTTCTAAGTGGCGCCATGTCAGACAGGGACATGCATTACAACACCAAAAAAAAAACGGTACCTCTAACTGTCCTCAATAAACTACACTCACTAAAACATTCAGTCATATTAACTTCCTAAACAATGCAAAATAATAGCAGCATTCACATTTTTCCTCTGGCTTGGCAGTCAAGCACAGGGTTGTACAATATTTCCATTTCTTTATTTACAAAAGATGCAACACAAATGGTCTTTATTGTAAATCAAGGGGTTCGGGGGCCTGGTGAAAACCGAAAATAGGGGATCTCTTTCTGTATACCGGGGTGCTAGCGCGGTAGGCTCTCCTTCGCCATTTCCTCATGCGGATAGTCTGCACGATGCTGCAGAGTATCGCCAACACTAATAGGGATTCGACTACGTAGGAAAGGGAGTACCATGTTATGAGCTTATCACACCATGATGGTGTGGTGTTGCCTGTTACTGGGCTCAGGGTGCTATGGGGAAGTGAATCATTAACGGCCGGGGGGGATTGGGGTCAGGGGGTTCGCGTTCGCGCGCAACCGAATACACATTACAATGGTGGTGATCAACACGGAAGGTGTCCTCATTGTTCTTCTTCTTTCTATTCTCTTCTTTTCTTTCCTTGGGGCTTCTGGAGTTCTGTGGGATCAAGCATAGTTTCTGTTACTATCTTGGTTAATATCTCGTCTGTTAGTATGTCTGTCCTTTAGTGCCAATTCCCCTTTACAATTTGTTATCATGTATGACTCCCTCATTTTCTTTTTAAACCGAATATTCAGGACAAGACACACAAAAAAATACTGAAACAGTGCGAGCCGTCTCGCAGGATGTGCGATTTACCATCGAAATGTTTGAGGATGTAAATAGCATAGGGTTGGCAACCTAAGGGTTGCTGGAAAACAAAACAAAACTTTTTGAACCAAAAGTGCCGAAATGAGGTGCGTATGGGCCGCGACAGCTAAGATTTGGATGGAATCCCCGGGTAGGACGGTGATCAATGCTGTATGTGCTCTACCCGAGTGTAGTTGACGAGAGGGGGGTCCTCAGGCAGGGCGGAGACCAATGCCGTTTCTCCACTGTCTGAGCAACCGGCAAGAACGGGCAAGAAATGTAGTCATCGTGGGGGGTTGCCGTATTGGTTCTACCTTCGAACCAGAAGAGCAGTTATGAACGGGGGCTGGCAAGCTCTCAGAGGTTTCTGCCGATGAGCGTGCTGCCAAGTTTTCATGGGTTTCTGCAGACAAATATGGCGTGGGGGCCGTGGAGGAAAAAAAAAATTCCGATCTTACATACAACACATAACAATAACAGTAACAAATAAACATTGAACAACATGCTGCAGGTTCCATCAGAAAGGACACCGTTTCTCCCAAGCGGTTCCTTTTTAAAACATCATCTGGACACCTCAGTTATCAGTTGCAAACAGGATCGCAAAGGGGTTCTCGCTTTGGGAGTCAGGCTCAAAATCGTCATCTTCTCCCGGATGCCACACTTCCGAATGTATCAGGGCTGATAGGGCTGCATGGTGCGATTTGGGGTCCATCTCGTCATTCCGGACGAGCCCGTATGAATTATCGCAGTGCCAAAAGGTGGTGTCTAGTTCTGTGGGGACGGAATCGTCATCGTAGGGCGGTGGTCTTTGGTGGGGTTTGTTGAGGAATGTGATTCGTGGTCAGATTCGCTGGGTGTGGGTCCTGTTGCCTGGGGATAGTAGGGAGGCGTGCTGTGGCTATTGTCTGAGTCACAGTCGCTGCTGCTGCTGCCCGTGGGCGTTCCGAGGCAGAGTCTCGAGGTCAGGGGTGAAGTCGAGGGCGAGTCCGTGGATGTGGTGGGCGTGTTGGGGAAGGATAGGGATACGTTGGGTGTGGGCGGGGAGTGGTCTGCTGCGTCGAGCATGACGTGATGCGCGTGATTGGACTGTGGGCCATATGCCTTAAGCTGGTTAATATGGAACCACACAGTCTTTCCATTGGGATACTTAATTTTATACACTGAGGGGCTTACTTTGTCCGCAATGGAGTATGGACCCGAATACTTCGGTGACAGGAATGTGCTGGGGTTGTAAATCCTACCTCAAACTCAGTCGCATGCACTGTCTTGCCGAAACTGGCCTTGCTCTGTTTCTTCCTTGTGCCTAATCTTACTGCAGCTGCTAGCTGAGCCGTTTTCACATTTTCAACTAACTGTTTGACTGCGTTCTCGTGTGTGAGGGCCGTCACTTCGCGGCTGGTCGAGTCCAATCCTAATAAAAATTCTGTGCCTTTCATGGGGCGTCCGGTCATGAGAATGTGTGGGGTGTATCCTGTGGATGTTGAAATAGTATTTCTCAAAAACATCAGCGCAAAAGGGAGGACTGAATTCCAAGTGGTGTTGTTTTGTTGGACCATTTTTCTGAGGGTTGATTTTAGGGGCCGATTCATGCGCTCCACGATACCACTTGACTGGGGGTGATACGCGATGTGGAATTGTTGGGTAATGCCAAATATCGTGAGGACGTTCTTCATGACACGTCCCGTAAAATGGGAACCTTGGTCGGATTCAATGCTGCGGGGGAGTCCCCATCTCGTAAAGCTGTGGTGGGTTAAGATCTTTGCGGTGGTCTTTGCCGTGTTTGTTCTGGATGGGAATGCCGCTACCCATTTCATAAACGTGTCTATGACGACTAATACGTACTTGTAACCATTCCTGCAAGGGGGCAATGGTCCTATAAAATTGATCTGGAGGTTAGTTCAGGGGCCGTTAACGGGGCGGGTGTGATTAAGCTGAGCCTTCTTTGCGTATCTGTCCAGATTGTTCTGGGCACAGATAAGGCAATTCTCAATGTAGTGCATTACGTCTTCTTTTAAACTTGGCCACCAACAGAGCTGCCTGAGGTGGGCTGTAGTGGGATCAATTCCTTGATGCCCATGACTGTCATGGAACAAACAAATAAGTTGATTCCTGTCCTGTTCAGGACCAAATAAAGCGTGTCTTTTAACACCACACCGTCATGTGTGGTCAGTGCATTTTTAAATCTAACGTAAGGTGCTGGAAATTGTCCTTTCAAAATCTCCCTGAGATTGCTATCCTGCTTCTGGGCCTGCACTAAATCCTTGATATTAGTCTGCGAGACCTGAACTGCAACTGCTGCGCTTTCGGGGGGTGTCCAAAAATATCCATCCCTGGAACCTGCTTTGGCCAGTGCGTCGGCTTTTACATTTCCAGGGCGGGAGGAACGGTGGTGACTGCGAACTTTAACAATACCAAAGGTCCTGTCCTGTGCTTTCTCTAAAATGTGGCAGAGCAATGGGGCTGAAGGGAGGGGTTTTCCGTCTGCGGAACCAAATCCTCTTGCTTTCCACAGGGGTAGGAATTCTGTAAGGCCATTGTAGACATAGAGGCTGTGCGAGTATATGTCTGCTGGGCTGGAAAAGGAATCTGGGTTATCTATAATATGCGCAACGGCTGCTAGTTCTGCCGCCTGCACGCCTAAATGGCCTGGTAGCTTTAAGGAGATCTCTTCTCGGGCGCGTCCCTGCGCGTCCTCGACAGAAATGCCGCATCCTGTAATGCGCTTCCCTTCTAATACTGTGGAAGAACCATCCACATAAATCCTTAAGGGTTTGCACGTGTCTGTGTGCTGGGGGCTCTGGGGTGAACTACCTATCTTTCTGGGGGGGTGTTTTCGCAATAAAGGGGCCTGTGTTGTGGTGCAGTGAGATGATTTCACATTCGTGGGGGGTGCCTGGGTATTGAAGGTTAGCGACTAAGAAAGTGTGTGTCTTGGTCCGCTTAACGGTGATGTCCCGTCCCTGCAAAAGAAGGGTCCATCTAGCTGCTCTAATTTGGCTAACTGTAATGTCCTTAAGTCGTCCGTCAAGTAAAAGTTGGGTGGGGGTGTGTTCCGTGAGGATTGTGATAGTGTTTTGTCCGGTTATGTAGGAAAAACACTGAACCGCCCAGAAAACTGCGAGCAGGTGCCTTTCACAGGCCGAAAATCTCTGCTCCACAGGATCTAAAAGTCTGGATGCGTAAGCCACGGGTCTTAACTGTTCTTGCCGTTCCTGAGGGAGCACAGCCGAAAGGGCGTGGTCTGTGCTAGCTATCTCTATCGCATAGGGGGAAAGCGGGTCTGGGACCTGTAGTGCGGGGGCTGCAATGAGGGCTCTTTTCAAAGCATCCACAGCATCCGTATGCTGCGGAAGCCATTCCCAAGGGGCTCGTTTCTTTAGGAGTTCCGAGAGGGGTGCTGCCTTGCTGGCGAAACCGTCAATATGGTTTCAGCAGTAGCCAACCAGTCCTAAAAACGACCGGAGGGCTGAAACATTCTGGGAAAGGGGCAATTTGGCAATCGAGTCAATTCTTTTGTGCTCGATCTCGCATTTACCTTGCGTGATAATTGTACCCAAATACATCACTTTGTTTTCCAAAATTTTGGCCTTTTTGGGGTTTACTTTGCATCCAATTTGCTGTAGGAGTTCCAGGAGTTCGGACAGAAGCTTGATGTGCTCTGCCTTGGTGTCTGTCTGCAGTAATAGGTTGTCACATACTGGACCAGACATTCAGGGCGAGAGAATTTTGATAATCCATTTGCCAGCTGGCGGTGGAAAATGGAGGAGGAGTTGTGGAATCCTTGTGGAAGGCATGTCCACGTGTACTGCTGATTTTTAAAAGTGAAGGCAAATTTGTATTGGCACGCTTTTGCCAATGGAATGGACCAGAATCCATTCTGGTATCATATTTACAATACCAAAGGTCCTGTCCTGTGCTTTCTCTAAAATGTGGCAGAGCAATGGGGCTGAAGGGAGGGGTTTTCCGTCTGCGGAACCAAATCCTCTTGCTTTCCACAGGGGTAGGAATTCTGTAAGGCCATTGTAGACATAGAGGCTGTGCGAGTATATGTCTGCTGGGCTGGAAAAGGAATCTGGGTTATCTATAATATGCGCAACGGCTGCTAGTTCTGCCGCCTGCACGCCTAAATGGCCTGGTAGCTTTAAGGAGATCTCTTCTCGGGCGCGTCCCTGTAAAACCGTAAAATATCATGAGTTGAGTCCCTGTTTGAGCATGGTCTCGGGACTTGTGGCTACCGTGGGGGCTGCTGCAGGGGTGACTTTGTTGAGTTCCCGGTAATCGATGGTCAGTCGCCATGATCCATCGGGCTTTCTCACTGGCCAAATCGGGGCATTATTAGTAGAGGCTACTGATCTAAGTACGCCATGCTCTAATAAGCTATCGATAACTTTTGAGATTTCTCCCTCTACCTCTTGGGGAAATCCGTATTGCTTTTGGGGTCTAGGGTCAGGTCCTGTGATTTGAACGGAACCAGTCATCCGGCCACAGTCGTGTTTGTGAGTCGCGAATGCTGTCCTGTGCTTCTGCAGAACTGCCCTAACTTGCTTGTCTGTGCTAATCATGGTTGGGTCAAACCAAAATTCGCCGACAGCGCTAATCTTGTTTGCATATTCTCCTATTGTGAGTGTTGCAGGGGCCCTTGCGGATTTTGCCATTTTCCAGACACATTGGTTGACTGGATCGAAGGACAGGTAGTGGGAATTCATAAAATCGATGCCCAAAATGTGTTCTGCTGTGTGGGGCAGGTCGACTAAGACTATGGGGTGCTTGGTGGTGATGTTGCCGATTTGAATGGGTACAGTGGCGGTGATGTGTCCCTGTTGTGAGTGGCCTGTGAAGCCGCTGAGGGTGACTGTGGCTGTATTGGGCCACGTGTCTTTTTGGAACATGGTGGAGGAATTTATTGTACTGCGGGACCCTCCATGAAATTCGATGGGCTGTCCCCGTACTTTCGCTGCAACTATTGGTCGGTTCGACCTATCCCAAAGGGTGTCACAGACCCAAGTGGGGGAGCCCGAACACCGTCAGTCAGTTCCGTTCAGGTCTGCTTGATCTGAACGGGTGCTTACACTATGGACTATCTTTGTCCTGTTTCTATTCAGAGTGCCTGTCTGCTGGGCTCTCTGTGGCTTTTGTGGGGCATTGCATTCTCGTGCAAAGTGTCCTAATTGTCCACAGTTGTAACTCCTGTGGTTTCTGTGTAGGGCTGTTCCTTCCTTCGTTTACCCATGCGGGGTTCTGGTGCATCTTAGCTGTGTGGATATCTGCCTCTGCCTGCTGTTCTTCGGGTTTCTTAATTAAGGGTTTGTTTTGGATAGATTGCTCCCAGGTGCGGGATAATCTTTTTAAGTTGGGGCGCTTTCCTCTTCTGGGGCTTTCCTTGCGCACATGTTCCCTGAACATATCTGTGCGTGGTCTCATTTAATTCTTCCAAATCCGGGCCGTCTTCTGCATCTAACTGGGATCCAAAGGTGCTGTGGAATCCATTCTGAACTGAATGCAAAGACTGCAGTTCTGCAATCTGCTTCCTGCACTTTGCATGATCTAGTGAGCTTTGTCTGTGCTGCTCCATAGTGGCAGCATGGAGTGCTCGTAATGCTGCTTTCAGGTCGCTACACTGCCTTTGCAATGCCTCTACCTGTTTCTCTGTTTCCTCTCTAACTAGGACTGCACGTTGCGTGTTCAGATAGGCCTTTTCGTGCTGTGTCTGGAAGCTGCTTAGGTGCGCCAGACAAGACTGGTGTGCCCACTTGGCATCATCCACCTCTCCGTCCTTTGCTGCTAACTTCCTTCTCAACTCTATGTTCTCTTTCTAACCTCACTTACATCGACCTTACTCATTCGATGTACTCCTTCTATCTCTTTACGGAGCGTCCGAACGCCCTCCTCTGTGCCTCGCAATTGTGCCAAACAGGACACGATTGCCATCGGCTTGCGAGCTTTTCCCAAGCTTTTCTTATGAATCTCTGACAGGTTCACCCACCAAGTATGTCCTATACTCCCGGGTCCTGTTTCCTCATTGTCACAGAATTCACTCCAAAGGGGCCATCCCTTCCCTTTGAGATATTTTCTGATCTCTTCTTCCCAAACGGGACACTGACCTACTCTACTGCTGGTCACTGTGACCACAAATTCTTCAGGGTTCATGAGGCGTTGCATTGCCTGCATTGCCATCTTTCTTCTCTAAATAGTCTCTTAAAATTTGGAACGAGGGGTACTAAGGCGGTGCTGTAATTACGGGTACGGCTTTCGCTATTTTCCGGAATACAAACTCACAACAGTTTTTCGCAACAAAAATCTATCAGTTTTACCTTATAGTCCTGTTAGTTACGCATGCATTAACACACTTCCAAATTACGAGGATTGATCAGAACTGCTTGAACACTTGTGGTTTTTTCTGTTCCCAAGTGGATTTCTAATTCAAATTTTTGGGTTCTCCTGGAGTGGTTAAGCCACTTCTAAGTCGGGTCCCGTCAGGATGTCGCCAGTAATATGTTGCTAACTTTGGTTAGCTCTTAATTCGTAATTTGCTCTGTTTGTTTAACCTTTGCTCTAGAGTCGCCAGGTATCTTTATGATACCGCCACGAGGTTCAAGTTCAAGTACTGATCAATAACTCAACACACCAATTAGTAAGATTCAAATCAAAACACATTTATTATATACAGTAAGTCACTATTTATGCATATAACTCTACTTTCTAGACTATTTCTATTATTAAAAGGCCTATACTTAGCTTCGGACTGGCCCACCAGGTCAGTGGAACAAATGGCCTTTCGTTCAGGTCCTGAGTCTGCAGGATTCAAAAGCTGGTATGGACTTGTAGCTAGGAGCGCCTATCTCATAGCAAGCGGAGACTGGAGACTTTCTTGGTTGGTGCAGCAGCTGGGCAGTTCACTCTCAGGGGTTGATTCGCGTTGTTGAGTGACACTGCCAAGAAGACTGATTTGAACTCGGGGACTCTACTTTATAGTCCCCAGGGGCTTCGCGCTGTTCGGGGCGGACCCCGTACCTGGTTCCAAATGATTGGACTGCGTTCCGATCACTTGGATCGATTTCTCCAATACTGGAGTTGTTCCCTGATCGCTGGGCGGTCCCTAAATGTCCGTTGGCCTTCCTTTGTCTTAGCTCCTGCCGGCACCGAGGAGTCTGGCTTGGCCTTATTCACCTGAAGTGTATCAATTGTGCCTGGGAACCGCTCATTACTATGCCGATGGCTGCTGGTCTCAGTGCTGTCTGGTTTTTGCAAATTCCAATATATAGGATTTCTGCACTTGCTCGTTTTTGCCTGTGGCTGAATTTCCCTTTAGTCTTTGCGGTTCTCCATTTTAAGTCGGGAAGTGGTCACCCCAGGTGGCTACATGAGTGAGATCAGACCAGAGTGGGATTGGGGGAGACAGATCAGACTGGAAAGGAGGTGGTGGTCAGATCAGACCAGAGAGGTGGGGAGGGTTCTCTGGTCAGGTTGGGCCAGGTCAGGTCGCATCAGAGGGGGGGATGGTTAGGTTGGACCTGTGGGGAGGGGGAGGGGGGGGAAGAATTGTAAGGATGAGTCTGAGGGCTTGGGTAGGGTGGTTGGGTTGGGAGCTATGGGTGGGAAGTGTTCCGGGGCAGAGGGGAGGGGTTAGTCCAGGAGGGGGGATGGTCGGACCTGGCCGCAACTGGACAGGGAGTTTGGACCAGAAGGGGGGGTTCAGTCTGGGATGGGGGGTAGGGAGTGTCATCTGGAAGCTGGAGTCAGTCCGGAAAGGGGTAGATGTTGGACCTGGTCGCACCTGGAAGAAGGGTCAAACTGGGAAGGTTAGTCAGGTTGGTCCTGGAGGCACTGCATCAGACTGGAGTGGCTGGGTCAGTACTGAGGGGGTGGAGAGGAGGGTCAGACCGGGGGGAGTCAGTCTGGGAGGGTGATCAATCCGGTTACGGTGTCTGAGACCTGGAGGAAGGGGGGTTGGAACAGATCGCACTTGGAGGTGGGGTTGGGTCAGATCTGGCCAGGAGGAGGGGGGATCAGGTTTAGGGTGGGTGTTTCGGATCAGGTCGCGGGGAGGTTGTTGTGGTGGGTCCCCTCTGAGGTCATGTGTGTGGTTGTGTCCCATGTCAGGCTGGGTCTGTTTTTTTTTAAGTTACTCTGGAGTTAGAAGTGATTCTTTAATCAGGGTAAAACTAGCAAAACCATCCAAAGTTAACGATTTAAATTACTTCTACCAGATGCTTCCTTGTCCAGCACAATTGTCCAGGGGAAGTTAGCTCTTCTTGGCAATTGCTGGGTAAACCCTTAAGTGGGAACTTCCTAGAGGGATTCACCAGTGCACCATTGGGGTACCCCTAAATGCGATGCTGGGGAACCAGGAAGGTATGGGTCAATTGAGTTTTTTTTTAAACTGAGGTTTTAAATAATGAACATCAAATTAAATGGTGATTTCATTTTGAAAACAAAGCTGTCAAGTTATAAAATAAAACGCTGTTTGTTTTCAGTAACCTGTTCTAGTTCCCGGTTTCCTCCTGCCCTTGCCACTGACTCTTCCACTTCCCCACATCCCACAATCCCTCACCCCGCAGCGACCTCCTTTCAAGGCCATCGCTCACCTGTGGTCTTGGGTCCAGCAACAATCCTGAGCCTAAGGTGGGTGTAGGACCAGAGGCAGCCACTGCCTCTTTGGTGGCGCAGCTGTTCAATAGAACTTGATTAGCTGGCAACCCCCAGTGAGCGGGACATCTTCCCCTGCGGTTCCTTAATACTGGGGAAGGCCTGCACACTGTCTAGTTAAGTGGGGCACTTAATTCAGTGGGCCTTTTCTAAAAGAGGCGGTTCTCCAGCTGGTGGGCTAGATTCCTGTCACCTCCATTAAATACCGTCCCCTCCCACAGGCATACTACACACACACACACACAAATGATTCCAGAATGAATCCATGGGCCAGTGCTCCTCACTGCTACACTTTTCCCTTCTGTTCCTGACCTCATCCGACAGCTCATCCTGCCATCCCCATCCCAATTGCTCCCTTTCCCGATCGTCACCCTTTCCTCACTGTCCCCAAATCTCCCTCTCTCCCAGGTTATCTTTATCCCTCCCTTACCAGGACTCACTTGCAAGAGAGACTGGAACCAGTTTAAGAATAAGAGGTTCACTGTTTAACATGTCGAGGGGGCGGATATTTTTCTCTCAAAGGTACTGTAGTTGGCCTGTACGACTCTCATCCCCAGAAAGCAGTGGAGGCTGGGATGTAGAAATGAATCAAAGCAGAGTCAGACAGATTTACTGTCAGCGAGCTGTCTCATTATGAGTATTGTTCCAGGCATGGCCGGCATAAAACTATGTGAAGGAATTCCGACCTGCAATATCCCCTCAATGAGGTAGAACTGAAGAGAAAGTGAAAGTCCCAGAGGACCCTGCTCTCCCCATTGAGGGGAAGAGAGAGCTGACCGCCAGTGACTTAGCCTGAGGGTCACCACACCTCAGGTCAGGGACAAAGTTGAGAAGGCAGGGCTGGTACAGGAATTGAACCCACCCTGTTGGCAACACTTCACATCACAAACCAACCATCCAGCCAACTGAGCTAACTAACCTCCAGGGCACTGGCTGAGTGGAGTAGGATATCGAACAGAAATGCCACCCATACCACGTGGAGGGAGGTGGCACTGCGGGTAAATACCTCCAAGAATGCAGAGCTGCACCTAATAATAATCTGCATTAGTGTCACAAGTAGGCTTACATTAACACTGCAATGAAGTGACTGTGAAAAACTTCACCCCAACCAACCAGTTTTAATTTATCAGAAACACGAGTGCATTGTTCACAGGAAGCAATTCATTGGGTGACTCGTTTTTGTTCTGGGTTCGCCAAATCTCGATGAGCCTTCTCTCAGATTTATTTAAAATTGAGCTACCGTTCGGCACCGAATACAGTAGTTTTAAACGATAACTACGGCATTTGGGGCACTACACTTTAAGGTGTGGGGAATTTCACACTTTTGACTTGGCAGAGGGTGGGGGGTGGGTTAGCAGCTAACAGCTAAACGGTTTTCGTTGGGGTTAGTCTGGAGAGGCAGGAGTGGGGCTGGCTCCATTCCACTAAATAATGTCCTCCAAGTCCGGAATTTGGCAGTTGTGTGTCTGTACGTGAGCAACGCCTTGTGCAACTTTCCAGGGGATGGTCTGCTGGGCTGACACGTGCGGTTAACCAAAGACACAGACACACACACACACACACTGCAAAACAACGTGAACTCCACATCGTATATGTGGTAATCAGCGGTTAGAGTCGACACTAGCTTTACCCGAGGGACTCGAATCGTTGGTTTCCAGTCGTTAATGCAGGGGGGTGCGGTGTAATATCTTTCAGAGCAGTCACATTAAATCACCATGCTCATTTGGAGAGCCGAATGGCCTTCTTCTGCTGCCCCCTTAACAATTCTGTGACAATCGCTTAAACCTCTTCGAGCCTGACCCAAAGTGTAATGATCATCTCACCAACACACATACTGCTTAAATGGATTTTAGTTGTTTCGTTGGCGGGGGGCGGGGGGGCTTTGGTTGGTAGAAATAGACGGGCTGGCACAGACACCATGGGCCGAAGGGCCTCCTTTGGTGCTGTAAAACTCTTAATTGTCCCTCAGGGAAACTTCACTCTCTTTCCAAGCACCTGCTCACTTTTAGTTTTCAGACTAACAAAATGAAACATCTACACTAACCAAAGATGGCAATTGTAATGCTGATGTTATTGAATTATTGATTAGGTTTTGTGATGCCCTGATCTTTATGCAGCAATGGCAAAACATGGGCATGGATAAACAAGCAGATTGTTTGAAGTGTAAACAAAAATAACTTGCAAATTTTGGAATTACCCCCCCTCCCCAAACTTATGAATATTCACATCACAGTCAGTCGGTCTTATTAAAGAAACCAGCCAGGTGAATATCTCAGCTCTAGTCCTTTATCACTTTATCAGACCCTTGGTTTAATTAGTTTATGGTGCAGTAAAGATCAGAGCTCTTCAAACTCAAATATTGAGACTGTCTTGTGGTCATCGATGCAAGAACATCAAGGTGCGATAATAAAAAAGAGTTGTGAAATAGTCGTACTTGCATGTGGAATTCGGGAGTGAGCAGTCTGTTTAATTGGATAATGAAAGCTGAACACATCTTCTGCACAGGCCCCTCGGTCCGCCTGTCGCTGAGGCAAGTCCGCAATGGCAGTGCTGGGTTTGAAAAATCTCCAAGAAACAGGCAGTCCTCATCCTCCGAAACGAGAGGGAAGGAAACCGAGAGGCTTTCACCCGGAGCACAGTGCAGCAGGGGCACGGTATTCTCGAAAGAAAGTGCAGATTGTCATCTGCCTGTTGTCGGTGGAGCTGTGCGAACGCTTTACTTACTATGGGATTGTGTGCAACATGATTCTGTTCTGCACGCTGAAACTGGGCTACGAGAACTACCAGGCTGCCGTCGTCAACCTGTGCTTTGTTGGAGCTAGCACCTTGACTCCAGTGTTGGTGGGATGGCTTGCAGAGTCTTGCATAGGGCGAACCAAAGTTGTATATATCTGTGCACTCCTTCACTTTATAGGTATGAGTGATTGAGTGTGGGAACTTTCCAACGAGTTATTCTTGCGTACACATTTGTATAGGGCTGGATTCTCCGTTTGGGAGATTAAGTGCCCAGGCTGGCGTGAAAATGGTGCTTTTTTAACGCCAAAACTAGCCACTGATTCCCTGTTGGGTGGTGGCGGGAGGCTAGCAGCCAGGAAGTGTCGAGCTTCCAGCTCTAGCTGCTGATGCGGTTTGGAGCATCGCCGGGTCCGTGGCCTCGCTTGCGCACGCGGCCCGCGGACCCGGCCCGCAAAAATAGTCCCCCCCCCCCCCCCCCCCCAAGCCCATAGTCTCTACCGTTTACTGTTTTAACCTCACGTGCAGCATGAAATTATAAGGTTGAACAGGAGGGGCTTAGAGGACATTTCAATATGCTTAAAGCTATCATTAATAACATTTTGTTTAATATTTGTTTCGGAGATCTGGGTGTTGCTGCCAAGAATCCCAGCTCCAACAACGAGTCATCCAGATTCCGAAACATTAGCTCTCTTCTCTCTCCACAGACGCTGTCAGACTTGCTGAGATTGTCCAGTATTTTCTGTTTAAGAATCATGGGTTGTTCCTTGTTAAGGTGGAGGTGAGGTGTCTTCTTGAATCACTGCAGTCCATATGGTGTAGAGATCCCCACAGTGCTGTTGGGGGTCTGTGGGTGGGGAGTTCTGGGATTTAATAATAATCTTTATTGTCACAAGTCGGCTTACATTAACACTGCAATGAAGGTACTGTGAAAGCCCCTAGTACCACATTCCGGCGCCTGTTCGGGTACACAGAGCTAGAATTCAGAATGTCCAAATTACCTAATAGCACGTCTTTCGGGACTTGTGGGAGGAAACCCATGCAGATACAGGGAGAACGTGCAGACTCCGCACAGACAGTGACCCAAGCCGGGAATCAAACTTAGGACCCTGGCACTGTGAAGCCATAATGCTAACCACTACGCTACCGCACTGCCTTTCCCAGCGACAGTGAAGGAGCAGCTGACATATTTCCAAGTCAGGACGGTGAGTGACTTGCGTTGGGGGCGGGTGGGACCTCCAGGTGGTGGTGTTCCCAGGTATCTGCTGCTCTAATCCTTTTGGGTGATGGAGGATGCCAGTTTGTCATGTGACAAATCGTGCGAGACATTCTGAATCCTCCCTCTCTGTACCCGAACAGGTGGCGACTGGGGGCTTTTCATAATAACAATAACTTCACAATAACGTCATTGCAGTGTTAAAGTAAGCCTACTTGTGACAATAAAGTTTATTATATGGGCGGCACGGTAGCACAGTGGTTAGCACTGTTGCCTCACAGTGCCAGGGTCCCAGGTTCGATTACCGTTTGGGTCACTGTCTGTGTGGAGTCTACACGTTCTCCCCGTGTCTGCGTGGATTTCCTCCGGGTGCTCGGGTTTCCTCCCACAAGTCCCGAAAGACATGCTGTTAGGTGAATTGGACATTGTGAATTCTCCCTCTGTGTACCCAAACAGGCGCCGGAGTGTAGCGATTAGGGGCTTTTCACAGTAAATTCATTGAAGTGTTGATGTAAGCCTACTTGTGACAATAATAAAGATGATTAAGATTATTAAGGTTCCCATTCTTAAATGATTAGTCCAAGCACAGAGTTCCACTATCACTGAGTTCCAGTGACAGACAAAGTTGGCAGTATAACTTGCATCCGTAGGATCAGTGGTTGGAGAAAAACCTGCACTCTTAGTGCTTTTGAAGAGCATTATAAGGGTGGTTTTCTTTTGTGTGAAAGCAGGGATGATAATTCACAGCCCCTGCCCTCTCAGCTGGGAGCTATGCCTGACAGGAGTGTGCGGTGAGAATGAGTCCTGCAGCGTTGTTAGCACTCTCTCTAAACTGTGCTCCCATCAAGTGCAGCTCACTGCTGTGTCTGTGGGATTGGAAAATGGAAGGTTAAACTTGGCTGTTCTTTGTCAGTACCATCAAGTACATAGGCATTAGGTGGTAATAAAGTTTGCATTGTTAAAATATTATCACTTTGCATTAATCTGTTCCAGTTTCCTTATTAAAAAAATTTAGAGTAGCCAATTATTTTTTTTCCAATTAAGGAACAATTTAGCATGGCCAATTCACCTACCAGGAATATCTTTTCAGCTGTGGGGGTGAGAACCACGCAGACATGGGGAGAATGTGCAAACTCCATACGGACAGTGACCCGGGGCCGGGATCGAACCCGGGTCCTTGGCGTCGTGAGGCAGCAGTGTTAACCACTGCATCACCGTGCCGTCCCAGATTCCTTAAGATTACTTCAAAAGAAACCGCTCCGATATAAATATTACAATAGCGATAATAGTGGAAATGTATATTTCCATTTCCGTCCGCTCCACTTCCGAGTTTCCTGTTTGTTAAGGAATCCTACTTGATCTGAATAGAAATCAGTTCAAATAGAGTCAGAAATTGCCAAAGCAAATTAGTAGCATTTCTGAAATTTTGAGATTGTTTGCAAAGAGGGTAATGCTTAACAGTCAAGCAGCCAGCCCACAGAGTAAGAAATTATGCCCAGCTCACAGGCTGAGCTGATCGGGCCATAACTGTCAGTCTTGATGAGGAAACGGAGGAGCACAGCTGGATATAAAGGCAGGCAGAGGCCAAGTGGCCAGAAGGCAACTTAGAAGGTGGTTGAGGAGCTTGATTGCAACTGACCTGCAGCTCCCAAGGCTTGGCATTGTTTGGACACAGAAGGCCAAACCAGGAAAATTAACAAGAGTGATTCACAAAGGCCTCAGTTTCCACAACCTTGGCTGGACAACACATTGTGTTAGATGTGGCTCGCGTTTATTTTGTACAGAAAGTGTGATGCTGGTGTATGATATAAAAAAAAGAGAAGGTTATCGTTTTAATAACTGGTCAATTAAAAACATATTTTAATAACTATCTGAATTTTGTTTGTTTAAGCTCATTTTAATTCTGTAAAGCATTTATTGACAAGGCAAAGAATTGCAAGTGAAATATGATTTGGCGATGGTCTTCATACTACATCTAGTTACACCATGATAGAATCAAGACTATTTTGCATGAATTTATTGTGTAAACATTGTATTCCAGTTTCTTCACTAGGAAAGTTTATTTCGAGATGTTTGATTTGACTATGTTTTTTTTACCTGTCACTGCTTGGAACTGTAAATTGTCACATTAATGCTATTTCATTTAACACCATGATGTTAATGAATACTGCAAGCAGAGTTATGCTTTGGGATTTGTTGATTGAAAATCTATTACAAATGCTGTCTTTTTATGATCCTGTAATTTTGAAAAATCTGCAGTCACATTTATTTGTATTTTGTGCAGAGGAAGTGTACAATTACTTAAATGTTAGAAGTGCAGAATTTTGGTTGAAAAGGAAAGAAAGCATTTGTGCTTATAGAGTGTCCTTCATGTCCTCCGGATATTCCAAAATGCTTCCTAGTCAATTAATTATAAGTGTGGTAATTTTATTGTAATTTGGACAAACATGGCTGACATATAATCACAACATAATATGCACAAAACAGCAATGGGATAATCAATCAGACCCTCCACACAAACCAGGAGGCCCGACAATCACCTTCAATTGGGTCAGTCGTTGGGCTGATTGTCAGTCGCTGGCACCCAATGCACCCCCAGGAGCAGGTGTGCAAACCACAGCAAGCCACCCTGCATGCTGTGAATCTGAATTCATATGAAATCCCTGTTCCTCCAGACTCCACATTTTGAGGTATTTTTATTTGCTTGTTGGCCGATGCTGTCCAGGCCTCAATGTACTGATTAATACATGTTCTGTTCACAACTTTCTCCAAGGGATCCCTAAACAGGTGTTGGCCACCTCATTGACGTACAATAGGGGCCTAGGCGACTGCTCGGAGTACAGTAAAATACAGATTTAGTGGTCATCCAAATGCATGGCAAGGACGAGTGTGTGTCCAAGTGGGCTAGACTCATCATCGATACGTGAAATGGGCCCAATGCTGTGAAATTTCTTGTGATGCTGGTTGAAGAGTGTAAGCCAAGTTATTACAAGAGATCCTTTAAAGTTAAACTGAAACTTTATCAGCATGTTCTGGAATGACATGAAGATCCCATTTGTAACACTGGGGAAAAGTAATGAGTTCTCTGCAATGTCCTGACCAACATTCTTCCCACAGTCAGCAATATTTGCTGTTTATTGTGGCTTGTCTTACACAAATTGGCTCCCCTAAATGCAGTGAAAGGTATTTCATGATTTGCAAAGTGTTTTGGAGTATCTAGAGGTTGTATTTAGGTGCTTTATAAATTAATTAAGTGGCGGATATCTCTCTCATGACAATTTTCTCTGTTTGTTTCCCAAAGGTACTGTCATGTTGCCTGTCGTTGCATTCCCCTTTGAGGATTTCTACATTGATACTCACCATACCATTCATGCTCTTGCTAAAAAGGAGCAGGTTGTGCTGTTTTACATTGGCCTCATGTCAGCATCTTTGGGCTCAGGAGGAATCCGGGCCATTGTTTGTCCATTCAGTGCTTACAGCCTCCAGGGGTATGGCCAAGGCGAACTTTTGACATTCTTCAACTGGTTAGTGCTCTTCCTGGGTGTACTCCCAATCATTTTATCTCTTTTTTTTTTCTGATGAGGATACCACAATGCAACTTATTCTGTGAACTTCTTACTTTGCTAGTTTTTCTGCTGTGGCCTGTGAAGACAATGCTTTGGTTCTTTTGTTCCCTCAGTTTTGAAGAAGAGTCATGTTTAACTCGAAACAGTAGCTCCATTTCTCTCCTCGCAGATATAAACAGACCAGCTGAGTATTTCCAGCACTTTCTGCTTTTAGTTCATGTGTTGGTTTCATCTTTCTCAACATGCGGAATCACTGCAAGAAAGTTGAAGCTGTCTAAACATAGAAAGATTCGCATTTATATTGCAAGTTTCATGAGGTCAGGATATCCCAAAGCACTTTATAAACAGTGAATTACATTTGAAGTGTAGTCGCTGTTGTAATGTAAAAAATGCAACCACCAATTTGTGCAGAACAAGCTCCCACATGCAGCAATGTGTTCATTGTTAGATATTCCGTTTTAGTGGTGTTGGTTGACGGGCGAATGTTGGCCAGGTAACCCAGGAGGAATTCCCCTTTTTAAATAGTATTGTGGGATCTTGATTTAAGGTTAAGGTTTGAGGGCGGCACGGTGGCGCAGTGGTTAGCACAGCTGCCTACGGCACTGAGGATCTGGGTTCGATCCCGATCCTGGGTCACTGTCTGTGTGGAGTGTTGCTCTGTTTCTCTGGTTCTAAATATGGCGGTCAATATGGTCGCCTTCCTTAATCCTAATTATGTTTGCTTTCGAGTCGCCAGGTATCTCTCAATACCGCCACAAGGTTCAAACCCGAATACTGATCAAAGAGCCAATACACCAGTTAGTTAGTTCAAGTCAATACTATTTATTTACACACACAGTAATATCTACTCATGCACAAAGAACTACAAACTAAACTTTCTCTAACGCTAATGCCTATACTTAGCTTCGGGTGCCCACTCAGTCAGAGGAACAATGGCCGTTGTTCGGATCTGAGGTTGTTGGGTTCAAAGAGATACAGGAGAACAGCTAAGGTCTTCCATTTGGTAGAGAGCGTTGACCTTGGACTTACTTGCTTCTGGTGCAGCTGGTGGACGGGTCTCTCCACTTTGAGAGCCAAGTCCAAGAGAGCGATTCTCTCTCGGGGGTTTCTTCTTATACCCAGAGGGGACTTTGCGCGCTTTTGGGCGGGCCTTAAACTTGGCCCCAATTAATTGGGCCGCATCTTGATCACTGGTATTGATCTTGACCAATAAAGGGGTGGGTGCCCTGTTGGCTGGGCGTGTCTTTGGTGGCCGTTGGCCTTGCTTTGTTTGCGCTTTCGGTTTGGGGAACTGGCGCCGGGATGTCTGGAGCTAGATTGGTTGCTTGAGTGTCTTTCCTTTGTTCCCGGAGATGGGCCATCAATATGTTAATTGACCTACAGTTTCAATTCCGTCTGGGAGCTGCCATCCAATACGCATACAGGCTCTGTGCATGCTTGCTTTCCTAACATTGTCCATAGTTCTCTCCATTCATTGCGAGCACCCATTTTGTATGCTGGAAGTGGCCATCCCAGATGGCTACAGAAGTCTGCACATTCTCCCCGTGTCTTACACCCCCACAACCTAAAGATGTGCAGATTAGGTGGATTGGCCACACTAAATTGCCCCTTAATTGGGAAAAAGAAATTGGGTACTCTAAATTTATTTTTTAAAAGTTGAGGGATTGATCAGAATGATGGCACCTCTGACAGTGTAACACACCCTCAGCACTGCGCTGGACTGTCAGCCTAGACTTTTTGCTCAAGTCAATGAAGTGCAGTTGAAGCCACGACCTTCTGACTCAGAGCTAAGACGTCATCCATCTTTATTTTTACCAAGTGATAGATCAGATAAACACTTCACAAAGCATCAAGTATGAGGTTGAAGCCCGGGCAAACAAGGCCTGAAAAGATAGATACAACAAAACCTGCATGAAGTGCCAACTTTAGACAATGAACAACATCCACAAAAACATTACCTCTGGCAAATCTCTAAACACAACAAATCATTGCCTAGCACTTATGGTGAATCCCCAGGCACTGCTCTGAGCTCCATTTCAACAGAACTACCATTACTATGCAGGAGATCTCCGGAGGAGTCTCGTGCAGAATTTAAAATACTTCCCCAAATCGTTTCCCCAAAATACCAGACAATAAAAACCTGCAAAAAATGGGAGTTGCCTCAGATTGTGGTATATTTACACTCTGCTGATAGGCTACTAGAGAAAAAGGATTGATTTCACTAAGGCAGTGCCTTAAAAAAGAATTAGTAGTAGCATTAATAAGCTGAGCACTTCAGTTTGGTGTTAGTATACTTAATGGAAAAACAAATACTGTTTCATACAAGGAACCAGCCTTTGCAGAATGTGGATAAGACCATAAGACATAGGAGCGGAGGTAAGGCCATTCGGCCTATCGAGTCCACTCCACCATTCAATCATGGCTGATTTCAACTCCATTTACCCGGTCTCTCTCCATAGCCCTTAATTCCTTGAGAAATCAAGAATTTATCGACTTCTGTCTTAAAGACACTCAACGTCCCGGCCTCCACCGCCCTCTGTGGCAATGAATTCCACAGACCCACGACTCTCTGGCTGAAGAAATTTCTCCTCATCTCTGTTCTAAAGTGACTCCCTTTTATTCTAAGGCTGTGCCCCCGGGTCCTAGTCTCCCCTGCTAATGGAAACAACTTCCCTACATCCACCCTATCTAAGCCATTCATTATCTTGTAAGTTTCTATTAGATCTCCCCTCAACCTCCTAAACTCCAATGAATATAATCCCAGGATCCTCAGACGTTCATCGTATGTTAGGCCTACCATTCCTGGGATCATCCATGTGAATCTCCGCTGGACCCGCTCCAGTGCCAGTATGTCCTTCCTGAGGTGTGGGGCCCAAAACTGCTCACAGTATTCTAAATGGGGCCTAACTAATGCCTTATAAAGCTTCAGAAGTACATCCCTGCTTTTATATTCCAAGCCTCTTGAGATGAATGACAACATTGCATTTGCTTTCTTAATTACGGACTCAACCTGCAAGTTTACCTTTAGAAAATCCTGGACTAGGACTCCCAAGTCCCATTGCACTTCAGCATTATGAATTTTGTCACCGTTTAGAAAATAGTCCATGCCTCTATTCTTTTTTCCAAAGTGCAAGACCTTGCACTTGCCCACGTTGAATTTCATCAGCCATTTCTTGGACCACTCTCCTAAACTGTCTAAATCTTTCTGCAGCCTCCCCACCTCCTCCATACTACCTGCCCCTCCACCTATCTTTGTATCATCGGCAAACTTAGCCAGAATGCCCCCAGTCCCGTCATCTAGATCGTTCATATATAAAGAGAACAGCTGTGGCCCCAACACTGAACCCTGCGGGACACCACTCGTCACCGGTTGCCATTCCGAAAAAGAACCTTTTATCCCAACTCTCTGCCTTCTGCCTGACAGCCAATTGTCAATCCATGTTAGTACCTTGCCTCGAATACCATGGGCCCTTATTTTACTCAGCAGTCTCCCGTGAGGCACCTTATCAAAGGCCTTTTGGAAGTCAAGATAGATAACATCCATTGGCTCTCCTTGGTATAAACTATTTGTTATCTCTTCAAAGAACTCTAACAGGTTTGTCAGGCACGACCTCCCCTTACTAAATCCATGCTGACTTGTCCTAATCCGACCCTGCACTTCCAAGAATTTAGGAATCTCACCCTTAACAATGGATTCTAGAATCTTGCCAACAACCGAGGTTAGGCTAATTGGCCTATAATTTTCCATCTTTTTCCTTGTTCCCTTCTTGAACAGGGGGGTTACAACAGCGATTTTCCAATCCTCTGGGACTTTCCCTGACTCCAGTGACTTTTGAAAGATCATAACTAACGCCTCCACTATTTCTTCAGCTATCTCCTTTAGAACTCTAGGATGTAGCCCATCTGGGCCCGGACATTTGTCAATTTTTAGACCTCTTAGTTTCTCTAGCACTTTCTCCTTTGTGATGGCTACCATATTCAACTCTGCCCCCTGACTCTCCGGAATTGTTGGGATATTACTCATGTCTTCTACTGTGAAGACTGACTTATTCAGTTCCTCAGTTATTTCCTTGTCTCCCATCACAAAATTACCAGCATCATTTTGGAGCGGCCCAATGTCAACTTTTGCCTCCCGTTTGTTTTTAATGTATTTAAAGAAACTTTTACTATCATTCCTAATCTTACTGGCTAGCCTACCTTCAAATTTGATCCTCTCTTCCCTTATTTCTCTCTTTGTTATCCTCTGTTTGTTTTTGTAGTCTTCCCAATCTTCTGACTTCCCACTACTCTTTGCCACATTATAGGCCTTCTCTTTTGCTTTGATGCATTCCCTAACTTCCTTTGTCAGCCATGGCTGCCTAATCCCCCCTCTGATAACCTTTCTTTTCTTTGGGATGAACCTCTGTACTGTGTCCTCAATTACTCCCAGAAACTCCTGCCATTGCTGTTCTACTTTCTTTCCCACTAGGCTCTGCTCCCAGTCGATTTTCGTCAGTTCCTCCCTCATGCCCCTGTAGTTACCTTTATTTAACCGTAACACCTTTACATCTGATTCTACCTTCTTTTTTTCAAATTGGAGATTGAATTCGACCATATTATGATCACTGCCTCCTAAGTGCTCCCTTACTTTAAGATCTTTAATCAAGTCTGGCTCATTACAGAACACTAAGTCCAGAATGGCCTGTTCCCTCGTGGGCTCCATCACAAGCTGTTCCAAAAAGCCCTCCTGTAAACATTCAATGAATTCCCTTTCCTTGGGTCCACTGGCAGCATTATTTACCCAGTCCACCTGCATATTGAAGTCCCCCATGATCACTGTGACCGTGCCTTTCTGACATGCACTTTCTATTTCGTGGTGCATTTTGTGCCCCCGGTCCTGACCACTGTTAGGAGGCCTGTACATAACTCCCATTATGGTTTTTTTGCCTTTGTGGTTCTCAACTCTACCCACACAGACTCCACATCTGACCCTATGTCGTTTAGTGCTATTGATTTAATTTCATTCCTAATTAAGGCAACCCCGCCCCCTCTGCCCACCTCTCTGTCTTTTCGATAGGTTGTGAATCCCTGGATGTTTAAATGCCAGTCCTGAACCCCCGCAACCACGTCTCTGTGATGCCTACCACATCATACCTGCCAGTCACAATCTGGGCCACAAGCTCATCTACCTTGTTCCGTACACTGCACGCATTTAAATATAGCACCTTTAATTCTCTATTGACCGTCCCTTTTTGTTTTCTTAGTGTGGTGGACCTTGGTTTACTGAGCCTTTCCATACACTGTGTCATATTTTGTGAGATGAGGACTATCGTAACCTCTCCCGAGTTCTGTCTTTTCGTGCTTTTTTGTATTCCTAAGCAGCTACGCTTCCCACTGATTACTTCACCTCTTGGTTCCCTGACTTTCCCTTCCCAAAGGAACCAAAGAAGTTACTTCATACCATATTTATGCTGTTCTTCGAAACAAAGCTGGTCTTCACTAAAACAGTCCTCTTCTTTCATTGAAGTGAATCTCATTGGAATTATCAAAGATCTCCAGCTCTTGGTACTGGTGTGTTACATGTACAACTGTCATTGGCTTTCAAAGGAAAAGACGTGCGTAGTACAGATCTGTGTAGTGCAGCTTATTCCTGGAGGTCTCATTACGACGTGAAAAATGTTGAATTGGTTGCAATATTGAATTATTGGTTTCTGCTGCAGCAGGTTGGTAGCCCCTAAAAGAAGTTGCCTTTCTGAGTGAATCTGAAATTGCAGAGGGCCATACGCTGCTTACCCCTTTGAGGGGGAGAGCTGACTGATGGTGATTTAACCAGAGAATCACCATACCTCAGGCGAGGTTGAGAAGGCAGGGCCTTCATGAATAGCTTCAGCAGGTACGGGAATTTACCCACGCTGTTGGCGTTGCTCTGCATCACGATCCAGCCGTACAACCAACTGCGCTAAACCAGCCCCTGTACTATGATATAGCCGATACACATTGTTCCTCACAGATAACATAATCACATCTCTCTTCCTGTCTCTGCTTCTTTTCTATTCTTTAATGCTACTGTCTGCTTCCATTCATGGTCCCTCTGGCTCTGTCATTTCTCTCTCTTCATGGCCATGTCATCCTCTGGGATTTTTACAGATATGGGGCGTCATTCTCCGACCCCCCGCCGGGTCGGAGAATGGCCGTTGGCCGCCGTGTATCCCGCCCCCGCCCCCGCCGAAGTCTCCGGTACCGGATATTCGGCGGGGGCGGGAATCGGGCCACGCCGGTTGGCGGGACCCCCCCGCTGGATTCTCCGGCCTGGATGGGCTGAAGTCCCGCCCAGGAATTGCCTGTCCCGCCGACGTAAATCAAACCTGGTATTTACCGGCGGGACCAGGCGGCGTGGGCGGGCTCCGGGGTCCTGGGGGGGGGGGGCGCGCGGGGCGATCTGACCCCGTGGGGTGCCCCCACGGTGGCCTGGCCCGCGATCGGGGCCCACCGATCCACGGGCGGGCCTGTGCCGTGGGGGCACTCTTTCCCTTCCGCCTCCGCTACAGCCTCCACCATGGCGGAAGCAGAAGAGACTCTCCCCACTGCGCATGCGCGGGAAACTGACAGCGGCCGCTGACGCTCCCGCGCATGCGCCGCATTTCCGCGCCAGCTGGCGGGGCAACAAACGCCATTTCCGCCAGCTGGCGGGGCGGAAATCCCTCCGGCGTCGGCCTAGCCCCTCAATGTTGGGGCTAGGCCACCAAAGATGCGGAGCATTCCGCACCTTTGGGCCGGCGCGATGCCCGTCTGATTGGCGCCGTCTTTGGCGCCAGTCGGCGGACATCCCGCCGTTGGGGGAGAATTTCGCCCATGGTCTGGATGGATTTTGTAGAACTTTGCAGCACAGGTTAATTTTATGCTCAAGTCAAGTTCGTCTTACAATGGTTTAACTCCCAGAGCTACAGGTGCCCTTCAGAATGTTGGCTAGGCAGGACAGCCGTTAGCCTGTTTGCTATTTCAGATTGTATTGAGACGAGGCGGGGGTGGTTGCGGTGGTGGTGGTGGTGGTGGTTGGTGGTGGGTGGGTGGGGGGGGGAGGGGAAGAGAGAAGAGACTGGCAGAATGGTGTTGCAATATAATAGAGAAGGTGACTGGGGGAGCAGACCCGAGGTGCTGTGATCAGGACAAAGCAAGAGGTTGGAGGGAGAGCAGAAGAGTGTAATTATTAATGGATGGCTCCAGCGCAGAGATGTAATATGAATCCAAAAGCCTTCTGCAATGCAAGCTTCAATGCTTCATGGCAAAGTAACATTATTAGAATTTTAAGATCATCGTGTAAATCAACTAAAACCTGCCGTCTTATTTTCAGTTTCAACTTTTGATCCATCTTCCCCCAGGTTTCACTGGTTTGTGAACTTGAACTCTGCAGTTGTCTTTGTGAGTATCGCCTATATTCAACAATCTATAGCCAAAAACCTGGGCTTCCTTATTCCGTTTGCATCCATACTGATGACCCTGCTGACCATTCACATGGTGCAGAACAGACTTATATACCGACCCAAATCAGGTGAGACAGTAATTAAATGGTAATTGTTAGCAACTGCTTATCCACTTTGACAATACTTTTCCTGAATGTATTATAATCAAACATTCTCAAGGTTTTTTTCAGACTAAAAAGGTTCTGGGAACATTTAATTTTAATTGAATGTATTTCCATTCTGTAACACTACTTCGAACCCAAGTGTTGACTTAGAACCTGAATTTTTAGGATGGCGGGGGCCATTTTACAGTCTAACGAGCATTGATTGGCATATTTTGGGACCTCCGCCCCTCACTCGGGAGGAAGTCCACACTTGGTGAGCCTCCAGCCATTCATGTTGCTCAGCAGCTCGCCAATCTCTCCAGGAACAGTGCTGCAGTGGCTGGAAGAGGCACTGCACAAAGATTCCTGAGCCTGCCATGTGCTCATGAGTGCAGAAATAGGAGAAGAGCGCAGATGGATGCGTGGCTTAAGAGTTGATGCAGGACGGAGGGTTTTAGATTCCTGGATCACTGGGATTGTTTCTGAGGAAGGTCGGACCTGTACAAGTGGGATGGTCTACATTTGGGTCAGAGCAGTACTAATGTCCTTGCCGGCGGGTTTGCTAATGCTGTTGGGAGGAGTTTAAACTAATTCGGCAGGAGGGGGCTGTTAGCAGAATAGTGACACAGCATAATACAGAAAAGCAATCACGTCAAAGGGAATACAGCAGTATTAAGTTTCAAGGGAATAAGGCAAGACTGGATGGCCTCTACTTTAATGCCAGGAGTAATACAGGTAAAACAGGTTAAAGACAAGGGTTGACATGGGGAATTGTGATATAGTAGCCATCAAAGAGACATTGGGTGGGATTCTCCCCTACCCGGCAGGGGTGAGGGGTCCCGGCGGGACGGAGTGGCATGTACCACTCCGGCGCAGGCCGCCCCAAAGGTGCGGAATCCTCAGCACCTTCAGGGACTAGGCCCACCCCGGAGTGGTTGGCGCCCCACCGGTCGGGGGGGAAAGGGGCTTGGCGCCACGCCAGCCGGGGCCGAAGGGACTCCGCCAGTCAGCGCGGGTCTGCGCATGCGCGGGAGCATCAGTGTCTGCTGAAGTCATCCCCGTGCATCTGCACATGGAGCCACGTCCGCACCGGGAATGGCGGATGACCATGGCCTCTGGTGCGGAAGGAACAGAGTGCCCCTACAGCACAGGCCCGCCCGTGGATCGGCGGGCCCCGACCGCGGGCCAGGCCACCGTGGGGGCACATCCTGGGGCCAGATCCCCCCGCATGAACCCCGGAGGCCGCCCGCGCCGCCAGGTCCCAAGATGATGCTGGTAATTTTGTGATGGGAGACAAGGAAATAGCTGAGGAACTAAATAAGTACTTTGCGTCAGTCTTCACAGTAGAAGACATGAGTAATATCCCAACAATTCCGGAGAGTCAGGGGACAGAGTTGAATATGGTAGCCATCACAAAGGAGAAAGTGCTAGAGAGACTAAGAGGTCTAAAAATTGATAAATCTCCGGGCCCAGATGGACTACATCCTAGCGTTCTAAAGGAGCTAGCTGAAGAAATAGTGGAGGCGTTAGTTATGATCTTTCAAAAGTCACTGGAGTCAGGGAAAGTCCCAGAGGATTGGAAAATCGCTGTTGTAACCCCCCTGTTCAAGAAGGGAAC
Organism: Scyliorhinus torazame; assembly: GCF_047496885.1. Taxonomy (NCBI): domain Eukaryota; kingdom Metazoa; phylum Chordata; class Chondrichthyes; order Carcharhiniformes; family Scyliorhinidae; genus Scyliorhinus; species Scyliorhinus torazame. The sequence continues at coordinate 67,924,520 of NC_092719.1, read as the reverse complement.
AAGGAAAAAGATGGAAAATTATAGGCCAATTAGCCTAACCTCGGTTGTTGGCAAGATTCTAGAATCCATTGTTAAGGATGAGATTTCTAAATTCTTGGAAGTGCAGGGTCAGATTAGGACAAGTCAGCATGGATTTAGTAAGGGGAGGTCGTGCCTGACAAACCTGTTAGAGTTCTTTGAAGAGATAACAAATAGGTTAGACCAAGGAGAGCCAATGGATGTTATCTATCTTGACTTCCAAAAGGCCTTTGATAAGGTGCCTCACGGGAGACTGCTGAGTAAAATAAGGGCCCATGGTATTCGAGGCAAGGTACTAACATGGATTGACGATTGGCTGTCAGGCAGAAGGCAGAGAGTTGGGATAAAAGGTTCTTTTTCAGAATGGCAACCAGTGACGAGTGGTGTCCCGCAGGGTTCAGTGTTGGGGCCACAGCTGTTCTCTTTATATATTAACGATCTAAATGACGGGACTGGGGGCATTCTGGCTAAGTTTGCCGATGATGCAAAGATAGCTGGAGGGGCAGGTAGTATGGAGGAGGTGGGGAGGCTGCAGAAAGATTTAGACAGTTTAGGAGAGTGGTCCAAGAAATGGCTGATGAAATTCAACGTGGGCAAGTGCGAGGTCTTGCACTTTGGAAAAAAGAATAGAGGCATGGACTATTTTCTAAACGATGACAAAATTCATAATGCTGAAGTGCAAAGGGACTTGGGAGTCCTAGTCCAGGATTCTCTAAAGGTAAACTTGCAGGTTGATCCGTAATTAAGAAAGCAAATGCAATGTTATCATTCATCTCAAGAGGCTTGGAATATAAAATCAGGGATGTACTTCTGAAGCTTTATAAAGCATTAGTTAGGCCCCATTTAGAATACTGTGAGCAATTTTGGGCCCCACACCTCAGGAAGGACATACTGGCACTGGAGCGGGTCCAGCGGAGATTCACACGGATGATCCCAGGGATGGTAGGCCTAACATGCGATGAACGTCTGAGGATCCTGGGATTATATTCATTGGAGTTTAGGAGGTTGGGGGGAGATCTAATAGAAACTTACAAGATAATGAATGGCTTAGATAGGGTGGATGTAGGGAAGTTGTTTCCATTAGCAGGGGAGACTAGGACCCGGGGGCACAGCCTTAGAAGAAAAGGGAGTCACTTTAGAACAGAGATGAGGAGAAATTTCTTCAGCCAGAGAGTGGTGGGTCTGTGGAATTCATTGCCACAGAGGGCGGTGGAAGCCAGGACGTTGAGTGTCTTTAAGACAGAAGTTGATAAATTCTTGATTTCTCGAGGAATTAAGGGCTATGGAGAGAGAGCGGGTAAATGGAGTTGAAATCAGCCATGATTGAATGGTGGAGTGGACTCGATGGGCCGAATGGCCTTACTTCCGCTCCTATGTCTTATGGTCTTATGGTCCCGCCAGTAAGGGACCAACTCCAATTTACGGCGGTGGGACTGGCTACAGGCCGGCGGGACTTCGGCCCATCGCGGGCTGGAGAATTCGGGCGGCCCCGGCGCCCATTGAGTCGCGCCGGACCCCGCCATTCTCCGAGGCTGGCGGTGCGACTCACGCCACGCCGGTTTTTGGGAGGTGGGAGAATTCGGAGGCCGTTGAGTGCGGGATTCACGCCGACCCCAGGCGATTCTCCGACCCGGCGGGAGGGCGGAGAATCCCGCCCATTGTTTTTTTTTTTATAAATGTTTTTATTAGGTTTTTCAACAAAGTATCTTTACCGTTATGTACATGGAATAAGAAATATACATATATATAGAAGCGAAGGACACACCCAAACATACCAAAAAAAAAGTATTAATAAAAAATAAAATAAAAAATAAAATAGAATAACTGGTAGGGTATTGTGCACCAGTTCAACAGCAGCAACTCTGTACAACTTACCTGGACACTGTGTTTCAGGAGGCAGTCACACCTGTCAGAGTAAGTAGTTTAAATCCTGCCAGTGGCCAGGGACAACAGGGTGTGACTGCAAGTCAGGCAGGTAAAGGGAACCAGCAGTCAGGAACTCAGGAGCCTCAGCCCTTGACCCTGTCCAACAGGTATGAGGCACTTGCTCCCTGTGTGGATGGCGAACAGGGTTGCAGGAAGGATGAGTCAGCTGACCAAGGCACCATGGTTCAGCAGGCCATTCAAGGGGAGGGAGTAAATAGGCAAGTTGTAGTTGTAGGGGATTCTATTATCAGGGGGATAGATAGTATCCTTTGTGAGCAGGATAAAGAGTCTCGCATGGTATGTTGCCTGCCCGGTGCTAGGGTGCGGGACATCTCTGACCGGCTTGAAAGGATACTGGAGAGGGAGGGGGAGGATCCAGTTGTTGTGGTCCATGTCGGTACCAACAACATAGGCAAGTCTAGGAAAGAGGACCTGTTTAGAGATTATAAAGAGCTAGGATTCAAATTAAAAAACAGGTCCTCAAGGGTCATAATCTCCGGATTACTGCCCGAGCCACGTGCAAATTGGCATAGGGAGGCAAGAATAAGGGAAGTTCACACATGGCTCAAAGAGTAGTGTGGGAATGAGGGGTTCCTTTTCATGGGACACTGGCATCAGTTTTGGGACAGGGGGTACCAACACCGTTGGGATGGTCTCCACCTGAACCGAGCTGGGACCAGTGTTCTGGCGAAAAGAGTAAATAGGGTGGTCAATAGGACTTTAAACTAAAGATTGGGGGGGGAAGGGAAAGTCAGGGAACCAAGAGGTGAAGTAATCAGCGGGGAGCGTAGCTGCTTAGGAATACAAAAAAACACGAACAGACAAAACCCAAGAGTGGTTACGATTGTCCCCATCCCACAAAATATGACACAGTGTATGGAAAGGCTCAGTAAACCATGGTCCACCACACTAAGAAAACAAAAAGGGACGGTCAATAGAGAATTAAAGGTGCTATATTTAAATGCGCGCAGTGTACGAAACAAGGTAGATGAGCTTGTGGCCCAGATTGTGACTGGCAGGTATGATGTGGTAGGCATCACAGAGACATGGTTGCAGGGGGTTCAGGACTGGCATTTAAACATCCAGGGATTCACAACCTATCAAAAAGACAGAGAGGTGGGCAGAGGGGGCGGGGTTGCCTTGTTAATTAGGAATGAAATTAAATCAATAGCACTAAACGACATAGGGTCAGATGATGTGGAGTCTGTGTGGGTAGAGTTGAGGAACCACAAAGGCAAAAAAAACATGATGGGAGTTATGTACAGGCCTCCTAACAGTGGTCAGGACCGGGGGCACAAAATGCACCATGAAATAGAAAGTGCATGTCAGAAAGGCAAGGTCACAGTGATCATGGGGGACTTCAATATGCAGGTGGACTGGGTAAATAATGCTGCCAGTGGACCCAAGGAAAGGAAATTCATTGAATGTTTACAGGAGGGCTTTTTGGAACAGCTTGTGATGGAGCCCACGAGGGAACAGGCCATTCTGGACTTAGTGTTATGTAATGAGCCAGACTTGATTAAAGATCTTAAAGTAAGGGAGCACTTAGGAGGCAGTGATCATAATATGGTCGAATTCAATCTCCAATTTGAAAGAAAGAAGGTAGAATCAGATGTAAAGGTGTTACAGTTAAATAAAGGTAACTACAGGGGCATGAGGGAGGAACTGACGAAAATCGACTGGGAGCAGAGCCTAGTGGGAAAGACAGTAGAACAGCAATGGCAGGAGTTTCTGGGAGTAATTGAGGACACAGTACAGAGGTTCCCAAAGAAAAGAAAGGTTATCAGAGGGGGGAGTAGGCAGCCATGGCTGACAAAGGAAGTTAGGGAATGCATCAAAGCAAAAGAGAAGGCCTATAATGTGGCAAAGAGTAGTGGGAAGTCAGAAGATTGGGAAGACTACAAAAACAAACAGAGGATAACAAAGAGAGAAATAAGGAAAGAGAGGATCAAATTTGAAGGTAGGCAAGCCAGTAACATTAGGAATGATAGTAAAAGTTTCTTTAAATACATTAAAAACAAACGGGAGGCAAAAGTTGACATTGGGCCACTCCATAATGATGCTGGTAATTTTGTGATGGGAGACAAGGAAATAGCTGAGGAACTGAATAAGTCAGTCTTCACAGTAGAAGACATGAGCAATATCCCAACAATTCCGGAGAGTCAGGGGGCAGAGTTGAATATGGTAGCCATCACAAAGGAGAAAGTGCTAGAGAAACTAAGAGGTCTAAAAATTGATAAATCTCCGGGCCCAGATGGACTACATCCTAGAGTTCTAAAGGAGCTAGCTGAAGAAATAGTGGAGGTGTTAGTTATGATCTTTCAAAAGTCACTGGAGTCAGGGAAAGTCCCAGAGGATTGGAAAATCGCTGTTGTAACCCCTCTGTTCAAGAAGGGAACAAGGAAAAAGATGGAAAATTATAGGCCAATTAGCCTAACCTCGGTTGTTGGCAAGATTCTAGAATCCATTGTTAAGGATGAGATTTCTAAATTCTTGGAAGTGCAGGGTCAGATTAGGACAAGTCAGCATGGATTTAGTAAGGGGAGGTCATGCCTGACAAACCTGTTAGAGTTCTTTGAAGAGATAACAAATAGGTTAGACCAAGGAGAGCCAATGGATGTTATCTATCTTGACTTCCAAAAGGCCTTTGATAAGGTGCCTCACAGGAGACTGCTGAGTAAAATAAGGGCCCATGGTATTCAAGGCAAGGTACTAACATGATTGACGATTGCCTGTCAGGCAGAAGGCAGAGAGTTGGGATAAAAGGTTCTTTTTCGGAATGGCAACCGGTGACGAGTGGTGTCCCGCAGGGTTCAGTGTTGGGGCCACAGCTGTTCTCTTTATATATTAACGATCTAGATGACGGGACTGGGGGCATTCTGGCTAAGTTTGCCGATGATACAAAGATAGGTGGAGGGGCAAGTAGTATGGAGGAGGTGGGGAGGCTGCAGAAAGATTTAGACAGTTTAGGAGAGTGGTCCAAGAAATGGCTGATGAAATTCAACGTGGGCAAGTGCGAGGTCTTGCACTTTGGAAAAAAGAATAGAGGCATGGACTATTTTCTAAACGGTGACAAAATTCATAATGCTGAAATGCAAAGGGACTTGGGAGTCCTAGTCCAGGATTCTCTAAAGGTAAACTTGCAGGTTGAGTCCGTAATTAAGAAAGCAAATGCAATGTTGTCATTCATCTCAAGAGGCTTGGAATATAAAAGCAGGGATGTACTTCTGAAGCTTTATAAGACATTAGTTAGGCCCCATTTAGAATACTGTGAGCAGTTTTGGGCCCCACACCTCAGGAAGGACATACTGGCACTGGAGTGGGTCCAGCGGAGATTCACACGGATGATCCCAGGAATGGTAGGCCTAACATACTATGAACGTCTGAGGACCCTGGGATTATATTCATTGGAGTTTAGGAGGTTGAGGGGAGATCTAATAGAAACTTACAAGATAATGAATGGCTTAGATAGGGTGGATATAGGGAAGTTGTTTCCATTGGCAGGGGAGACTAGGACCCGGGGGCACAGCCTTAGAATAAAAGGGAGTCACTTTAGAACAGAGATGAGGAGAAATTTCTTCAGCCAGAGAGTGGTGGGTCTGTGGAATTCATTGCCACAGAGGGCGGTGGAGGCCGGGACGTTGAGTGTCTTTAAGACAGAAGTTGATAAATTCTTGATTTCTCGAGGAATTAAGGGCTATGGAGAGAGAGCGGGTAAATGGAGTTGAAATCAGCCATGATTGAATGGTGGAGTGGACTCGATGGGCCGAATGGCCTTCCTTCCGCTCCTATGTCTTATGGTCTAACTGGCAAAATTATTTACAACACATAAGTAGGCGACTGTTTGTGGGGGGGGAGGGAGCGGGGGCGGTGGAGACTGGGGAGGTAAATATACATTTGGGTGCCGGAGAAACAATTACAGTGGGCAATACTCGAATGGGTCTGGAGTTGGTGTTGTCACTTGCTTCTCCTGGATGGATCTCGCTGCTGTTGTCGTCTCGCGCTCACCTGCGCTTCAGCCTTTCCTCCCGTCCTTCGCCTGTATTCTCCTTGTTCTCTGTTCCTGGAGATGCCCTGTTCATTATTGTATCCCGTGCCCTCCTGCTGGCTGTCATTTCTCTGCCTTCCCCCCACCTCCGTGGTTCTCCTCTCTCGTTCCCTGTACCTTCTCTCCTCCCCCCCTCCCCCTCCTGTGGTTCGCCTTTCTTTCCTCTTCGGTTTAGCTGTCCGTCCCCCCACCCACCCCCCCCTCCCCCCCCTCCCAGTCTACCCCTCCCTCTCATGCTTTGGATACTTTCACCTGATTCTTGGTTACCGGGCTATTCTTCTGCTTGTTCGTTGGCCACAAACAGGTCCCGGAACAATTGGGTGAATGGCTCCCACATTCTGTGGAACAGCCAGTCTGCTGCTTTGGGTGGTGTTGCTGACCGCCAGCTGAACAGGATTCTACGGCGGGCGATCAGGGAGGCAAAGGCAAGGGCGTCCGCCCTCCTCCACAGGAATAGATCTGGCTGGTCTGAAACCCCGAAGACCGCGACTTTTGGGCATGACTCCACCCTCACCCCCACCATTTCGGACATTGCCTCGAAGAAGGCTGTCCAGTACCCCGTGTGGTAGTAGAGGTATTACGGTACCTGGTAATGCTGGAACACCATTGGTAGAAACTGTATGCTTCCTATTGGTCAAGATGTATGGTAGCTCCGCCTTGCTAGGCGGGGTACAAGAGCCCGTGCCGCCCCAGCAGCCTTCATTCTGTACCTGAGCTGCTGGGGGAAACATCTAGCTTATTAAAGCCTTCAGTTGGACTACAACCTCGCTTTAATGGTCATTGATCGTGCATCAATTTAATAAGCTAGTTTTAAAAAGGATGGAGCTCCGAATCAAGCCGGAGTGTCTGCAACTCAGCCCCCACACGGCAAACTCTGCATCAGTCTTCAAGCACTGGCTGGCGTGCTTTAAAGGATATCTCGGGACGGCCGAAAACACACCCACGGGAGAACAGAAAATGCAAGTCCTGAACTCCAGAGTGAGCCGGAGATTTACACCCTCATCGAGGAAGCGGAAGACTTCGATGCAGCCATAGAGCTACTAAAAAGACATTATATGCGCCCGGTAAACCAGGTCTATGCCCGACATCTGCTAGCAACGAGGCGACAAATCCCTGGGGAATCGCTGGATGAATTCTAGCATGCACTCCTGGTGTTGGGGAGAAACTGCAGCGGCCCGGAAGTTTCGGCGAGCGAATACACTGAACTCTTGGTCCAGGACGCTTTCGTGGCAGGTATGCTATCCTCCCAAATCCGCCAGCGATTGCTAGAAAAAGACACTCTAGGTCTCAAGGAGGCACGGGCCCTTATAGGCTCCCTGGATGTGGCCTCCAGAAACGCCCGCGCTTACGTTCCCGACCGCGCAGCAGCCCCCTGGGCAGCGTGGAACCCCTCCGCAGCCGACCCCGAGACATCCCCCATCCCCCCACAAGCTTGTGCTGCAAGGCGGCCTGGCAACCCCAGGGGGCCCCGCTGCTACTTTTGCGGGCAGGCCAAGCACCCCCGCCAGCGCTGCTCGGCCCGCGCATCCACCTGCAAGGGATGCGGTAAAAAGGGCCATTTTGTGGTGGTATGCCAGGCCCGTGCGGTTGCCGCGGTCTCCGGCGGCGAATGCAGACCGCCACCACAAACCGCTCCACGGTCACCATGCGGCCAGTGGGCGCCGCCATCTTCCTACTCCCGGGCCACGTGCGGCCCTCGGGCACCGCCATCTTGTCCCGCGGACGCCACGTTAGAGGGATGGGCGCTGCCATTTTGTGCACCCCCAGCCATGTGCGACCAATGGGAGCCGCCATCTTGGATGAACCCCCAGGACCCCAGCTCGGCTGACCACACACTGCCCGAAGAGAACACTCAACTGCTGCGATTAGCCTCGGTGACTCTGGATCAGTCCCGGCCTCGAACACTCTCAACTGCAACAACGACTGTATTTATCAACGGGCACGAGACATCCTGCCTAATCGACTCTGGGAGCACGGAGAGCTTCATACACCCCAAAACGGAAGGCGCTGTTCTCTCCTCTCCGCTGGCAGGAAGTCCTCCCGGATGCCCTCCACTCCATCCGGTCACTGCTTTGTACCACAACCAACCAGACACCTCACAAACGTTTCCTTGTATTCCCCAGGAAGTCCTCCTCTGAGACCTCGCTCCTGACCAGGCTGGCAGCACCCAGACCCATCCTGCTCCGAAAACATGTGCGGGCGTGTTGATTTCCAAATTTCTTTCTCCGTCAGTCTGGCCTCAATAAAAGTCGAGGTGGATTTGCAAGTAAAAAGAAGTTATTTTATTCAGCTTGCAAGCTACCTAGTCCACAGTGATACAGACAACATGTTGCTGTCTGCAGTCCCGGGAACTAAGTGAAGGTCCCAGACAAAGAGATCAGTACTCATACATTCAAATGGCATCAAGTTTCACATACTCGACACCCATAGGTCATCCTATGTCCCTCCTGACTTGTTTGATCTATTCTGATTGGCTCACTTCCAATCCCTTTCTCCGGCCCCTATCAATGCAGCATCACTCTCATAGACACACCTCTTCCTGCTTTTTCCATGCGGTCTCAAATCCCTTTGTCTCTACCTGCCAGAATCAAAGTGACTTATTTCTACATTACATTAACTAATATCTCTAAAGTAACTATTTTATATCACATTCGTCATTCCCTCCTTTTATCATTCCATGATAACCGAACTATCCAATCCATAGCTACGGTTCCTCATCTAAAAAGATCCGTCGCTGCATTTCCAATTCCTGTCTTAGCCCCCCTTCATCTGCCTCACCCTCATGGATTTTAACAGTTAAATTTTTTTTTTGCGGTGATTGGGGCGGTGATCTGATCCAGTGCACCCGCATTCTACCCATCACACATTTAAGGATGGCCAGGCCCACAAAGATGCAGCCGATAGCTACCACTAGATACATGGCCATATTTATCAACCAGTCCTTCCATCCTCCAAATCCCCAGTTACCCCAAGAGCCAGGATCCTGCATCCCGTCCAAGTGATCCCGTATGCGATCCATAAATTTAGTGATGTTAGCGGTCAAGTCCTGAACTCCCATGATACACTTGCCCTGTACTATGGCGCATACCCCACCCTCACGGGCTAGAAGATAGTCAAGAGCATACCAGTTCTGCATTGCAAACAACCGTAGCTGAGACAACTCCTTGGTTATTGCCCCGAGGGCTCCCAAGGTTTCATTTCCCAAGATGGTAAGGCCGCAAATAAAATAATTCCAATCACTGACAGCCAAGGAACCCCCCACACCTCCCAGTGTCAATACGCTCAGAATGCCCCACCCGGCTGAGTGGCCCCGGTTGGGTGCAAGAGGTTTTTTCCAGTTCTCGCAAAATTCAGCAGAGACTGCCCGGCATGCTAACTGATTATGCAGGTTCTACGCCGAAGGGTAGGGGACTGTGGTAGGGACTAGAGTCCCTATAGCAATTCGGCGGGGAAATGGGGGTGACAAAACGTTGGTCGCTGTACCATTAAATAAAAAGTAGTATCCTTGTTCCGTGTGCAGGCTAGCATCACAATCAGCATATCGGTTGCGTAAGGACCCCCCAGTAGCCCAGTTTATCCAACTTTGAAATGCCCATTCGGGCCGCCCAGCAATGCGGAAAGCCCTAGTCCCAACAGTGATATGAGAGACATTCTCCCAGCCACAGAGGAGCTGGAGGCCGGCGTTCAATGGAACGCAAGTGGTGTTGTAACAAACGCATTGGCCAGACGCCTGGGTGATATGGCACCTCCTGTCCGTACAGGTGAGAAACAGACATGTTATATTTGTGTCCACCTCTACCAGCAAACAGCCATATCCTTCACTGCTGAAGCAATTCTCGTACGACCGGGAATCCCTATTGGGAGTGAAGTGGCTAGGTATATACGCCCTCCACCGTCGCAGCCTATCGTACTGTGAATGGGAATTATCCCGAGGAAGGGGAAGGCAAATAGCCGGTGGTGCTGAACCCGGATCGTAAGGAAGAGTGACCTGATCGGGCAGTGGTTTGGAATGCTGACAATGAACCACCGTTTGGGGAGTGCCCCAAAGCGGTGAAACAGAAAATAACCTAGACACCGCTGCGGGGTTTGGGTAGCAGACAACCCGTCCCTGGCCATACAAGCGGTGGTAAATCTGGTAGAAGAGATTCATACTACCCGGGTTTTCCTCAGTTTGGCCTTTAATTAACTTAAGTGTATCTCCCGGTAACCTACGTTCTAGCTGTACTTCTCTTCTCATACGCCCCGTCCTCTCTCTAGTCCCTTTCTCTTTCTCATAGCCTCTTCCTACACTCTTCTGACAGCCTGATTTTACCTTTATTGTACCAATCTTAACACATCCAAAATCGAATTTACATGTATTCCGAAAACAAGGCAATGTCCATATAATGTTCCCTTCCCATCGCCGGGACCGGTGCAACTGCTTCATGACTCCTGCATTCTCCTTAACTTTGATGACCTTCCATGAGTCGATACCATGTCCTCGTATATGGGGGCAGCGAAGAACATCACCTTTGCAGAGGTGATGTAACCTTGTAGATTGGTTGGGGCTACACAGATACATAATATTCCCCTTTTCCATGTCCATCGCCAATAACATGCCAAGCGAAGTGAGGCCAAATATCAGACAGACGATGCGTAGCCACTCCATCATGCTCCACACCTGTAAAATAGCACTGGAGAAGGGAGGCAGGTTAGTATCCGACCTTTTACAGTAGTGGAGATGGACTCAATTTACAGTGATGTAGGTGGACCCAAGCACTTCGCCCCTCCACTTTAACTGCTGTGGGGGTGGTAAGGAGAACTTGGAAGGGCCCGTCCCATCGCGGCTCCGACCCCTTCCTAGTCCAATTTTTGACCATGACATAACTACCGGGCTGGACTGAAAGTGAGCTAGGTACTGGGGGCAATGGCTGGTGAGCCGCGCGGACCTGGCCATGGAGTTCCTTGAGCACTTGCGTGAGGGCTAGAACATAGGTGGTAATTTCTTCAGTCATCTGATGAAACTGAACCAGTCTGGGAACCTGCAGGCTCCAGGGAGTTCTAAGAGGCCTGCCATAAAGAATCTCGGCGGGAGAGAGCCGGGCCGGTCCCGCAGGTGTAACCCGCAGCTGGAAGAGGGCAACGGGGAACAACTTAAGCCATGTCAGTCCCGTGTCTGCTCTTAATTTAGCCAATTTAGTTTTGAGGGTCTGATTGTGTCTCTCAACCAACCCGGCCGCCTGCGGTCTGTAAGCACAGTGTAACTGCTGGCGTATGCCCAACTGGGAGCAAAACTCCTTGTTAATTTGTCCAATAAAATGAGGCCCATTATCAGAACTTAACTGAGCTGGTATACCGTACCGGGGAATGATTTCCCTCATCAAGACTTTAACCACAGTAGCAGCTTTATTATCGATAGTCGGATACGCCTCAACCCATCTGCTGAACACATCCACAATGACCAAAACATATTTATAACATTGACATCTTTCCAACTCAATGTAATCCATTTGGAGCGTCTCAAAGGGACCACTGGGCAACGGGGTTTGCCCCTTCCCACAAGGGATACCTTTTCCGGTGTTATATTGCTGACAAATCAAACACCGATTACTGATACTTTGGGCCAACCCCTGCATTTTAGGGTGCCACCAACAAATCACTAGTCCCTCGAGCCCCACAATGAGTTGCAAAGTGTACACATTCAATGACCCATAAAGCCAGCACATCAGACATACAAGTCTGATGTGCAGGCGTGGTCCATAAAGAGGAAACAGAATCATATGTACAACCTAACCGTTTCCACATTTGTTTATCACTCTCAGGAGCGTCCTCCTGTAACCTTATGACGTCTTGGATGGTTGGCATTGACTTGTCAGAAGCAGACATATTTATAGTAGATCGTTTAGTCTGACTTAACATCTTAGGCACCATCACTTGCTGAATTTGCGCGGCTGTTCGCGCTGCACAATCTGCTCGTTCATTACCAACGTCAACTGGGGTTGTACCATTCGTGTGGGCAGCGCATTTAATAACGGAAATCTGCGCGGGCATAAGGAGGGCCTGCAGTAGGTCATTAACTAAACCCCGGTGGGATATTTGACCACACATAATCATGTCAGGTTGTTCTGACGAAATGTCACTCAAATCGCCCCTTATTGTGGTAGTTTCCTGAATCAAGGCTAAACAGTCGTGGCCAGGTGCGTCTTCATGGACAGGGGGACCACTAAGATAACAGGCTGGATTGATAGTGGTACAGTATTTAAATGTCAGACGTGGATTGTTCAAAAGGTATATCTCATACCTATTCTGACGAGCTGCGGTAAGATGCTGAGTCTGCAGTTGCCTCAGTAGTGCGATGACCGAGTGGGAGCTATACCCCGTAATATCCTGTTGGAGGGTGAGAGCGTGTAATGGCTATGCGATGGCATTGATTGAACGTAAATCCTGTACTAATCGGTACTGGTCTGGTTTGGCTGGTTTAGGCACAGCAAGTATGGGGGTGTTACATTCTGATTGGCAAGGGACCAAAATACCCTGTTTCAACAGCTCTTGAATTAATTTATCTATTGATGGAGCAGCTTGAGATTTCAGGGGGTATTGTCGAATGGAAGGTAGCTTTATATGATCCTTAATCATCACCTTAATAGGTGTAACATTTGTCTTTCCCACTTGTGATGGGTATTCCGCCCAGACCTGTGGATTGACATATTCCAACACATCATGTCCCCTGTGATGCTGCAGTCGAGTGTTAATCGTTTCAGGGACCTCAAAATATTTTATGATAGTGCCGTCCGGCATGACTTGAAGTGCGTAGTCTGTTGGATCCGAATGATCCACTGCCCTCCTGACCATTCGCCCCATATCCCTGGCATGGTACTGGTCATGGGCCTGACGTGTAATATGAGGGCTTACCGAAGCTGACTGTGGCCATAAATGTGGTGATATTGTAACAAAATCGGCTGTACCTTCTTTTCCCGTGACTGTGGCTGTAACCTTGACTGGCCATTCGGTCTCAAGTAATGGCCGGTATTTGTCCTCCAACTCCCTGTTTCGTCCAGTTCTGTCATAGGCCAGGGTAACGTGATGCAGTGACTGTTCAATGTCTAACGTCCACCACTGGGGGGTGATAGAAATATAGCACTGTTGTCTCATCCTCCATGATGTAACCGTTACCCCCTCATCTCCACATTCTAGCTGTAGCTGGAAGATACACAGTAAATCTCGGGCCAACAAGTTACAGTCCAATCCAGGAGTCACTACAAACTGATGATCTGCAAACCTATTCTCGTAAGTGACTGTCACAGGTTCAGAAATAGGATACTCACACACCTGTCCTTGGAACCCTGACAATTGCTGCGTGTGGTCGGATAATGGTAATTTAAGTGCTGATTGCACAGAAGACATGGCTGCCCCGTCCTCTTCTTCCAGTAGACCAATGGCCCCTCAGAGGGGGCTGCGGTTGTAGAGCTATTGATTCGTTCGGTGGGCCATAAAAAGGGGGTGAGGGTCCCTTTGGGTGGGTTTGGTATCCTCCTCTTCGCTGATCCACCCACCCAAAGTCACTATATTGGGGCTCCTGCTGGTAAACTACCATTTCTGCCGCTTGTTGGGGTCGCAGATCATCCTTTTTCATTACATACTCAGTCTTAACCTTTGTAACTGAGCCTCCTTCTTGGCCTACACCCTCCTTCCAGTAAAATCTGACTGCCCTTGCCATCTGGGAAGGGTCGTTCTCTGTCCAATTCATGTTATTACATTTCACAGCAGTAACCACAGAAGGTGGTAGGCAATGCATTAACATAGCACAGTATTGAGGGGAATTCTGACCATTTTGATACAGCAAATCGCCTGACTGTCCCCGGTAGATTTCATTAAAACGCTCCAGAAATTCCTCTGGCTCTTCAGTCTTCTTAGGTTTTAGGTCTAAGATAACAGAAAGATTTATGGGCCTTTGAAATGTGCTATTCAACGCATTCAAGATCTGTGTCCTATCATCGTCTAACGCATAGGCCTGCTGGAGTGCGGCATGACTAGCATAATTCAGGTGGTTAAGATAATTGCAGTACTCTGCTGGGGTTAAAATCTGCTGGACTAGGGCCCAGAGGTCCCTTGAATCAGCTTGATAAATTGAGATGGTAGTTCTCAAGGAATCCATGAAGGCAGCAGGAGATTTTTTCTATCTGGGATTGTAGACATAATAGCCATCATCTCACTGGGTGTCCATGGGAAGTAAACGTCTATCGTGGGGTTCGCTCCCGCAGTCACTGGGTCGGGGTTTCGCATCTTCCTAATCGGTAACTGTCTCCGAATGTCACCAGGGGGCACTCTAGCTATTTCCCCTGGTTGTTCCAAGACTTCAACGTCTCTCCCTGTCACTAGGGGGAGTTCTTTCTCTTCAAAAGAAGTTGTTTCAGCTTCCTTTGTTCCCGAATCTTGTGGTTTCTGCTTAGTTTGGAGAGACTTAGGTGATATGCTTACTTTTCCAAATTATTGAATTTTTCTTTTTCTGTCAATTCCAGGCCAGCCATTGAACTACGTAGCTCATCTCTTGTTTGACCCGCGCCTTTCCTCTACTTGCGCTTTTTTTTTAAAACTTAAAAATGTTTGAAAATTCAAATTGAATTACTGCAACTTGCAAGCTTAGCTCTGATCTCAACTCAGAACTAAATTTACAATTTGCTTAACACAAACTTGTATAACATTTACAACTTAATTATTTCTTTATCTTAACAATTTTTCTTTTATCAAGTTTTTTTTTTTACATACACATAAGTATTAGCAAAATCAACTATCATCTCCAGATTGACACTTTTTAAAATGGTGTCCATGATCTTCTTTAAGTTTCTATTAATCTCCAGATAAAATGAGATAAACCTTATTTCAAGTAAGTAAAACTTAAGATTCTGGCAATTTCAATCAATTGCTTTCGAAAATAATAACTTTTATCAAAGAGGTGGAGAAACCCACTGGTTTCCTTTAATTAATTCAAAACGTAACTTTGCTGGTGTTCACTGACTCAAAGGAAAGGTATCCGATTACACTAGCGACTGGTGCTGTTATCTCAAGGCCTGAGTGAGAAGCACTGTCTGTCTTTAACTTTGCCGGCTGCTGTTAACCCTTTGAGAGACTTCTGCTTCAACCAATATGCAGCATTCCCCACAATCTCAACGAGCCCTCGGAACTGCGTTTTTCGCCAATACAGTCCAAGGAGACAATTTTAGCTTAATCAACTATATATTTAAAACACTCACACATAGAGTTGAACCATCTTCAGATTTAAAAACAGTTATACTGGACTGAACCTTCAGTACTGAAGTCCCATCAGCCCCTGAACCCATATAATAGACTGAACCTTCATTACTGAAGTCCCATCAGCCCCTGAACCCATATAATAGACTGAACCTTCATTACTGAAGTCCCATCAGCCCCTGAACCCATATAATAGACTGAACCTTCATTACTGAAGTCCCATCAGCCTCTGAACCCTTATACTTGGAATTGAATCATCATTTGAGATGTCACATCAACCCAAAACCCTAACCCAAGCCGAAACAACAATATGAAATCCCATCAATTAAATTGCTAATCCCCAGACTGACCTGTGATTTCGTCGAGGCGGTCTTTCTGTGCCAACCGCGAGTGACCAGACTAATCAGACGATAAGAAGAGGGGAACAATCAATGCGCGGTCGTTTTCCAGTTCTACATTGAGGGCCCTTTGTTCCCCATCCTCCTGTTCATAATCAGTCTAATTCTGATTTCGCAGTTGGATCAGGATCGCCCTGAGAAATCCCGGGTTTCGGCACCAAATGTTGATTTCCAAATTTCTTTCTCCGTCAGTCTGGCCTCAATAAAAGTCGAGATGGATTTGCAAGTAAAAAGAAGTTATTTTATTCAGCTTGCAAGCTACCTAGTCCACAGTGATACAGACAACATGTTGCTGTCTGCAGTCCCGGGAACTAAGTGAAGGTCCCAGACAAAGAGATCAGTACTCATACATTCAAATGGCATCAAGTTTCACATACTCGACACCCATAGGTCATCCTATGTCCCTCCTGACTTGTTTGATCTATTCTGATTGGCTCACTTCCAATCCCTTTCTCCGGCCCCTATCAATGCGGAATCACTCTCATAGACACACCTCTTCCTGCTTTTTCCATGCGGTCTCAAATCCCTTTGTCTCTACCTGCCAGAATCAAAGTGGCTTATTTCTACATTACATTAACTCATATCTCTAAAGTAACTATTTTATATCACATTCGTCAGGCGCACAAGTCGGACCCGTTGGTCGAGAGGGTCCATCTTCTCCACGCTAACCCCCAGTACGCCTACGTGGCGTACCCCGACGGCCGACGAGATACGGTCTCCCTACGAGACCTGGTGCCCGCCGGAGCCCCACGCACACCCCAGCCACCAGTCCCACCCTCCCCTCCACCAGGGCACCTTACAGGAGGATCGGTCCTTCCGCCGGCCCGTCTAGGCCCCCCCACCCACCGACGCACCCCGCATGCGCTCCCTTCCCAGGTCAACCGTTTTCCCCACCAGCGCCATCTATGGGTGTCGAAGCTGCCACGGAGATCGAAGCCATGCTCCCGGAGTCACCACCGAAGCTCCGATGATCACAGAGGACGACCAGGGCCCCCGATCGACTGATTGCTTCATTTTAAATTGTAAATTTAAATCATAAATTTTAAATAGTTATTAGAATTGTAAATAGTTACAAAACGCTGTACGGAGATATTACGGTACCTCCATAACTAATTCTACCACGTCGCCATGTTTGTAGTATCAGGCCACCACCCTCGCCGGACTCTTTTTTAACAGGGGGTAAATGTGTTAGTAGAGGTATTACGGTACCTGGTAATGCTGGAACACCATTGGTAGAAACTGTATGCTTCCTATTGGTCAAGATGTATGGTAGCTCCGCCCTGTTAGGCGGGGTATAAGAGCCCGTGCCACCCCAGCAGCCTTCATTCTGTACCTGAGCTGCTGGCGGAAACATCTAGCTTATTAAAGCCTTCGGTTGGACTACAACCTCGCTTTAGTGGTCTGGGGCAAGACCAGAACATGTGGGCATGGTTGGCCGGGCCTCCTTGGCACCGTTCACATCTATCCTCCACCTCCGGGAAGTACCTACGCATACGGGATCTTGTTAAGTGGGCACTATGTACCACTTTTAGCTGCGTCAGGCCTTGCGCACGTGGAGGTGGTGTTGACCCTGTGGAGTGCTTCGCTCCAGAGTCCCCACCCTATTTCAATCCCCAGGTTCTCCTCCCATTTCTTTCTTTTTTTGCATCCAGTACGGTGTCGGCCCTCTCTACCAGTCGGTCATACATGTCGCTACAGTTTCCTTTATCTAGTATGCTTGCGTCCAGTAACTCTTCCAGTAATGTCTGTCGTGGCGGTTGTGGATCACAGAGACATTGTTGAGAGAGGTGGAGGATTGGCAGCTCCACATCCCAGGATATATAACCTTCGGAGCGCATACACTTGGAGTGATCAGGCCTCATGTTTTCGGCGGCGCCCGACTCAATGACGTTCGATCAGCTCGTCGTATTGGTGGGACAGCATTTCAACCCAACCCCATCTATCATCGTTCAGCGTCACAGGTTCAATACGGCGGAGAGGTCCACCGGGGAGTCCATCGTAGAATTTGTTTTGAGACTTCGCAAGATCGGCGAATACTGTGAGTACGGCACTGTTTTAGCAGATATGCTCCATTATCGTATAGTCTGCGGGGTAAATGACAATGAAACGCAGAAGAAACGTCTGGTCAAAAGATCCCTCCTGTTTCAACAAGCGCTACAAATCTCCCTTTCTCAAGAAAGCGTGGCACGAGATGTTAAAGAGTTACAGGGTACAGAAATGAATGCTGTCCAGTGCCACCCCCTGCGTGGTTCACCTATGGCTCGGAAGGAACGCAACAGCGACTCCATCCTTTGGTCATGGGTCCAGACGCCACACCGCCCACCGTCCCCAGACTCCGCTGACAGCGATTCCGCCCCCTGTGTAAAGTGCTGACATCGGACCAGATGTAGCCGGTGGCGGCAGGAGAGCCAGTCGCCCTGGTCATGGTAGGCATCGGCCCTGTGGTAAGGCCTTACGTTTGGATGACCCAGTAGAGGCTGAGGATGAGGCCGGCGCGCCACATAGCCCTGATCCGTATTCCGGTGCAGGTCAATGGGCATTTGCTCTGGATGAAGTTGGACACAGGAGTGGCTGTTTCGGTAATGGCGCAACACAGCTTTGACCAGATCAACCAGGGAGTGGGCACCTTGTCATTGACGGGCTCCACAACTCGGTTAGCCACGTATATGGGTGAACGGTGGGCAGTGGCAACCGCTTACAGGACAGTTGAAGGTGTTTTGTTGCACATTCTCAGAATTGACCATGGTGGACGGTATCTTCCTGTGGGGCATGAGGTTCGTCGTCCCTGCAAAAGAGCAGGCTTTGGTTTTGAAGCATTCTCGTGCCGGGCATCCTCATGTATCCAAGATAAAGGTGTTGGCCAGAAGCTACGTTTGGTGGCCAGGGCTGGATGCGGCTGTCAAGGCGTTGGCCCAGGACCGCCCCGGTTGTTGGGAACATCAAAAGCTCCCCGCGGCAGCGCACTTACATCCTTGGAAGTGGCCGGGGCCCCCTTGGATTCACGTTCATGCGGATTCTGCCAGTCATTTTTTGGGATCGATATTTCTGATCATGGTGGACACCCACTCAAAGTGGTTGGAGGTCCACAGTCTGACATCCATCACGTCCCGAGTGACCATAGAGCACCTGCTTACTTCCTTTTCAGTCCATGGGGTACACAAGATGCTCTTCACTGATAATGGAGCCTCATTTATGGGCGAAGAGTTTGCCGCTTTTGCAAAGCGCAACGGCATTCTCCATGTCCACCACTGCCTCTTATCAGCTGGTGGCGAATGGGTTCTTGCTTTGTGAGCCAAGGTCACTCCACTGATCTGGGGGTCGAACAGCAGAACAAGTCGTCTAGAATGCAAAAAGTGGAGGTTTGCAGTATGTGCAATTATCATATACCCAGCCATACATGGACATAATGTGACACCAAGGACCCACCAATGGCAGAGAGGAAAGGACTGCTCCATTGGAGCAAATAACTCTTCCCATCAAGCAACTTTCCAGCTCTGCCTCTATCAGCCTCAGACTCAGTAACAAACAAAATATTGTCCACCCACAATGCCCCTCAATCTGCTGGCTCTCTCTCCACAATTTCTCAAAATTAAAATTTCAATCCTTGTATTTAAAAGCCTCCCTGACCATGACTCTCCTATCTATCTAACTTCCTCCAGCTCCGCAAACTGTACCTGCTGAAGTCCCAGTACCTCTGACTCTGGATTTGTGCAAATTTTTATCTCTGCCCCATCGCTGGAAGCATGTCCTCAGCTGGCCTAAATCTCACCACGCGAAAGAAAAGGATGTATGTCCACTGTGGGAAAACAGTGCTCTAACTGCAAGAAGCTCAATCATTTTGCACACAATTGCTTTTCTGGAATCAGTACCTGTTTAGGAGAGAGTAAGTATAGAGTCTGAACACAAGCCACTCAAAGCATCTTTGTTAAGTAGTTTCTATCTGTTCCGAAGTACCTGCAAAGGATGTTATTTCGTTTGCAGAGTTGCAATTTGGAAGTGAAGTACAAGCAAGGAAAGCAGGTGTACAGCATTGACGTGCTGTCGAGAGCTGTGCCCACTTTGAAGGAGGTTAATGATGCGAGTCCAGAGTGTGAAATCTCCCAAGCTCAGTAAGAAGCAATGGCACAACATGCTGCGGAAGTCATCAACCCAGCACAAAACATATAGATGGGCATGTGTATTGCTCAGGTCAAGCAAATTACACAACAAGATGCAACCCTCCAATCACTGTAGGAAGTAATGATGGAGGGGTGACTGGAAACCATCAGAAATGATCCCACAAAATGGCACCTGTGCAAAGGAATTAGAGTCATCATCCCTAAGGAGATGAGGAAAGACATATAAAGGACATCCATGCAAGTCTTCGAGGAATCGAGTCTCATCTGAAGGAGGCACAGTTGAGCAATAAGATTAAGGCCTACATCAAACAGTGCAGTGCTTGTAATGAACATCACGCTAAAGAGCTACTCATGACTCATGATGAGGTACCCTCAATAATGACACTTAGAGTGTAAATGGTAAAGAAGGCTTAAATAGACTAAGAACTATACTAGAGCTGAGACATGTGCTAACTGCTGCACAGCCCACAAGGCAGCCCCTTATATATGGCTCACAGATGGACGAAGCCGGAGGCGGAGTCCCCAGGGTTCCAAGCCCGGTCTTAAAGGGGACATCACCTTACATGATGACAAGGCAGTAACCGTTCATCACATTCACCTCGTGTTTAAAAAAAGAGTCCGGTGCCATCATAGGTCCATCCATCTCGGTGGCCGGATCGTCCTCATCGACGTCCTCCGTTCGGGCGGTGGTGCAGCGGGCACGGACGTCCCGGTTGAGGGTACATCCGGGAGCACAGAGGTCGGAGCTTCGATCCGGGTCAGGGCAGGGGGACTAGGCAGGGTCGTGGGTAGTGGTGCCGGTACCGGCGGGGTGTGTAAAGGGGGGACGCAAGGGGGGGGGCGCGCGGTAGGTGCTCACCAACGGGGTGTAGGGCCGGAAGGGGGTGTGTTGTAGGGAAGGGGCATCTGTAGTGGGGGATCCAGCGGGTGCCAGATCCCGGAGGGAAACCGTATCTTGCCTGCCGTCGGGGTACTCAACGTAGGCGTAACTGGGGTTGGCGTGGAGAAGTCGGACCTTTTCAACCAGGAGGTCCATTTTATGGGCCCTCGTGTGCATCCGGAGAAGAACAGGTCCCGGAGCCATCAGCCAAGGTGGAAGCGAGACCCCGGAGGTAGACTTCCTGGGGAAGACAAACAATCGGTTGTGAGGGGTCTCATTCATGGCCGTGCAGAGGAGTGACCTAATGGAGTGTAGGGCATCGGGTAGGACCTCCTGCCAGTGGGTGGTTGGGAGACTTCTCGACCACAGGGCCAGAAGGACAGCCTTCCACACTGTCGCGTTCTCCCTCTCCACTTGCCTGTTTCCCCGCGGGTTATAACTGGTCGTTCTGCTCGAGGCGATGCCTTTGCTGAGCAGATACTGACGCAGTTCATCGCTCATGAACGATGTACCCCAGTCGCTGTGGATATAAGCGGGGAAACCGAACAGGGTGAAGATACTGTGCAGTGCCTTAATCACGGTGGCTGAGGTCATGTCGGGGCAGGGAATGGCGAATGGGAAACGGGAGAACTCATCGATAATGGTGAGGAAATAGGCATAACAATTGGTGGACGGGAGAGGCCCCTTGAAGTCCACGCTCAGTCGCTCAAAGGGACCCGAGGCCTTCACGAGCCGAACCTTGTCTGGCCGGTAGAAGTGCGGTTTGCACGCCGCACAGATCTGGCAGGCCCTGACCATGGCCTTGACCCCCTTGGTTGAGTAAGGTAGGTTGCGGGACTTGATAAAATGCACGAGCCGGGTAACCCACGGGTGGCAGAGGTCATTGTGGATGGCATGCAGGCGGTCGTCCTACGCGTTGGCACATGTGCTGCGGGACAGGGCATCTGGGGGCTCGTTGAGCTCCCCTGGACGATACTTGATATCGTACGTGTAGGTGGAGAGTTCGATCCTCCACCTCAAAATTTTATCATTTTTTATTTTGCCCCGTTGCGTGTTATCGAACATATAGGCGACTGACCGTTGGTCGGTGACGAGGGTAAACCTCCTATCGGCGAGGTAGTGTCTCCAGCGCCGCACAGCCTCCACAATGGCTTGTGCCTCCTTTTCAACTGCAGAGTGTCGAACCTCAGAGGCGGTGAGGGTTCGGGAGAAGAACGCTACTGGTCTGCCTGCCTGATTGAGGGTAGCAGCCAGGGCGATGTCTGATGCATCGCTGTCTACCTGGAAAGGAATGGTTTCGTCCACCACGTGCATAGCGGCCTTGATGATGTCGGCCTTGATGCGGTTGAAGGCCAATTGAGCCTCAGCCGAGAGGGGAAAAATAGTGGTCTTTATGAGTGGGCGGGCTTTGTCCGCATACTTGGGGACCCACTGGGTGTAATAAGCGAACAACCCCAAGCACCGTTTGAGGGCCTTGAGGCTGCGGGGCAGAGGGAGTTCCTTAAGGGGGCGCATGCGGTCGGGATCGGGACCTAGGACCCCCTCTTCCACAACATAGCCGAGGATGGCTAGCCGGGTGGTGTGGAAAATGCATTTTTCCTCGTTATAGGTCAGGTTAAGGGCTCGGGCGGTCTGGAGGAACTTTTTGAGGTTAGCGTCATGGTCCTGCTGGTCATGGCCGCAGATGGTGACATTGTCCAAGTGCGGGTATGTAGCCCGCAAACCGTACTGGTCCACCATTTGGTCCATCGCCCTTTGAAAGACGGAGACCCCATTTGTGACGCCAAAGGGGACCGTGAGGAAGTGGAAGAGCCGGCCGGCTGCTTCGAAGGCAGTATAGGGGCGGGCTTTTGGTCGAATGGGGAGCTGGTGGTAGACGGATTTGAGGTCGACCGTGGAAAAGACTCGGTACTGGGCAATCCGATTTACCATTTCCGCGATGCGATGAAGGGGGTACGCATCAAGCTGCGTGAATCGGTTTATGGTCTGGCTATAATCCACGACCATCCGTTTCTTCTCCCCGGACCAGACTACCACCACTTGTGCTCTCCAAGGGCTGTTGCTAGCCTCGATGACCCCCTCTCCCAGTAAGCGCTGGACCTCTGACTTGATAAAAGCCATATCTTGGGCACTGTAGCGCCGGCTCCTGGTGGCGACTGGCTTACAGTCGGGAGTGAGGTTCGCGAATAGCGAGGGGGGTGCGACTTTCAGTGTCGCAAGGCAGCATACCGTGAGGGGGGGCAAGTGTCCGCCGAACTTCAGTGTCAGGCTTCAGTGGCTGCACTGGAAATCCAGTCCAAGCAGCAGGGGGGCACAGAGGTGAAGAAGGATATAAAATTTGAAACGGGTGTATTCGGCGCCCTGGATCGAGAGATCCGCAATACAGTACCCCTTGATTTGTACCGAGTGGGACCCAGATGCGAGGGCTATGGTTTGGGATGCGGGATGGGTGCGTAGGGAGCAGCGCCTTTCCGTTTCAGGGTGGATAAAGCTCTCTGTGCTCCCGGAGTCGAAGAGGCATGCAGTGTCGTGCCCGTTGACCCGGACCTGCATCATGGAGTTCTACAGGTGTTTTGGCCGAGTTTGGTCGAGGGTGATCGCACCCACTCACGGGTAGTCCGAGTCCTCAGCCGAGTCGGACTCGAAAAATGGCCGCCGCCGTCGGTCGCACGTGTTGAGTCGAGAAGATGGCCGCCGACAAGATGGCCGCTCCCATGATTCGCACGAGGCTGATGACGCGTCAGAAGGGGGCGTGTCGGGTCGGTGCGCAGCCGCATTGCGAGGCCTACGGGCTTGAGAGCCTGATTTTAGGGCCGGTTGATCTTTGTTTTTCTGGCCCCTGGGTCTGGCCAGGCAGACTCTCGCAAAATGCCCCTTCTTCCCGCAGTCGCTGCAGATCGCGGAGCGGGCTGGGCAGCTTGGGCATGGATGCTGGCCCTGTCCGCAGAAGTAGCACGGTGTGCCCCCATGGTGAGCAGGTCGCCGCGTGGCGCAGGCCTGTAATACGGCTGAGTCTGAGGAAGTCTGGGGGGGGCTCGCAGAGTCCGCGGGGTACGTACCCAAGTTATGTCGGGCCACCTCCAGCGAGGAGGCGAGAGTTAGCGTGTCCTGGAGGTCTTTTGCCCCGTTTTCGAGCAGCCGCTGCCAGATGTAGGTCGAGCGGATGCCGGACACAAAAGCGTCTCTGATGTGCAGGTTCATATGGACTTCCCCTGTCACATCCTGATGGTCACAGTCCTTGGCAAGCGCGGTGAGTTTCTCGACGAATTCGTCTAGCGATTGCCCTGAGCGCTGCCGGCAGGTAGAGAGCAGATGCCTGGCGTGTACCTCGTTGATGGGTTTGACAAACCGCTTGCGGAGTAACTCAACTGCCTCTTCATAAGTCGTCGCCTTTTCGAGCGTGGCAGAGATTCTGTGACTCACCCGGGCGTGGAGTAGGCTCAGCTTGCGTGGCCCCAGTTGGGAATCTCTGCGGAGTCCAGGTAGGCCTCGAAGCACCGCAGCCAGTATTTAAAAATGTCCTTTGCCTCCGGTGTCCGTGCTTCCAGGTTGAACTTCTCTGGTTTTAGGCCTGCGTCCATCCTGACCTAGTTTCGTCTATTAAATTGAGGTACCCTCAATAATGACGCTTAGAGTGTAAACGGTAAAGAAGGCTTTAATAGACTAAGAACTATGCTAGAGCTGAGACATGTGCTAACTGCTGCACAGCCCACAAGGCAGACCCTTATATATGACTCACAGGTGGGCAGAGCCAGAGGCGGAGTCCCCAGGGTTCCAAGCCCGGTCTTAAAGGGGACATCACCTTACATGATGACAAGGCAGTAACCGTTCATCACACATGACCTCCCAGAAAAGACTAGAAAATGTCTTGTTCATGTAAGATAACTTTCTATATGGGCCATGGATGCAGGGAACATGTCACTGCAAATGATGGTGCAAGCATTTTTTTTTTTTCTTTTTACGAAAACATGGAAGTTTAGAGCACTGTTGCGTTTTGAGTACTGTGGCATGCCATAGTCATTTGACCTCTCTGGTCACCCTTGGTAAACAAAATATTGAGGCAGAAACCATTTTAGCCACCACATGAAACAGGGTTGTCAATAATTAGCTGTAAATGGTTGCAATTAGAGAATTCTGAAACTCACTGTTTGGGCACAAGATGTCTTGCTATAAAATACCCATACTTCGTTCATCATAACTATGGGCAGGCTGGGACAGTTGTCAAACAAGCGTTTCGAAGATTGAAGTTGGTCAATCACATTTCCCCTTAACTGATTCAGGTTCAGAGGTGCTGTCACTAAATGCAGTACAGGCAGCAATTTGATGATATGTTGATAGTGATTCTTGTGGAGTCAGTGTTATTTACAACCCAGATAATGGATCTGATTTCAAATCATGTCACTTTTGGTGGCATCTATGAGCATCATTTAAAATTGGTATGTAGAAACTGAATTACCTCAGCACAAGGAAATTGTGCTTGACATTTTAGGAGCAGCGAGCTGGAAAAGCCCTGCCTAATAGCAACGCTGACAGTCTCAAATTAATGATGTGCTTGCTTTGCTACAGTGACTTTTTTTCTGCAGTGCTGTTGCCCTTGCTGTGGTGTTAGGTACATGGTATGATTGCACTGAATGAAAAACGCTAATTCCGAGCATTTGTGCATGTGCTGTCTCCCTCTCTCTCAAATCATCATCATCACCTCTCTCTTCAAATAAAACCTTGACCCCTCCATCCTTGCAAACTATCACCCATCTCCAACCTTCCTTTCCTCTCAAATCCTGTAACGTGTTATTGCCTCCCAAATTGAACATCTTTCCCAGAACTCCGTGATGATTCCCTCCAAACATGCTTTCTTTCCCTAGCCAGAGTACTGAAATGACTTTTATCAAAGTCGTGACCTGCCCGCATGGCTGAGGAAACAGTTACAATTCAGTGTCAAGGTTAACAGTCCTTTCGATGGCTTCAGCTGATGCAGTGTGAATGGTTATGATGCCACCAGGAATGGATTTCTCAGGGCAGGTCGGCATATGGGCGATGGTCTGATTTGGATGGCCACAGTCACAATTTAAGTTGTTCCTCATGTTCCACTTGGGAGAAAGTGGCCACGTCTTCCCAATCCCATCCTCAAGCAGTTGAGTGTTGTTCACATTTTCTGTTTTGTGGAGATGCCAGCGTTGGACTGGGGTGGACACAGTAAGAAATCTTACAACACCAGATTGAAGTTCAACAGGTTTATTTGGAATCACTAGCTTTCGGAGCGCAGCTCCTTCATATTTCCTGTGGAAGGTTGAAACTTGGGACCTCACCACTCATGTTGCTGAGTTGATCACACCATTTTCCTCTAATTCTTCTCAACTGTTGTCCTGCTGGGTGGGCTGCACTCACCTAATTACACTTTTATCAATTGAATCCTAACCAAAGAATCAGTTACGATGGTTTCTCTGTCCCTCCCATTCAGTTATTTCTGATGCACCTCAAGGATCAATCCTTGGCTCCTCCTGATTTCTCTTCCAGCATCTCTGCCACAGCCCGCTCCTTGGTGCCCTGATCTGATAAGGCAGCATCAGTTTCACATTTACGCTGATAACATTCTGATTTTTTAAATATTTAATTTTTAAAATTTTTCAGAAGTTCCCAATTCTTATTCCTTCCAATTAAGGGGAAATTTAGCGTGGCCAATCCACCTACCCTGCACAACTTTGGGTTGTGGGGGTGAGACCCACGTAAACACAGGGTGAATGTGCAAACTCCACACAGACAGTGACCCGGAGCTGAGATTGAAATTGGGTCCTCAGTGCCACTCTGCCGCCCTCTATCCATTAAAGAAACATTCAGTTGTATCAAAAAACTTCTTCCCACCATTACCTTTTCCTGGCAACGAAATCTGGGCAATGTTTTTATTTATTCTTTCTTGACTTGTTGGGCCATTTCAGAGGGGAATTAAGCGTCAACTACATTTCTGTAGGTCTGCAGTCTCATGTAGATCAGACGAGATAAGAATGGCGCTCCCGTCACATTAAGATCTGCGTTGAGAGGACTAAGTTCCAACACTTTCTCTCTAGTGAATCAAAACCCCATTCCAAAAGTATTGTTCGATGTTAGAGAGCACCAGGTTATAACCTGGTACGTGTCATAGTAATCCTTGACCTATATTTACTTTAAGTTTCTATTTCCAGGTGGCTCCCTGATGACTGTTTTTGGTGTTTTAGTGAACGCTCTGAAGATGTGTTGTATGAGATACCGTCACATCAGTGGAGACGTGGGAAGCTGGCTGGACCGAGCTAAGGAGAACTACGGTGGCTGGTACAGCGAAGCCCACGTGGACAATGTCAAATGCCTTGTCAGATTAATTCCGCTATTTGCCTTTCAGATTCTATACAGGTTCTGCATACTCCAGGTTAGCCTCTTCAGCTGTTTGCAACAGTTGGTGTGGTTACATAAGCTGAGGGAATCCTCAAGCAGTAAATGTTAAAGATAAAATTTACAAACTCCCAGGTGAAGAGGATCTCTTGAATGATCCTATCCTTAATTTAATCAGGTTCCCTTGTACCTCTGGTATTTTCAGATATTTGAAAATGGTTACAAAGTACTCATCAAGCAAGCCTGCCACTTTCTTATGATCCAGTCTGGTCCCACCTCCAACTGCCTTTAATGGGCCCACATTCCCCTTTACCATTCTCTTTCTCATTCAGAGAACTTCAAAGTAAGATGAAGGAAAGGGTGCAAAAGAGAAAATCAGGGTGAATAATACATAACAAAACCCAGCAAGGTATAGAAAACAGAGATGGGAAATAAAAACATTAAGGGAGAGTCTGAGGATAGACTGCTCGGGAGAATAAAGAGGAAAGGGAAAGAATTTAATAAAGAAATAAAGGAACAGATAAAGAAAAATTAGGAGTAATGAAAGGGAAATCTGAGATACTGAATGGGTGCATTGTCTCGATTTTCACAGAAGAATGATACTGGAAATGGAGCAGTACAAGAAGGGAAAATTAATAGTATTACAATCCCGGACCAGACTCTAACAGTGGCTAGGATAATGGTCAGAGCACCCAATATTTTGTTTTAATTTTGTAAGACTGTGAAGAAAGGATACCTCGCTCCAGGAGTGATTTCACACAGAAAATAGGACATTATATATTAAAACAAACTTTATTACGAAAACAGTATTAAAATATCTTTAACATCACACAAGAAAATGGTATTACCCCTTAAACAATGCCAATCAATACAGTGATACAATAACCCTTAACTGCTATCTTTACTTCCACTCAAACAACAGCACCATCTTGTTTCAGCTTGCCTTTCAGCCACACAACTAACTCTATTTGGAAATAATCTGTTAGTCTGTCTAAAGACAGATCTTCAACTGAACTGTACTGAGAGCAGATGCTTGATTTCTGTTCACATCCCAATCTGAAACTAAACTGCTTTTCCGCAAAATGCCTCGCACTCTAGCTCCTCTCATTCGTAACATCACCTTACCAAGCTGAAACACAAGGGCGGGATTCTCCGTCCCGGCACGCCAGACTTCTGGTGCGGCATGTGCTCGGGATTCTCCATCTCGCCAGCTGGCCAATGAGGTTTCTCATTGTGGGCAGCACTACGCCATCGGGAAACCCCCAAGCTGCCGGCGCACGGAGAATCCAGCCCAGTATCTTTAATTAAGCACTTCACAGGGAACCCTCTTAATCCAAACAAAAATCCATTACCCCAAACTTTTACGATGCTTTAATTGCACGTCTGGCTCTCAAAAAACTTAACTGTCTTGCAAACCAGGATTTTTAAAAGCGCTAATGCAGCAGTCATACACACACTCATCCAGACATTTAACCATTACACTGTACCAATACATATAATACAATATATCCAAAATTTCTACATTCAGCACAATAGGTAATGAATAAAACCAAAAGAGACATGTAGTTCAAAGTGAAAGGACACCGGCGCTGGGAATATTTCTCCCAGAATGCTGAGAAGGGTCGCAAAACAAAGGATTTGACCAAATAATCTTTGAAACATCCTTAGATACAGAGGCAGAGTCAGAGGCCAATGTAACAATTCAAGATGAAGAATAAAAGGATAATCAAGGTAGCCATTGACCAGGTAGTCTAACATCAGTAGTGGTCTTACTGTATAATACAGAACAAAGAAATATGGAAACCTAGGAAGATATGGGTTAATTAAGGGCAAAAGCATTGACTTATAAAAGTTGTCATATATGGCAAACATAATTGAGGACATTTCAAAATAATGGGTAGTATTAATAAAGGAAACATAACATGTGCACATACAATTTTAAAATGTGTTTAATAAGGTTTGAAGTTAACGTGGTAGTATGGCTAGGAATTTGGATATAGAATGTTTTGTTAGATTGGACAAATGTAATTCGGGACAAAGTTGAGAATGTTCCTGTTCTCTGCCAATATGATCTGGTCTTGAATAAAGGAGCTTATTGTTAATTTTTTTAGACAACTCAAAAATAGCATAGTTAACACTGAAGAGGACTGTCTCAATGCAAAAGTTTATTGACAGGTTAAATCATTGGAAAGATGTCAAATAGATTTATGTGGAGAAATTATGCATTTTGGGAAGAAGAGCAAGGAGTATAAGTAGACGCTAAATGGCAAAACATTAAAATAAGCAGAGGGGCAGAATTAGATCCATAAATCTTTAAAAGGTGAAGAACAAGTTGTTATTGAGGTAAGTTGCCTGGATGAGTTGCTGCTTCAACAATACTCAAGCAGCTTGACATCATCCAGGATAAAGCCAGGGCAACACTCATTCACCCCATCACCGACGCACAGTGGCAGCAGTATGTACCATCTCCTAGATGCCATGGTGGCACAGTGGTTAGCTCCAGGCACCCGGGTTCGATTCCAACCTCAGGCAATTGTCTGAGTGGAGTCTGCACGTTCTCCCCGTGTCTGCATGGTTTTCCTCTGGGTGCTCCGGTTTCCTCCCACAGTCGAAAAGATGTGCAGGTTAGGTGGATTGGCCATGCTAAAATTACCCACTAGGTTGGGATTGCAGGAATAGGGTAGGAAATTAGGTCTTTCAAAGGGTCGGTGTTGACTCGATGGGCTGAATGGCCTCCTTCTGCACTGTAGGGATTCTATGATTCTATGCACTGCTTAACTCACCAACGCTTCTTAAACAGCATCTTCTAATCATATGACCTTCACCACCTACGAGAACCAAGGCATGGGAACAGTGGCAACTGTAAGTTCCTCACCACGCTACACTTCCTCCTGGCCTGGAAGTAGATGGCCATTCCGTCACTATCACTGGGTCAAACATCCTGGCACTCCCTCCCAACAGCACTATGGGTGTTGTGACACATCACCATCTTCTCTTGGGCAATTAGGGATGGACAATACATGCTGATCTCATGAAGGAATAAATAAAAACCTCATAGCTTATATTGGCTAGCTCAGAGCTTTCTAAGTCAGGGTACAAAAGCAAAGATGTAGTGCTGAACAAATCATTGTTTAGATTCTAGTTAGCATGCTATGTCCAGTGTTAGATGCCTTACTTTAGAAGGTATATCAAGGCCATGGAGACAATTATTAGGATGATTCCAGGGATGGAGCAGAGAAAGTAACAAGCAATCTGAGAGACAGGTATTCAAAGTTAAGAGATGTTTTAATGAAGTAAATGGGGACAAACTATTTCCATTGTTCAGTGAAACAGTAACTAGAGAATATAGATTTATCATCACCATAAGAGAAAGGGCGATATTGGGAGAACGTTTTTACTCAGAGGATTGTGAGAACATGGAAACTTCCATCAGAAACAGGAATCCACAAGACACTTTGAAAGGGAGGAGGAGAATATTTGAAATCACACCAAACAAATCAAGGATAACATCCAAAGTTGTGCAGGTTAGGTGGGGTGATCGGGATTGGGCAGGGGAGTGGGCTTGGGTAGGGTGCTCTTTCACAGGGTCGGTGCAAAATCGATGGGCCGTATGGCCTCCTTCTGCACTGAACAGATTCTATTAACTTCTATGATATTGGGGAAGGCTGGGGAATGAAACTAAATGGATAGCTCCTTCAGAGAACAGTTACTGTCACAATTGACTGAATAATTTCCTCCTGCGCGGTAAAATTCCCCGATTCTATTCTTACCGATAGCTTGTGGTGCTTATATTTAATACTAGTCTGCAGATTTCATATTTCTATCTGTAATTTAATCACAGGAAATATTTGAGGTGAGCTATATGTATAAAATGCTATTTAGAAACCTTTTCTTACATTGGCTATGTATTCCAAGATAAAAGGCTTGTCAAAATCACTGCTAACATTATAATTTATAAATGCAGATCCCATCGACGTATTTCATACAAACAATGCACTCCAATCTGACCCTGAGGGGATTTCTCATTCCAATAGCCGCACTGAATGTCATGGGTCTCATTCCTGTATTGCTGCTCGCACCTTTCCTGGAATATATTGGAGCTTGCTTACTGTCTGTTCGTCGAGCCCCATTATCACCGTTGGCACAGATGGGTAGGTGTTAGGTAGTCAACACATTATGACGGTTGCTTCATTTGTTGCCATGTTTCATTGCAGGCTGTTTTTCTCACCTGGGATGATGGTTTTCTACAATAGAGAAAGAACTTGCTCTCATCGCAACATCAAAATATCGCAAGGGAGGGCAGCACGGTGGCGCAGTGGGTTAGCCATGTTGCCTCACAGCGCCGAGGTCCCAGGTTCGGTCCCTGCTCTGGGTCACTGTCTGTGTGGAGTTTGCACATTCTCCCCGTGTCTGTGTGGGTTTCGCTCCCAGAACCCAAAGATGTGCAGGGTAGGTGGATTGGCCACGCTAAATTGCCCCTTAATTAGAAAAAATTAAATTGGGCACTCTAAATTTATATATTTTTTTTAAATACCCTATGGGGTTTACTTTTGCCATGCAGGCGACAGACCTGAAACTCTGACTCTCTCTCGACAGGTGCTGCCAGACCTGCTGAGTACTCCCAGCATGCTCTGCTTTTATCACATTTTTTCCAGGCTTTGGGGGGATGTGGATGATGTGTTATGTACTCTGGTATAACACAGGCTGCAACTGGATGCAGCTTTAACCAAAAGATACTCCAGACCCTGAAGCTAGTTGAATCTGATTTATTGAACCAGTAGTACAGTTCTCTATGAGTTCGACTCTCTGCTAACCTCAGTGTGGTTACTCTGTCTGACTGAACCAGACTAGCTCTTAGCCACGTGCTGGAGGTGTGATACAGTACATACACCCTGACTCACTCTGTAGATGTTCATCAATGGAAAGAGGCGGAGTGTGAGTGCCTCGTGCCTATAGTGAGATAGCACCCCTGAGTGTCCTGCCTGCTCATTGGTCATGTCCAGTTCTCTGTGTTCATTAGCTGCCTGTCTTTGCCTGTCTGTATATCATTATCTGCATGTCTGCATATCATGACAGTGGAGTGGGAAAATTGTGGAAAATGGCATGGAGTTGGAATCCCAAAGTGATCCAGCCCCCTTTCTGCTATCCCAGGGGTGGGTTGGAAATGCAACAGGGAGGACCTCCGTTAATACAGGGGAAGACAATTGAAACATTATAGAAAAGAATTAGGAGTGAACATGTGCATGCGTTCCCTCTTTTCCAGCAGCTCAGTTCCATCCTGTGCCCCCAGGCAGGAAAAGGTGATTTCATAGTGGGAAGGACTTCCTCAAACTGATAATCTCCCATCTTGGCCAGATAAGAGGCTGCTAATCGAAACATTCTTTCTGTCAGACAGAGCTATCAATGTTTGACAGGTGGTTGGAACTACTTGGAAATGACCTCACTTGTCCAACACTTCGACCATCTCTAGTTGCACTTCCCTATCGCCAGCCACGATGTGGGAGCAGTTTATACAGCTCCATCTTCCGCCTCTGCTGAGTGTCTAGAGTGGACATCAGCAGCACCAGCTGCCTTCTCCTCAGCGACATGCCCCTCCACAGGGCAGATCGAATGGCACTTAGGCGGCACGGTAGCATAATGGTTAGCACTGTTGCTTCACAGCTCCAGGGTCCCAGGTTCGATTCCTGGCTTGGGTCACTGTCTGTGAGGAGTCTGCACGTTCTCCCTGTGCCTGCATGCGTTTCCTCCGGGTTCTCTGGTTTCCTCCCACAGTCCAAAGATGTGCAGGTTAGGTGGATTGGCCATGCTAAATTGTCCCTTAGTGTCCAAAAAATGGGGTTATGGGGGCTGTTTAGCACAGGGCTACATCGCTGGCTTTGAATGCAGACCAAGGCAGGCCAGCAGCACAGTTCAATTCCCGTAACAGCCTCCCCGAACAGGTGCCGGAATATGGCGACTAGGGGCTTTTCACAGTAACTTCATTGAAGCTTACTTGTGACAATAAGCAATTTTCATTTCATTTTCATATGGTGGAGGTGTGGGCTTAAGTGGGTACTCTTTCCACGGGCCGGTGCAGACTCGATGGGCCGAATGGCCTCCTTTTGCCTGTAAATTCTATAATTCTATGAAGACAAGACCCCCAATATCGGGCCTACAGGCAGAGAGGATCAAATCTCATGACATGGCTCAGTACCAGCACCTCAGAAGGCTCAGGATCTCACTGCAGATCATGACTCACATCTGCAGCCTCCTGGAACATGATCTTCTTTCCAGTGGAGCGGGTGGGTGCACACTTCCAGTTCTCGATAAGGTCCCTGTCACAGGAGGTCCACCATCCACCTTGCTCTACACTCTCCCCTGCTGCATGGAGAGAACACAAAGTGCTGACAATGGCTTGTGCGCAGAGGAGAGAAGGACACTAAATTGCACAGGTTGACTGAGGTCTGAGTGTCAGAGGGCAATGGGCTGAAGTTGAGTGTGAGTGTTGGGGGTATGAGAGAGAGGAATGAGTGGTGCTGCGAGGTGTGTTCTGAGAAGTGCTGTGCAGGAGAATTCGGGGGCATTCACAGTGTGAGGATTGGCACCTGGAGGTGTTATGCCGCGCACGTATCCAGCTCACCTGAGAACCGGCATCCTCTTGTCTCGCCAGCTGGAGGGAGAACTCTCCTGCTGTTGACCTCCTTGACCATTTGGATTCGCTTAGTTGGGAGAGGTTGTCCTCTTCTTCCGTCCTTGGGAAATTTTACCTCACTGTAGCCCCGCAAATCCATCAGCAGGACCCCTAGGTAAGAGCGAGAAACCCTGACAGACGACATTCCCAGGTCGCTTGGGTGCTTCAGCTTCAAAAATCACAGTGCGGCGCTGCTTTTCTGAGAAATGCTGCAGTCCCTTTTAGGCGGTGCGCCTCCCACACCGGGCCGCAAAAGCCTGCCCGCCCTCGCCAACTCAGTTCATGTGGAAAATCCGATGAGGTACTGAAGAGATGTCACATTTGTGGAGCTGTATCCATGCAAACTGAACAAGGGCAGTGGGGGGGGGGGGGGGGGGGTAGTGGAAGGAAAGGAAGAAAGACAAAACCTTATTTATGGGGCTCGAGTTTCTGAATTTTGCAGGAGGAAAACTTTCCTGCCTGTTGCACAGATTGGAAAATGAACAAATTCTGAACAATTTCTCAATATGTTCAGTTGGAGTGCAAAGCTTCATGCCATTAATCAGTCTTTGGAAAGGCAGCTGTAGAGTTTTGAATATTGTTGATTTTAGTAATACAATATATAAACGCTTCTTGTTCTTTCCGCTGTGTACTGAATCTTTACAACATCTTCTGCTTCCTTTAGATCAGTGGGAGTAATGGTTACCTATTCACTAGATGATGCACACACCATATTATGTTCTTATACTGCTGAAGATTAATATCTACATATCTCATGGGTGATGAGCACCAACATTAAGCTGTCACATCTGCCCTTGAATAACTTATTTATTCCACAGCCTGGCTGTTGGTAATGATTTATTCATCTTGTTTGCTTTATGTATTACCAGTTCCTGCAAATAACGTTTTGCCCTGAGCTGACTTATTTGGAAAAAATGACTGGAATAACAAACTGTGCCTAATCAGATAAATTGCTTGTCCAATTTTGAGGAATTGTGTCGAGCAGGTGACTTTCCATGTGGTGGGTGGAAAACCACATAGAGTAGCTTTCCAAACGCCTTCCGTAAAAATGTCTTCCAAATTATTTGCCAAGTCCAGCGGGAATTCCGGCCAAATCATCGGAGTGGATAAAGAGCCGACTGAGAGAAAGGAGGTGGTGGGTAATGTTCTCTCAAGTATCCATTTCCGAAATTTACCACTCTGCAAGTCCCTTTAAGATTGTCGGATTTGTACACGTCTTAAAGGGACCCCTACACAGTAAGTTCGGACTGTTTGCCTGGCCATGCACACGTGTCACTTAGAGGGAGCATTGGTGGTAGCTGCTTGTTGGAGGAATGAGGCCATGCTTGAGGGACAATACTGTCTGGGGGTGTCGTGGAGTTCAGTATGGGAGCCTGCCATGTTTTCTAATCTAGATTATTGAGGCTGGATTTTATGTGGCGACCTATGCGTCCCTCTTCCACCCGGCTAAAAAGAGTACTGCTCCACAGCATTCAACGCAGGGACCCGCATTAATTTTTTTTTTTTAATTTTTTTTATTCTCCTCCTTTTTCACATTTTCTCCCAAATTTACACCCACCAACAATAAACAATAATCAGTAACAAATATGTCAATGCATATATCAATAACAACGATCCCATCCTCCCACCAGACCCCAAACATTAGCCCGCATGTTCACACAAACAAATGATAAAAAGGAATTAGGGATCACCCATAGTCGCCATTAACACACACAGCTCTCGATGTTATCCAGTTCTTGAAAGTGCATAATGAATAATGCCCATGAATAGCAGAACCCCTCCATCCTTCCCCTCAGTTCAAACTTAACCTTCTCAAGAATCAAGAATTCCACAGGTCCCCCTGCCACACCAGGGCACAGGGTGGAGAGGTTGCTCTCCAATCCGACACCCCGAATATGGCCTCCTGGGGGCCCGGGTCCAGTTTCACGTGCACCACATTAGAAATTACCCTAAAAACCTCCTTCCATTAATCCTCTAGCTTTGGACAGGACCAAAACATATGAACGTGATTAGCGCCCCACCCCCCCAACACCCACCCCCCCCCGCGCAACATTCACACACATCTTCTACTCCTTCATAGAATCGGTTCATCCTCACCTTCGTGATGTGTGCTCTGTATGTCACCTTCAGCTGTATCAGCACGAGGTGGAGGCTTTCACTTTCCGGAGCACCTCACACCAGAGTCCGTCCTCCATATCCTCTCCCAACTCTTCCTCCCACTTTGCTTTGATCTCTTCCAGTGGTGCTTTCTCCTCTTCCAAAATAGCTCCGTAAACCGCCGACACTACCCCCTTCTCCAGTCCCCCTGTCGTCAGCACCCCTCCAGCAATGTGGAGGCCGGCTCCACCGGGAAGCTCTGTATCTCCATTCTGGCAAAATCTCGAACCTGCATGTATCTAAATATTTCCGCCTGCTCCAGCCCATACTTCGCTTCCAGCTCCTTCAATCCTGCAAACCGACCCCTAAGAAACAAATCTTTTAGTGTCTTAATCCCCTTCTCCTCGCATTTCTGAAAATTTCCATCCCACTTCCCTGGCTCAAATCTGTGGTTCCCCCGAATTGGCATTTCCCTTGACCCTGCCACCAACCCGAAGAGGGACCCGCATTAATTGATGTAAGGTGAGACTTCCACTCCTATCTTGGGAGCATGTCTCACCTCAGAGACCTGTCAACCAACCCAGCCGGCTGGCAGCTCTGTAAACCTGATAGTGCCATCGGTGGCAGTGGCCGTTGCTGGGGCAATAGGCATTCCTCAATGCTGAGGAGCCTGGATTGACAGGTAAGTCTGGGGTTTGGGGTCTCGGAGAGGAGGGGAGTGGGGAGACTGGGTTATGGAAGCCAGAGGGGAGGTAAAGGGGGAAGTATGTCCTGGAGTGGTGGCGGTAGCCGGGGTGGGGTAGGGGTTTGCTTCCAGGGGACATGAAAACGAGGTTCCCCCTCTTTGCTCAACACCAGGCCAGGCAACTAAAGGTGCCAGCTTCCCGGATGGTGTGGACCCACTTAAGAGCCTCAATAAGGGCCAAGAGCCGGCGGACTGTCCATGCCCTCCCCTGCCCTCTGTAAATTTTCAGATAGGTGGGTGTCGTGGGTGGGTAGGCAGTGGTAAAGCCCCCTGCTGGATTTTATGTCCTCCTCAGCCTTCAGACCCAATAGCGGGCAAGCATAAAATTTAGCCCATTGATTTTGAAGCTCCATAACAACATGTGTTCATTTAGCACCTTCAATGGAACAAAATTTCCCAAGGTGCTTCACAGGAGCGGTATTAAAATGTGGCACTGGAAGCTGGCCCTCCCCATGTGATTGGTCAATCCCAAGGTCACATTTATTGTCATTGTGGCTTTCAGCTAATGGCACCAGTTTGGGTCCTTTGAGGAGGCTTTTCAAAAATGAAGCAGTTTGGATGCTTCAATAGACACATACTGAAAGTTTCAGAATTTTGTTTTAGTTTTTACGAAGCAACTAACTACTGTGCCTCAGTTAACAAGCAGGTGGGTATTGTTAAAGTCATTTATAGTTATTTAGAGTAGGATTACTCACAGGTAGTAAACTAAACGCCCTGATTAATGATGTTTATCTTTTTAAGATAAACCTATTTTTAGCTGTATTATTGGATACTGCACTTAGATATGAAGGAATATCTTGAAGCAAAATACATTTTTGTAAATTAAGCTTTAAAATGTTTGTCGATTGTACTGGTTCATGCCAGTCTTTATGTTTAGCATTATGTAAATCAGTTTGATTGAAAGCTTGAGTGAATGAAATACATTCAAATCTAACACAATTTTGGGCGCAACTTGCATCTGGAGGATCCAAAGAGAAAACCGAGGTCCCCACGTTTTTTGAAAACTTCTAATATGGACAATATGACTTCCCTCATCTGTATCTATCTTTGCCATATATTCCTGTGTCTCAGTGACAGAAACAGCGTAAACATGAATAGATGGGTATTTGTGGATGCTGGTTTTGATGAGCCTGCAGCTGAGGAAGACCTGCGAGGCATGGACTAGTCATTCACTCACAATGACTTTTAATTTCTTCCAGTTACTGGTCACCTGTGTGCCGTGCTGTCCATAGTGGTTGCTGGGATATCAGAGGTGCACAGGAGAAACTTTGTGCTGGTGGAGCAGACGCTATCTGGAAAGGTGCTCCTTGTGTCTTCAATGCCCTGCTTCCAACTCGTTCCACAATACCTCTTGCTCGGAATCGCTGAGGCATTAGTCGCACCTACCTGTAAGTACAAGTCTCTTATGTGATTGGTGATTCATTTGAGAAGTTATTTCCAGAATTTGAGAATCATAGAATTCCTATCGTGTAGAAGAAGGCCATTTGGCCCATTGAGTCAGCACCGACCCTCTGAAAGAGCACTCTAGCTAAACCCACTTCCCTCCCTATTCCAATAATCCCTTAACCTAATCTACATATCCCTGTACACTAAGGAGCAATTTAGCATGGCCAATCCACCTAACCTGCACATCTTTGGACTGTGGGAAGAAACTGGAGCACCCGGAGGAAACCCACGCAGGCATGGGGAGAACATGCAACCCCCACACAGTCACCCATGCCGGAATTGAACCCGGGTCCCTGGCACTGCGAAGCAGCAGTGCTAACCACTGTGCCACCATGCCACAGCTTTACTTCTGAAAATTTCCACAATCTTTTCTTTTAACCCCCAGCAGCTTGATAAATCTCCAGTTTTGATCGGCTAGGTAGATTTAATGGTTTAACACTCAATGCACAAACGTTTATTCATCTTTTCTCTTCAGAAAGAGATAGTGCTGAAATTTAAGTGTAAATACAAAGCCTGTACCAGTCATGATACCACCCTTGACCAAAAGCCCCAGCACGTCCTTGTGTCGTTTCTCTCTATACCCATCCTATCCATGTATTTGTCGAGATGCCTTTTGAACGCCGTTAATGTTACATACAACAAACTTCAAGAAGTCTTACAACACCAGGTTAAAGTCCAACAGGTTTGTTTCAAACACTAGCTTTTGGAGCACTGCTCCTTCCTCAGGTGAAGATCACTGTAATGGGCTAATGTTACAATGTATTATTCCTTGTGGCTGAATAAATCTCGTAGTCTTACAGTTGAAGTAGATGCTTTATTTCTATGAGTTTGTTCTCTCTCCAGCGCTTAGACTATGTTACATCTGAGCTGCCTGTCTGTGTCCTGCTCACCAGCTGCCGTTCCTGTGAAGAGAGAGTGACTGACTTCCTGTTTGTCTTTGTATTTATACATCTCTGGTGCTCCCTCTAGTGGTTACTTAGTTGTAGTGTATTTACCTTCATCCCTTGTGTATATACAGTGATGCATATCGCTACATCTCCCCTTTTTTCTTGTTACATATTTTCTGTACTTTGTTAAAGAAAATTGTACAAAGGTAGATAAATGATGATATGTACAAGTTGTGATGATATTGATGATTATACAAAGCCAATTAATATTTATGAGTCCAATCTTAATTTTAAAAATGTATGAGTCCAAACTTTATGAATTTGTTCGGTTGAGTTGCTTTCTTCTTCTGTTGTTGAAGTGGTGATGTTGATGTTGTCATTTCTTTGTGAACGTCGTCAGTGTTCTTGTGTTTAAGTAACCAAGAAGTCATCATAAGGTGCTCGAATGGTCGAATAATTTTGTTGTCTGATTTAGACTTTTTTTTTCTATGCTTGTGGTAGCGATTCTGTATGTCATCCTTGTTGTCTGACCTGGACTTTTTTCCTGTGCTTGCGGTATTGACTCTGGATGTCATCTTTGTTGTCTGACCTGGACTTTTTCCTGTGCTTGCGGTATTGATTCTGTATGTCGTCTTCCTTGAAAGCTGGTTTGGTTGTTTGTAGTGGAGCAAATGTGAATTTGTGAGATTTGTTGACATGCTATGGTATGTTTGTACTCTTGCCATTGTTTTGAGCTGTGCTGTTACATTGTCCTTCATGTGCAGAGTTGTACCATGTCGTACAAGTTGTTGTTTCATTGTTGTTGTTTTTGTCATGCTTGTTGTTGCTGTTGTTGCCTGTGTTATGCTTCTTGTTGTTTTTATTGTTGTTCTTGTAGTTTTTGTTGTCGTGCTTGTAGTTTTTGTTGTTGTGCTTGTAGTTTTTGTTGTTGTTCTTTTTGTGCTTCTTGTTGTTTTTGTTGCTGTTGTTGTTCTTGTTTCTGTTGTGCTTCTTGTGGATTTAGTTGTTCTTGTTGCGCTCAATGACTGTCCCGTGTGGATAATTCGAGTCATTCTCAAAGTTATTTGTGTCAGTGTTGTTTGTGGTATCTGATGTTTCATTGAGCGTTTCTTCTTGAGGATTCTGAGAATGACCTGATGTTGCATTGATCTTGGTGACATCACTCCTTTGTGGTTGATGTGATTCCTCTTTGATTTCTTGGTGCTCCTCTTTTGGAGTCATGTCAGGTTCACTTGAATCATCATTGATTCCTTGGTGCTCCTCTTTTGGAATCATTTCAGATTCACTTGAATCATCTTTGGCTTCTTGATGCTCCTCTTCTGGAGTCAAAATCTTCAAGATTTTATTTTCTTGTGCATAGGTTAGAGTAGATGAGGTTTTAATTGACGTGGTCTCACTGGACTCTAGAGTAGTTTCACTTTGATTGTTGAGTGCTTCTATACATATGAGCTGAGATCTGTCAGTCTCGCTGTGATCTTGCACATCTTGTATGGGAATTGTGATTTCTTCATCGCTTGTCTCACATACAGTGGGTAGACATTCAGTGTCTTCTTGTTGGTTAAGTGAGCTGGGTAGACTTTCATAGTCTTCTTCTGGTGGCTCAAATATGCTGGGTAGACTTTCATAGTCTTTTTGTTGTTCACGTGAGCTTGGTAGATTTTCATAGTCTGCTGCTAGTTGCTCTGATATGGTTGATAGACCTTCATGGTCTTGTTCATGCATGGACTTCGCTATGGAGTCTTGAGTTGCTTCCATTTTGGAGTCTGTCAACGAGCTCTCTGTGGAGGCTTGCATCGCTCTCTCTGTGGACTCTCTGTGTGAATCATGCAGTGGTCTCGCAGTGGTGTCGATCTGTGCTCTCTCAACCGAGTCGTTCAGTACTCGCTGTGTGGCATTGTTTTTTTCTTGAGTATTTGACAGGTCGCTGTCATCCAATGTATCTATGATCTGCCATTGCATCATGGTATTGGATTCATCTACCATGAGTAGAGTCGTGTTGATCTTTTCAACCGTGGCGCTGATGCTTTTATGATCATCATATCCAAATAACTCAGCCATGTCTGAGTAGTATTCTTCAATAAACAAATCATCTTCTTTTGTTTCTGATTTGTCATCGTGCTCTTCATGTTCAATGAACAAATCATCTTCTTTGTTTTCGGATTTGTCATTGTGCTCTTCACTTCGGGTGGTGCAAACTGCTTGTTCCAGGGTGCTGTGGTGGTTATTTTCAACTGCTGGTGGATGTTCAGGCATTGTTCTGTCTTTGTTTTGTTTTGAATTGTGTTTTGTTGCTTTAAAACTCTTTTTTTCAATTTTCAGACATTTCCCCTTTAAGTGGGCGTGGTCCGGGGCCTCTGACGTCATGACGCTCATGACGTAAAGTGTAGGAATGGATTGCGCATGCGCAAATCGCTTTTCCTTTACTGTGTATCTTTTCGTAAACTGCGCTTGCGCGGCAGGCGCATGCACAGATCCCTCTTCGAGCTGTGAGCTCTCTTTGTTCAACTGCGCATGCGCAAAATGATTTGCGCCCAAAACGTCTTTTTTCAATTGCGCATGCGCAGTTGCCGTTTCCTGCGCATGTGCAGACCCAGATATGCGTCTTTTGTTCCCCGGGGAGTTTGAAATGTGCTCAGACACCATTTTAACTTCTTCAGACCTGTGGAAAAGAACTTTTGTGCCGTTCGTTCTTGTTAGAAACGTTACATTTTTTTTTCTTGCGATCTGCACTTGTCAATCGCAATTTCCAGCATTAACCCTTTCTGTTCTGATGATTGTTTGAGTTTTGCAATACTCACCCCCTGTGCAATTTGGTCTCTGAGCATTGAATGT
Source organism: Scyliorhinus torazame (assembly GCF_047496885.1). NCBI lineage: Eukaryota > Metazoa > Chordata > Chondrichthyes > Carcharhiniformes > Scyliorhinidae > Scyliorhinus > Scyliorhinus torazame. The sequence goes on along the minus strand of NC_092719.1, from coordinate 67,882,867 downwards.
CTTGAAGCAGCATTATTACTGGTGTTGCAGTAATCTTCAAATTTTTTAAGTATTACTTCTAATTTGCTGTTGTCTTCACCTTTCAAGTAATTAAAGCAGTTATAGATTTCTCTCGCTTCATGCCCTGCTAAGAGAAGTGCTATTTTCATTTCTTCTGAGGCCACGCTCAACTCATTAGCTACAATATACAGTTCAAACGTTTGTTTAAAGATTTTCCATCTATGACTTAAATTACCGGTTGTTTTCTGCTGCGGTGAAGTTCTAACGAGTTGCATCGACTCAGCGAAGCCTCCCCACGTCCGAGTTTTCTTCTGTTTTCAATCGTGCTTTGTCTGCATCTTGTGTAACTTTTCTAGTAAGCGTTCTGAAGTCACCTGGTCCTGGTACCATGTATTATTCCTTTTGTCTGAATAAAGCTCGTAGTCTTACAGTTGAAGTAGATGCTTTATATGTATGAGTTCATTCTCTCTCCAGCGCTTAGACTATGTTACATCTGAGCTGCCTGTCTGTGTCCTGCTCACCAGCTGCCATTCCTGTGAAGAGAGAGAGACTGTCTTCCTGTTTGTCTATGTATTTATACATCTCTGGTGCTCCCTCTAGTGGTTACTTAGTTGTAGTGTATTTACCTTAACCCCTTGTGCATATACAGTGATGCATATCACTACAATAATCAACTGCTCTTGATGTGGAATCTTGCTGAAGAGGAGCTTACTGCACTCAATAAGCACATTGACAGAATCTCCCAATCCTGGAGCCCCATCACTAGGAAGGGCAGGTGGAGAAATGTTATGCAAACACCAGCACCTTCAGCTCCTGGGTTGGATTGATACCATTGTTCCTTCATTGTTCCCGTGTTAAACCCTGAAATTACCTACATTGTACCATCAGCACAGGGAATTCAGAGACTAAAGGGGAAAGCACATCACCACCTATTCATGGAATAGCAATAAATGTGACCTCTCCTTTGACAGCCAAATTCTAATGTCCTGTATCCTCTGTCTCAAGGCAGGTCCTTGGCCCATTGGCTGCTGATGCTTCATCTGGAACTATTTTATTGGCAGTTTGTTTTCAGTAGTGCTTTGCCATTGCTTTCCATGCTCAGGGCAGGACGAAGAGGCAGATCCCAAGTCTACCTCAGCTGGAACAGGAATCAAACCCGTGCTATTAGCATTATTCTGAACCACACACTAGCTGTCCAACCAGCTGCCCAGCCTCCCCCTCCACACCCTAATAAATATACCTCTACATGTGCAAAATAATTTTCCCTGGTAGGTAAAGTTGCCGTAGTCCCAAATGATGATAGGCTGCTTTCCTCTGCGAGTGGGAGAGCTGACTTGCGGTGATTTAACCTGAGGGTCATCACACCTCACCTCAGACTACTCCTGCTAAGCTCTCATCTGGTCCAAGTTTTATGCTAGAGTCCATTCTCTCTGCCGATAGGCCCCTACCCCTCAGTGGGGAAGCTCGTATTCAATGACGCTCACAGGGAGGCTAATTGATCGGTCCCGGTAGGTTTCATGCGGGTTATAATATTCCTCACCACCCCAAAGTCCAAAGACCCATTGGAGGAAGGTGGAGCAGGAGGGTGTCTGCTCTTTTTCGCCTGTGGTTGTGTCTCTTACATTTGTGGGGCTGGATCAGGAGGCGTATATCTGAATGGCGATCGTTGCTTCCTTGCCAATCACTGTGCGGGGGTGTGCACCACTGGCAGCTGCTCTCTGGTTGGTTCACCATCAGAAGCATCTGATGCTTGTGTCTCCATATTGGAGTCTGAGTCCTCAACCTCTCACATCTCCGCGCCGCATCCCCCAGGGGGCAATGCTCTTGGATTCACTGGTGCCGTGGCTGTCTGACTTGAAACTGGTATCTCCGGAGGAGCTTCGCGTAAAGCTGGTCTCCAGGGTCTGAGGTGGTCGACGTGCTGCATCCCCACTCAGCCTTGAGCACACCTGGTATGAAACTGGCCCTGCCTGCTGAACCACCATTTCTGGGACCCACTTGACACCGTCTCCGAAGTTTCGAATGTAAACTGTGTCACCTGGTCCGAACTGTCTGGTTCATTTCTGCCTGTCTGGGCAACGCCCCTGCTGCTCCTGACTTTCCCACCTATATCTGGGAAAGTGAGGCTGTTGCGGATCCGGAGTCTTCAGCCCATTAAAAGCTCAGCCGGCGCTATGCAGGCCATGGCATGTGGGGTGGTAAGGTAACAGAATCTGGCCAGTCATATGTCGAGAGGTCCCGAGGTCTGCTTCTTCAAGCCTCTTTTACACGTTTGCACCGCACTTTCAGCTAGCCCATTCAAAGTTGGGTGGTACGGGGCTGTGCGAATGTTCCAGCGACTGTTACACGGCCACATCCAGCAGCTGCCGGGAAGAAGGTTAACAAAACTCGGCCCAGAGAGCCAGTCACCCCAACACGGCCACTGGTCGACAGCTCAGCCCCCTGTATGTTCAAGATGCACCGTGAGTGGAAAGATCAGGAGAACATGTTCCTGAACCAACCCATGTTTGCCTTCATGAAATCCCCAAACACTTCGCTAGTAAAAGGCGTGCCATTGTCAGGGACCAGCAACTCCAGGACACCGTGTGTACAGAACGAGAGTCGTAGTTTTTCAATCGTCGCCTTCGAAGTGGTGGACAATATCCTGTGGACCTCTAACCACTTTGAATCGGCATCCACAACAACTAAAAACATGACTGAGGACCGGCAACGTTGGCATGAAGCCGCATCCAAGGCCGACCCAGTCATTCCCGATAGTGAAGAGGTCAGGTGGGCGGGAGCTTCTGCTGCTCTGGGCAAAGGCCACACTGCTGAGCCAGTCGCTCTATCTTCACATTCAGGTCTGGCCAGCAGACGTAGCTCCAGGCGAGCATTTTCATTATTCATATGCCTGTTGTGTAGATCTCGCAGTATGAAGTCCTGACCCTTGTGTGGGACCACAATGCAAGTGCCCCATGAAAAGATGCCGTCTTCAGCACTGAACATCACGGTAGTACAGTGGTTCGCACTAAAGCTTCACAGCGCCAGGGTCCCGGGTTCGAGTCCGAGCTTGGGTCACTGTCTGTGCGGAGTCTGCACGTTATCCCCGTGTCTGCGTGGGTTTCCTCCGGGTGCTCCGGTTTCCTCCCACAAGTTCCGAAATACATGCTGTTAGGTAATTTAGACATTCTGAATTCTCCCTCTGTGTGCCCGAACAGGTGCCGGAATATGGTGACTAGGGGCTTTTTACAGTAACTTCTTTGCAGTGTAAATGTAAGCCTACTTGTGACACTAAAGAATATTTTTATAAACTCTGATATTTTTGTCAAAAAAGCCTTTAATTCATTGGGCAGTTTTCGGTGTTTACCAACGTATAGCACAATATGGCAGACCTGGGACAACAAAGGATCGGTTTGTGCCCATTCACGTATTTGGGCTGCCGTGCCTGGCAACATATCCATGAAGTTTAATGTGGCTTCAATTTCATCTGCTCTGGGGACAGTCAGGGGTCATGTCGACAGCGGAAGTCATGTCGGCAGCGGAAGTCATGTCGGCAGCGGAAGTCTACTCAATGCATCTATGTTCATGGTCTATGTGCAGGGTCAGTGCTTGAACGCGTATTCAGATGCCACCAACACAAAGGCCCATCTCTAGGGGCAGCACGTGGCACAATGGTTAGCAATGCTGCCTATGGCGCTGAGGACCTGGGTTCGAATCCCGGCCCTGGGTCACTGTCCGTGTGGAGTTTGCACATTCTCCCCGCATCTGCGTGGGTTTCACCCCCACAACCCAAAGATGTGCAGGTTAGGTGGATTGGCCATGCTAAATTGCCTGTTAATTGGAAAAAAAATAATTCGGTACTCAAATGTATTTTTTAAAAAAATATTTTAAATACTGTTTTCCTAATACAAAATAGTATTAATAAAAGAAGGGCCCATCTCTGGATATGGGCAGATGCAATGGGTGGGATAGCCTTGCCCTCCTTGAAGAGTCCCAACAATAGTTTGTGGTCCATCAGTACTATAAAATAATGCCCATACACGTATTGATGGAACTTTTTGACTGCGAAAACTATGGCCAATCATTCTTTCTTGATTTGCGCATAGTTCCACTCTGCCTCAACCAGTGTTCTGGAGGCAAATACAATTGGCCACTCTCTACCATCGTCCATGCGGTGTGACAACACGGCACCAGCGTCGTACAGTGAGGCACCACACATGATCACCAGCGGTTTGGTGGGTTCGTAGTGCTTTAGCAGGCTGGTTGAAGTTAGTTTTGTCTTTACTTGAGTCTTCCTGTGACACTCTCCACTCCCATGGTCATTTTAGTAGAACGTGTAGGTTGCGTGTCCAGGGACGAATTTTCCGTAATAATTCACAAGCCCAGAGACGAGCCCAGCTCAGTTGTGTTCTCTGGTGTTGAAGCCTATTGGATTACTCGCACCTTCTCTTCCACTGGGTGTAGTCCATCAAATTCTAGGTTCTCCCCTAAGTAAATGACCTCCCTAGCGAGGAAAAGCATTTCTCTCTTCTGAGGCCACCGGCCGATTCTGAAAAATGGTGGAATACCTCATCTAAGTTGCTCAAGTGTTCTCGCTCTGTCGTACCCGTGACCAATACGTCATCCAAATAAACCACCATATGTGGCAGGCCCCTCAGTATGTTTTCCATGATGCACTTGAAAATGGTGCAGGCCGACAGTACACCGAAGGGCAATCTAGTGTACTCATAAAGGCCCCTGTGGGTATTTATGGTCAAGTATTGCCTGAACTCAGGCCCTAATTCCAGTTGAAGATAGGCATGACTCATGTCAAGCTTTGTAAATAAATTACCTCCAGCCAGTTTCACATACAAGTCCTGGATTCCGGGCATCAGATTCCTATCCAATCAACCAGCCTGCTAAACCAAACCACTGGTGCCTCACTGTACGGCATTGATGCTGTGTTGTCACACCGCATAGACGATGGTACAGAGTGGCCAATTGCGTTTGCCTCCAGAACGCTGGTCAATTTAGAGTCTTAACAAAGTTGAACCGTTTTGTCTGGTTTCAGGACGGGGACTACTGGTGCTGCCCAATCGGAAATGTTTACCGGCCGAATAATCCCGAGGCCCTCTAGTCGGCTGAGCTCTACCTCAACCTTCACCTGCAGTGCATAGGGGACCAAGCTGGCCCGGAAATATTTAGGCTGTGCTTTAGGGTCGACATTAACTCTTGTCATGGCTCCCTTGATGTTCCCCAGCCCGGTTTGGAAAACTGTGGGGTATTTCCCCAACACTTCATAGATGCCTCCAGTACTCACCTGAGAGGCCTGCTGCCAATCCAAATGAAGGCATTATAGCCAATCACAGCATAACAGACTAGGGCCTTGTCCTTTTACCACAATCGGCAGCAGTCTTACAGATTGCTGCCTGTAAATCACCTGGGCCTTTGTGACCCTAGCTATGGCAAGTGCCCCCCCCCCGTGTAGGTTTCCAGTCTGACTTCTGTATCGTATAAAGTCAACTGTTGTATCCCTGATTAAATTTTTTCAAACGTTTGTTTACCTAGAACTGAGACTGCGCCTTCCATGTCCAATTCCATTACGAGAGGGTGACTGTTTATCGGGACGGTGATCCGAATAGGGGCAGCTTTGGGAGCCGCAATGCAGTGCAGCTGCATGCATTCATCACTGGGCTGTTCCAAATGAAAAGTGCGGGCTCTGGGTTGCTGGCCGTCCTGTGGCTTTCGCTCCTTGCGATTTCTCCGGCCACACACCACACATCATCTCGGGTCTCCCTCTGTGGATTTGGGGAATCAATGTTGACAGCACTATAGGATGGAAGGCATTTCCTTTGGGCGCCGATTTGTGGCAACCATAGGTTTTGTTCCAGTGGGACTGGATGTGTGGTTTGGGAGTTGGGGGCGGTTGGGGATAGAGTATTTTTGGGACCTGTTTGTGGGGGGCAAGTTCGCGGAGTTGGAGGAGCATGAGGAGGTGTACTTGCTGCCGAAGGGGAATGGGGCAGGTACCTGTAGGTGAGAGACTTCCTGAGGAAAGAGGTGGGTTTGTTCCTGCAGCTGCCACCTCCAGCGCTAAAGGGCAAACAGCTGTCCAGGGATGGGACAGGCAAGGGCAAGGTGTCAGATATATAAAGGGAGCTGATGAAGAGGGCGGACTCCCTGGTGGAGGAGGTCCGGCGCAAGTGGGAGGAGAAGTTGGGAGGGGCGATACAAGCTGGTGTGTGGAGACAGGCTCTGCAGAGGATAAACCCGTCCTTGCCATATGCAAGATTGAGTGTCATACAATTTAAGGTGGAGCATAGGACCCATATGACCCTCGGATGAGCCGTTTTTTTTGAGGGGCAGAAGATAGTAATGGGCAATGCGCAGGGAGCCCGACAAACCGTGTCAGTATGTTTTGGGCATGTCCGAGGTTGAAGGGGTTCAGGAAAGAATTTGTGAATGTAATGTCGAGGATTTGGGGAGTTGAGATGGCACTGAGCCCGTGGTTGGCGATATTCGGGATGTCGGAGGATCCGGGAGTGCAGGTTGGGAGAGTGGCTGACGTGGTAGCCTTTGCCTCCCTGAAAACCGGAGGTGGATCTTGCAGTGCTGGTGGGACCCGGAGCTGCCAAAATGGGGGCATGGGTGAGCAACTTGGCAAAGTTCCTCCACCTAGAAAAAATCAAGTTTGCCATAAGGGAGGGCAGAAGAGATGTTCTCCTTAAGGTGGAGACAGTTCATTGACTTCTTGAAGAGGCATTAACATGTCGGCAGGCCGGGGGGGGCAGGTCTTTGTATTTCGTTTGGGTTTTAGGGGAAACGCTGGGTGTAAAAAGTGGGGATGGAGGGGGCAGTAGGGGTAATAGTGTTAATTGTGGATGATTTACTGTCGTTATTTGCTCATTTCTGATCTGCATATATTTGAAAACACGTCCAATAAAATATTGTTTAAAAAAGAAATAAAAGGTTGGCTAATGCTTATACGTACAAAAGAGTTGACTAAAATACAAATATTAATTAAACTATTTCAAGTCAGCAGCAATGAAAAAGAATCAGCATATTCCATGGCGTGGAACGCACTCTGAAAGTAAATTAGTTACTTTAAATGGTTGAGTCTAATGCTTAGCTTTGTTTACAGGTACACTGATTACATTTAGACTCTCTCCAAAGAGCATTCAAGGAATAGCAATGCAGTTTATGACTCTCTTCAATGGCGCAGGCTGCTTTGTGGGAGCAATTATCATTCAAACTATCTACCAAATATCTGGAGGTGAGCTCAATTTTTTTAAGGAAGGTACATGGGGGGTGGGGGGGGGGATCACTACGTGCAGTTAAAAAACATAATTTAACACAAATAACATTTGCCTATGATACAATATGAATGTACATGAGCGAGCACGAGGGTCTTATGATTATGTTCATACACTTGGTAGGCGATCAGGTGTAAAGATCATGTAACTGAGCTTCAGAGATCTTTCTTCTGTCGTCAGAAACATGTGTTGTTGTTCGTGGTCTTTGATAAAGTCTGTTTTCTGCCTTTGGAAACGTTTGGAGGACCCTTTTTGCTCAGCTCTCCAGATAAATGGCGGTACTGCATAAACAGGCTTCAGTCTGGTGAGACGTTTCTCGTGGGGCCAGAGATGGAGGTAGCGGAACTTTGCAAAGTTTTTGAATTGTTGCAATGTCCAGGTAGAAACATTTGCGCTAATTCAAGCACAGTGCACCTGACATGAAACTTACCAGTTAGGGTCAAGTGTCAACTTTATGCCTCGTCTGATTTTATTCTCAGCTGACTTTGTACACCAAACAATGTTGACCTTGAAACTTTGAGGAGATATGCATTTAAATGTCCCTTGGGCTTTGAAAGCTGCTTAACTGACATTTACATCACTGACCAGGTATCCTGAGAATATATGTATTGAGAAACCTACATTAATAAATCACTGTGTAATCTCTCAATGAAAACTAAACTGTGAATAATTACTCAGCTGGTTATCAGATAGATAGCTTGCAAAGCATTTTTGATAATGGGCCAAGTTAGGCAGGAGGTCAGGCCATCCTGTGTAGGAGTCCAGAGCCATCAATTATCGCATTTTGTTATTAATCATTTTACATTCAAAAACAAAAAGTCAAAAAACTATGAAGAATGAGTAAGAAACAACTTGCATTAAGGTAGCATCTTTCACATCCTCGGGATATCCCAATGAGCTTCATAGCCAGTAATTCTTTTGTTGAAGTACAGTCCTGGTTGTTATGTGGGAAATATGGCAGCCAGTTTGTGTTCAGCAGGGTTTCAAGGACTGTGAGAAATAAAGCTATTTTCAGTGGCTGTAGATAAATGTTGCTCAGGAGAATCCCCTGCTTGTCAGGGGGGGGAAAGAAAAGTGCCATTGGACCTTTCAGAGCAGTCGGTGGAAGCCTCCAACAATAGACAGCACTTTCTTGTTACAGCACTGAACTGTCAACCTGAATTATATACTCAAGTCACTTAGTTCAACTTAAACACACAGCCTCCGAACTAGAGAGAGGATTTCTGCCACTCAGCCAAACTAACATTAGGAGCAAGATGATGGAGTTCAGCTCATTCTATCACTCAAACCTTTGCTGCTTTCTATCCCCACCACAACCCCAGCTCTCACCCACACACATTTCATATTTCAAAATCTATTAATATACCCCTTTGCCTTTTTCGTGGAGGGAGTATTCTGAATTTCCTTCATAACCGGTAGAGTCAAGACTTAGGATCAACTTGGCTGCTTTTTTTCCTTCAACTTCTATCTTTGGCAAATTGGCTCAGCTGCAGACTATATTCTTTATGTGGTCTCGCTAATGCCTGTCAACAACACTCCCTCTGAATCTACTTAAAGACCTCAATGTTGTTTTAACCGTTGGTACTACAGCCATGCATTGTAAAAATAATGTCAGTATTTAGTAAAATGTTATACTTTGATCATGTTGGGAATCGTTGTATTTAATTATGTGTCCTTCTATAATCAGAGTTTTAGTACAAATCCTGCTACCTCATATTTATCAATATAAGTTGTAAACGATTTTTATTTTGCTTGAATTGTGCGTTTCCTCCAATCTTCCCTACACTATTTGGCACAATCTGCAAATTTAGACTTTTTAATACTTTACTCAAGATGATTTATAAGCATTCACAGATGCCCCTGGAGAATTCCACTGGTCAGCATTGGCTAATTGATCACTACCCTTTGTATTATCTTATCCAGCTAAATTGTAATCCTCATTAAAACACCATCCTTTACCCCTGCAGCTGGGTACTGCGGTTAAAGGAACCTGGATTAAACCTGATTATTAATGCATCCGCTTTAACAAAAAAAAGCTATTTAAACCAGGCAAAATACTCACAGTGCAAAGATGTATATGCCGATTTTTTTAATATATATAATTTTTTTAAAATGTCTAATTTTTTTAAATGGCAATTCCATTTTTCAGAGGGACTGTCAGTTTAAGTACCGTACATTGAGTTAATGAGCATCTTGTTAATGGGAACATTCATTTAAAAGAACATTTGCTCGGGCATTGATTCATTCCCCACATACTTTGCAGCATTTGCTTAATGTGAATAATTGGATAAAGGAAATGTTTTGCTCATGGTATTTTCATTATTAAAAGGTTTCTACCCGATCGTACATTTTCTTTGTTAATTGTTTCAACTGTTCTTGGCTGGAGGTGTCTTCTAAATCAAAATTATGCAGAAAAGTAACTGGAATCAGGCAGGTTTTATCAAAGACAGCTTTAACAATGGGTCTTCCTTGAATGTGTGATATACAGATAAAAGTGCGATTCATTCTGATTGGGGCTGGACCCATTGAATTGGTTCATTACATTTGCTGCTTCCTTTAACTTTGGCTATTTCCCGTTCAGGTGATTGGTTTCCAAACAATCTGAATGCTGGGAATTTGGACACATTCTTTTTCCTCATGGCTGCGTTTATGCTTCTAAATCTTCTGGGATTCTGGCAAATTTCTCACAGGTATTTACATTGAGAAGAATATATATGTTCCCGTTTGCTTTGTTGCAGACAAGTAATATCTTTGCCTCGTCACGCAGGTACAGGGACCTTCAACAGGAAGATGACCGATATGTCAAAGGAGCACTTCTGGAAAAATTAATGGAACATGAAAAGTCTCTGAAATTCTACGACAGTGTTCTGGAATGTTCCCCCAACTTCTAACCTGGGGGCATAGCTCTCTGAGAGCACATTTTCAAAGTGGGTAGTGCTGGTATTACCTGCATTGAAGTAGATAGCCCGATTCGCTTCAATTTGTACTGCCATAAAATATATTAGGGGATGGACATCTGGTATTTGTTCATAGAATTACGTGTGTCAAGTTTTTTTAGTATTCACTTGTTTCTTGGTGCCTCACTTTCAAGTATCAGTTCTTTTCTCCAGAAGAAACTGGCATCGTTTTGATTTTTCTTCTTTTTTCAATTACGGGACAATTTAGCGTGGCCAATCCACCTACCCTGCACATCTTTGGGTTGTGGGTTGAGACCCATGCAGACAAGGGGAGAATGTGCAAACTCAGACTGGACAGTGACCTGAGACCGCAATGGAACCCGGGTCCTCAGCACCGTGAGGCAGCAGTGCTAACCACTGCGCCACCGTGCTGCCTACTGGCATCATTTGGATGAGAGTTCTGCTCTTGCCATTAACTTTTTAGTTCGGGCGCTCAAATGAAATTGTGTTGGAATTTTACAAATGAAAGAAAATTCAATATTTGTGTAAGTAACAATATTTTTGTTTTGTGTATACTTGTACAATTTAATACAAAAAAGAATAGTTAATTTGCCGCTGGCTTTCCTTATGTAAAGTGGTATGTTTCTTGAATGCAAAAAAGTTTAATTTAAGAAATTACTTAAGGTTTGGGTGATATTGCAATCATGAAAAAAGGTAAAAATAAATGCAATCTATTTCAAAGCTGGTACCCATATATATTTTCAGCATGTGGAATTTATAGGTGCTATCTGCTAATGTTGAGTCCATTCAGTTTCAAAGACAAATTTTTATTAATCATGCCGTTCATAAGTGTATTATTATTAGTTCTTTCACAATGACTGGAGCTAAGATAGAATACTTTTAAACGCAAAAGACACACTCCATTTACAGCTCAGTGCTAATTACTGCTCTGGGTGAGTGGTTGGATCAATTACCATTACAGTCAGTTTCTGTTTATGTCGAGGCGCTGTGACCATTAGTTACTTGTCTTTTTTTTCTGAAATGTAGAGACAGAGCTGCAGAGATGACATTCTAATGGGACCTTTTTCTTGTGGGGGGGTCAGTTTGCTGTTGATCCATCAGAGTTCCCTAAAAGAATAGTTTCTTCAGTGCCTTCATCAACACTCAAGCGAAAGCTGCCGTGGTCAAAGAGTTCAAGACTTTCCTTCGTAAATAATGATGAAATTGTGACCTGGAACTTTCTATGCATTGTTTTTTTTCTCCTTAGGTATCCCAGAGGAAAAGTGAACGACTGGCAAATTGTGTTCACAGCTGCTGGACTCTATCAGGAGAAGCCAGAAAACAGTGCGATTAGTTTGCAGCAACACAAAGCTTGACACAAAGAAAAATAGATCAGAACAAGTGCCCCCGTTCACTTATCCCATAGGTGCATCTAAGATGTATTTAAGATGAGGCATCTGTGCAGAAAGGCTAAACACTACAGTGATTAAAGAGTATTAGATCACTGTTAGTTCTTCAGCTCAAAACACAAATCCGGTTTGCTCTTCGATTTGCAGCTTTACCTCTGTACCAGGGCTGGTGAGTGAGGTGCACGCTGTGCTTGTCACTGGAACCTTTGCCTTTGTGGGGGCAGGGCTTGGGCAGCACCGCCCCCTGTTTCCAGTGGCCGCCTCACACATGTGCTCGAACACAGGAGTGTGTAGCAGGTGCTCTGCAACAAAGTTCCAGCACTCGAGATCCTCTTGTCCTGCAGCAAGAGTGCGAGTCTGTGTGGCCATTTGTTTTGGCAAGTAGCGCGCATTCTAGGTGATGTAATCCACCGTTGGCCATACTCTCGCCCCCCTGCGCAGGCACCAGCCCACTAAAGGACTACAGGAATCAAAATGGAGGAATGGGGAGGCCAGGAAGAGGTGAGGCAGTGGATGGAGCTCCTAACACAGGAGCTCTTAAAACATAGGGACACCATCAAGGAGGACCTCATGATAACCGTGAAGGCGGCTATAATGATCGCGCTGGCCCCCTTCAAAGAAGCACTGGAGAGGACGGAGCAGCGATTGGAGGCCCAAGAGGTGACAGTCCAGGAACTGGAAAGAGCGGCCACCGACCAGAGCGACCGGAACGCCTCGCTCGAAACAGAAGTAATAAGGTTGGTCGCGATCCAGGGAGTGCTCAAGGGAAAAGCGGAAGACCAAGAAAACAGCTCCTACCACCAGAATCTTAGGATAGTCATACTATTGGAGGGCAGAAACCCAACAGCATACATTACAAAGGTCGGAGGAGAAAACTTTCCCAAGCCCCCAGAAGTGGACATGGCCTGCAGGTCGCTCGCAAAAGGCTCAAAACGAGAGAACCACTCAGGGCGATTATCGATAAGCTCCACGGATTCCAAGATAAGGAGCGAATCCTGAACTGGGCGAGGTCACATTATCAGAATTTGTCAGGAATAGGGGCCGATCTGGCCAAGAGCCAAGAGTAAGTTACGGTTTGAGATGCTGCACCCGGCAGAACTTTGGGTGACATACGTCAACAAAGAACATTACTTTAACACCCTGGCGGAAGCAGACGGATTTGTCAGGAAAAATGGGCACGGGCTAGGATTGCAGCAGTGATGGACACATGCAGACCACGAACAATGTGCTCGAGTCCAGTTTTCCACTATCAGTCTAAATTTTGTTTTCTGCTTTTTTGACATTTATCTGTTGCCTTTTTGTCATTCAATGTAAGGAACACTTGCACTTCCTAGGGAGGGGGTAGAGGTTAGAAAGACACCAAGCTGAAGGGGGGGGCAACAAAACAGGCGAAGGGTAGGAGGGACCTCCCTCCCCACCCCCCCTCCCCGAGGGTGAGCCACCATACTAGCAAATCTGCTGGTACATGGAAGTAAGAGAAGTGAGGGGCCGTGACGCAACTCCCGAGAGGGAGAAAGTGCCTGGCAAAAGGGGGGATAGAAAGGGTGGGGAGTTATAGGGGGGGATTGAGGAAAAGGTGGGGGAGGGTAGAAGGCTGGTTACAACAGGTGCACATGGAGGCGCTGGAACAAAGAAAGCTATGGTGCCCATCTTGGTTAGCCCAAACAAAGGGAAACCCTGAAGTGCAGGAGCACTCCCACGAGGTGAGTAAGGTTGCAGGGGGAAGTGGAGGACATAAGCCCCCCATCAGGATAGTCACCAGGAAAGGCCCAGTGAAATGATCTGTGGTAGTCACCACTAGCTGTATTATATATATTACTGTAAGACACATATACTAGAGGAACATGGGTAAATCCCTGCCTGCTGGCTCCGCCCAGTAGGCGGCGTATAAATGTGTGTGCTCGCTGGTGCTGCAGCCATTCTGGTAGCAGCTACAGGAGGCACAACATCTTTACTCAATAAGGTCTCGATTATTCCACTAGTCTCTTTGTGGTAATTGATAGTGCATCAATTTATTGAGCAAAGATTTTTAAAACGATGGATCTTCGCATCAAGCCTGATGGCCTGCAGCTGAGCCCTCAAGCAGCCAACGCTACGTCCGCTTTTGACCACTGGCTAGCCTGCTTCGAAAGCTACCTCCGAACATCTGCTGAGGAACCCTCGGACGCACAGAAGCTCCAGGTCCTTTATTCACGGGTGAGCCCTGACATTTCTCCTCTCATCCGGGATGCACCCACTTACTCCAAAGCAATGGAGCTCCTGAAGGGACATTACGTTCGGCCAGTTGATCAACTATACGCCAGGCACCTCCTGTCCACAAGACAGCAACTCCCCGGTGAGTCCCTAGACGATTTCTGGCGTGCCCTGCACATCCTGGGGAGGAACTGTGACTGCCAAGCAGTTTCGGCAGTCCAGCACACAGAACATTTAATCCGCGACACCTTCGTTACAGGCATGAGGTCTGCGTACGTCCGCCAGCACCTATTGGAAAGGGGTACGGTTGATCTTGCGGGAACCAGGCAGCTCGCGAACTCGTTAACAGTAGCTTGCCGTAACGTCCAGTCGTACGCCCCCGACCGCACGGCATCCTCATGGGCATCATGGGCCCCACCAGCTGCCGACTCCAGCTCACCGCAAGCCTGCGCCGCGCGGCAGCCAGCCAACCCCGGGGGGCCCAAATGCTATTTTTGTGGGCAGAACAAACACCCCCGGCAGCACTGCCCGGTGTGGAGCGCAACCTGCAATGGATACGGAAAGAAGGGACACTTTGTTTCTGTGTGCCAGGCCCAGTCGGTCACCGCTGTTTCTAGGCCCAGCGTTCCTACACCCCCCAGTGCGACCCAGGGGTGCCGCCATTTTCCTCCTTGCAAGCCACATGCGGCCTGTGGGCGCCGCCATCTTCTTCCCAGCAGTCCACGTGCGGCCTGTGGGTGCCGCCATCTTTAATGCCGCCCGCCATGTGCGCCCTGTGGGCGCCTCCGTCTTCGGCACCTCAGGACCCCTGCTCGGCTGGAAGCTCATCTGGCCATTCATCGCCTGCCACTACCTCCACCACCGCTGACCAGCCCGGGGCCTCCCAGCATCTGCCGCAGCTCGCCTCGATCACCCTGGACCAGTCCCGGCCCCGCAACCTCGCGACCGCAATGACAACGGTGAAAATCGATGGGCACAAGACGTCCTGCCTTTTTGACTCCGGGAGCACAGAGAGCTTCATCCACCCCACAACGGTAAGACGCTGCTCCCTCGTGGTACACCCCGTTACCCAGAAAATCTCCCTGGCCTTCGGATCCCATTCCGTGCAAACCCGGGGGTACTGAATCGTGACCCTCACCTTCCAAGGCGTAGAGTTTAGCAACTTCCGGCTCTACGTCCTCCCCCACCTCTGCGCTGCCCTGTTACTCGGCCTGGACTTCCAGTGCCACCTCCAAAGCTTAACCTTAAAATTCAATGGACCCCCAACCCCCCCTCACCGTCTACGGCCTCACGACCCTTAGGGTCGATCCACCTTCCTTGTTTGCGAACCTCACCCCAGATTGCAAACCCGTCGCCACCAGGAGCAGACGATACAGTGCCCAGGACAGGACTTTCATCAGGTCGGATGTCCAGCGGCTACTGCGGGAAGGCATCATTGAGGCCAGCAACAGCCCCTGGAGAGCCCAAGTGGTAGTATTAAAGACTGGGTAGAAGCTCAGGATGGTCATTGACTGCAGTCAGACCATCAATCGTTTTACGCAGCTCAACACGTACCCCCTACCACGCATATCTGACATGGTCAATCAGATTGCACAGTATCGGGTCTTTCCACAGTGGACCTGAAGTCCACCTACCACCAGCTCCCCATCCGCCCGAAGGACCGCCAATATACTGCGATCGAAACAGATGGCTGCCTCTATCACTTCCTTGAGGTTCCCTTCGGGGTCACTAATGGGGTCTTGGTCTTCCAATGTGAGATGGACCAATTGGTTGACCGGTACGGACTGCGGGCCACCTTCCCGCACCTAGATAACGTCACCATCTGCGGCCATGATCAGCAGGACCACGATGCTAACCTTCTAAAATTTCTCCAGACCGCCAAGCTCCTTAATCTCACGTACAATAAGGAGAAATGCGTGTTCCGCACCAACTGCTTAGCCATCCTTGGCTATGTCGTGGAAAATGGAGTTCTAGGGCCCGACCCCGACCACATGCGCCCCCTCCTGGAACTCCCCCTCCCCCACTGCCCAAGGCCCTGAAACGATGCCTGGGGTTTTTCTCCTACTATGCCCAGTGGGTCCCTAACTATGCGGACAAGGCCCGTCCACTCATTCAGTCCACAGTTTTTCCCCTGACGGCTGAGGCCCGCCAGGCCTTCAACTGCATCAAGGCAGACATCGCCAAGGCCATGATGCACGCAGTCGACGAGTCCCTCCCCTTCCAAGTCGAGAGCAATGCAGCTCTGGCCGCCATCCTCAACCAGGCGGGCGGGCCCGTGGCCTTCTTTTCCTGCACCCTCCATGCCTCTGAAATTCGGCACTCCTCTGCCGAAAAGGAGGCCCAAGCTATTGTGGAAGCTGTGCGGCATTGGAGGCATTACCTGGCCAGCAGGAGATTCACTCTCCTCACTGACCAATGGTCGGTTGCCTTCATGTCCAATAATACACAGCGGGGCAAGATCAAAAACGATAAGATCTTGAGGTGGAGGATCGAGCTCTCCACCTATAGTTACGAGATTTTGTATCGCCCCAGGAAGCTCAATGTGCCCCCCAATGCCCTATCCCGCAGTACATGTGCCAGCGCACAAGTGGACCGACTCCGGGCTCTCCACGATGGCCTTTGCCACCCGGGGGTCACCAGGTTCTTCCATTTCAGCAAGGCCCGCAACCTGCCCTACAACATTGAGGAGGTCAGGACTGTCACCAGAGGTTGCCACGTCTGTGCTGAGTGCAAGCTGCACTTAGATCGTAGAATACTTCTACCGGCCGGATCGAGCGTACCTGGTGAAGGCCTCCCGCCCCTTTGAGCGCCTCAGCATGGACTTCAAAGGGCCCCTCTCCTCCACCGACCGCAACACGTACTTTCTGAACGTGATTGATGAATACTCCCTGTTCCTTTTCGCTATCCCATGCCCCGATATGACTTCTGCCACAGTCATTAAAGCCCTCCACTGTATCTTCACTCTGTTCAGTTTCCCCACCTATGTCCACAGCGATCGGGGATCCTCCTTTATGAGTGATGAGCTGCGTCAGTTCCTGCTCAACAAGGGCATTGCCTCGAGCAGGGTGACCAGCTACAACCCCCGGGGAAATGGGCAGGTGGAGAGGGAGAACGGGGCGGTCTGGAAGGCCATCCTGCTAGCCCTGCGGTCTAAAAATCTCCCAGTCTCCCGCTGGCAGGAGGTCCTCCCCGACGCGCTCCACTCCATCCGATCGGTCCTCTGCACCGCGACTAACGAAACCCCCCATGAACGTCTCTTTGCCTTCCCCAGGAAGTCCACCTCCGGGGTCTCGCTCCCAACATGGCTGGCAGCTCCAGGACCAATTCTCCTCCACAAGCACGTGCGGCTACACAAGACGGACCCGTTGGTTAAGAGGGTACAGCTACTCCACGCAAACCCGCAGTATGCCTACGTAGCATACCCCGACAGCCGCCAAGACACAGTCTCCCTCAGGGACCTGGCACCAGCTGGGTCCCCACATCCCCCCCGCTCTGCCCCGGCGCCACCCTCCCTCCCCCCAGCGCACCCTACCACAGGCCCCGCTCCAGGACAATCCGTCCTCTCCTTGCTCCCACCCGGGGATGAAGATGAGGTCGACATGCTCCCGGAGTCACTGACGACCGAACCGACGCCTGAATCGCCACCAGAACTGTGGCGCTCGCAACGACGGATCAAGGCGCCCCATCGTCTAAATTTGTAACCACTTTCTTAAATTTTAAACAACCTGTATGTAAATAGTTTTCCACCACCCCCGCTGGACTCTTTTTTAACAGGGGGTGAATATGGTAGTCACCACTGTTTTGTATATTGTATATACCGCATACGAGGGTATTACGGTAAGGCCCCTGTACTACAGGTACGGGGGTAGATCCCTGCCTGCTGGCTCCGCCCAGTAGGTGGAGTATAAATGTGTGTGCTCACCGAGCTGCAGCCATTTCGGCAGCAGCTGCGGGAGGCTCCACATCTGCGTAATAAAGCCTCGATTACTCTCTATTCTCGTCTCGTCGTAATTGATATTTCACACACACACACACACACACACACAGGATGCTCAGTGCGAGAACACACACAGACAGGCTGCTCGGTGCAGGAACACACATACGCACACAGGATGCTCGGTGCGGGAACGCACACACTCACGCTGCTCAGTGCAGGAACACACATACGCACACACACAGGCTGCTCGGTGCAGGAACACACACACACACACAAGCTGCCCGGTGTGAGAAAACACACACACGCACACGCGCTGCTCAGTGCAGGACCATTCACACACACCGGCTGCTCAGTGCAGGAACACACACAGCCTGCTTGGTGCCGGAACACATACACACACAGGCTGCTTGGTGCAGGAACACACACACACATAGGCTGCTCAGTGCAGGAACACACACACACACAGGCTGCTTGGTGCAGGAACACACACACACACAGGCTGCTTGGTGCAGGAACACACATAAGCTGCTCAGTGCAGGAACACACACACACAGGCTGCTTGGTGCAGGAACACACATAAGCTGCTCAGTGCAGGAACACACACACACAGGCTGCTCGGTGCAGGAACACACACACAAACACACACACAGGCTGCTTGGTGCAGGAACACACATAGGCTGCTCAGTGCAGGAACACACACACACACAGGCTGCTTGGTGCAGGAACACACATAAGCTGCTCAGTGCAGGAACACACACACAGGCTGCTTGGTGCAGGAACACACACACACACACAGGCTGCTTGGTGCAGGAACACACACACACACACAGGCTGCTCGGTGCCGGAACACACGCACACACACACAGGCTGCTTGGTGCAGGAACACACACACAGGCTGCTTGGTGCAGGAACACACACACACACAGGCTGCTCGGTGCCAGAACACACGCACACACAGGCTGCTTGGTGCAGGAACACACACACACACAGGCTGCTCGGTGCAGGAACACATACACACACAGGCTGCTCGGTGCCGGAACACACGCACACACAGGCTGCTCGGTGCCGGAACACACGCACACACAGGCTGCTTGGTGCAGGAACACACACACACACAGGCTGCTTGGTGCAGGAAGGCACACACACAAGCTGCATGGTGCAGGAATACACACAGTTTGCTCAGTGCAGGAACATACACAAACACACACAGGCTGCTGATGCACTTTCAATTACAACAAGACGAGAGTAGAGAGTAATCAAGGCTTTATTACACAGAGATGTGTGGCCTACAGCTGCCGCAATGGCTGCAGTTCGGAGAGCACGCACATTTATACTCCGCCTACTGGGCGGAGCCAGCAGGCAGGACCCGTACCTGTAGTACAGGGACCTACCGTAATACCCTCGTATGCAGTGTAGTATATACAATACAACACAACAGTGGTGACTACCACATTCACCCCCTGTTAAAAATGAGTCCAGCAGGGGGGGGTGGAAAACTATCTACATGCAGGTTGTCATTAAAATTTCAGAGAAGGTTACAAATTTAGACGGTCGGGCGCCTTGATCCGTCGTTGAGAGCGTCGCAGTGCTGGTGGCGAGTCAGGCGTCGGCTCGGTCGTCGGTGACTCCGGGAGCGTGTCGACATCCTCTTCATCCCCAGGTGGGACCAAGGGCAGGACAGATTGTCCTGGAGCGGGGCTGTGGTGGGGTGCGCTGGGGGAAGAGAGGGTGGCGCCGGAGCAGGGAGGGGAGGGACCCAGCTGGTGCCAGGTCCCTGAGGGAAACTGTGTCTTGGCGGCCATCGGGGTACACTATGTAGGCGTACTGCGGGTTTGCGTGGAGTAGCTGTACCCTCTCAACCAACGGGTCCGCCTTTTGGAGCCGCATGTGCTTGCGGAGGAGAACGGGTCCTGGAGGTGTCAGCCACGTTGGAAGCTAAATCCCGGAGGTGGACTTCCTGGAGAAGGCAAAGAGACGTTCATGGGCGGTTTCGTTTGTCGCCGTGCACAGGAGCGACCGAATAAAGAACAAACAAAGAAATGTACAGCACAGGAACAGGCCCTTCGGCCCTCCAAGCCCGTGCCGACCATGCTGCCCGACTAAACTACAATCTTCTACACTTCCTGGGTCCGTATCCTTCTATTCCCATCCTATTCATATATTTGTCAAGATGCCCCTTAAATGTCCCTATCGTCCCTGCTTCCACTACCTCCTCCGGTAGCGAGTTCCAGGCACCCACTACCCTCTGCGTAAAAAACTTGCCTCGTACATCTACTCTAAACCTTGCCCTCTCACCTTAAACCTATGCCCCCTAGTAATTGACCCCTCTACCCTGGGGAAAAGCCTCTGACTATCCACTCTGTCTATGCCCCTCATAATTTTGTATACCTCTATCAGGTCTCCCCTCAACCTGCTTCGTTCCAGTGAGAACAAACCGAGTTTATTCAATCGCTCCTCATAGCTAATGCCCTCCATACCAGGCAACATTCTGGTAAATCTCTTCTGCACCCTCTCTAAAGCCTCCACATCCTTCTGGTAGTGTGGCGACCAGAATTGAACACTATACTCCAAGTGTGGCCTAACTAAGGTTCTATACAGCTGCAACATGACTTGCCAATTCTTATACTCAATGCCCCGGCCAATGAAGGCAAGCATGCCGTATGCCTTCTTGACTACCTTCTCCACCTGTGTTGCCCCTTTCAATGACCTGTGGACCTGTACTCCTAGATCTCTTCGACTTTCAATACTCTTGAGGGTTCTACCATTCACTGTATATTCCCTACCTGCATTAGACCTTCCAAAATGCATTACCTCACATTTGTCCGGATTAAACTCCATCTGCCATCTCTCCGCCCAAGTCTCCAGACAATCTAAATCCTGCTGTATCCTCCGACAGTCCTCATCGCTATCCGCAATTCCACCAACCGTTGTGTCGTCTGCAAACTTACTAATCAGACCAGTTACATTTTCCTCCAAATCATTTATATATACTACAAAGAGCAAAGGTCCCAGCACTGATCCCTGTGGAACACCACTGGTCACAGCCCTCCAATTAGAAAAGCATCCCTCCATTGCTACTCTCTGCCTTCTATGGCCTAGCCAGTTCTGTATCCACCTTGCCAGCTCACCCCTGATCCCGTGTGACTTCACCTTTTGTACTAGTCTACCATGAGGGACCTTGTCAAAGGCCTTACTGAAGTCCATAAAGACAACATCTACTGCCCTACCTGCATCAATCATCTTAGTGACCTCCTCGAAAAACTCTATCAAGTTAGTGAGACACGACCTCCCCTTCACAAAACCGTGCTGCCTCTCACTAATACGTCCATTTGCTTCCAAATGGGAGTAGATCCTGTCTCGAAGAATTCTCTCCAGTAATTTCCCTACCACTGAAGTAAGGCTCACCGGCCTGTAGTTCCCGGGATTATCCTTGCTACCCTTCTTAAACAGAGGAACAACATTGGCTATTCTCCAGTCCTCCGGGACATCCCCTGAAGACAGCGAGGATCCAAAGATTTCTGTCAAGGCCTCAGCAATTTCCTCTCCAGCCTCCTTCAGTATTCTGGGGTAGATCCCATCAGGCCCTGGGGACCTATCTACCTTAATATTTTTTAAGACACCCAACACCTCGTCTTTTTGGATCACAATGTGACCCAGGCTATCTACACCCCCTTCTCCAGACTCAACATCTACCAATTCCTTCTCTTTGGTGAATACTGATGCAAAGTATTCATTTAGTACCTCGCCCATTTCCTCTGGCTCCACACATAGATACCCTTGCCTATCCTTCAGTGGGCCAACCCTTTCCCTGGCTACCCTCTTGCTTTTTATGTACGTGTAAAAAGCCTTGGGATTTTCCTTAACCCTATTTGCCAATGACTTTTCGTGACCCCTTCTAGCCCTCCCGACTCCTTGCTTAAGTTCCTTCCTACTTTCCTTATATTCCACGCAGGCTTCGTCTGTTCCCAGCCTTTTAGCCCTGACAAATGCCTCCTTTTTCTTTTTGACGAGGCCTACAATATCACTCGTCATCCAAGGTTCCTGAAAATTGCCGTATTTATCTTTCTTCCTCACAGGAACATGCCGGTCCTGTATTCCTTTCAACTGCCACTTGAAAGCCTCCCACATGTCAGATGTTGATTTGCCCTCAAACATCCGCCCCCAATCTATGTTCTTCAGTTCCCGCCTAATATTGTTATAATTAGCCTTCCCCCAATTTGGCACATTCATCCTCGGACCACTCTTATCCTTGTCCACCAGTACTTTAAAATTTACTGAATTGTGGTCACTGTTACCGAAATGCTCCCCTACTGAAACATCTACCACCTGGCCGGGCTCATTCCCCAATACCAGGTCCAGTACCGCCCCTTCCCTAGTTGGACTGTCTACATATTGTTTTAAGAAGCCCTCCTGGATGCTCCTTACAAACTCCGCCCCGTCTAAACCCCTGGCACTAAGTGAGTCCCAGTCAATATTGGGGAAGTTGAAGTCTCCCATCACCACAACCCTGTTGTTTTTACTCTTTTCCAAAATCTGTCTACCTATCTGCTCCTCTATCTCCCGCTGGCTGTTGGGAGGCCTGTAGTATACCCCCAACATTGTGACTGCACCCTTCTTATTCCTGATCTCTACCCATATAGCCTCACTGCCCTCTGAGGTGTCCTCTCGCAGTACAGCTGTGATATTCTCCCGAACAAGTAGCGCAACTCCGCCTCCCTTTTTACATCCCCCTCTATCCCGCCTGAAACATCTAAATCCTGGAACGTTTAGCTGCCAATCCTGCCCTTCCCTCAACCAGGTCTCTGTAATGGCAACAACATCATAGTTCCAAGTACTAATCCAAGCTCTAAGTTCATCTGCCTTACCCGTAATGCTCCTTGCATTAAAACATATGCACTTCAGGCCACCATACCCGCTGTGTTCAGCAACTTCTCCCTGTCTGCTCTGCCTCAGAGCCACACTGTCCCTATTCCCTAGTTCTCCCTCAATGCTCTCAGCTTCTGACCTATTGCTCCCGTGCCCACCCCCCTGCCATACTAGTTTAAACCCTCCCGTGTGACACTAGCAAACCTCGCGGCCAGGATATTTATGCCTCTCCGGTTTAGATGCAACCCGTCCTTCTTATACAGGTCACACCTGCCCCGGAAGAGCTCCCAGTGGTCCAGATAATGGAAACCCTCCCTCCTACACCAGCTGTTTAGCCACGTGTTTAGCTGCTCTATCTTCCTATTTCTAGCCTCACTGGCACGTGGCACAGGGAGTAATCCCGAGATTACAACCCTCGCGGTCCTGTCTTTTAACTTTCTGCCTAGCTCCCTGAACTCCTGCTGCAGGACCTCATGCCCCTTCCTGCCTATGTCGTTATTACCAATATGTACAACGACCTCTGCCTGTTTGCCCTCCCCCTTCAGGATGCCCTCTATCCTTTCGGAGACATCCTGGACCCTGGCACCAGGGAGGCAACATACCATCCTGGAGTCTCTTTCACGTCCACAGAAGCACCTATCTGTGCCCCTGACTATAGAGTCCCCTATTACTATTACCCTTCTGTGCTTTGACCCTCCCTTCTGACCATCAGAGCCAGCCGTGGTGCCACTGCTCTGGCTGCTGCTGTTTTCCCCTGATAGGCTATCCCCCCCGACAGTATCCAAAGGGGTATATCTGTTCGAGAGGGGGACAACCACAGGGGATTCCTGCACTGACTGCCTGCCCTTTCTGGTGGTCACCCATTTCTCTGCCTGCACCTTGGGTGTGACCACATTTACATAACTGCGATCTATGACGCTTTCCGCCACCTGAATGGAGTGAAGTGCGTCGGGGAGGACCTCCTGCCAGTGGGAGGCCGGGAGATTTCTGGACCATAGGGCCAGCTGGACGGCCTACCAGACTGTCCCATTCCCCCGCTCCACCTGCCCGTTTCCCCGGGGGTTGTAACTCGTCGTCCTGCTCGAGGCAATGCCCCTGGTGAGCAGGTACAGGCGCTGCTCATCCCTCATAAATGAGGATCCCCGGTCGCTGTGGACATAGGCGGGGAAACCGAACAGAGCGAAGGTGGTGTTGAGGGCTTTGATGGCGGTCGCAGACGTCATATCGGGGCATGGGATGGCGAAGGGGAATCTGGAATATTCGTCGACCACATTGAGAAAATACGTGTTGCGGTCGGTGGAGGGGAGGGGCTGAGTCCACGCTGAGGCGTTCAAAGGGACGGGAGGCCTTCACCAGGCGCGTACGGTCTGGCCAGTCGAAGTGCTGTTTACACTCCGCGCAGACCTGGCAGTCTCTGGTGATAGCCCTGACTTCCTCGCTGGTGTAGGGCAGATTGCGGGCCTTAATGAAGTGATAAAAGTGGGTGACCCCTGGATGACAGAGATCGTCATAGAACATAGAACATAGAACAATACAGCGCAGTACAGGCCCTTCGGCCCACGATGTTGCACCGAAACAAAAGCCATCTAACCTACACTATACCATTATCATCCATATGTTTATCCAATAAATTTTTAAATGCCCTTAATGTTGGCGAGTTCACTACTGTAGCAGGTAGGGCATTCCACGGCCTCACTACTCTTTGCGTAAAGAACCTACCCCTGACCTCTGTCCTATATCTATTACCCCTCAGTTTAAGGCTATGTCCCCTCGTGCTAGCCATTTCCATCCGCGGGAGAAGGCTCTCACTGTCCACCCTATCTAACCCTCTGATCATTTTGTATGCCTCTATTAAGTCTCCTCTTAACCTTCTTCTCTCTAACGAAAACAACCTCAAGTCCATCAGCCTTTCCTCATAAGATTTTCCCTCCATACCAGGCAACATCCTGGTAAATCTCCTCTGCACCCGTTCCAAAGCCTCCACATCCTTCCTATAATGCGGTGACCAGAACTGTACGCAATACTCCAAATGCGGCCGTACCAGAGTTCTGTACAGCTGCAACATGACCTCCTGACTCCGGAACTCAATCCCTCTACCAATAAAGGCCAACACTCCATAGGCCTTCTTCACCACCCTATCAACCTGGGTGGCAACTTTCAGGGATCTATGTACATGGACACCTAGATCCCTCTGCTCATCCACACTTTCAAGAACTTTTCCATTAGCCACATATTCCACATTCCTGTTTTTCCTTCCAAAGTGAATCACCTCACACTTCTCTACATTAAACTCCATTTGCCACCTCTCAGCCCAGCACTGCAGCTTATCTATATCCCTCTGTAATCTGCTACTTCCTTCCTCACTATCGACAACACCACCGACTTTAGTATCGTCTGCAAATTTACTCACCCACCCTTCTGCGCCTTCCTCTAGGTCATTGATAAAAATGACAAACAGCAACGGCCCCAGAACAGATCCTTGTGGTACTCCACTTGTGACAGAACTCCATTCTGAACATTTCCCATCAACCACCACCCTCTGTCTTCTTTCAGCTAGCCAATTTCTGATCCACATCTCTAAATCACCCTCAATCCCCAGCCTCCGTATTTTCTGCAATAGCCTACCGTGGGGAACCTTATCAAACGCTTTGCTGAAATCCATATACACCACATCAACTGCTCTACCCTCGTCTACCTGTTCAGTCACCTTCTCAAAGAACTCGATAAGGTTTGTGAGGCATGACCTACCCTTCACAAAGCCATGCTGACTATCCCTGATCATATTATTCCTATCTAGATGATTATAAATCTTGTCTCTTATAATGCCCTCCAAGACTTTACCCACTACAGACGTGAGGCTCACCGGTCTATAGTTGCCGGGGTTGTCTCTGCTCCCCTTTTTGAACAAAGGGACCACATTTGCTATCCTCCAGTCCTCTGGCACTATTCCTGTATCCAATGATGACATAAAAATCAAAGCCAATGGTCCAGCAATCTCTTCCCTGGCCTCCCAGAGAATCCTAGGATAAATCCCATCAGGCCCCGGGGACTTATCTATTTTCAGCCTGTCCAGAATTGCCAACACCTCTTCCCTACTTACCTCAATGCCATCTAATCTATTTACCCGGAGCTCAGCATTCTCCTCCACAACACTATCTTTTTCCTGAGTGAATACTGACGAAAAATATTCATTTAGTATCTCGCCTATCTCTTCAGACTCTACACACAACTTCCCATCCCTGTCCTTGACTGGTCCTACTCTGTCCCTAGTCATTCGCTTATTCCTGACATACCTATAGAAAGCTTTTGGGTTTTCCTTGATCCTTCCTGCCAAATACTTCTCATGTCCCCTCCTTGCTCGTCTTAGCTCTCTCTTTAGATCCTTCCTCGCTACCTTGTAACTATCCATCGCCCCAACTGAAACTTCACACTTCATCTTCACATAGGCCTCCTTCTTCCTCTTAACAAGAGATTCCACTTCTTTGGTAAACCACGGTTCCCTCGCTCGGCACCTTCCTCCCTGCCTGACCGTACATACTTATCAAGAACACGCAAGAGCTGATCCTTGAACAAGCTCCACTTATCCAGTGTGTCCAAAACTTGCAGCCTACTTCTCCACCTTATCCCCCCCAAGTCACGTCTAATGGCATCATAATTTCCCTTCCCCCAGCTATAACTCTTGCGCTGCGGTGTATACTTATCCCTTTCCATCCTTAACGTAAACGTCACCGAATTGTGGTCACTGTCCCCAAAGTGCTCACCTACCTCCAAATCCAACACCTGGCCTGGTTCATTACCCAAAACCAAATCCAATGTGGCCTCACCTCTTGTTGGCCTGTCAACAAACTGTGTCAGGAAACCCTCCTGCACACACTGAACAAAAAACGACCCATCTAATGTACTCGAACTATATCTTTTCCAGTCAATATTTGGAAAGTTAAAGTCTCCCATAATAACTACCCTGTTACTTTCGCTCATATCCAGGATCATCTTCGCCATCCTTTCCTCTACATCCCTAGAACTATTTGGAGGCCTATAGAAAACTCCCAACAGGGTGACCTCTCCTTTCCTGTTTCTAACCTCAGCCCATACTACCTCGGAAGATGAGTCCCCATCTAGCATCCTCTCCGCCACCGTAATACTGCTCTTGACTAGCAGCGCCACACCTCCCCCTCTTTTGCCTCCTTCCCTGAGCTTACTAAAACACCTAAACCCCGGAACCTGCAACATCCATTCCTGTCCCTGCTCTATCCACGTCTCCGAAATGGCAACAACATCGAAGTCCCAGGGTCCGGAGTCGGTCCACTTCTGCGCTGGCACATGTACCTCGGGACAGGGCATTGGGGGGCTCGTTGAGCTTCCCCAGGCGATACAAAATCTCGTAATTAAAGGAGGAGAGCTCGATCCCCCACCGCAAGATCTTATCATTTTTGATCTTACCCCGCTGTGTGTTTCATAGAATTTACAGTGCAGAAGGAGGCCATTTGGCCCATCGAGTCTGCACCGACTCTTGGAAAGAGCACCCTACCCAAGGTCAACGGCTCCACCTTATCCCCATAACCCAGTAACCCCACCCAACACTAAGGGCAATTTTGGACACTAAGGGCAATTTATCATGGCCAATTCACCTAACCTGCACATCTTTGGACTGTGGGAGGAAACCGGAGCACCCGGAGGAAACCCACGCACACACGGGGAGGATGTGCAGCCTCCGCACAGCCAGTGACTCAAGCCGGAATCGAACCTGGGACCCTGGAGCTGTGAAGCAATTGTGCTATCCACAATGCTACCGTGCTGCCCGGTTGTTAAACATGAAGGCAACCGATCGTTGGTCTGTGAGGAGAGTGAATCTCCTGCCAGCCATGTAATGCCTCCAGTGCCGCACAGCTTCAACGATAGCCTGGGCCTCGTTTTCGACAGGGGAGTGCTGAATTTTGGAGGCACGGAGGGTGCGGGAAAAGAATGCCATGGGCCTGCCTGCCTGGTTGAGGGTGGCGGCCAGGGCGACGTCTGATGCATCGCTCTCGACTTGGAAGGAGAGCATCTCATCGACCACGTGCATCGCGGCCTTGGTGATGTCAGCCTTGATACGGTTGAAGGCCTGGTGAGCTTCGGCCGTCAGTGGGAAACCGGTGGAGTGGATGAGTGGGCGGGCCTTGTTCGCATAGTTAGGGACCCACTGGGCGTAGTACGAAAAGAACCCCAGGCATCGTTTGAGGGCCTTGGGGCAGGGGGGAAGGAGGAGATCCATGAGCGGACGCATGCGATCAGGGTCGGGCCTTAGAACTCCGTTCTGAACCACATAGCCGAGGATGGCTAATCGGTTCGTGCTGAACACACTTCTCCTTGTTGTAGGTTAGGTTGAGGAGTTTGGCGGTGTGGAGAAATTTGGAAATGTTAGCGTCGTGGTCCTGCTGGTCGTGGCCACAGATGGTGACGTTATCCAGGTACGGGAAAGTGGCCCGCAGCCCGTACCGGTCAACCGTTCGGTCCATCTCCCATTGGAAGACCGAGACCCCGTTAGTGACGCTGAAGGGAACCCTAAGGAAATGGTAAAGGCGGCCGTCCGCTTCAATCGCAGTGTACGGGCGGTCTGCCTTGCGAATGGGGAGCTGGTGGTAGGCAGATTTCAGGTCCACTGTCGAGAAGACCCGGTACTGTGCAATGTGATTGACCATATCAGATATGCGTGGGAGGGGGTATGCGTCGAGCTGCGAGTACCGATTTATGGTCTGACTGTATTCAACGACCATCCTGTTTTTCTCCCCCGTTTTCACCATTACCACTTGGGCTCTCCAGGGGCTGTTGCTGGCCTCGATGATACCTTCCCACAGCAGCCGCTGGACCTCAGACCTGATGAAGGTCCTGTCCTGAGTGCTGTACCGTCTGCTCCTGGTGGCGACGGGTTTGCAATCCGGGGTGAGGTTTGCAAACAGAGAAGGCGGGTCGACCTTAAGGGTCGTGATGCCGCAAACAGTAAGGGATGGTAGGGGCCCGCCAAATTTCAGAGGTTGCACTGGAAGTCCAGGCCGAGTACCAAGGCAGCGCAGAGGTTGGGGAGGACGCAGAGCCGGAAGCCGCTGAACTCTACGCCCTGGATGGTGAAGGTGGCGATGCAGTACCCCCAGATCGCCACGGAGTGGGATCCGGAGGCCAGGGAGATTCTTTGGTAAATGGGGTGTACCGCAAGGGAGCAGCGCCTTACCGTATCGGGGTGGTTGAAGCTCTCAGTGCTCCCGGAGTCCAGAAGGCAGGATATCTCATGCCCGTCGACCTTCACCTTTGTCGACGCGGTCGTGAGGTTGTGCGGTCGGGACTGGTCGATCGTGACAGAGGCAAGACGCGGCTGGTCGGCGGCAGTTGCAGGCGATGAGCGGCCCGTTGAGGTGCCCGATGGGCAGGGGTACTGAGACGGGGATGATGGCGGCGCCCATGGGCCGCACGTGTTGTGAGGGGAGCAAGATGGCAGCGCCCACGGGCCGCACGTGGTGTGAGGGGAGCAAGATAGCAGCGCCCACGGGCCGCACGTGGTGTGAGGGGAGCAAGATGGCAGCGCCCACAGGCCGCACGTGGTGTGAGGGGAGCAAGATGGCAGCACCCACGGGCCGCACGTGGTGTGAGGGGAGCAAGATGGCAGCGCCCACAGGCCGCACGTGTTGTGAGGGGAGCAAGATGGCGGTACCCACGGGCCGCACGTGGTGTGAGGGGAGCAAGATGGCGACGCCCACGGGCCGCACGTGGTGTGAGGGGAGCAAGATGGCCGTGCCCACGGGCCGCACGTGGTCTGAGAGAGGAAGATGGCAGCGCCCACGGGCCGCACGTGGTGTGAGAGAGGAAGATGCCGGCGCCCACTAGCCGCACGCGGGGGGTGCAGGGACAATAGCAGCGATTGAGTGGGTCTGGCACACTGCAGCGAAATGTCCTTTCTTCCCGCAGGCCTTGCAGAGCGCGCTCCGCGCCGGGCAGCACTGCTGGTGGTGTTTTGTCTGTCCGCAGAAGTAGCACTTGGGTCCCCCGGGGTTGGTTGGCTGCCGCGCGGCGCAGTCCTGGGGTTGGCTGGGGGCAGTCGCTGATGGGGTCCACGGTGGGGTGTTCACTGGCAGGGTCCACGATGCCCAGGAGGGGTGGGCCATGCGGTCGGGGGTATACACCTGTACATTGTGTGAGGCGACTGTGAGCGAGAGCACTAGTTTCTTGGTCGCCGCGAGATCAAGCGTAGCCCCTTCTGAGAGGCGCTGGCGGATGTAGGCCGACCCTATGCCCGTAATGAATGCGACGAGACAACAGTAGAGAGTAAGCGAGGCTTTATTACACAGAGATGTGTGGCCTCCTACAGCTGCTGCCGAAATGGCTGCAGTTCGGAAAGCACACACATTTATACTCCGCCTACTGGGCGGAGCCAGCAGGCAGGGATCTACCCCCGTACCTGGAGTACAGGGGCCTTACCGTAATACCCTCGTATGCAGTGCAGTATATACAATATAATACAACAGTGGTGACTACCACAGCTGCTTGGTGCAGGAACACACACACACACAGGCTGCTTGGTGCAGGAACACACACACATACAGGCTGCTCAGTGCAGGAACACACACACACACAGGCTGCTTGGTGCAGGAACACACACACATACAGGCTGCTCGGTGCAGGAACTCACACATACACAGACTGCTCGGTGCGGGAACATACACACACACTGATGCACGATCAATTACACTCAAGACAAAGTGATTTCATAACTGAAGGCTTTAATCTACTAGAACCTGTTCCCCAGCAGCTTCGGTACAGAAAGTGAAGGCTGTTGTGATAGCACCGTTTCTTATACTCCGCCTGTCAGGGCGGAGCTACGTATCAACAGCCAATGGTAAACTCCTGGGTTTAGCCAATGGTCATCAGCCTCTCAGGTACCGCAATACCTGGTACTACCACATTCACCCCCTGTTAAAAAAGAGTCCGGCGGGGGTGGTGGCCAGTGGTAACAGTCGCCTTTAACATGGTATGATCAGGTATGGAGGTACCGTGCTGTCGAGAATATTTACAAAGTGTTCGTTCACAGTTAAAGTTACAGCGAGCCAATCAGTCGATCGGGTGGCCTGGTCGTCCTTCTGGAGCGTCTGGGCTTCGGTGGTGATTCTGGTGGGGGTCCCAGTGGTTGCGACTCCGGGAGCCTGGTTTCGGACTCCCTGGCAGCTTCATCACCCCAAGGCGGCGCTGTTGGGGCAAACGGTTGACATGGGGGGGAGGGGGGGGGCGCCTGTAGGGGGCGTCAGTGGGTGGGCGGGCCTAGGCAGGAGCGGCGGGAGTACCGACCCTCCAGTGAGGTGCTGTGGGGGGGAGGGGGTTAATGGTTCGGGTACGCGTGGGGTTCCGGCGGGCGCCAGGTCCCGAAGGGAGACTGTATCTTGCTGGCCGTCAGGGAACGCCACTTAAGCGTACTGGGGGTTAGCGTGCAGCAGGTGGACCCTCTCGACCAACGGATTGAATTGTGCGCCCGCACCTGCTTCCGATGCAGGATGGGTCCGGGTGTCGCTAGCCAGGTTGGGAGCAAGGTCCCGGAGGAGGACTTCCTGGGGAAAACAAGGAGACGTTCATGAGGTGTTTGATTTGTGGTTGTACAGAGCAGCGATGGATGGCGTGGAGGGCCACTGGGAGGATTTCTTGCCAGCGGGAGACTGGGAGATTCCTGAACCCTAGGGCTAGTAGAACAGTCTTCCAGACCGTTCCGTTCTCCCTCTCCACCTGTCCGTTTCCCCGGGGGGTGTAACTGGCCGTCCTGCTCGAGGCAATGCCCTTGCTGAGCAGGAATTGACACAGTTCGTCGCTCATAAAGGAGGACCCCCTATTACTGTGTATGTACGCAGGGAAACCGAACAGTGTAAAGTTACCCTGGAGGGCCTTGATGACGGTGGTTGTGTTCATGTCTGGGCAGGGGATGGCGAATGGGAACCATCCCGCTCGGTGCGGGAACAAACGCACGCGCACACATACACACAGGCTGCTCAGTGCGGGAACACACACATATACAGGTTGCTCAGTGCGGGAACACAGACACAGGTTGCTCGGTGCAGGAACACACAAACCATCTCATCCCATCCTCCCTCAAAAAAAACCTTTCCACACACCGACTAGAAGAGGAGGACGATCCAGGCTGAAAGGCAACCCGCTTCCCACTCCAATCTTTGTACGAATTCTGCCAGGGTCAGCTCGACCAGTGTGCACCACTAGAGGGGAATGCAAGGTCTGTGCTGGTTAAACCCAGCTCCTTAGCTCTGTCCTGGTTTTCTTCATATAAATCACTTAAACCTGGATGTCTGATCCATTGAATCCTTACATGCAGAAGAAGGTCATTCAGTCCATCGAGTCTTCACCGACCATCGGAAACAGCAACGCACCTAGGCCCACTTCCCCACCCTAGCCTGGTTACCCTGGTGCAATGATCATGGTCAATTCACAGTTTGTCCCCACTATAATTATGATTCCCAATTCTGGGCACCCAAAGGATGTGAGGGAGAGGGTTAAGAGGGTGAGATTATGGACCTGGAAACAGGAGAAGCGCCAGTGTCTACCTTTTCTCTCGCCCTGGCTCTGTGCTCCACTACAGTATAAAAAAGATGCATAGATCAAGTCATCAGTGCAATCTGGAGTGCAATTAAGCAGATTTTGCTAATCCACGAACAAAAATAATGCATCTCAAAGTGGTTCGTAGACAATGATCTAGTATTGAATGTATCCTGTTCTTACAGTATCCAACTGTACACAAAGCACCAGGAATAACAGATAAGATCTGTACCAGTGATTTGCTTTTGCTCTGGTAATGCTGGGAGAAATCCATGCATTTTATTAATAATAGAACCACTAGACAGAAAGATCTCAAGCTTGAAAACGCGATCAAAATGTACCGTTTGCATCAATTATCAAAAAGTCAGTATAATGAAATTTTTCTCCGAGAAAAGGGCGCGATAACGAACCTCAAGGTAGAATGTGTTAAGGCAGTGTCCCAGATGGAAAAGATGTGCGTTGCAGACGGCAGCCATCTTGCACATGCGCTTTCTAATCCGACACATGCTCACTTCTCAAAAAGATGCGAGATGGATGAAGGCCGATCTGCGCATGCGCAAAGAAGTTTTGTGTGTGATGACGTATACATGATGACGTGTGGAAGGTGTAGAAACGCCCAACCTCAGAAAAAATGTCCAGCTCAAGGAATCATTTGCTCACAATGTGGCATACACAACCACTTCGCTGCTCAGTGCAGATCCACTCTCAAATTTAAATCTTCAAATTTAAATTCAAAACAGATTAATGTTAGAAGTGTGGATACAAAGGAAGAAGGTTTTCAAGAAAAAAATTCCAACGATTTAGATGCTTATTCTTTGGAAGACTCATTCTTCGTAGTCATCGTTGAGAAGTATGATGGAACCACAGAAGTCTCATCTCCTCACTCTATCAACACTGATACGGAATGGAACACAGTACTTCAAGTTACTAATTCTCCAATCAATTTTAAGCTTGATACTGGCGCTTCTCAAATTTGCTCAATAGGCTTGACTTCTCAAAGCTGAAGCAAACTCCGAAGGTCAATAAATCGACTTGTCAATTGCGAGACTACAATGGCAATGCCATCACCTCAGTGGGATCTTGCTAATTGTTAGTTACCAATCATGACACAACGATATCTCTAAGATTTGAGATTGTTGATTCAGACAAATCTTCACTCTTAGGTGCACAACCCTGCAAGGATCTACACCGAATTCAGAGGATTTATAGTGCGAGTTCATCTCAACCACCGATTCAAGACGACTTTCAAGGGATTCTGGATCATTTTCCGGACGTCTTCGAAGGCATGGGTACTCTTCCCTACCGATACAAAATTCAGTTATGACCGGATACCAAACCTGTGGTACACCCGCCGAGAAGAGTTCCTGCACCACTTTGAGAGAGATTGAAGCTTGAATTTGCCAGATTACAAAATCAAGGCATTATATCGAGAATCACAGAACCGACTGACTGGGTCAGTTCCATGGTTTGTGTAAAGAAACCTTCTGGTGATTTGAGGATATGCATCAACCCTAAAGATCTTTATAAGAATATTGAGAGAGAGCACTTTCCCAAACCCAAGAGAGAAGAAATCGCTAGCGAAATGGCTAACGCTAAAATGTTTTCCAAACTGGATGCCTCCAGAGGATTTTGGCAAATGCAGCTAGACAAATTCAGTAGAAAGTGATGTACTTTCAACACGCCTTTTGGCAGGTACTGTTTTAACAGGATGCCATTTGGAATTATCTCAGCATCAGAGATTTCTCATCGTGTGATGGACAGATGACTGAATGTATTAAAGATTTACGTGTGTATGTGGATGATATAATCGTATGGTCATCTACAAGAGAAGAACACAATTCAAGATTATTATGTATTTCAAAAAGTACATAAGTTTGGTTTGATTAGAACCAAATGTAGTTTTGGTATATCGACTCAGAAGTTCCTTGGAGACCCGATTTCAGAACATGGTGTGTGACCTGACAACGACAAGATTAGCCATACAACGAATGAAAATCCCAGAGGACAAAAAGGCCTTTTTAAGGTTTTTAGCTGTTGTGACTTTTCTAGGAAAGTTCATTCCCAATCTCTCGTCCAGAACTACTGCTCTCAGAAATCTCATCAAGAAGTCTACCACGTTTGATTGGACTGACGCTCATCAAAAGGAATGGCTCGATTTAATGTCTCAGCTGACGACTGCTCCTCTTCTTTCGTTCTTTTACCAGACAGAGAACCAAAGATATCGACTGATGTGAGTCAGAGCGGAATAGGAGCTGTTTTGTTCCAGCAAGATGACAATTCGTTATGGTTACAAGTTGCCTATGCTTCCAGAGCAATGACAGCAACTGAACAAGGGTATGCACAAATTGAGAAGCAATGCTTGGGTTTACTGACAGGTGTTTTAAAGTTTCATGATTATGTTTATGGTCTTCCCACCTTTACAGTTGAAAGTGACCACAGACCACTTGTCTATATCATACAAAAGGATCTAAATGATATGACACCAAGATTACAGATGATCTTGATGAAGCTTCGTAGATATGATTTCAGACTTATATATCCTCCAGGCAAGGACTTGTTAATTGGTGATGTTTTATCATGCTCAATTAATTCAGAAGAAGAAACTCGTGAATTTATACAGCACATAGAAGCTCAAGTGCAACTTTGAACTGAAACTCTTCCTGCTTCAGACGTGAAACTGAACCTCATCCGTGAAGAAACCAAAAAGGATTCAATGCTTCAAAGAGTCATAGACCATCTCAACAAAGGTTGGCCAAAAGTGCATTGCTCCAAGTTCAGGAATATACAAACAGAATTAACAGTTGTGGATGGATTGTAACTTCGACCTGATCGGATAGTCTCTCTGACCCATGATTCTCAACCAGATACATGAAGGTCACCTTGGCATTGAAAAGTGCAAGAGAAGAGCAAGACAAGCTGTGTATTGGCCAACTATCAATCGAGGCATCACTGATATGATACTTGGATGCAAAACATGAAAGAAATTTCAACAGCACAATGAAAGGAAAAACTTCAACAGCATGCATTGGAGATGGTCGAAAGTAGGGATTGATTTGTGTCATTGCAATGTTTGTGATTATGCATTAATAATAGAGTACTTTTCGAATTATCCAGAAGTCATCAAGTTGTCAGATCTCACATCCAGATCTGTTAAAAAAGCGACAAAGGAAATTTTTGCCAGACATGGTATTCCACTGTTATGTCTGACAACGGGTGGTGCTTTGATAGTCATGAATGGGCTGAATTCTCCCGAGAATACAACTTTGCTCACATCACTTCAAGTCTGCACTACCCTCAATCAAATGGTAAAGTTGAGAAAGGAGTTCAGATCATGAAACAACTTCTTTACAAAACTTTTGATTTTCATGCAGACATGAATCCTGCGTTACTCAACTGTAGAGAAACTCAGCTTGCCACAGGTTTATCATCAGCACAATCGTTGATGAATAGGGAATTAAGGATTACTCTACCGTCCATTACACTACCTGATCCAGATCATCTACCTGTAATAAAAAGATGCAACATCAACGAGATAAACAACGACTGTACTATGATCGACATGCAAATACGCTGGAAACACTGCTTCCAGGTGACACGGTCAGGATCAAAATACCTGATGGAGGTTGGTCTGCCCCTGCAAAGGTTATTTGACAAGCAGCACCACGCT
Source organism: Scyliorhinus torazame (assembly GCF_047496885.1). Classification (NCBI taxonomy): domain Eukaryota; kingdom Metazoa; phylum Chordata; class Chondrichthyes; order Carcharhiniformes; family Scyliorhinidae; genus Scyliorhinus; species Scyliorhinus torazame. The sequence goes on along the minus strand of NC_092719.1, from coordinate 67,847,069 downwards.
CCTATGACATTCAAACAGCTGATGGATCAATTGTTCTCAGCAATCGACGAGTACTTTTGAAACTCAAATAGCGCAATAACATCTTTCCAGATTTACAACTACGTGAAAGTATTTTCAATGATACAATCTTCCAAAGTTCATGCAGATTCAGAGGACAGTAAAAACTTCTGAGTCTCCTCTTCGTAGTTTAAGAAGGTTAACCAGGAAAAGAAGGAAACCGGACAGACTCAATTTGTGAATCGTACCTGTTGAACATTTTCGTTATTGATTTTTCACTACATGGCAAAGTCATATACTTATAATGTATTGTATTAATATTATACATTTTTTCCTTTTGTAAATAGAAAAGAAATGTTAAAAATAGGGGGATGTAATGTTATGTATATAGTCAGGTTAGTGAATGGTTAATTATTACATCTCTGTGTAATTCAAACACTAAAGGGCACCACTACTTCTCTGTACATAAATCAGACCTCAGGGAATGCTGGGTAGTGTTAGTGAAGGAGAAAGCAAGAGAACAGCACTAGGAGAAGAGTAGGTTAGATAGAATTAACACAAGATTAGATCATAGTATTATTGGTGACTATTTAGATTATTGATAACTGCTATATAGATTCAATATTACTTTCTTATTAACTATAGCTCAGTAGAGTGTTTGAACTTTATTCAATTAATCGTTATACAATAAATTAGTTTTGTTTCAATCTAATGATTGGGGGATTCTTTGTCATCAACACAATGGACCATTCTGGAAGAACACAATATATTACTACCAAGGGTAACATAACAGTTAAGACTTGTTTAATAATAGATTCTAGCATGTTCCCAATAACTTATGTCAGGTTGTATGATCTACACGTACCTGTTTCTCTCTCTCTTTCTTGATTAATGTTAGATTTGCCAACTTCTCATCCAGTACATTCTAGAATCTGGGGAATTGTGGAAAATCATAACCAGCCTTTCCACTATCTCTGCATCCATCATTCAAGTGGATTGGCCATGATAAATTGCCCTTAGTGTTCAAAATTGCACTTGGTGCTGGGTGGGGTTACTGGGTTATGGGGATAGGGTGGAAGTGTGGGCTTGGGTAGGGTGCTCTTTCCAAGAGCCGGTGTAGACTCGATGGGCCGAATGGCCTCCTTCTGCACTGTAAATTCTATGATTCTATGGGCCTATGAAGTCCTGGGGATTTGTCAATTTTTGGGCCCTTAATTTGCCGCAGGACTATTTGTAAATGGAGTACATGCTGCACAAAGCAGGGGTACATTTCACTCTTCATGCTGACCAATAGTCTCTGAACGGTTAAGAAAATAAAGTGAGGTGGGAAACTTTGTAATCCCCCCACTCCTCAAATCTTTCAGAATCTGCACGAGTTCCTTCGGATCATTGCAAAGCAAAGGGAAATTTGGCTCCTCTGGTTACATGCTTCTTTCTACGCCTGCTTTTCACACCTTGAATCGACATGTGGTCTCTTAAAAAAAATTCACTTCTCTCGCAACTTCTTCAAACTTGTCATCAGCTGGCCGATTATAATTGCTGCAAGCCAACAGCAACCTAATCAGATTCTTTGGGGATGGGTTTTCAAATTGGGGATAGGAACCCTTCGCCCAGATAATATAAAATGCCCTGACTAAACCCAAAGTGCGTTTGCTGCTCATATAGGAGAGGTTGGTTAGCTCAGTTGGCTGGTTCGTGATACAGAGCAATGCTAACAGTGGAGGTTCAATTCCCGTACCAGCTGAGGTTTCCATGAAGCCTGCTCAACCTTATCCCTCACCTGAGGTGTGGTGACCCTCAGGTTAAATCATCACAAATCAGTTCTCTCTGTCTCAATGGGGAGAGCAGCCTATGGTCCTCCGGGACTATGGCAACTTTCATTACTGGTGACGGGTGTTCCCAGGAGGCAGAGGGAGCAGGCAGCCAGAATGGGATCTGGTAAACTGCCTTGCTGAAGAGAAATGGCGGCACCTTGGAGGGTCAGCAGCCCATCTGAGCACCGAAAGGTCGAATGAAAGATATGGGGCGGGATTCTCCACTCCCGCGCCGAAGTGCCCACGATCCCGACCGATTCAGGCCCCGACAATGGGCTAGGATCGGGGCCGCGTCATCTACTGCGCCAGGCCTTGTTGTCGCGTAAAGGCGGCGCCGCATAGATGACGCGGTCGGCGCCGCATAACTGGCGTCACCCGCGCATGCACGGGTTGGCCGGTGCCAACCCGCGCATGCGTGGTTGCCGTCCTCTCTGAGTCCGCCCCGCAAGAAGATGGCGGACGGAACTTGCGGGGCCGCGGAAGGAAGGAGGTCCTCCTTCAGAGAGGACGGCCCAACGATCGGTGGGCACTGCTCAGTGAGATTAACAGGCCACTTCCCCTAATTATCTTAGCAAAGAGTTTATTGTTTTCGAAGACTTGCAGCTGTTAAGTGCATAAGCCATCCTTTCTCAATGCCATAAAGCAGAGAGTAACTCTCTGATGCAGTGCAATTTGGAGTAAGAAAATATAAGTGTCAGAAGTACAGGAGGTGGAGATTACAATCAGCAAAGTTCACATATAAATGTGAGATTCATTCAAAGCAGTCCTAGGGGCCTATTTTAATATTGAATTTAAAATAAACACATTATTGCCTCTAAAACAGTTCCCACAGGAAAATAGTATAAATGTGTTCAGTGTTTCAATGTGAATCTAAGCCAATTCAAATTTTCATCCGATGTTATACTGCACCATTTCAAATGTCTTGGGTCAAGAAGACACAAAAAGTTAATACCAACCTGCTTACGGTATTACTTATTCATTGATTTTTCGTTTGTAGGACAGGGATATTAATGGTAGAATTAAAACATTGTTCCACTTTAGAAATCCAGGCATGGGGCAATCATTCTCTTGCCATAGTTAAGTGCAGCAAAAATCTCCCTTTAAGCAACTTCAGTAAGAATTGCAACATTTTATTGCTTTCCATTTCTTAAATATTTAGGAGTGAAATGCTAAATTGCGTGTGTTGGCTGAATTTCCCTTTAGTCTTTGCGGTTCTCCATTTTAAGTCGGGAAGTGGTCACCCCAGGTGGCTACATGAGTGAGATCAGACCAGAGTGGGATTGGGGGAGACGGATCAGACTGGAAAGGGGGTGGTGGTCAGATCAGACCAGAGAGGTGGGGAGGGTTCTCTGGAGAAAGTTCCCTATACTTATTTAATGCAGTATTTATACAACCAGCTGAGAGAGACCTTCATCCCACGACTTCGGGCTGCACTGAAGTCCAATTTTCAGAGACGAACAGATAATGTGCTACCACATTGAATAACTGAATTTCGGCCTGGATTCTCCGACCATGTCCGTTGCCGCTGCAAGTGAGAACGGAGGATTTGGCGCCCCAGCCAAAACTCCATTCACTTTCAGCCGGACTGGAGAATCGTAGCTGGATAGGAACACAGGAGCAGGCCATGAAGCCCTTCGTGCCTATTTCATCTTTAACATCATGACTGATATGGTGGTCTCAATTCCACTTTCCTGCCTGCTTCCCCCCCCCGCCCCACCCCCACACGCACATATATACACGCACACACACAACATACAACTCACTTGCCTAACAAAAATCCCTCTACCTCTGCCTTGTCTTTCCAATTCAGGTTTAATTCTAGAATAAGTAGTTTTAGCTGAAATAAAAGTAGGAAGTTCCATAATAAAAATAGAAAATTCATGGCGCTGAGGACCCAGGATCGATCCCAGCCCCGGGTCACTGTCCATGTGGAGTTTGAACATTCTCCTCATGTCTGCATGGGTCTCACCTCCACAACCCAACGATGTGCAGAGTAGGTGGATTGGCCACCTAAATTGCCCCTTAATTGGAAAAAAATATATAAAAAATAAAAACAGGAAATGCTGAATAAACGCAGCAGATCTGGCAGCATCTGTGAAGAGAGAAACAGAGTTAATGTTTTGAGTCCGTATGACTTCTTCAGGGCTGAAGAGGGGGAGAAATGTGATGGGTTTTATACTGTTGAAGAGGGGGAGGAGCAAAATAGAATGGATACTGAGTGTTTATGGCTGTGTTAAAGACTAAACAAGGTGCTAATGGGGGCGTAAGGGGAAGAGAGCAGAATGCATTAATACAGAACAAGTTTCAGCGCTGTGAAAGCAAATCACAAACACAGGAGGCTGTGAGGATTGGGGAAAAGGGATTTAAAAAACCATTGAAAGAGATTTTAAAAAGATCAAAATAGAAGAGAGAGTTAATGGTCTGAATTTGTTGAACGCAACGTTAAGCCCAGAAGGCTGTTAAGTACCAAATTGGAAGATGAGGTGCTGCTCCTTCAGTTTGTGTTGAGCTTCACTGGAACATAATAGCAGGCCAAGGATGGACATGTGGACTTGAGTGAGAGGAAGGTGGTGAGTTGAAATGGCAAGTGACAGGAAGATCAGGGCCATGCATGTGGACTGAATGGAGGTATTCTAGTTTCTATGTTGTGCAAAGCAGTTATCCAGTCTCTATTTAGTCCTCCCAATTAGAAAGTGTAGATGTACAAAGGATTCTGGGTGTCCTTGTCCATAGGTCACTGGAGGCTAACATGTAGGTGCAGCAAGCTATTAGGAAGGCTAATGAAATGTTAGCCTTCAATCACAAGATTTGGGTACAGGAGTAGTGAGATCTTGCTTCATTGTATAGAAGCTTGGTTAGTTCGCACCTGGAGTACTGTGTGCAGTTTTGGTCCCCTTACCTCAAAAGGATATTATTGCCACCGAGGGAGTGCAATGAATGTTCACTATATTTATTCCGGTGATGGTGGGACATAAAAAGAAATTGGGGAAACTGGGCCTGTATTCTCTGGAGTTCTGAAGAATGAGAGAACTCATTGAAACCTACAAAATACTGAAAGGAATAGAGAGGGCAGAAGCAGAGAAGATATTTCCCTTTGTTGGGGAGTCTAGAACTAGGGGGCACAATATCACTTAGGAACAAGATGAGCAGAAATTTATTTATCAAGGTTTGTGAATCTTTGGAGTTCTTTACCCTAAAGGGTAGTGGAATCTCATTGGAGTATGTTTAAGGTAGAGATTGATAGATTTCTGATTAACAATAATGTCAAGGGGACTTCCGGTTGCGGCGATGACCAGCTAAGCCGCACGTTTCGGCACCTCCCGTTTCAACTGACTTTTGGGCTCTTATCGGGAGCCCCAACGGAAATCTTTTCACGTCCAAACCCAGTGTGAGGCGACAAAGGAAGGAGTCCCCCCAGGTGTGGATGGAAAGAAGCGATAGTAGTGGCCAGATTGCGGAGGATCCTCTGGAGCAGTGGCAGAGAAGAGAAGGGAGAAGCAAGATGGCGGCTGAGGGAGCCCAGATGGTATGGGACCCGGAACAGCAGGAGTTCCTCCGACGATGTGTGGAGAAGCTCAAGAAGGAGGTGCTGGCGCCAATGTTGCTGGCGATTGAGGGATTGAAGGAGACGCAAAAGACCCAGGCGATGGAGCTCCGTGGAGTGAAGGCAAAGGCAGCCGAAAATGAAGACGAGATACAGGGCTTGGTGGTGAAGACGGAGACGCACGAGGCACTGCATAAGAGGTGCATGGAAAGGCTGGAAGCCCTGGAGAATAGCTCGAGGAGGAAGAATCTAAGGATTTTGGGTCTTCCCGAAGGGACAGAGGGAGCTGATGTTGGGGCGTATGTGAGTACGATGCTCCATACTTTAATGGGAGCTGAGGCCCCGACGGGCCCCCTGGAAGTGGAGGGAGCATACCGGGTCCTCGTGAGAAGACCAAAGGCAGGGGAAATACCGCGAGCAATAGTGGTGAGGTTCCACCGCTACAAGGACAGGGAGATGGTCCTGAGATGGGCTAAGAAGACACGGAGTAGCAGGTGGGAGAACGCGGTGATCCGCGTGTATCAAGATTGGAGTGCGGAGGTGGCGAGAAGGAGGGCGAGTTTCAATCGGGCCAAGGCGGTGCTCCACAGGAAGAAAGTAAAATTTGGAATGCTGCAGCCGGCAAGACTGTGGGTTACACACCAGGGCAAACACCACTACTTCGAGACGGCAGAGGAGGCGTGGACATTTATTCAAGAAGAGAAGTTGGACTAGATTTGAGGAATTAATGTTTGGAAAGAAGTAGCGAGGTGGTGGCAAAGAAATGCAAAGGGGGGAGAGGGTGAGGGTTTATCTGTAAAAATGTTAGACGGGAGAATTTTCCTCCCCCCCCCCCCCCCCCCCCCCCGCCCCGAGTGGGGGGGGACACAAAGAAATGTGGGCGCCGGTGGGGAAGGGGACAGGAGGGAAGGGGAGAGGGAGTTGCGCCACTAGGGGCGAGGCCGAGAGGGAAGCGCGGTTTTTTTTCCCGCGCTATGGAAATTGCGGCAGGAAAAGTGGGCGCAGGAAGGAAGGGGGCCTCACACGCAGGGAGGCCAAGGGTAAACGGGGGAAGCCGAGGTCAGCCAGAGTTTGCTGACTCCGGGAAGCAATATGGGGGGAGCAATCAAGCTAGAAGGGAATCTGGCAGGGGTGGGGGGAGATTAACTGGGTTGCTGCTGCTGAGGGTAAGGGGGAGCTGATACGGGATGGGATGGTCGGGACGGGAGGGCGCCGTCTGGGGGACAAACGGGTGCGTGGGGCCCGGGTGAGGAGCTGGTTTAAAAAAGGGGATGGCTAGTCGACGATGGGGGGGGGGGAAAGGGCCCTCCAACTCGGTTGATCACGTGGAACGTGAGAGGGCTGAATGGGCCGATTAAGAGGGCAAGGGTATTTGCGCACCTAAAGAGACTGAAGGCGGATGTGGTTATGCTTCAGGAGACGCACCTTAAATTGGCAGATCAGGTCAGATTAAGGAAAGGATGGGTGGGACAGGTATTCCACTCAGGCTTAGATACGAAAAATAGAGGGGTGGCAATACTGGTGGGGAAACGGGTATCGTTTGAGGCTAAAACCATAGTGGTGGACAGTGGGGGCAGGTACGTGATGGTGAGTGGCAGATTGCAAGGTGAGGCGGTGGTGCTGGTGAACGTATATGCCCCGAACTGGGATGACGTGGGTTTTATGAAGCGTATTTTGGGGCGCATCCCGGACCTAGAGATGGGAAATTTGGTAATGGGGGGGGGGGGGACTTCAACACGGTGCTGGACCCAGGGCTGGATCGGTCCTGATCTAGGACCGGGAGGAGGCCGGCAGCGGCCAAGGTGCTTAAGGGGTTTATGGATCAGATGGGAGGAGTAGATCCCTGGAGATTTGCTAGACCGAGGAGTAAAGAGTTTTCCTTCTTCTCCCACGTCCATAAAGTATACTCCCGGATAGACTCTTTTGTCCTAGGAAGAGCGCTGATCCCGAAAGTGGTAGGAACAGAATATTCGGCTGTAGACGTTTCAGATCACGCCCCACATTGGGTGGATCTGGATCTAGGAGAGGAGAAGGAGCAGCGCCCACTTTGGAGATTAGACATGGGACTGTTGGCGGACGAGGGGGTATGTGGAAGGGTGAGGGGATTTATTGAAAGATACCTAGAGGTCAATGATGATGGAGCGGTCCAGGTGGGAGTAGTATGGGAAGCGCTGAAGGCGGTGGTTAGGGGGGAGCTGATTTCCATAAGAGCCCACAGGGGGAAACAAGAGGGTAAAGAAAGGGAGAGACTGATTGGGGAGATTCTGAGGGTGGATAGGCAATATGCGGAGGCCCCAGATGAAGGGCTATACAGGGAAAGACGGAGACTACAGACGGAGTTTGACCTGCTGACCACGGGTAAGGCGGAGATGCAGTGGAGGAAGGCACAGGGAATACAATACGAATATGGGGAAAAGGCGAGCCGATTGCTGGCCCAACAACTTAGGAAGAGGGGGGCGGCGAGAGAGATTGGAGGAGTTAGGGACGGGGAGGGAAGAATGGAGCAGAGAGCGGGGAGGGTGAACGGGGTGTTTAAGTCATTTTATGAGAGGCTGTATAAGTCCCAACCCCCGGAGGGGAAAGAGGGAATGATACACTTCCTGGACCAGCTGGAGTTCCCGAGGGTTGAGGAGCAGGAGGTGGCAGGTTTGGGAGCGCAGATTGAGGTGGAGGTGATTAAAGGAATTGGGAACATGCAGGCAGGAAAGGCCCCGGGTCCAGATGGGTTCCCGGTGGAATTTTACAGGAAATATGTGGACCTACTGGCCCCACTCCTGACGAGAACCTTCAATGAGGCTAAGGAAAGGGGGACACTACACCCGACAATGTCGGAGGCGACGATATCGTTGATCCTGAAATGAGACAAAGACCCGCTGCAGTGCGGGTCATAGAGGCCCATCTCCCTCCTAAATGTAGATGCCAAGTTACTGGCCAAAGTGATGGCGACAAGGATAGAGGACTGTGTCCCAGGGGTGGTACATGACGACCAGACAGGGTTTGTTAAAGGGAGGCAATTGAATGCCAATATACAAAGGTTGCTGGGGGTGATGATGATGCCCCCACCGGAGGGGGAGGCGGAGATAGTGGTGGCGATGGATGCAGAGAAGGCATTTGATAGAGTGGAGTGGGACTACCTGTGGGAGGTACTGAAGAGATTTGGATTTGGAGAGGGGTTCATCAGATGGGTTCAGCTCCTGTACGGGATCCCGGTGGCAAGCGTGGTTACAAACAGGCAACGATCCGACTATTTCCGATTACATAGGGGCACAAGACAGGGGTGCCCCCTGTCCCCATTACTGTTCGCGTTGGCAATCGAGCCATTGGCCATAGCGCTGAGGGGCTCTAAGAAGTGGAGGGGGGTGCTCAGAGGAGGAGAGGAATATCGGGTGTCATTATATGCGGATGATTTGCTGCTATATGTGGCGGACCCAGTGGAGGGGATGCCAGAGATAATGCAGACACTCAGGGAGTTTGGAGAGTTCTCGGGATATAAATTGAATATGGGAAAGAGTGAACTTTTTGTGATGCACCCCGGGGAACAGGGCAGGGGGATAGACGATCTGCCGCTGAGGAGAGTAGCAAGGGATTTTCGATATCTAGGGATCCAGGTGGCCAGGAACTGGGGAACCTTGCATAAACTTAGCTTGACGCGACTGGTAGAGCAGATGGAGGAGGACTTTAAGAGGTGGGACATGGTGCCCCTGTCATTGGCGGGCAGAGTACAGGCGGTTAAAAAGGTGGTCCTCCCGAGGTTTCTTTTCGTGTTTCAGTGCCTCCCCATACTGATCACAAAGGCCTTTTTCAAGAAAGTGGACAGGAGTATTATGAGCTTTGTGTGGGCTGGAAAGACCCCGAGGGTAAAGAGGGAGTTCCTGCAGCGCAGTAGGGACAGAGGGGGATTGACACTGCCGAGTCTGAGTGACTATTATTGGGCCGCCAATGTGTCTATATGTAAGTGGATGAGGGAAGAAGTAGGGGCGGCGTGGAAAAGGCTGGAGATGGCGTCCTGTAAGGGAACAAGTTTAAAAGCACTGGCGACGGCGCCGTTACCGTTCCCCCCGAAAAAATACACCACAAACCCAGTAGTGGTGGCGACTTTGAAGATTTGGGGGCAGTGGAGACGACATAGGGGAGTGACGGGTGCCTCGGTGTGGTCCCCGATAAGGAACAATCACAGGTTCGTCCCGGGGAGGATAGATGGGGGATTCCAATCTTGGCAGCAAGCAAGAATTGGGAAGTTGAAGGACTTGTTCTTGGATGGGACGTTCGTGAGTTTGGGAGCATTGGTAGAAAAATAAGGGTTGTCACCTGGGAATGCCTTCCGATATATGCAAGTGAGGGCATTTGCGAGGCAACAGGTGAGGGAATTTCCGCAGCTCCCAGCACAAGGGATCCAGGACAGAGTGATTTCGGGGGCATGGGTTGGTGAAGGTAAAATGTCCGATATATACAGGGAAATGAGAGACGAGGGGGAGATGATGGTAGAGGAGCTGAAGGGTAAATGGGAGGAGGAGCTGGGGGAAGAGATTGAGGAGGGGCTGTGGGCAGATGCCCTAAGTAAGGTAAATTCCTCGTCCTCGTGTGCCAGGCTTAGCCTGATCCAATTCAAAGTTCTACACAGGGCGCATATGACGTGAGCAAGACTGAGCAGATTTTTTGGAGTGGATAGGTGCGGGAGGTGCGCGGGAAGCCCGGCGAACCACACCCACATGTTTTGGTCATGTCCGGTATTGCATGGGTTCTGGGTGGGTGTGGCAAGAGTGATCTTAAAGGTGGTGGGGGTCCGGGTCGAACCGAGCTGGGGGTTAGCTATATTTGGGGTTGCAGAAGAGCCGGGAGTGCAGGAGGCGAGAGAGGCCGATGTTTTGGCCTTTGCGTCCCTAGTAGCCCGGCGAAGGATTCTACTTATGTGGAAAGAAGCCAAACCCCCAGGCGTGGAGGCCTGGATAAACGACATGGCAGGGTTTATAAAATTGGAGCGAATAAAATACGCACTAAGAGGTTCGGCTCAAGGGTTCACCAGGCGGTGGCAACCGTTCCTTGACTATCCCGCAGAGCGATAAGGGAAAACAGGAAAGACAGCAGCAGCAACCCAGGGGGGAGGTGGGGTGGGTGTATTCGGTGTTTTTTTTTCTTTCTCTCCATGTTAGTTGTTTATATTTATTTTTTCAGTATTATTATTTCTTTTTTCTTGTTCTTTTTCTGCACTTGTTAGTTTAATATATTGTTTAAATAACGGTCAATGTACATTTTGTTACAAAGTTGTAAAACTGGAAAATTCTTTTTGATCAAAAATCTTTAATAAAATATATATTTTTTAAAAACAATAATGTCAAGGATTATGGGGAGTATGTGTAAAAAAAGGCATAGTGCCCAATCAGCCATAATCATATTGAATGACAGAGCAGGCTAGATGGGCTGAATGGCCTACTCCTGTTTCCATGTTCCACAGCTGAGGACCCTGACAAGCACTGGGGAGGAAGCCTCAGCTCAGGAAAAGGGCAGACATGTCAGAAGCGCTGTTTTGGAAGGTAGCACCATTGGAACTGTGGGACAGAAGCGGAGGAACTGAGAGAATGGGATGTAGTCCTTACAGGAAGTGGGGTGTGATGAGCTGAGCACAAGGTAACTGTGGTTTTGTAATGAATATTGGGAGACAGTCTATCACCAGAAAAGGAGACAGAGTGGTCAAAATGAAGGAAAATGTCAAAAGACGGACCATATGCAGGTGAGAGAGGAATGGCAATTGGAAGCAAAACTGAAATTTTTTTCAGTTCCAGACGAGAGCGTGAGGCGGCACTGATGTAACGGAAAAATGTAGGTGGGGACTAAAACAAGGAATGTCCCAAATAACCCACAAAAACACAGGTGTAAATTGGATCCCTGTGAGTACCCCATAACCACACCTTTTATTTGGAGGAAGTGAGACAAAAGGAGACATTGTTGAGTGAAAGAACAAGTTAAGGCATACGGAAGAGAGCAGTGGTGGATGGGGTTTGTTTAGATCTCTGAAGCAGAGAACTGGTCACAGGCATATGGGCTGAATAGCCTCCTTCAGTGTTGTAATTTCTATGAACCTAGGACAGGTAGCTGACAAATAAAATGCACCTTATACAACACCCAGCATTGTTGAACCTAGAAGATTCAACCCATTGACCAAATTATTTTGGCACTTCAGAGGCACATTGCATGGAATTTTAATAAACAACTGGGACTGAATGCTGGCACCAGAAAAAACAGGGGGCACAGGGGCTCCCTTGAACTTCTCCAGGCAAAAGTGGTGATGCCTCTCTATATTCAAATTCACCAATAACAGGCATAGAAACTTATTGCTTTTGTTTATAGCCCATCTTTCCTCTTTAATCTTGAGTTACAATTTTATACGCAGACTGAAAGAAACATGACTACCACCCAAAATGTATGTTCTGTTGCTTCTAAGCCTGATTAATTTGATGGTCGAGTCATCTCACTATCACTCCCATTTTCTCACATTCTTACATGGAACTCTCCTAGGTTATTGGGTTCGCAAGAATCAGGCTCTAAGTATGGAGGATAAATGTACTTGTTACCAGGACGTGCTGTGGAAATTCAAAAGCAGATGGCTTCAATTCACACCAGCAATACAGCACAGCGAGAACTTGCTTCACTCTCAAATGGATGGCTGTCTCTATGTTGTGGTCTAGTACACCATACTGTCAGGGGCCATTTCACCTGAATTGGTTAATGAAGTGCCTGTTCAACTATCCCTGCCCCCACCCATGTACCCCAGAATGAGCAACGGCCTGAAACATCTTTATAAGCCTTTCAACGGTAGACTAAGGGATGAAAAACACCACAGCCGCAATAATTCCAGATGCTTGCTTGATAAGATAGAATGTGCAAGGAAACAACAAACGAGTTCACAATATTTGATCTCTACAGGAAACAAAACAGATCAAAAAAACTGAAGCCATGAACAATCAAACTTGCACTTTAGCACTTTCACTTCTGACAATATCAGGTAATCATCTGCATGTATTCTTTTTGTGGGGATGGAGAGTGGGGAGATTTTATTAGTAGGTCACTTACTGTTGAGTTTTATCTCAAGATTGAGTTGAAGTATAAAGACATTCAGTAGTTTAGCCTGTAGGAAGTGGTCCAATGATCCGTCATTTAAATCAGAAGGAAACCATGGGAACATTTCATTTCATACTTTCCTGTAAACCATTTTAAGTGGGGTTAATTATGAGATCATGCTCTCTCAAGACACAGTTTCAGTTCATAAGCAATGCCATTTGCTTTTTGGAATTGTCCATAAGTAGAAGGTGCTACAGAAACTTTCAACTGTAACAGGCTCACATATCAAAATGTAGACACCCTAGCCTGCTGAAGGGAAAGTTCGTTCAACAGTCGATTAAATCTGGAATAAGCTGGAAATTGCTACCCATTGTATATATCGTGTGGGTTTATTTTCTTGTGACTTCTCTGGGCCTTGTCTCCTTACCCTGAAGAAATGCCTTTTTCACACTACTGGTGAACTCGATAGCCACAGCTGTGTAGTCTGCAGGAGCAGCTCACAGTGGCAGCGAGCTGGGTCAGTGGACCTCACACCTTGTCTGTCACAGACATCTGCCGGCTTATTACCTTGCCAGACTCTCTTGTGATTGAAGTATGTTAAGTTCCCCCCCTCACACGCACCCCAAAAAGTCAAAAGAAGCAAGTCTTTTACGTAGACTCCTGAGGTGCCGAGCAAACTGCAGGTGACCTTTGTATTGAATGTGTCATACCCATGACCAAACGGGGTCTAATGCAGTGAGTGTTCTTGTTAATTCTCTAATGAGGTAGGTTACCAACGGAGAAGCTTTGACCTTGCACTTCAGACCGCGAGCTGGCAAGTCATGGACTCCTAACCATCTCGAAACAGCACTGAAGAAAGAATTACCATGGAAACTGAACACCACTGGAGTTGACAGGTTCAAAGAGGTGTTGAGCTGGTCATTCAGAGTTTTGCCTCAGGGAGAGTGTAAAACCCTATACTGATACGGTGGTAAAAAAAAAATGTTTTTCACTAGTATAAATGAATTGGTTTTTTTCACTAGTAATATTTTTTTTAAATGACAAAAGCCTTAAACATGAAAAATCTTCTGTACAAATCCTGGAAAACGTTATTTGGTCTGGAAAGAGGTCACATTTGGGTTTCAAAGGCCTGGTTCAAATGAAATTCATCTTCAATACTCCTGAAATACCATAGTTTAATATTTATGAGATTAAAAATGAGACATGAGGAAAAACAAGCTCGACTGTTTTTCGTTTGGAAGCTTTGAATAAAATTTCTATCAACATTTACCAATGTTTGTTATATATATTAACCTGATATTCAATGTAAAATTCTTAAAACTCAAAAATGATTGCACAGCCTAGAATGCTTTAAATATTTGTCTCATGCACAATTAAGCCAATCACACTTCCTTGGCCAATTTGCATTAATCAAATTGAATGAAAAAGAATATTAAGGTAAATTAAATGATCATGTACTCCTAGCAGACAGCCCTTCTTGATGGAAGTAAGAGATCAGGGTTCAAATTCCAATGCTGTAGCCCCACATTGCTGTCTGAATGAGAGGAAGGTTCTCCATTGGCAACATGAGATCACAGAATTTATTGTGTAATGCAGACCAAATAAAACTATATTTTATTCATAAGAATGATTTGCAATAAATAGCATTTCAAGTAGAGACACAAAGAAACTTATGCCATCATTTTTACATTCTCAAAAGGAACTCAATTTTAATACTTTTAATATAAAAATCAACATAAAATTGTGAATTTCTCCAGATTCAAATTATATTTTACACATTTATATTTTAACTCAACGTTATATATTCAGAATATGCAAACTATTGGAGTTGAGGAAAAAATTATAAAGTTGTATCTGTCTGATTAGAAAAGGAAAAACATGTCTACTTTTAAAATTCCAGCAAAGGTTCCACACACACAGATGGAGAAATGATGCAGGGGATGGAAACGGAGACCATTTCCTGGGCTGGTAGATACATGTACACTTTTAAGCCATTGGCAATTCATGAGCTGCTGCGTACCTTCCTGTCACGTGATGATAGATCTGAAGAAAATCAAATAGAATTCAATATATTTAGAAACAGCAGATTCTCAGGACTACACATTTTGAAAAAAGTTCTGTGTTTAGAAGCAATTACCAAAACACAATTCATGCAAGTATAACTTAGGTGGAACAACAAAGGTTTGCTGTTGGAATTCTAACCTGTCTTTCAATGTCAGAAAGTAAAGTGCTAGCACCCAGTCGGAACAATTCTGGCTTTAGCCAGTTGTTGCCCAGCTCTTCTTTGATCAGTGACAACCAGGTCAATGCATCCTTCGCACTGCGGATACCACCTGCTGGCTTAAACCCAACCTGCAAAAAGAGAATACAATGTTTATGGAGCTTCATCTTCAGTCTTCATCTAACTTAACCTGGAAAGTTACGATTGTTGGCAATTGTCGGCAAGACTCTAACTCTTGGGTGCAATGAATCAACTTACATTTTACCAATAAAACATCACTGAATTGCATCCGACTGTCGGAATACAACTGATGTGAAGTTTTCAAGAAAAGATTTGTCAATGTAAAATGAAACACATTTAAAAAAACATTCAGTTTTAGGCAGGTGAAAGATAAGCTACACTTATTTAAAGCTTACATCTTTCTTTCTGAACAAAAGTGGATGCTATAAAAGGAGATTGTTCAAAATACTGCCGGTTGAATCAATCAGCTTTTGTAACTAGTTTAATAGTCTTTGTGCTGCTGTGCCCTTACTCTAACTGTTTACCAGCAATGCCTATTTGTACAAGATGATTATTGTAATGTGAAAGTATTGCGTTGAACTATACATCTTCCTCTCAGGATTGAGACCATTCCAATACCATCACATCTAGGATTGATACAGGAAATAGCTACATCTATTGTAAAATAACTTCTACATGACTGGTTGACTGAAAATTGAATATCTATTGCAACTGTCTCCATCGTACTCCAGCCGGTCTCCAAAGACAGATAAATGACAATGAACCTGCTATGAAGCTTGGTCAGGCAGTCAGAATTCACTGCTGCAGTTCCCTTTGCCTGAAGAAAGTCAAAATGGCAGCACTGAGGCCAAATGCAAAAGATCGTTAATGAAGAATTATCGAAGAGTTAGCAGGGCAAATATGAAATATCACAATTTTAATTTAAACTCTATGCGGTTGCAGGAAGTATGTATCATTAGACATGCAAACCATTTGACTAATAGAATAGCGTGGGTTGGATTAATTAATCACAATTGATTTGAATCTCACAAAAATTTTCAAGCGGCCCAATGCAACAATGCACTAGGCAGCTAAAATTTCAACAGTAGCACATAACAAGGAGCCCAAAGTACAAGCACTGAACACTGTGCTGGTTGGAGTTACTGGTGATTAAAATTTTAAAATGGAATTGGCCCTTTTGTTATTATTCCAACACCTACAAAATTAATAACTATTATACAAACGGAAGGAAGCCACAAGAGTTCTGCAAAGAAATATGTTATTACTAAATATTTTTGCAGCAATAGCATCTGGAAAAAGGTGCATTTTTAAAAGAAACGCAAAGTTAAAAAATGTTACTACATTAATAGCTGAAGACACAAGCACATTTAACATGCAATTGGCAAAGTATGCACAAATTATACAGGTTTTGCGAAGTGTTTTCTTTCTTGGAGCTTCCCCTCAAACTTATTTGCATCTCAGTGAACAGAAAATCTGCCATGAACCAATGCTCGTGGGCAGTATTTGAAGAAGGCAGCTGAAAAAAATGTCTTTAAAATATCTCTCGACGTATTGTCAATGGTAACTAGGCGCAGTTCAGTGGGGTTCTGGAAGGGGCGCCGGTGGCACTGGTAAATGTGTACATCCCGAACTGGGACAACTGTGAGTACATTAAGAAGACACTAGCAGCGATCCCCGATCGCGACTACCACCAACTGATCGTGGTTGGGGGGGGGGGGGGGGCACTTGTCCTGTAACCAGAACGGGCGGGAGGGTCTCTCCCTCCTCATTCCGGGAGATACTGAAGGCAGTGGTCAGGGGGGAGAGAATAGTAGACAGGGCACGTGAGTTGATCTCAACCGGGAAGGCAGTGAGCCAACTCCGCCAGACACAGGGGACCTTCTACAGATATGGGGACAAGGCCAGCCACCTCTGCTCCACCAGAGGTGGACTTTACATACTGTTTTTGGTCCAATCAACTTCCAAACTCGTCTAAAAGGGGTCCTTGATCTTTCAATGAAACCAGAATAGAAAACTCTATTTTTCTGCTTCTTTCACACAGGTCTGAATACCCGTGTCTGGAGATTTCAATCCATTCTTTCAATCCAAGCAAATCGTTGGCAACTGTGATTTTTAGGAAAATGCAGATCTTCACTGCTTTCATTCATCGCAATCTGCTTATATTTTTAGGTAAACAAATTATTCTTCTAAAAACAAACAAATACACTTGGAATCGTAAATATTAGAAATTCCCCTCCAAAATATTTCCTAATTGCTGGTGTACCTTGTAACCGATCCTACAGTAATAGTCTCTGATGGCCCGCACCATCACTAGGGCAACAGGGAACGTTGCATTCACCCCTTCTTTTCCTGTAGAGGTTTTAATAAAATCAGAACCTAAAAAAAATAAAAGATTAGCAACATTTAAAATGGAGTGAATTTAATAGGAAGCCACCATCTTATCACTCGGAAGTAAACCATTGAACAAAAGCGGAATTTTTCAGCTACAGAAATGGTTTCCCAACAGCAGTGATAAAAAGTGCGGCTAAATAATACTTCAATAAGGTCACACGCCATAAAGACTGCTAATTTTAGACGAGAATTCCACAGGAGACTGCCAATAAAAGAAACCCAAGAAAACTGTAAAAGAAAAACGAACAGCAATGTAGAAAAAGCAAGCATATCGAGTGGGAATGTAGTGAATATAAACTAGGAGTAAAAGTTCACGTGCAGATAATCCCAAAAAGCCAAAGACTAAAAGGAGGAAGAAGAAAGAATTAAGGGATGTCATCATGGTCAGTTGATAGCAACTCTTAAGTAAGTCAAAGGGTTGTGTTCAAGCCATATGACTGGAGCAAACAATCCAAGTATCACAGAATCCCGACAGTGCAAAAGGAGGCTATTCGGTCCATCGAGTCTGCACAGACCCTCTGAAAAAGCACCCTACCCAGGCCCACTCCCCCACCCCATCCCCATAACCCCATCTAACCTGTACATCCCTGGACACTAAGTGGCAATCTAGCATGGCCAATCCACCTACCCTGCACAACTTTGGACTGTGGGAGGAAACCGGAGCACACGGTGAAAACCCACTTAGACACGGGGAGAACGTGCACATGGATAGTCACCCAAGGCCAAAATTTAACTCAGGTTCACGGTGCTATGAGCAGCTAATCACTGTGCCACAATGCTGCCCAATGCAACAGTACAGCATTTGCTCAGTACTATGCTGGAGGTGCATCATTCATATGAGGGGTTAAATCAAGGCCGACTGCCCTGTCTTTCTAAGAATGTCCAAACTAATGTTGCGATGTCAGATTGAAGTTCCAATTGTAAAATAGCAAAAGTAATCAAGATGAAAGGATATTTCTTTGGTTGTGGTGAAGAGGAGCTGAGAACCAGTCCGTCCTTCAACTAATCCCACCATACAATGGACTGAATAGTCACTTGCTGTGGGATATTGCAGTGTGTACATTCACTGCCATATTCATCTACAGAGCTTTTTTAAAATAAATTTAGAATATCCAATTCATTTTTTTCCAATTAAGGAGCAATTTAGTGTGGCCAATCCACCTAACCTGCACATCTTTTGGGTTGTGGGGGCAAAACCCACACAAACAGGGTGAGAATGTGCAAACTCCACACGGACAGTGACCCAGAGCTGGGATCGAACCTGGGACCTCGGCACCGTGAGGCCGCAGTGCTAACCCACTGCGCCACCGTGCTTCCCTCTTCATCTACAGAGCTGACTGCACTTGCACAACTGGACACACTGACAAATAACAAGTTGTTCTTTTATGCAGACAGGACAATACATTACATGGCAATGGAGCACTGCAATGTGATTGATTTACATCAGTCCCAAATTAAGCTACTCTTCAGAGGTAACTCATAGGATTGAAGGACAGCTAACGTGGTTCCACGTTTCAACAAAGCTGGTAGATATAAACCAGTGAATTGCAGACCAGTGAGTCTCACATCAGTGGTAGGGAAATTATTGGGGAAAAGCCTGAAGGTGACAATTTATCTCCAATTGGAGAGGCAAAGTTTGATCAGAGATAATCGGTATGGCTTTGTCAGAGGAAGGTTATGCCCAACAACTAGGAATGAATTTTTCGAGGATGTGATCGGGTGTGTAGAGGGTAGTGCAGTTGTCATAGTTTATATGGATTTCGGCAAAGCCTTTGACAACGTCCCACATGGGAAACTGATAAAGGTAAAAGCACATGGGATGCAGGGGAACTTGGCAAATTTGATCCAAAATTAGGTCAGGCGATGCACTTTGGAAGGAGTAACAAGACAAGGGAGCATTCATGAATGGCAGGACACTAGGATCTCAGGAACAAAGGGATCTTGAGGTGCTGATCCACAGATCCCTGAAGGCAGGAGGACAGGTTAATTTTTCGGGTATATAAAGGTAGTTAAGAAGGCATACGGGATACTCGTGGCACAGATTATAAGAGCAGGGAGGTTATGTTATGTTAGAGCTGTACAATACTTTGGTTAGACCACGGCTGAGTACTGTGAGCAGTTCTGGGCTCCTCATTGTAGGAACGATGAGATTGCACTGGAGAAGGTGGAGGAGATTCACCAGGATGTTGCCTGGGATGGAGCATTTGAGCAACCGAGAGAGAGGCTGGATAGGCTTGGGTTGTTTTCTTTAAGCAGAGAAGGCTGAGGGAGGACCCAATTGAGGTGCATAAGGCTGAGGGGTATGGACAGGGTGGATAGGAAGCAGCTGTTCTCCTTAGTTAAAGAGTCAATAATGAGAGGGCATAATTTTACAGTGAAGGGCAGGGCGTGGAGCGGGTTTGAGGAAATATCTTTTCACCCAGAGTGTGGTGGGAATCTGGAATGCGCCGTCTGGGAGGGTAGTAGAGGCAGAAAACCTCGCAACCTTCAAACAAAAGGTTCATTTTTCACATGGACGAGCACTTGAACCGTCATAATATTCAAGGCTATAGGCCAAGTGCTGGAAAGTGGGATTAGTGTGGATTTAGTGTAGTTTTGTCAGTGCAGAGACGATGGGCCAAAGGGCCTCTTCTATATTGTATACTGACTAAAATAAACAAATATTAAGGATAAGTACTACTGTCAAAAGGTTTATTTGAAATATAAGCAAATGGGATCCAGGAATGGTGCAGACCCTTATTTTTATCTGTAACAGAGCAGAATCTCTCAAACTATTAGCATTGTGGAATCTTTTCAACCTGAGCAAAGCAAAGTTCCTGGAAAATCCACGCATGCCATTTCTGGAGACATAATATTTTGAGAAATTATATTTCAGGCAAGCCGTTTTGGACAATGTCCTAAAACAGCCCTTTCCAAGTTCCAAATGCAATATGTTATTGGATCCCCCACTAGAGAGTGAAACTCATTTACTCAGCATGCAGAAATGAGCGCAAAGTGACAGTTTTTAGTGCAAGAAACCCGAGGTCACAAGAAGCCATCTGTTCAAAAGGGAGCATATGTCAGTGTGTGGAAGGTAAGAATTCAGCTGGTGTTGAGGGCTTGTGTTCCCAAGCAGTCGCCACACCAGTGGAAGCTGTCCACCAGACTGTCCCTCCATAGGAGGGAGGGAGGTCACACTGGCTGCCAACTGAAGCCTTAAATATTTGGGCACGATCTCTACGGAATAATGCTGTCAAAGTAAAATGATTGGGGCTTGGCCACAAATTAACTTGATGAGATTCTAACCAGATGCTACAAAGAGCTTTTTATTTAGATATACTTGTGTGGACAATAGGAGCAAATGACACAAGCAGGAAATCAAGATCACATGAAAACTACTGCAAGTGAAAAATGTTTAAAGAGGAAATATCTGTGATCATCTCCATTTTGATAACAGCCTAAACCTTTGTACAGTGCTGGATGAACAAATGATTTCCAGGACCTTGTAATTAAAGTCTAATACATGTACACCACCTTACAATAGTTAAATGCAAATTAGTACACAAAAGAATAGTAACGCTGTGTGGGTCACTCTAATAAATTCGAGAACCTAAAAGAAGAAGAACTAAGAGTAAGAAACTCTTGAATACCTCCGGTACAAAAGATAGAGAAGGGTTACTTGTATGACTCTGCCTTGAGCTGATGCTATGAGGGAAATTTTAAAAGTCTCTCAGGTGAGATGAAATCTCATCCACTGTCAGCGAGCATCAAAAAAACATGGACAAGCCCAGGATTTTCTTAAATGCCTGTTGTGGCTGAAGTTCCTTCCCATTGGCACATATTTATGAAATTTAAACTTAGAAATATACGTTAAGTATGTGGACTGTGGGGCAGCATGGTGGCGCAGTGGTTAGCACTGCTGCCTACGGTGCTGAGGACCCGGGTTTTATCCCTGCCCCAGGTCACTGTGTGGAGTTTGCACATTCGCCCCAACAACACAAAGATGTGCAGGATAGGTGGATTGGCTACACTAAATTGCCCCTTAATTGGAAAAAAAATAAGTGGGTACTCTAAATTTATTTTATTTTAAAAGTATGTGGACTGAATGTCTTGACTACACCTTGATGTGTAGTGATCGATATACCCGAATAGTGGTTTCCCCCCACGCTTGTCGACTTAGGCACTGTTTCAGAACAACGCATGCAAAGTAGAAAAGCAAAATGTCCAGTAGTCAAGATCAAATCCTTCCATACTATCAGTCTAGGTAGGAGAGACATATGCAAATAAAAGAGGAATCCTTTTAAGATGCACTGAAAAACATACAGCTCTAAAATAGCAATTTTGCACCCCCAATTATAAGCAATAATACAATTGCTTGCATTTCATTTCCATCTCTTACAGAATCCAAATGTAATATTTCAAAAACATAAATGAAAATTTCTGTTAAAATAAGATTCCTTTGTCGGGCTTTTCATTTGAAAAATATAGGATCACTTTTTATGTTGCTTCTGTAGGCTTTATTCTTCATTTTTTACACAGGCAAATTCATCTTTTAGAGTCTATAATCAGATTTTTTTTCCTTTTGACATTTAATAATCAGCTTTTGATGAAAAAGATAGATAACATTCTTATTCTCCATGCTACACAATGTGTCTTAATTACATCCACTGCTAAATTCATTTGCTTCAATTCTCCAAGGGCTTTTGATGCAATTCTGCACCTCATCACTAAACAGGACAAGATTAACATTTTTCAGTTCATTAAAGAAATGTTCTATGTGTTATTTCCTTTGTACTCATCTTTCTTAATTATCGCATAATGGCTAATGCTTTTTAAATACATTTTCTAGAATTAAAGCACTATTCATTTGCAAACTAAAAGACTATGTGAAGAGTGATATAAAATTACTGACTCCAAAGATTAATGTATTAAATTATTACTCTAATTTTAAAATTCTAAGTCACAGATTATTTAATGAGAAAAGACCAGGCTATAAGGATCTATTATTTGGGGGAAAAAAGTGTTAAATTAATTTTCAAAGTAGATCAGTATGCAATTAGTTATAATCAGCTTTATCTCCAATTATGATAAAAGACAGAAATTATATTTCAGTTCTTTGAGGATTAGCTTTGTGTTTCATAACTGATGACCAAAACACGTGGTTCGGTTTTCATATTACTGTGAAGAACAAGTTTCCACAAATGAGAACTATTCTGTTTAACAGTACTGGGGGGAGTGTGGAAGCAGTGTGTGTTTGCGGAGGGATGCAGGGAGAAAAAAGAATTATTCAAAAGAGCAAAGAAGAATCTCGATGTCATACGGTTTTAATGGGTTACAAGATAACGCAGGATGCAATTAAAACCAACTAGCCAACTGATTCAACTCTAGGCTAGAAGGTTAGAAATCCAAAATGGAGATTACTACACGCTGGTAAACAATCACGCTGCCTCCGTCATATCAAACTTTGCAAATGTAGGCTTTTGGTCTGCACAGCATGCATAGCAAGTTTTATGAACAAGATCTGAGCAGTCCTTCCCATCCATGATGTGCCCAGAGAGTACACCCCCTTCCAATCCACTCAAATTCAACTGAATGGTTTGAATCCATGACACTCAATAAGGTTGAGGCTATGTCATTCTTATTCCCTGATGCCAGAGCTTTGGAATGAAATCTCAAAAGTCCCAAAGAAAGAACAATTCAGAGTCTTGGCCTGCAAAATGCGTTGGCAGGAATGGGAATCCAGAATAGAAAAAAAAAATGATGAAAATCCAAAATAAGCTCAGAAAATGCTGAAAACATCCAGGTCAGCATCTCCAAAGAGAAATCATGGATTAAAAACTTTTAGAGAGTGTACCCTTTGCCTACAGTTTCAAATCTCACTCAGCTGTCTGTTTGCTTTTCGGTTCTGAAAAAGGGGCACACCCGAAATACAAACCTATATTTTCTATTTGCAGATACTGCCTGACCTATTGTGTGCACACTTTTATTAGAATGATGCATCCTGGCTATAGAAGATGTTGCACCATGGGAAAATGTAAAACAGCCATTCAGTTGAGTATCTTCATCTTCTAAGTTGAGGGACCTAATGACAGATTTGACATGAGAATGCAATTAGAGTGTTCCAACTGCCTCAACTGACCAACGCAGAAAGAACACATCAATGTCTGTGCAAACCAAAATAAGATACTAATGTTATCTGGCTAAAAGCAAAGAGTGTTAGTGCACAAGTGCTAATCGTATCCATCTTTGCAATGCAGTAGAAACTACGCACATCATAATGCTTTTGGAAGAAAAATCTTTAAATGAGAAAGATCTGTGAGCCCTATGTCTTCATTCTGATGGCAGCATTAAACATTCGGTGTGTGGCGATGACATGTACCCAGGTGTGAATTATACAGTAAATGGCACAACCCTTAGGAACATTGACATAGAGGGAACTTGGCATTCAGGTCATAGTCCCATGAAAGTGGCAATGCAGGTGGATAAGTTGGTCAAGAAGGCACACAGCATGCTTGCCTTCATTGGCCGGGGCATTCAGTACACAAGTTGGCAGGTCATGTTACACTTGTATAAAACTTGCGTCGGGCCACATTTGGAATATTGTGAGCATGTCTGGTTGCCACACTACCAGAGTACATGGATGCCTTGGAGAGAGTGCAAAGAAGGTTACCAGGATGATGCCTGGTCTGGAGGATGTTAGTTATGAGGAGAGGTTGAATAAACTCGGACTGTTTTTGTTAGAAAGACTGAGGGGAGACCTGATTGAGGTGTACAAAATTACAAGAGATATAGACAGGGTGAATAGTCACATGCTTTTTCCCAGGAAGGCAGACTCAATTACAAGAGGGCACAGGTTCAAGGGGGAAAGTTTAGGGGATTTGTGTGGGGTAAGTTTTTCACCCAGAGGGTGGTGGGTGCCTGGAACACGTTGTCAGTGGAGGTGGTGGAGGCAGGCACGATAGCAACATTTAAGATGTATTTTGATAAGACACATGAATGGGCAGGGAATGGAGGAATACAGATCGTTTGGGCAATAAGAAGTAGGTCTAAATAACGAATCTGGATCAACGCAGGATTAGTGGGCCGAAGGGTCTGTTCCTGTGCTGTAATGTTCTTTGTTCTATGTAGAAGGATGAATGTTTCACTCCAACTCACCCAGAGTTGCATTAAATGAGTTCTACTTGCATTTTAATTAATTATTGTCCTAAGTTACATATAGCAAGCAAACACATACCAATGCAAAAGTGATTTTTCATAAAAGTTGAATTGTAATGTACTCTTCAGAGCTATTAAGTCAATTTTGAGGAAATTTAGGAAAAGCAGTTCTTCTCAAGCAAGGCCAATTATAATATGATTTTTCCTCCACAGCAGTTTTATCTTCTGCTCAATGTGTTTGCTTGCCACACAAAAAAATTAAAGGCCATTTGTTCATCTGCACAGGATGTGTTCAACAGTCAGAAATGGCTGCAGACAAACATGACAAGAGTGTAATAAAGTGAAATTAAATTACTGGATGAAAATTAAAAAAAACAATTTAAAAAACACAAATTGTACAGTTTTAGCACAGAACAGGTTACTGGCAGAGTTGTGGCTTGGGATGGTTGCTCAAGAGCAAGAGAACCAAATCTGGCTCTCAGGTTTCTCTTGAGAGAGCCAGTGCTGAATATGGCACTTGTGTAGGAAAGAAATGGGGACCTTGCTTTTATAGTGCCCCTCTTCAGGCCCTCAGGAAATCCCAAAGCACTTTATAGGCAATAATTTGTTGATGTGCAGTGACTGAAGTCAAATGCAGCAGCCAACTTGCACTCTACAAGATCATAAAATACAAATAAGATAAACCACCAGATAGTCTGTTTTTGTGCTACTGGCTAAAGGATAAATGCTGGCTGAGAAATTGGCTAAACCTCCCTGATCCTTTTCAAGTGGTGTCACACAATCTTGGCAGTTCACCTGAATCGGAGGTTAAGATTTTTTGTTTGAGAGGGGTCAATCCCAAGAGGGAAGGTTACCCAAGGTCACCTTTGCTTTTATGTTATATTAATGCTACGGATTTCTGAAGCACAGATTTGGCATTTTACTCAGACTGACTGACTAGTCTACCGTGAAAAAATGGCAAGCGTTGACAGCTGGCCGTCACAGGACTCCACCATTTTTATTCAGATTGCAGTTGGCACAAGATACATACCTCGGCAAAGTGTCTGCAGCTGGCCATCTCAGAGGGTGCAGTGAAGGAAGCTTGGGGTCAGAACATCTTCCCGAGTTTTTTGTTTACAAAGTTAAATGTAATAGATGAGGATACAAGGCGGGTGGCAGTTACCTCAGATGAGTGAGAAAACAAGTGCGCTAATTGGCCAAATGTTGGATTACACAAAATACGTACAATCCATATCTATATATTCCTGATGGTAACATCTAGTTCGAACTTTCAAATTAGAAACAGCACGAGTAACAGCACCACCTACAGCAAAATTTAAAAACTGCTATGGTGAAGTATGATTACTTGACACATTTAAACACTGGCTGAGATGCATGATGCCCCCGAACTGAAAACTAATTTAAAAATCTTTTAGTTCACATTTGAATATGGTATTGTTATTGCAGTTCCTACGGGTACCGAATAGTTAGTAAAATATTTCAAGGCACTCCACACTGAATTATCAAGCAAGCTATCCAGGGCAGCATGGTAGCACAGTGGTTAGCACTGTTGCTTCACAGCCAGGGTCCCAGGTTCGATTCCCAGCTTGGGTCAGTGTCTATGCGGAGTCTGCACGTTCTCCCCGTGTCTGCGTGGCTTTCTTCCGGGTGCTCCGGTTTCCTCCCACAAGTCCCGAAAGACATGCTTGTTGGGTAAATTGGACATTCTGAATTCTCCCTCTGTGTACCCCAACAGGCGCCGGAATATGGCGACTAGGGGTTTTTCACAGTAACTTCATTGCAGTGTTAATGTAAGCCTTCTTGTGACAATAAAGATTATTATTACTGTGGAGGATTGCAGTGTACAGTAGGTTACAGATAAGCAGCAAGGCCAAGGAGGGTTGTGAAAATTTAAAAAACTGGGGCTTTGCTCAATTTGGCGGAGCCAATTCAAGTCAGTGAGCACGGGATTGATGGGTAAAAGGCACTTTGTGCAAATTGGAATATTGGCAACAAGAGTTAAATTCAAGAAGGGTGTAAGATGGGAGGCGGATCAGGAAGGCATTGGAATAATCAAATCTAGAGGTAACAAAGGCATGGATGAGGACAGGGAAAGGAACAAGGGTGGAGTAAGGCCCAGTAATGGAGGTGGAGGTTGGCAATCTTATTGATTGCGTGGATGTGGTGAGAAACTCATCTCTTGGTCAAGGGCAATGTCAAGGTTGTAAGCAATCTGTTTCAGTTTCCAGGAAAAAGAGATGTGGAGTTGGCAGCTAAGGAACACGGCTTGTGGCGGAGACGCTGCAGCCCTCCCAGTATTTAGCTGGGGCGCTTTTCTGCTCATCCAGTGCTGGACGTTAGACAAGTTGTCTGATGATATTAAATTGGTGGAAGGGTCAAACTATGGTGGTATGGTTGAACTGGAATTTGTCAGGTGTACACATGGAACCTGGCATTGAGTTTCCAGGTGGTGTTGCTGTAGGACAGCATGATGATGAAAAGAATACGACAGGGCCAAGGGTAGATCCTTGGAGGACACTAGAAGTTAACTGCAGAATTGGGAAGAGAAACCATTGATTCTCTGGATACAACTAGACATACTATGAGCAACAAAGGTCCCTGCGGAACACCACTAGTCACATCCTTCCATTCAGAAAAGCACTCTTCCACTGCTACCCTCTGTCTTCTATGACCGAGCTAGTTCTGTATCCATCTTGCCATTACACCTCTGATCCCATGTGACTTCACCTTTTGTACCAGTCTGCCATGAGGGACCTTGTCAAAGGCTTTAATGAAGTCCATGTAGACAACATCTACTGCCCTTCCTTCATCAATCATCTTTGTCACTTCCTCGAAAAAATCGATTAAATTAGTGAGACACGACCTTCCCTTCACAAAACCATGATGCCTATCGCTAATAAGCCCATTTGTTTCCAAATGTGAGTAAATCATGTTCCTAAGAATCCTCTCCAACAATTTCCATACCACTGATGTAAGGCTCATCGGCCTATAATTCCTGGATTATCCCGGCTATCCTTCTTAAACATAGGAACAACATTGGTTATTCTCCAGTCCACTGATACCTCATCTGTAGCCAATGAGGGTACAAAGATTTCCCTCAAGGCCCCAGCAATTTCCTCCCTTGCCTCCCTCATTAATCTGTATATATATTTATAATTTATTTGTGTAATGGTTTATCCAGCAATAGTCCAGAAGGGCCAGCTTCCCTTGGACAATTGCGCCGAGATGGGAACCATCCGACAAAGCGAGTTAAACCACTAACTTTGGATGGTCCTGCCAGTTTTACCTTGATAGTTAGCCTGACAGAGTTAGAAGGAAAAAAAGCACTTCTAACTTCAGCGCATCTATTTAAACACCCAGTCCGAGCTCCGCACGGTACACTTCCACACACCTGACCCAGACCCCACCCCTCCCAATGGAGCACCCCACCCACCAATCAGACCCCAACTCAATTGGGCTCGACCCCACACCAGCCCAACGACTCCCTTGACCTGACCCGACCAGACACCACCCCGCCCATGTCCCAATCCTTACCACCACGTCCCATTCAGTTACCTTAGAAACGTACCTTCTCCCTTTCAATGGACCCTTTAAATTCACCTGCTTTATGGAGGCTAGTGACCTAAAAAAGGGGCGCATACTCCTTCGCTCCACTACTTTCACACTTCACTGCTGGAGTTACTGACCTGCTTCGTTTCTTCAGTCTCATTCAGCCTGGGTCCGGAAAGTTGGGCGAGACAAGACGCTTTGGAATTCAAGCATGGGTAAGTCACTACGAAGTGGCAATCCACCACTCACTGCCACCCCAAGGAAGTTATGGATCATTGTGTCCAATTTTGGGTGCTGTACTTTAGCATGAAACCATGGAGAGGATACAGAAGAGACTTACTAATTCCAGAAAAGAGGATATGAGAGCAGCTCATAGAAGTGTTTGAAATTTTGAGGGATTTGGACAAACTAAATGAAAGCTATTTCCACTTGTTGGTGAATCAGTAACTAGAGGGCAAGAATTTATGAAAATGAAGAACAAAGTGAGAGTTTAAGAGAGATTATTATGCAGAAGGCTGTTAGCACATGGGATTCCAGCAAGAAATAAAGGCACATACCAAGGAGCTTTGCTGACAGATATAGGGAAAGCAAATAAGGTAGAAATTAATTAGGAAAGGTAACAAGAGGTTTGGTTGGAAATACTGAATTTGAGAAGATTTTATAAAGGTTGAGATGGGGGGTTTGCAGAGAATAAGACTGAAGCAGCTGAGGATCTGCTGTCAATAGTAAAACAGAGGGAGAGGGGATTCAGCATTCGACAGGGCATGAGGATTCTAAATCACTCCTGCCCTCCATATCATCACAGACTTTTGTTCTTGTTCACACTCCTTGCTCTCCCACTCCTTTTCCGCCTTGATAAATCTCCAAATTCTTCCAGCTTGCATGAAAGACCATTGACCTAAAACGTTAACTGTTTCACTCTCCACAGATACCCACTTGAGTTTCCAGCAATCCACAATATTCCTTTGTTTAAATACAATGTGAGTAGATTAGCAAGGACAAGGTGGAAGGATCAGTCAGTCTTAAATGTGGGACAGAATATAATTAGCGGAATTTTGGACAAATTGACATTTTTTCTGATTATTCTCGCACCCTCCCCATAGTGTTTGAACAGTCAGGTTGGACGATGCCAAAGACAGGGGTTTCAACAATGGATGGAATGAGGTTGAGACAGAGCTAGGCAATATTGCAGTGATGGATTAAGTACTATCCATGAAGGATGGGATATGCAGTTTAAAACTCTTTTCAGGTTCAAACAAAAAGACAACAGTATCAGCTGTTTTTATGTTTGGAGAGATGTCATTACGTCCCTCCAAAAAGTGAAGTGGATAAATACTTTAAAGAAAAGAAAATGTTATGCAGAAGGAAATTGAGACTAAGTCAATAGTTTTTTCAGAGAGCTGACACAGTCATGATGGGTAGAATAATTCGAGTGAGCTGTAATTGAAGTGTGCACAGAGATTTTCAATTTCTCTACATTCTTTCATTAAGTCTAGTCATTCCTTGAACCCCTTGAATGAGCAGGTTTGATAATTGTTCTCAAAGCCATATCTGGAGACGGGTAGGTGCAGCATTGGGTGACTGACTGTCCCTCAAGTTTAGTACCGGCCATCTATTTTGGGCATTTATTTATTTGACATTCTTTCATGGGATACGAGCTTCGTTAAGAGTCAACCACATTACTGCGGGTCTGGAGTCGCATGTAGGCCAGACCAGGTAAGGACAGCAGATTTCCTTCCCGAAATGACGGAAGGCCATTGTGAACATTAGTGAACCAGATGGGTTTTATGACAATTAGACTTTTAATTTCAGATTTTAAATTTTTTTTAAAATTCAAATTCCATCCATCTGTTATGGTGGGATTCGAATTCAGGTCCCCAGAGCATTAACCTGGGTCTCTGGATTGCTAGTCCAGTGACAATACCACCGTACCACCGCGCCCCCCTGAATTTCTCACAATGAAAGTCAGAAATACGAGGAGGCTGTATAATTCTGTCTTGTTGAGATTTAGTAGTGGTGTTAAAAATTATGACTGGTTTTGATTAGAGTAAATAAGGAGAAACTGTTCCTACTGTGCAGAGGACCGGCAGGCAGAAGACAGATTTAACGAGAAAAAAAGAGGGGAATGCATTTCTGACAGTGCATGGTTATGACCTGCTACACACAGCCCGAGAGGGTAGTGGAAGTAGATTCAGT
This sequence comes from Scyliorhinus torazame, assembly GCF_047496885.1. Lineage (NCBI taxonomy): Eukaryota > Metazoa > Chordata > Chondrichthyes > Carcharhiniformes > Scyliorhinidae > Scyliorhinus > Scyliorhinus torazame. Next base: position 67,817,146 of record NC_092719.1, on the reverse strand, counting down.
GATAACTTTCAGAAAGGAATTGGAAAAGGATATAAAACTGCAGGGTTATGGGGAAAGAGCTGGGGAGGGCAGGGAAAATCGGTTGCCCTTTCAACGAGCCAATACAGACACAATCGGCTGAATGGATACGTATCAAGACATATTAGAGCTTCATCGCACTGCCTGGTCAGGCTATCAGTAGACAAAACAGTTCATGTGAATTTCTGCACGTTCTCCATCACCCTTTCTTTTCATTTTAAAATCACACCTTCCTCTGTGCAAAATGTCAGAGGTACAAGAAATCCTCCTGAGCCCCTGGCAATGCCACGTTAGCAAGCTGCAAAGAGATACGAGACCAGCCTGATAATTTTCTCTTCACTTCTTGTGGAAAAGCTCTGTTTCACTGAAAACAGAGTGAGCTTGTTCTCCTCACACCATCACAGTCATGATCACATGATTTGATCAAGTATGACAGCGCACCAACAAATTAATAGACTGCATCTTTTTATGAAGGGGGCAGTGGTCCTGGGAACAACTTTTCTCAAACAATGAAATCGTAAGGAAATGAAGAAAGAACTGAAATACAGTACTAATATTCACAGTCAGAAAGTTCTCAATGTGCTACACAAATGGTTATGTCCGGTGTCGCCAATTAATGAACAGCAGCATCATACAAACACAATAATCTGATTCTGGCACTGTTAGTTGAAGAGCTGTGACTAGACAGTGGCCCAGATCCTCCGATCAGGATCAAAAACCATATTCTGACCAAGATCAGACAAAAAAAATGCACATTCATCTCCCTCAGATTTTTCTGAGCAATCTGCTGATGGAAGATCTTACAGAACTGACTCAGTGTAGCAAGTCTCGGAGAGAGAAGCAGAGAGAATCTGTGCAGAAGCCATGCCCACTTTTTTACAGCACGAGCTGCTTTATTCCACGAGTAAGTAAAAAGAATTTAAATGTCCCAAAGATTCTTTGAAATGCTACAGAGGAGGCAAATGTGTGAAGAGGTGAAGTAAATGAATACGGTGGCAGATGAGTATGGCGGGTCAGGGGTAGTCGGGTCAGAGCATGAGGGGTTGTTAGGCCGCATGGTGAGGCTAGGCAGGCTAGGTAAGGGAAGGAATGGTGGGGTAGTCAGTCACATAGTTACTCAGGTGTTAGACCAGGCTTTTTCTGTCTAACATTGTCTGGGTAACTATCTAGGCAAGTAAGTCGGAACCGTCCGAAGTCTCTGATTCAAATTCTGAGTTGGACACTTTTTTGAAGGATTAGATTTGTTTATTGTCACGTGAACCGAGGTACAGTGAAAAGTATTTTTCTGCGAGCAGCCCAACAAATCATTAAGTACATGAGAAGAAAAGGGAATAAAAAGAAAATACAGGGTGTAGTGTTAATGAGGTCAGTCCATAAGAGGGACATTTAGGAGTCTGGTAACAGTGGGGAAGAAGCTGTTTTTGAGTCTGTTCGTGCATGTTCTCAGACTTCTGTATCTCCTGCCCGATGGAAGAAGTCGGAAGGGTGAGTAAGCCGGGCGGGAGGGGCTTTGATTATGCTGCCCGCTTTCCCCAGGCAGCGGGAGGTGTAGATGAAGTCAATGGGGTCCTGGGGAGTTGGGGAATTGCCCATTGAAACTGCAAAAATTCCAGGCAATTCCCACGGCGTCCTTACATTGAGCCGTCCGAGGAGTCCCAAAGTGCACCTTCCAGGGGTACATCCCATCTCCAACCATCTGGACACTCAAAGATCTGGGACACAGTGTTTTACTCGTTTCTGATTAAACCCATAGGATCTTTCATGCTCTACAACCATCAGAAAAGCCAGACTGTGCCCAATTGAATTCTCACCCAAAAGTTGACATCTCCACTAATGTAACCCTCCCTCTGTACTGTACTGCCAACCTTGAATAGTGGGCTTGATTTCAACAACTTCACACTCAAAATGCAAGAGTACTACCAATACTACCAACTGAACTTTATATAAACTTTTGGAAGGCTGCAAACAGAATTTGAAGTTACCTGCCATCATGGCTACGAGACTAGCCTTATAGACGTTTGTCAACGATCCCAATTCTCCTGTTCCTAGTATGGTCTTCATGTGGGCTTCTCCACAGGCATCATGACATTGTTGAATTTCCTTGTACAGCTCTAGAAACACACATGTTGAGAGCTCTAAACAGTAAATTACTATATACTGCTCCCGTGTTTTCCAGTGTGGTTTTCCCAATATATCATCTTAAATACCTCCTCTTTGTAGGATGCTCTCAAATTTCCTCAACGTGCTATCCCTGATATGCTACTCCCATGTGTTCCTATGGTGAAGGTGTAACCACAACCTCAGTTTTTATAGTAGTTTGACATAGCTGAATGGCTTGTTCGAGTGCTTCAGATGAAATTTAAGACAAATTGGCGTGGGGCTGAAGTCACGTGTAGACCAGACAAACTAACGACCACAGGTTTCTTTCCCCAGAACGAACAAGTTGGATTTTTAATGACAGCATCATTGTTACTTTTGCTGTTTGCAGCTTTTTTTTCATGGACTAAATTTGAATTCTCAAACTGCTGTGGTGCAATTTAAATTCAGTAGGATTATTAGTCTAGACCCCTGGATTAATAATCCAGGAACAATACTGCTACACTATGGTAACCAATGACGTGTATATCCAAATTGACAGGTAAATATTAAGCAGGAAACCCTCTGCAGCAGAAATAACAATTAGCCGTTTGCTCTGATCACTGCCCCAAGTTAAATAAGAAATGAAGGAAATACAAGTGTAGTAACCACAATTTTCTAATGCACGTTCACCATGCTCTGTGCCAAGAGCAGAGGTTCAAACATCACTTTCTGCTTAACAAAACAGCTCGCCTCAATATTAACAACCACTTTATAGGACAGAAGAAAGAGAATCAGCATTATTTCCAGTGTCAGGTTCAAAAGAGAATACAGGCAGGTAATCCACAGCAGGACAAATTGCAATTTATTTTTAAACAAAACAAACACCATCTAAATAGTTCTCATTTGCAGACAATTGAACAGCTCTTACCTTCCCACTGGCCTTTCAGCACCAAGGTTCTGTTAATTACAATATCAATTTCTCTAGCACCTTCTTCAACAGCAAGTTTTATCTCCTGCAAACGTATCGTCAGTGGTGTCTGTCCAGCAGGAAAGCCAGTTGCCACTGATACATAAAAAAAATATTATAGCTGAAGCCGAATTGAGATGAAGGAATAAGTAGCATTTCTGCAGTGCAACGCACATACAGGGAGACATTTCACAACATCATGCAATAACAAAATGCAAAGGTATTCCATGAAAATCAACTAACGGGGAGAGGGGGGAGGAGAGGGGGGGGGGGGGGGGGGATTCAAGGCCTATAGAAACCAGTACAGAACCAAAGTCACAATCGAAGAAGTGTTCCCGCAAATATTTGGGAACTAGACACAGAATGCCAGAAAGCAGGAACACAGCTGAGTGGCTGTGGAGCAGAGGACAGGAAAAGCCCTGTGTTGAAGGAGCTGAGGATGAATGGAGTATGTATGGCAGCAGGAGATTGCTATGATACAGGGGGAGCCAAGCCACCCATGTGACTAACATACTGGGTGGATGAAACTGCAGGAAGAGGACAAGAGAGGACCGATATGTAAGTGGAACTAGCTGCAGAGGAGGTCATTGAGTTCTGTATGGTTGGATGAGTTAAAACCTGCAGGGTTGATGCAAAGAGGCCTATTTGCAGAGCACTGAATAAACCCAGCCGAGTTAACGAAGGGCTAGATTGGGGTTTCAGTGGTACAGAAGAGAGATATGAGCAGAGACAAACAGCTGCAGAGGAAGAAGAAGTGTGTTTTGGCAACGTGGATGTGGGAGAGGAAGCTGAGAAGAACACCACAATTCAGAATTAACAACAGAAACTACAAATTTCAAATTGTCATAATTTAACGATGACAGTTAAAATAACACCAAAGAAAACATCTAGATCAGAGTTTTCATAAGAATCATTGCCTAAATATTTACTGAATGTATTTTTTTAAAGTTTAACATATTTAACTATAATTTCAAAAAAGGTTTCAAGTTACTTTCACACCTGAGGCAACGGGGATATTGCATACTATATTCCTCAATGTTTGTACTGCATCAGACACCCGAGATGGATAAACACACACTGCGCCAGTAGTAATACCTACAAAACAGCAGATCAACTATTCACTCTTTATTACTTTGAACAGTATGTGTAAGCACGTGTAAACTACATATACCATGAAAATAAACCCAATAGTATCCTCATAAACAGCTACATTATGAATTATACACAGTATTTTAATCAAAAACACTTTGCCACAGGTACACACAGAATCAAACTCACTGCAGCCTGTATGCCATGAACTTTGACATGCCATGAACTTTGACACGCCAACCACAATGTCCAAGCATCTCAGCCCCATTTCTACTTGTATTTCTTACTCCTTTGGGGAGTACTGCTTGAATTTCACAGGACCAGAAGTTTGCAACAGCTGTTCTTAGCTTTGCTGCCTCACTAATTGGATAAATGGGCAGCACGGTAATTGATTATGGGTAGCATGGTAGCAGTGGTTAGCACAGTTGCTTCACAGCTCCAGGGTCCCAGGTTCGATTCCCAGCTTGGGTCACTGTCTGTGTGGAGTCTGCACGTTCTTCCTGTGTCTGCGTGGGTTTCCTCCGGGTACCCCGGTTTTCTCCCACAGTCCAAAGATGTGCAGGTTAGGTGGATTGGCCATGATAAATTGCCCTTACTGTCCAAAAAGATGGAATGGGGTTACTGGGTTACAGGGATAGGGTGGAGGTGTGGGCTAGGGTAGGGTGCTCTTGCCAAGGGCCGGTGCAGACTTGATGGGCTGAATGACCTCCTTCTGCACTGCATGTTCCATGTTCTAAATCATAAAACCAAAACACCACAATCTATTTGTGTCACCCACTCAAGAATAGCAGGAACATGGATTTAAAATTAATATGTGATCCATGTAAAGCTTGAGCTACAGTGCAATAGGAACTCCAGTTTCTCACAGTTCCCACATCTTTCCCTAATGGAACAACAGTTTAGGGGACTGGGTAAAATACTCATTAAAATACATGATATTCTGAAAGTGGTTGGATTACTCATGGAGGCCGGGGATTGTTTGCACAGCTCTCCCCAAGGTGTGGCAGAGTCTGATATAGGGTAGTTTGCATGCTGCAAAAGGAACCGGTTTGAGGACCTCAGTGGCTTATCATCACCCCAAACCTTGTTATACTTTGAATGTATTAAATGTAATTTACTACAAAGGCCTTGGTGACTGAAAGAAACGCCAGTGATAAAGTGCCAGAGTATTTTTCAGCAAGAACTTTGCCCTCAGTGACATCACGATCTTTAAAATGAAAGGTCAGGTGACTATTTGGCATAAATAGGTGTCAAATGGCTCTTACAATAAGAGGGAAAGGGATGCAGTGAATACGAGGTTCAGAGAATGGAACGGGTAGAGTCAATGCTCAGCTTATCAGAACAGGCAATCACATGCTCTACTTGGCCCAAATCATTATTAACATAGGCTACTGGGGTAAGTAAAACAAAAGTTAGGTAAATTTCAGGACAATCTTCAGGAAATTCTTCTCTTTCTCCCAAAGACGAGAAAATTTGAAGAGGCCACAAAGGCTTCTCAACTAATTTACAATAAACAGTGCCAGAAGAAGGCGTTCAACATTATTTAAATGCCGCTACCTTTATTGTCCATGTTCAGGCTCTTCAGCAGGTCTTCTCTGATTGGGTGCTTGGCTTTGTAGCAGAGTCTCTGGACATTTGAAGGTGTATCATCACCAGATAGTGTGGTGAGGTCGATACAGGTGACAGCCTTCAGCAGCCATGCAGCCTGTTAAATAACGCAAGGTAAATGGGGAGGGGATAAGGATAGAGAAGAGATTATGAAGAATCAGATTGGCATGAATTGTCAGAAGAAAATGGCACTGCGATATTCATTTCCTGGCATAATACAGAGATCCTACATTCACAATTGCCAGCTTTGACGACAGAGATGCACCACAGTTCTGACAGCTGCATTCCCTCTGAATCCTGGTGCAAAAGGTGTGCCCTTCCCCATCTCTCAGACAAAGATAGGTAGAGTATCACTGAAATATCCATGTGGTTAGTGACATTAATAGAATATTTGTGCTTTTCTGTCTCACTCCCAACTTCATGCTATTAGATGTGAACAGAGCATTTAAAAACAGAGAAGCAACAGTTAGAACACATTTTCTAACAGACTTGGTGAGCATTCCAACCCTCTAACGAGGGTGCAGCTAGTGATAAAGCATTCTCGAAACTGCTCACTGCATGTAACTTTGGCCTTTTGACTCGGCTGGATCTCTGACATCAATTTTGATCTAACTGATTGCAGCACTGAATAAAGTGACATTGAAAGAAACTGGAATTGCCCCACAGTAACACAGACTTAACATAAATCAGAAATAAGCCACACAAACTATTTGCACAGGCTTGCTGACAGACGGGCTTATCATTACAAAGCTCAGCTGAGGGAGGGGTTTGAACATAGGAAACTCAATCAGCTGGTACTTCAAACTAAAAGGGTATTTGACAAAGAAGCAAATTGCCATGTAGACAGAGAAAGTACAGCACAGGTGGCCATTTCGCCCATTATGCTTATTCCAGGCTACCTGTTCTAACCCAATTCTCCTGTAATTTGTGTAAAATTTCACAAGTTTAAATAGGAGAATCTGGATTTTGAAAAGGACCATACTATTTATTGTTCAGGCATATGGATTCTGCACAAGTCCGATGTTAACTCAAGATTCCCCTGCAATATCTGAGTGGCCAATATTTGGGCGGGACAGTGGCCAGCAGTTCTGGTCAAATTGGTGAACATTCCAACTCTGCCCACAAAGTTTCCCTGTCTAATTGACATTATGATGTGTTGTTGGGTCAAGTCAGAAACAAACGGGATTTGCTGATTGTCAAAACTTTCTGCACAGAAAAGAGAGCACTGTGTGAAGATGATAGTCGTAATTTATAGAGACAGCCCACAGGACAAACAGTGCTTATCCCCAGAAAACGCTCTTCGGTTTACAGCTCAGGATAAACCATGGCCTCTTTGTCTGATGGTAAGCCAATTATTTATACTTGAAGGCAGAACCTGCATTTCTGTAGCACCCCATCACATTGGGATTTTATTTTTTTTAATCTGTCCAAGATACAGATTTTGGGATAAAATTATGTTTAGGGGTTACCTGCTTTAAAAAAACACAAAATACATTTGGACAGGTTTGAAAAAGGCCACAGGTTGCATGGCAGGATTGACTCAGCACCTCTTGAATAGGACCCCCTTCGTCATTTGCGTTTGCTCAAAAGGAAAGCACGTTCTCAAGTCATTGCAGCCCGGGCAAGAGCTCTCAGCAAGTCCAAATAATGCTGAGCAATAACCAGCAAACAGAATGCTCAATTGTAACGTAAAAACCATAGAGCACAGAGCTGAGTGAGCCATGCTCAAACTAGCCAGTGCTCAGGCCACACGCTCTTATCACCAAAGCACTAAACAGATGGCTCAGTGAAGAAATACAAGACTTACCCCCAGCTAAATTATAAACAATGACTGGAAAAACTTGGGCTGTGCAACACAGAATTTGACAATGTAGAAAGAATGGTGAATCAGACAAATGTTAGATCAAATTTAATCAGAAATATGAACTGAATACCCCAGAGAGGTACTGGAGCGGTTCGGGCTTGGAACAGGGTTCACCTGCTGGGTAAAACTCCTATACAAGGCTCCCATGGCGAGCGTACGGACCAACAACACCAACTCCCGATACTTTCAGCTGCACAGGGGCACCAGGCAAGGATGCCCTGTCCCCGCTGCATAGCACAATTGCTTCACAGCTCCAGGGTCCCAGGTTCGATTCCGGCTTGGGTCACTATCTGTGCGGAGTCTGCACATCCTCCCCGTGTGTGCGTGGGTTTCCTCCGGGTGCTCCGGTTTCCTCCCACAGTCCAAAGATGTGCAGGTTAGGTGGATTGGCCATGATAAATTGCCCTTAGTGACCAAAATTGCCCTTAGTGTTGGGTGGGGTTACTGGGTTATGGGGATAGGGTGGAGGTGTGGGTTTGGGTAGGATGCTCTTTCCAAGAGCCGGTGCAGACTCGATGGGCCGAATGGCCTCCTTCTGCACTGTAAATTCTATGATTAGCAATTGCTCTCAGAGCAGCAAAAAGCTGGAGGGGGATCCAAAGGGGTGGCAGAGAGCACAGAGTCTCACTCTATGCAGATGACCTGCTCCTCTACATTTCGGACCCACAAAGCAGCATGGACGGAATTATCGCGCTCCTGAAAGAGTTTGGTGCCTTTTCGGGCTACAAACTCGGACAGCACGGTAGCATTGTGGATAGCACAATTGCTTCACAGCTCCAATGTCCCAGGTTTGATTCCGGCATGGGCCACTGACTGTGCGGAGTCCGCACATCCTCCCAGTGTGTGCGTGGGTTTCCTCCGGGTGCTCCGGTTTCCTCCCACAGTCCAAAGATGTGCAGGTTAGGTGGATTGGTCATGATAAATTGCCCTTAGTGTCCAAAATTGCCCTTAGTGTTGGGTGGGTGGGGTTACTGGGTTATGGGGATAGGGTGGAGGTGTGGACTTGGGTAGGGTACTCTTTCCAAGAGCCGGTGCAGACTCGATGGGGCGAATGGCCTCCTTCTGCACTGTAAATTCTATGATAATCTATGAAACTCAACATGAGCAAAAGCGGGGTCTTCCCGGTAACCCACAAGGGGGGGGCAGCACTAACGGGACTGCCGTTTAAACAAGCCCGCTAACTGGGGATCCAAATAGCCCATGACTGGAAAGAGATCCACAAATGGAACCTCACCAGTCTGACAGAGGAAGTAAAAAAGGACCTGCAAAGATGGAACACACTCCCACTCTCCCTCGCGGGGAGAGTCCAGACGATCAAAATGAACGTGCTGCCCAGGTACCTCTTCCTACTTAGATCCATCCCGATCTACATCCCCAAGGCCTTTTTCAAAGCATGAGACAAACTAATCAGGGTGGCGACGGCCGAGCGAATAAGGGGATGGATCAAGGAGCCAGAAGCCGAGTGGGTGCACGCGGAAGAGACCTCCTGCAAGGGGACCGGCCCTCGCCATGGTGGCACTCCCATCCCCACCCGAAAAATACTCCAGCAGCCCGGTGGTGATAGCCTGTCCTGGAACCAACTACAGCAGCAATTTGGCCTCACCAAAATGTCAGACAAAGCTCCCATCTGCAACAACCATAGGTTCGCACCAGCGCTGACTGACGCCACCTTTAAAAAGTGGGGACAGGATGGGGGGACACTGATAGTCAGGGACCTATACACGGACGGCAGGGTCGCAACAATGGACGAACTGATAAGAGAAATTCCAGCTATCCAGGGGGATAGAGCTAAGGGACCAGCAACTCAAAAACTTCCTACAAAAGGAGACAAGGACGTATCCACAACCGCCACGACAGACATTACTGGAAGAATTACTGGACGCAAGCATCCTAGATAAAGGGAACTGTCGCGACATGTATGACCGACTAGTAGAGAGGGCCGACACCGTACTGGACGCAACAAGAAAGAAATGGGAGGAGGACCTGGGGACTGAAATAGGGTGGGGACTCTGGAGCGAAGCACTGCATAGGGTCAACACCACCTCCACGTGCGCAAGGCTCAGCCTGACGCAACTAAAAGTGGTACATAGAGCCCACTTAACATGAACTCGTATGAGTAGGTTCTTCCCGGAGATGGAGGATAGAAGTGAACGATGCCAAGGAGGCCCGGCCAACCACGCCCACATGTTCTGGTCTTGCCCCAGACTTGCGGGGTACTGGACAGCCTTCTTCGAGGCAATGTCCAAAGTGGTGGGGATGAGGGTGGAGCCATGCCCGAAATTGGCGGTCTTCGGGGTATCAGACCAGTCAGATCTATTCCAGGGGAGGAGAGCGGATGCCCTTGCCTCTGCCTCCCTGATCGCCCGCCGTAGAATCCTGTCCGGCTGGCGGTCAGCAGCACCACCCAAAGCTGCAGACTGGCTGTCCGACATTTCAGAATCTCTCTAAATGGAGAAAATCAAATTCGCCATCCGAGGGTCAGACGACGGCTTCCACAGAACGTGGGAGCCATTCACCCAATTGTTCCGGGACCTGTTTGTGGCCAACGAACAAGCAGAAGAATAGCCAGGTAGCCAAGAATCAGGGGAAAGTAGCCGTGGCGGGAGGGAGAGATAGACCGGGGGGGGGAGATAGCAGCTAAACGTAAGAGAAAGGAAAGGCGAACCACAGGAGAAGGGGGGGGGGTAGTGGAAGAGGGAGGAGACAGGGAACAATTGAGGGGAACCAGTGAGGTGGGGGGGGAGGCAAGGGAACGACAGCCGGAAGGAGGGCACGGGAAACAATAACAAACTTGGCATCTACAGGAGTAGAGAACAAGGAAAATCCAGGCGAAAGACGGGACGAACGGCTGAAGCGGAGATGATCGCGAGACGACAACGAAAACCGTCCGGGAGAAGCAAGCGACAACACCAACACCAGATCCATTCACGTATTGCCCTCTGTAATTGTTTCCCCGGCGCCCAAATGTATATGTACCCCACCCCCCCCCCCCCCCCACCCCACAAACAGATGCCTACTTATGTGCTAAAACCAATACTGCCAATTGTACAGAGCTGTTGAGCTAGCACTATAATACCCTACCAGTAATTTTATTCTTTTTTTGTTGTTGTTGTTTGTTTTGTTTTCAAAATATGTTTATTCAAATTTTCCAACAAACTTTTTAACAAACCACCCCCCCCAATCACAAAAAGAAAGCAACACAAACACAAGTCAAAAATTATACAAAACTGATACATTGGGTTTCCCCCATATACAGTAACCCCCCCCATATGACATTCAAAGGTATCCATAGGGAAGCCCCACCCCACCCACCCGAATTCCTCCCCGCCCCCGCTAAAAGAGACCCCCCCCCCCCTTGGGTTGCTGCTGCTGCTGACCTCCTCCTAACGCTCCGCGAGATAGTCCAGGAACGGTTGCCACCGCCTGAAGAACCCCTGCACAGACCCTCGTAAGGCAAACTTGATCCTCTCCAGCTTAATGAACCCTGCCATATCATTTATCCAGGCTTCCACACTGGGGGGCTTTGTGTCCTTCCATAATAGCAAGATCCTCCGCCGGGCTACCAGGGACGCAAAGGCCAGGATACCGGCCTCTTTCGCCTCCTGCACTCCCGGCTCGTCCGTTACCCCAGATAGTGCCAAACCCCAACTCGGCTTGACCTGGACTTTCACCACCTTGGACATAGTCCTCGCGAAACCCCTCCAAAACCCATCCAGTGCCGGGCACGACCAGAACATGTGGACGTGATTCGCCGGGCTTCCCAAGCACCTCCCACATCTGTCCTCCACCCCAAAGAACCTACTCAACCTCGCCCCTGTCATATGTGCTCGGTGAGTAACCTTGAATTGTATTAGGCTGAGCCTGGCGCAAGAGGAGGAAGAGTTAACCCTACTCAGGGCATCAGCCCACAGACCCACATCTATCTCCTCCCCAAGCTCCTCCTCCCATTTGCCCAGTAACTCCTCTACCGAGGCCTCCTCCTCTTCTTTCAGCTCCTGGTAGATCGCCGAAACACTGCCATCTCCCACCCATATGCCCAAAATCACCCTGTCCTGAGTACCTGTGCCGGGAGCAGCGGGAATTCCCTCACCTGCCGCCTCACAAATGCCCTCACTTGCATATACCTGAAAGCATTTCCCAGGGGTAACCCAAACTTCTCCTCCAGCGGCCCTAGGCTCGCAAACGTCCCATCCAAAAACAGGTCCCCCATTCTTCTAATCCCTGCCCGATGCCAGCTCCGAAACCCCCCATCCATCCTTCCCGGGACGAACCGATGGTTCTCCCGAATCGGGGACCAAACCGAGGCTCACACCTCGCCCGTGTCGTCTCCACTGCCCCCAGATCTTCAACGTCGCTGCCACCACCGGATTCGTGGTGTACCTTGTCGGCGAGAGCGGCAGCGGTGCCGTCGCCAGCGCCCTCAGGCTCGTGCCCACACAGGACGCCATCTCCAACCTCTTCCACGCTGCACCCTCTCCCTCCATTACCCACTTTCGGATCATCGCCACATTGGCAGCCCAATAATAGCCGCACAAATTCAGCAGAGCCAGCCCTCCCCGTACCTACTACGTTCCTGAAACACCCTCTTTACCCTCGGGGTCTTATTTGCCCACACGAAACCCATGATGCTCCCACCTACCTGTTTGAAAAAGGCCTTGGGAATCATAATGGGAAGGCACTGGAACACAAAGATTAACCTCGGGAGGACCATCATTTTAACCGACCGCACCCTGCCCGCTAGCGAGAGTGGCAGCACATCCCATCTTTTGAAATCCTCCTCCATCTGCTCCACCAACCGCGTCAAATTGAGCTTGTGCAGGGCCCCCCAACTCCCAGCCACCTGGATCCCTAAGTACCGAAAGCTCCTTTCCGCCCTCTTCAACAGTAGGTCGTCTATCCCCTTGCCCTGGTTCCCTGGATGAACCGCAAAGAGCTCACTTTTCCCTACATTGAGCTTATACCCAGAGTAGTCCCCAAACTCCCTTAGGATCCGCATGACCTCCGCCATCCCCTCCACTGGATATGCCACATACAGCAACAGGTCGTCCGCATATAGCGACACCGATGTTTCTCTCCCCCTCGGACCAGTCCCCTCCATTTCCTGGACTCCCTTAGTGCCATGGCCAGAGGCTCAATTGCCAATGCAAACAACAAGGGGGACAGGGGGCACCCCTGCCTCGTCCCTCGGTACAGCCGAAAGTACTCCGACCTCCGCCGATTCGTAGCCACACTCGCCACCGGGGTTCTATATAGTAACCTGACCCAGCTGATGAACCCCTCCCCAAACCCAAACCTCCGCAGCACTTCCCAAAGATACTCCCACTCCACCCGGTCGAAGGCCATCTCCGCGTCCATAGCTGCCATTACCTCCGCTTCTCCCTCCACCGAGGGCATCATAATCACATTGAGGAGCCTCCGCACATTGGTGTTTAGCTGCCTGCCCTTTACAAATCCCGTCTGGTCCTCATGAATCACCCCCGGGACACGGTCCTCAATTCTCGTAGCCAGCACTTTTGCCAGCAAGTTAGCATCCACATTGAGGAGCGAGATCGGTCTATACGACCCACATTGCAGTGGGTCCTTGTCCCGCTTCAGGATCAGAGAGATCAGCGCCCCGGACATTGTCGGGGGCAAGGTCCCCCTCTCCCTTGCCTTATTGGAAGTCCTCACTAGCAACGGGCCTAGCAGGTCCACGTATTTCCTGTAAAACTCGACCGGGAACCCATCTGGCCCCGGGGCCTTCCCCGCCTGCATGTTCCCCAATCCTTTAACCAGCTCCTCCAGCCCAATCGGCGCCCCCAAACCAGCCACCTCCTCCTCCTCCACCCTCGGGAACCTCAGCTGAACCAAAAATCGTCGCATCCCCTCTTCCCCCGCAGGGGGCTCAGATCTGTACAGATCCCCATAGAAGTCCCTAAATACCTTGTTTATTCTCACCGCACCGTATTCCCCCCGCTATCCTTAACTCCACATATCTCCCTCGCTGCCTCCCTCTTATGAAGCTGGTGTGCCAGCATCCGACTCGCCTTCTCCCCATACTCATACGTCGCTTCCTGCGCTTTCCTCCACTGTGCCTCTGCTTTCCCTGTGGTCAACAGGTCGAAGTCCGTCTGGAGGTTCCGCCGCTCCCCGAGTAGTCCCTCCTCTGCATATCTCCTGTCCACCCTTAAGATCTCCCCCACCAACCTCTCCCTCTCCCTGCCCTCTCTCTTCTCCCTGTGGGCCCTGATGGAGAGTAACTCTCCCCTGACCACCGCCTTCAGCGCCTCCCAGACTACCCCCACCTGCACCTCCCCGTTGTCATTGGCCTCCAAATATCTTTCAATGCACCCTCGCACCTGCCCGCACACCTCCTCATCCGCCAATAATCCCACATCAAGACGCCACAGCGGACGCTGGTCCCTCTCCTCTCCTAACTCCAGCTCCACCCAGTGCGGGGCGTGGTCTGAGATGGCTATGGCCGAATACTCTGATCCCCCCACTTTCGGGATTAGCGCCCTATTCAAAATTTAAAAATCTATCCGGGAGTAGGCTCTATGGACATGGGAAAAGAATGAAAATTCCCTGGCCAGGGGCCTGACAAACCTCCATGGATCCACTCCCTCCATCTGGTCCATAAACCCCCTAAGTACCTTGGCCGCAGCCGGCCTCTTACCCGTCTTGGACCTCGAGCGATCCAGTGCTGGGTCCAGCACAGTGTTGAAATCCCCCCCATTATCAAGCTTCCTACCTCCAGGTCCGGAATCCGACCCAGCATGCGTTTCATAAATCCGGCATCATCCCAGTTCGGGGCATATACGTTTACCAGTACCACCCGCACCCCCTGCAGCCTACCGCTCACCATCACATATCGACCTCCATTATCGACTACAATATTCATTGCCTCAAACAACGCCCGCTTCCCCACCAGTTTTGCAACCCTCTGTTCTTCGCATCCAGCCCTGAATGGAATACCTGTCCTACCCATCCCTTTCTCAGCATAACCTGATCTGCCACCTTCAAATGTGTCTACTGGAGCATAACCACGTCTGCATTCAGTCCCTTTAAGTGCGCGAACACCCGGGCCCTCTTGACCGACCCATTCAGGCCACTCACATTCCACGTTATCAGCCGGATTGGGGGGGGGCTGCTCACCCCCCCCCCCCCCCCCCCCCACCCCCCCCCCACCCCCGCCGACTAGCCATCTCCTTTTCTAGGCCAGCCACGTGCCCGCACCTCCCGCATCCTCCAGTCCCCAAGATGATAGACCGCCGCCCCGACCACGTCTCCTACTTCCAGCTCCCCTTTGGCCCATGCAGCAGCAACCCTATACACCCCCTCTCCCCTCTAGATCCACAGCTAGCCGTTTTGCTCCCCCCATAACACTCCCGTACGTCAGCTGACTCCTGCTGACCTCGATCTCTCCCGCCATTCCATCGACCCCCCCCCCCCCCCCAGTGTGAGAATCCCCCCTTCCCCTCCCTGGCAGTCAGTGTGCGCTCCTCTCCAGCACCGCCCATCCCCCCCGGCCCCCACCCCCGTCCTTCCCTAGCGCGGGAAAAAGCCCGCGCTTTCCTGAGCCGGCCCCGCCCCCTCTGGCGCAGCTCCTTTTGTGGCCTTACCCCAATTCCCCATCCCCGGGCCTCCACTCCCCCTCTTCCTTCGTGGGGGTCTGCCCCTCCAACACAGACGCCCACACTCTCCCACAGTCTCCCCATCAAATCCCTTCACCCATCCCCATCCAACACCCAACCAAAGGAACAAACCCCAAACCTAATAAACATCATATACACAGTAAACATCCCCCCACAACAAACCCTCAATTTGAGTCCAACTTTTCAGTCCGTATAAAGCTCCATGCCTCATCAGGCGTTTCGAAATAGTGGTGCTGATCCTGGAACGTGACCCACAATCGCGCTGGCTGCAGCATACCGAACTTCACCCCCTTCCGATGGATCACCGCCTTAGCCCGATTGAAACCAGCTCTCTTCTTAGCCACCTCTGCACTCCAGTCCTGGAAGATTCGGATCTCCGTGTTCTCCCACCTGCTGCTCCGCTCTTTCTTGGCCCATCTCAGGACACACTCTCTGTCCATAAAGCGGTGAAACCTCACCACGACAGCCCTTGGCGGCTTGTTGGCCTTGGGCCTCCTTGCTAGGACACGGTGAGCCCCATCCAGCTCCAGGGGCCTCGGGAAGGCTCCCGCGCCCATCAGCGAATTGAGCATCGTGCTCACATATGCCCAGCATCGGGCCCATCCACTCCTTCAGGGAGACCCAGAATCCAAAGATTCTTCCTCCTCGACCTATTCTCCAGGTCCTCAAATCTTTCCGCCCACCTCTTGTGTAGCGCCTTGTGCGCCTCCACGTTCACCGCCAGGCCCAAGATCTCGTCCTCGTTCTCCGAGGCTTTTTGCCGGACCTCCCGGATCGCCGCCCCTTGGGCCTTCTGGGTCTCCACTAGCTTCTCGATCGCCGCCTTCATTGGCGCCAGCATTTCGATTTTCAGCTCCTCAAAGCAGCGTTTAAGAAACCCCTGCTGCTCCTGCAACCACTGCACCCATGCTGCTTGGTCTCCACCCGCCGCCATCTTGTTTTTACTCCCTCTCACTTTTCGCTGCTCCAAGATCACTTTTTTCACTGCTCCACTCCTGGTCCAATCCATATAATGTCGGGGGGACCTTGCTGTCACCTTCCCACACTGGAAGCCGTCGAACAATTGCCGTTGGGGCCCCTCTAGAGAGCCCAAAAGTCCGTTCCCAGCGGGAGCTGCCGAACGTGCGACCTACTAGGCATAGCTGCAACCGGAAATCTTTGTTTTGTTTTTTGTGCGTGTTCCCTTCTCTTTACGTATATATATGTATTCTATTTTGTGTACATAATGGTAAATATACTTTATTCAAAAACCCAATAAAAAACATTTATAAATAACTGATCCTTGTAGAAGGAAAATGGGAGAAGATGATATAAACTCTATATATATATATATATATATATATATATATATATATATATATATAATATATATATATATATATATATATAAAAACTTTTATTAAATATCGTTTACTAATTGTTTATACAAAAATTGGACTGGTTCCTCACTGGGCTGTATATTGTTCCTTACATTATTCCTAAACAGAAATACACCACTAACAACCAGTGTTTCAAGTTATCCTTCAGGGATCTGAGACAGGGATCGGGTAACATCAGCGGGATTCTTTACAATTACTGATATGGTTTTGTTAACAGTTTTGTTAATTCCACCAAAACAAAAAGGCAATTCACCACCCACTATGAACGAGATTCTAATTTTGGCACTTTAGTACGATAAGGGGTCGCACAGACCAGAAAGAACTTAGGTTTAATATGGTAAATGTCATCACTGTTAAGCTGCGCATGTTTCTTATGCTGGTACAGAACTTCACAATGGGGGTTAGGGGCGGGGGGACTTCACAATGAGGGGGGTGCTGTCTTATGCATTCTCTGTAGCAGTAACCAATAATCAGTTGGTGTTGTCTTCAAAATAACAGTTCTAACTGGTGAATGGATGCACTGAAGGCAGCTGATCCCAATTGATATATATATATTTATATCATCTTCTCTCATTTTCCTTCCAAAAGGATCACTTCATATTTCTGACTAAATTTCATCTAACATTTGCCTGCTTCACCATACTTTCTACATTCCCAAGTTCTCTGTCATCTGCAAACTTTCAAATTACAGCCTCCATACCCAAGTTCAGGTTATTGACGCATATCAAAAACTGCAGTGGTCTGTAAACCAACAACGCTCAAGGGGGAAACACCACTGTAAACTTCCATTCAGTCTTAAACTGTCCACTAATACTCTCTGCTTTCTGTCTCTTAACCAATTTAATATCCACAAAGCATTTTACCTCTTTAATCCTATGGGCTTTTTGCAAACACAAATCGGTGAGAAAAGTATCAAATTAAATACTTACTTGCCACTCTTTGCTCAAATTCCTCCTCGTCTGTATTTGTTCAGCACGTCTCAAAACAGCAGGTTGGTTCACCTGAACTTTGGATATCCAGCCCAAATCTGAATGGAGAGTCAAATCATGAAAACAGGTTGTCCCTCTCCTCCTCACACAAAACAGCACAATCAACACATTTAAAAGTGGCACGCTGAAATAAATTACATCCAACTATTCAATACCAAAATAATTGCCAACGCTGAAATAATTTATCTAGGCTTTCCCGATTTAAGGTGCACTAATATGCCATTTGCACTTCACAATGTGTGGGTGCACCAACATGCTGTGAGTGTTCTAGGTGGATGGGCTAAGGCGAGTCAAAAGAGACCCCCATCTGTATCAGGTAATTTTTGAAGTGAAAGTTTTACTGCCAGTTACCAAAGAACTGATTGGATCTGAAATTTAAAATCTAGCTTGGGATCTGAAAGAGACTGGAAGCACCTTGACCCATTAGGGTCAATGTTAGTTTGCACTCCTGATGAAAACCCGGGTTCAAGGCATGCAAGGTTGGTGCAAATGCCCAGTCAGTGGGCATCCAAATTACCAGTACTGCTAGCTCAAAATCCCCACGCCATTTTGGCAATTGTAAAAAAATGCATTTTTCTAAGATCTTTGCCTTCCCAGAATTTCAACAATCCTCCTTTAATAGAAAGCTTTCTCAAAGGTCTGTACAGCACTTGCTTCTGAAAGTTTGGCATAGTAGTGCATGGAAGTAGCTCCGGTAGCTGCTTTCAATATAGAATGCCTTGGTACTATTGAGAATTTTGTACCCATGAAATGTCACAAGATTCACTCTACACTTACCAGGCCCTAGAGCAACTACAGTTCTCAAATTAACTCAATTCATGAGCATTCCTTTAGCTCTACAACACTGCATCTTTCAGCTGCCTTGTATTTATGCTCCTAGAATCAAATTTAATAAAGTCACAGGTTCATTCGACATGGTTGATACACAAGATTATAATGCAGCAGACTGACCTTGTGCAGCAGGATGTGCTTTACACAAGAACTTCGCCTCTGACTGACCCTCCCCAAGTTCATGGCATAAGTTCCATGCCTGCACTATCTATTCATTATTAGCCTCCTTTCCGCTTAATAGCCCCCAGAATGCCAGTTTGAAACAGGATCGCAAAGCTGGAGGCTGTTCTTTCATGCACTTCACAACAATGTTAGAAAATAAATTGTCTCGACAGGAAGGTTTAGGTATTGTAGCCACTTAAAATGGCCAACTCCTGATTCAAAATGGCGAACGGCAAAGGCTGATGGGAAAGTTAGCCAACAGGACAAAAACGAGCAGCTGCGGGCTGAGTGTGTATTTACCTCTGGAAAGGCCAGACAAGATCGATACCAGCAACCATCAGCATAACAAAACACCAGCCATCTGCATACTAATGTTCCCCGGGAACAATAGGCAACATTTAGACACAAAAAGCAAAACCAGATTCTTCGGCGCCAGCAGAAGCCTACACAAAGGGAGGTGAACGACCACCTCAAGGCCACCCATCGATCAGGGAACTGCTCCAGCATTGGAGAAAATCGAACCAAGTGATTGGGACAAAGTCCAATCACTTGGGACCAGGTACAGGGTCCGCCCCGAAAGGCGGGAAGCCCCTGGGGACGATAAGAATTGAGCCCCAAGTTCAAGTCGCTCTCTTCTTCTTCGGCTCGCTTCCAGCTCTTCCAGCTCTCGTCACTCTTCAGCAGCCGATCGAACCTGTAAGTCTTACTTCAACGCTCGCTACGAGATAGGCGCTCCTAGCTACCAATCTGTACCAACTTCGAATCCCGCGGGCTCAGAACCCGAACAAAAGGCCATTTGTTTCCCTGACCTGGTGGGCCAGTTCCAAGTTAAGTATAGGCCTGTTAGTTGTAGAAGTAGCTTAGACGTAGAATTTATGCATGAGTAGCGATTACTGTGTATAATAAATGTGCTTTGATTTAAATCTTACTAATCGGTGTACTGGATTATTGATCATTACTCGGACTTGAACCACGTGGCAGTATCAGAAAGATAGCTGGCGACTCAAGAGCAAAGGTGATAAAAACAGAGCAATTAAACCAAGGCAAAGTTAGCAGCAGTATTCAGCGGCCACATTAAATCCATTATGCAGTTAGTTTATACCTGGTGCATTTTGTCCCCTACATTGACAAGACAATCTCTGATGAATATTGATCAACATTTTAATATAACACCCCCTCCTTTTCTGGACTTGGAGCACAATGATGTGGTGCAATGCTATTGATGTACACTAGAGGGAGATTCATTGTGTACTTAAAATCATAACTTGCACAAACAAAGTACTGCAGGAATTCAGTGAGAGCTCGTAAAAGGCCTTTGGAGCGTGAATATTTTTACATCAGATGACTATGGATCCTAGAAAGACATCCTCCCTTTGTACTCCATGCTCAGTACATATTTACCACCTAAATCCAAGTTTGGTTGGTTTTAGCTCAGCATTATTCCTCAATTATTGAATCTCCTCGCTTTCGCTCCGGTTTCCTCCCACAGTCCAGAGATGTACAGGTTAGGTGGATTGGCCATGTTAAATTGCCCCTTAGTGCCCAAAGGTATAGGTGGGGTTACGGGTATAGGGTGAAGGCACGACCGTAAGGTGCTCTTTCCAAGGGCCAAATGGCCTCCTTCTACACTGTAGGGATTCTATGATTTTATGATTCTTAACCTCTGTGGCATCCCGTTTCGGGAGCCTTCACTCTGATTTTTCAACATGAAGGAAACACATACCACATAATTTTATGTATACTTTAGGAAGGAGGTCAGTTAGCTCAGTTGGCTGGACGGCTGGTACATAATGTGGATGTGACACCATGGATTCAATTCCCATATCGGCTGAGGCTATTGAAGATTCCGCCTTCTCAACCTTTTATCTCTCACCTGTGGTGTGGTGACCCTCAGGTTAAATCATCACCAGTCAGCTCTCTCTCTCTCTCAAAAGGGGCGAGCAGTCTATGGTCCTCTGGGACTGAGGTAACATTTACATTTTACTTCAGTAAATGCAGCGGACACAGACCAGAACACGCTTCAGTGAAAAATCAATATGTGCTGATTTTGAAATTGAAACAAATGGAGTGCGCTGGACCATACACTTTTTCAGCCCTCTAGATATACAGAATATTTTGAAGAGGTGTGGTGTTTCTGTTTGGAATTTAAAGATTTTCCCTTGTTTTTACATTTATATTATTTTGTCCCTTACATGCTGGAAACTGAAGACTCGCACTGGGCTAATACGTTTGCATTGTCAACTTCAGGGAGCGTAAACAACCCTATAACCTCGTAAAGCAACAGATTAGCTAAGAGGTATGGTTACAAGGCAGAAATGATATAATGCAAAACACCTTCTGCAAAACATAATTGCTCCAAAAATGGTCAAGTGCATAAGTGACCAGGAAATATCTGCAATGCAAGTTCCAGCTTGTAACTAAGGGTAAGTCTCAATTATTTTCAAAAGGCATCTCTTAATTAACATGATGTGGAGATCCTGGCGTTGGACTGGGGTGAGCACAGTAGAAGGAGCAGTGCTCCGAAAGCTAGTGATTTGAAACAAACCTGTTGGACTTCAACCTGGTGTTATAAGACTTCTTACTTAATTAACTTGCTGCCTCTTTCGTTGTCAATCAGGAATTTCTATGCAAGACTGCTATCACAGAAGCCTCATTTCCAAGTTGGCCCAGTCAAGTGTCCTTAAACAATCACATCTATATTCAACACCACACAAAACAAAATCATAACATTTGATATAATTCAAAATCATCATCTGTACCACTTGATAGACATAGG
Source organism: Scyliorhinus torazame (assembly GCF_047496885.1). Taxonomy (NCBI): domain Eukaryota; kingdom Metazoa; phylum Chordata; class Chondrichthyes; order Carcharhiniformes; family Scyliorhinidae; genus Scyliorhinus; species Scyliorhinus torazame. Next base: position 67,795,750 of record NC_092719.1, on the reverse strand, counting down.
CTGGATTTACACTACAAGTGAAGCATCAGTGTGGAGTACTTTCATTTTTCAATTATAGTGATTTATCGATTGCTACGTTCAGCTTGAATCCAGAGTCAGGAACCAGCCTGGCATGTAAAAATAAGTGGAGCATCCAAAAACGCTTTTACAGCTAGGCAGTACTTTTGAAGTGCAGTCAGTTTGAAATATAGAAAATGTGGCAGCCAATTTGCACACAGCCAGCTCCCACAAACAGCAATGCCTTTCCAGTGAGAGTGGAATCCACTATCTTTGACTTGCATAAGAAATAGTAGGCATTCAACCTTGTTCCATCATTCAATAAGATCACGATCATGGCTCATCGTCTATCTCAACTCACCTTCCAGCATTATTCTCCATATCCCTTAGTGGTCAGAACTCTATTGATCTCTATTCTGAATCCACTCAACAACTGATTGCAATATTCTGACGTGGAGAATTTCAAAGAATCATAAACATCTGGGTGAAGAAATCCTCACCTCTGTCCTTAATAGAATACCCCTTATTTTGAGAATATGACCCATGTTCTGGATTCCCAACATTGACCTGGGGTCAAGCCCATTAAAAATATTTTAGGTTGTAATTCGGTCAACTCTCATTCCTCTAAGTTTGAGGGTATACAGGCCTCAACCTCTCCTCAAAAGGTCAAGTCCCTCATTCCAGGAACAGTCTAGTGAATCTTCAGTGCACTCTCTCCAAGACAGTATATGCTTCCTTAGGTAAGGAGGCCAGAGGTAGATATAGTACTCCCAGTGGGCAGCATGGTAGCACAATGATCAGCACTGTTGCTTCACAGCACCAGGGTCCCAGGTTCCATTCCCGGCCCCGCGTCACTGTCCGTGTGGAGTTTGCAATTCTCCCAGTGTCTGCGTGGGTCTCACCCCCACAACCCAAAAAGATGTGCAGGGTAGGTGGATTGGCCATGCTAAATTGCCCCTTAAGTGGAAAAAAAATGGGTACTCAATTTAAAAGAAAAAAGAAAAGAAAAATAACCACCTCACATCTGTATGAAGGGTTAATTCACCGTAGGTGGCATCAAACTCATTGAGTAGCGATTTGAGCAAGCGATGTTGCAGAGCTCTGGCACGAATGGAGTCGATGATCTTGACAACTGTCATTACATGAGGAAAGTCAATAATGTTGCTTGCGAACAATTGCTGGTGGATAACACTGTGGGAATTGACAAAGGAGATTTCAGAATCATTTCTGCAATGTGCAACAAAGCCTGCATTGACACCAGGCCTTGACGGTGCACCATCAGTTGTGACTGAAACCAGTTTCTTGATTAGAATGTTTTTCCTCAAGTCACATACCTTTTGAATGACATCCTCGCCTCTTGTCCTCTCTTTTGAGTGGCAAAAGCGTGAGAAAGCCCTTCTATGTTGTTGAGTCTTGGAATGCCATGCAAGCTAAAACAATCAGCTGGGCCATATCAGGCACATGTACTGATTCATCAAGCGGTAGTGAAAAACATTCACAGCCAGATATGTCCTGGTGTATTTGCTGAGACACTTCTTCAGACAGCAATGCCATCCTTCCGACTACTTCTTCTATTCATGAACACACGTGCACACACACAAACACTCTCTCTCCACGGCAGTGTGAATCATATGAGCCTTAAGTAGAAATGCTGATCAGCTATCCTCAACACTCCAATTCTCTTATCTTGGGAGTAAATGGACAATTTAAAGTAGAACTGTTTATAACCCAACATTCTCAACACTTTGCTGGGACTTTAGAGAGACACAGGCTATCTGCCATTCTCTCTAAGAGTTTGATAATTTTACTAATCTATGGATTTTATTCTATAACCACAATTTAAAATTAAGTGGTTTAGTCTTGACTTTTTGTTGGGCAATTAACTGTCAAGGTAAATGGGGAACAGGAAAAGCAGTTGTTTGTAATGAAACAAAATTGTTTTATGATGGAGCTCCTTTTGAGCTTGGAACTGAAGCTGTCTTGATGGCCAAAATACTAGTATATGTTTGTTTTTAAATCAGTTTGAAGGAATTGTTAAAATCAGCCATAATTTAGGATTGTTTAAACAAACTATATATTGTTTTAATTGATCTGTACCAGAAATTGAGACTTTATTCTCTGATATTATAAGAAGTGGTCATAACGGTTCATTTTAATAGCTTTAGTGCAGGGTTGGGTTAAGATGTGTTGACAAGAGAACGCGACGATTTATGCCTTGTCTGTATCTGGAAAGAAATGTTCATAATTCTGTGATGGAATGTAAACAACTGGAGTTTATGACCTATAAAGCAGGGGTGACTGCAAAGGTGGGGTGACACAAGATGATTTGCATCAGACAACCAATAGGTGCTTATTTGGACCATCTAGAAAAAAAAGGAGAAATGGGAAACTGGGGGAGTGAAGTTGAGAAATCATGATTCTCGTTGGCACAGCGGTACCTTGGCTTCTGGGGTATTACTCTTCTGGACGCAGTGCAACATCACTTCAAAAGACAAGGAAGAGCAACATAATCTGTGCTTACAACAGAGTGCCTTGGATCTCAAGACATGAGAAACTTCTATGTTGCCTTCACTGCCTCTTTTTAAGTACATATAAAATCTTGCTCGATACATTTTACTTCATTCATAAATACGAGCTATTCCTACCTTGTGGTCAAAAACACAACTGAGGACCCTAGTATTAGAGAAATTAAAAATTTGGGCCTTAAGAGCTTGTTTTAATTAGAAGGGTTTTATACCACAAAACCCCAAACCCTACATCTCCTAATGTGAACACCTTCTTCCCAATAAAGCAATATGGGCCCATTCAATTGAACAAATCAAACTACCCAACCTTTATATCAGGGAAACTTCAGGACAGCTCACATAATCTCCTTCATTTTACTTATAAGACAGCCCTAAAACATAATTTTATATGCCTCATTTGTTTATTGTCACGTGTACCGAGGTACAGTGAAAAGTATTTTTCTGCGAGCAGCTCAAACAGATCATTAAGTACATGAAAATAAAATACATAATAGAGCAACACAGGGTACACAATGCAAATGCATAGACACCGGCATCGGGTGAAGCATACAGGGGTGTAGTATTAATCAGGTCAGTCCATAAGAGGGTCGTTTAGGAGTCTGGCAACAGTGGGAAAGAAGCTGTTTTTGAGTCTGTTCGTGTGTGTTCTCAGGCTTTTGTATCTCCTGCCAAATAGAAGAAGTTGGAAGAGTGAGTAAGCCGGGTGGGAGGGGTTTCTGATTAAGCTGCCCGCTTTCCTCAGGCAGTGGGAGGTGTAGATGGAGTCAATGGATGGGAGGCAGGTTTGTGTGATGGACTGGGCTGTGTTCATCATGTTCACATAGATCATGCATGTTTGGTTCAATTTGTTGGATGGAAAGCAACATGTAATTAAATTATTTGGTTGCATGTAGTATTCAAGGAATTTTCACATGATGTTCAAACAACTTCTGCATCAGTCTTTAATGGATTATAATTGCTTCACTGGTAACTATGAAAAGGCTGTCTGTTACTTTACCATCATTGGCTGCCCAATAGATTCCATCACGTAAAATATTAATTTCTTTATTGGATTACAAGTGGACCAGCATTTGGATCATCCCACTGCATGTACCTTTGCTCAATTGCTCAAAGAAAGTAAGAAAGATAAACCTCCATTTATACAACACACTTCATGAAATCAGCACTCTGAAGAGTAGGTGCTGTTGCAAATGTAGGATACAGCAGCCAAAATGTAACCACAAATGATGTTTAAGATGTGAGCAGATAATGTTTTTAAGGTTGATCACCACTTAAACTCAAAAAGACGGGGCTGGGAGAATGCATACAGCTCCTTTGTACTAGGCAATAAACCTATCTGCACCATTTTAGCTTCATGGATACAAAAGCAAATATACTAATACAGATGCTGAAAAACTGAAAGATAAAGGTTAATATTTGAAAGGTCACAGAGCTGAAACGTGAACTGATTCCCACGCCACCGATGCTGCCAAACCTGCTGAATGTTCCCAGAATTTTCTGATTTTTTTTTTTTTAAAAAGCTAATGAACATTGTTTTTTTTTTAGTTCTGGTGCCAATTCCCAGTTATGAACCACACTGCCCTGACCATTCCTGGTCAAGCTGCACCTCCTGTCGTAAAGGCTCCTTCTGGGGATTTAACAGGGACTTTAACCCCGACCAGTTCTGCAGAGACCCAGAGCTCAGCGTCCTAACCGTTAAATGTCAAAATGCTAACTCAAAACTCCACCTCCCCGCTTCAAACACCCCTTCTCAGAGCCCGAGCCCGCCACCTACCACCATCTCGCACTCGGCCCATTCCTTACCCAGCGAACAGCCGCAGTTCCTGACCGCCATGGCACCCAGCTCCTGATCGCTTCCGCCTAATCGTCACTTCCGTCATGGGGAACCAGCCAATCGGTTACCGGAACACTGCCCCGTCCATCAGTCTAGCCAATCAGCTGCAGGAAGACTTCCTTCATTGGAATCCAATCAGCGCCAGGAAAACGGCCCTTAAGAGTCCAGCCAATTAAGTCCAGGTAGACTGCCAATACTTCCCCGCAGAAGAGAAAGTAAATGTTCTTCGGAGTCTTCAACATGTCGTCGATGATGACGAACATCTCGCCAAGGCCATCCCCACAACTTGCCTTCAAACCACCTAACCTCAAACAAACCATTGTTCGCAACAAACTACCGAGCCCTCAGAACAGCAAGCACACCACACACTACCATCACACGCGAGATCTCCCACCAGGTACACGGTATACACTCATGCGACGAGGTCAATGTTGTTTACCTCATATGCTGCAGGAAAGGATGTCCCGAGGCAATAGTACATTAGCGAGACCTACGACAACAGATGAACGAACACCGCGCAACAATTGCCAGGCAGGGACCACTTCATCAGTCAAGGGCATTCAGCCTCCAAGCTTCGGGTAAACATTCTCCAAGACGGCCTTCAAGAAACACAATGCCGAATCACCGAGCAGAAACTGGTAACCAAGTTCCGCCCGCAATGAGGACGGCCTCAACTGGGATCTCAGGTTCATGTCAGGTCACATGTAACCCCCACCATACTGCCCGGGTTTACAGAATCCTACTAACTGTCCTGGCTGGAGACAATTCACACCTCGATTACCTGTGATTGGGCCTCACTCGACTCAGTTTGTACCTGTAAAGACTGATTCCAACCATTCTTCACATTCCAATCTGTAATTACTTTGCAATTGTTTCTGCCTATATATGCTGTTTTGTGAACCTGCTGGAGTGGCACTCCAAAAGCTTATGATTTCAAATAAACCTGTTGGGCTTTACCGTACCACCAGTCCAGCGCCAGCATCTGCACATCATGAATTAATTAAGAGTCCAGCCAATCAGCTCCAGGAATACTCATTCATCAGTGAGCTCCAACAGCAGCCCAGCCGCTTGACAGCACACAGGACAAAGCAACATGTTTGATGCCTCCTCCACCACTGACACAGTGATGGTGTACCATCTACAAGATGTACTGCAGAAACTCAAAGTGGCGCTCAACAGCATCTTCCCAATTCAGGATCTCTGCCACCTCAAAAGGACAAGGGCAGATAAAAGGACAAGGGCAGAGGACACATGGAAACACCACCACTTTTATTCTCCTACAAGCCACACCCAATTCTGAATTAGAACCATGTCACTGTTCTTTTGCTGCCATTAGATCAAAATCCCCAAACTGCCTTCCTAACAGCACCAAGTATACCACAAACTAATAGTTCAATAGGTAGCTCACCACCACAAAGACAATTAGGGATGCACATTAAATTATGGCCTCATCAGTGTCACCCACATCCTGCGAACAAATAAAAATAAGTAGTGGGTGCAGCCAATTAGTTCCAAGACTGCCTATTCATTACTGCTCACTCAGTCACGTGTAGACGTCAACCATAGAGCCTTGCTCATGAACCAAGTCACCTGCTCATTCACGAGAGCCCCATTCTTCAACCCTTGGTAGTTCTGCCATTTTAGAACTCATTCCATCAGACTCTGTAATGGGCAATCTATACATCTCATCAGCTAAGGGCAAATAAGCCACAGAGCTGTTCAGTCTTGAACCCAGCCCAGGTTAGACTGCCTATTAATATTAATTCAAGAAACGTTACATAATCCATACTCAATTCCGTTTCAGAAACAATCTTGCCATGTATTTCTTAATCACATCTTAAAAGCCATCAGAAATAACTCATTTTATATCTCTATCATTGCATACTGCTGCCCTATCCAGATGGCTAATTTTTAAAGCAATTCAACATACGAAACCCTTGAGTTAATTTTCGGTTGATGTCAGTTATCCACAAGAAATTTTAGTCCTATTCTGAAACATTACTATTCTTGTGCCAGGTCATTTAATTGCCTTATCTGGAATCAGTCATGTAGTGAACTCATTTTCATCTGCAGTGGCTCATTAACCCACTTCCGATCAAGGCTCAGGCACTAAAACACTCAAATGGTTTGAAATTAAATTGTACATAACAGAATAAAATCACCCATATGATCTTCCCACATTGACTGTCAGTGCTGTAGGAAATTCAGTTTTTGAGGATACATTATCTTGAATTTATTCTGCAAAGCAACCATCACCGATCCCTCCCTTCAATTTTATTCCATCTGCTCTGTGGCAGCTGCTCAAAGGCTTCCAACTAAGATTGCTTTGCTTTCCGTATTAAATGGGGTTTACTGTTCTGATTTTTTTCCTTTCCAGGTGGAGTTAGTCAAGACTTCACTCAGCATCCCCCTGCACTCATGAAGCATGGGAAACAGTAAATTGCCCCAAGTCAGCAACACAAGAGGATTCCCAATTGGAATGTTAAGAATATGGCAATACTAAAATATTCACTTCTTCAATGCACCTGTGAATTAACCACCATTTTAGATGGTCAATTCGGTGAGTTTTAAGCATCAATTTGTACTGGTGACAAACTAGCTTCTCATTAGTTTGCATGACAATGTAATATCTGAACATGGTCTACCAAAGCAAAGGCAAGCTTCATAGTCTGGCCCACTTTTATTGATTATCAGGACACAAGTGTCACAAAACATTTTCATTGAGAGCCTGACAAACCAACAATACTGAAAATGGAAAAGAAAAAGAAAAGAAGTGGGGATCAAGATCAGGCAGCAACTCAAAAGATCACCCTCAAACCTATGATTGGGGTGCAGCATTAAACAAAACCAGAGTTTACTAGGACACTAATTAATCCTATAATGCTGTAAATAATCAAAGCTGTTGGCTGTAGCAGTGAACAATTCAAGATTGCCAACCTACGTTGAAAATACACAAGATATACTGAATATAGTTCCTGCCAGATAAAGAACTAACGTGATTGCTGCTATTGCCCACTTTTCTTTTGCAGAGGACAATAAAGAATTAACAGATTTCAATAAGCATTCATACCCAGATTCAATAAACTTCTGAACAAACATGCATTTAATTGCACAAAACACAGTGGTGAGTGGGCACAAAGCAGCCATAAATACACAAAATTTGAAGAGTACAAATACACTTGAAGAATTGTGTTGGGTAATTTTGCACAAGTTGTGTGGGGGCCAGTTGAATACTGTTCAAGGCACCAATCAAACAAATAAAATGTTGTAAATGGTGACAGGTGCCATATAATTTTAAATGAATAGAATAACAGCATAGCTTGAATAACCTTTTATTGTTAAACCACAGAATGTATGCAGGGAAACTAAAAATGGATTCTAAGGAAAACATACTTGACTCCTTTATGCTATAGTTGTAACTTGACCACACTTCCTCAATGAGAAACTTTTGCCAAGATACAATATATATGTACAGATGTTCCTGGTCAGGCCCAGTGAAATCAACACAAGATGGAAGGCAGCTACACCGAACATGCATAGGTCTCCTACTTTTTTTCCTTGCAGACACCAAGTGCTTATCTTACAGTTAACTACAATTGTCTTCAGTTGATATGGTTAGATGCCTGCATTTGCCGTGACCAGATAACAAAATCTTGTTCACTTTTCAATTAATCAGATATTGCTGCTTGGGTTGTTTTTCTTCAAGCTGGCAGCTCAAGCTTTTACTTCTGGAGGGGTGCCATAGATAGAATCAGAGTTTTCAGAGCCAAGCTCCTCTGCAATTCAAAGAAAGAAGTGTAAAATACCTGCAGTTCATCACAATGACATTAACTTACAAGTATTTCACCCAAGGATAATTGACCTGCACATTAAGCAAATGCCATCTGAATTAAATTGTTCCTTCAGAAAATCAAGAGTCCCTATATAATAAAGGCACATTGCTCTAGATTAAAGTATGCAATAAGATTAATATTAGTTAACCATGGACTATGTATAAAAATGTACTTACCAGGGAGCACACATTTCCATAACCCATAGGTTTTACCAACAGTTGTCTGCCAGAGACGAAGAGTTCCATCTTCAGAACCACTCGCGTATAATTCTCCATCAGGGCTAAATCTTACACAATGGACTGGGCCAAAGTGCCCTTTGTATGATTCTGTTTCAAGACAAATATAAATCCTTTTGTTACAGAGTGATCATAGCAGAGATAAATACAGCTTCCTCTTGGTTTTTAATAATTGTACATTTGAGTTCCAGAAGCATTAAATTCCCACTTTGCTGTGCAGTACTTGATGCAATTTAAAGTTACAGGAACATCAAGCCATGTTTCAGTTGGTGGCACACCCACCAGAGTCAGAAGGTTGTAAACGCAAGTCCCATTCCAGAGACTTCAAACAAAAAGTCAGGCTGATTCGCCAATGTAGTACTTTCAGAGGTGCAGTCTTTCAGATGAGACATTAAACAGAGGTCCCACCATCACAAAGACAAATTATCTGGTTATCACATTGTTATTTGTGGGAATCTTGCTGTGCAAACTGCATGTATGAAGCACCTCACTGGTTGTAAAGCAATTTTGGACATCCTGTGGTCACAGAATCCCTATAGTGCAGAAGGAGGCCACTCAGCACATTGAGTCTGCCCTGACCCTCCAAAAGAGCACTCCATCAAAAAGAGCACTCCACCCAAGCCCACTTCCCCACCCTATTCCGGCAACCCTTTCACCCAACCTATACACCCCTGGACAGTAAGGGACAATATATCATGGACAATCCACCTAACCTGCACATCTTTGGACTGTGGGAGGAAACCGGAACACCCGGAAGAAGCACACACAGACACGGGGAGAAAGTGCAAACTCCACAGTTACACAAGGTCAGAATTGAATCAGAGTCCCTGGTGTTGAGAGGCAGCAGTGCTAACCACTGTGCCACCATGCCGCCTATGAAAAAGCACATATCTTTCTTCCAAATGTGATTTATTCAAAAGATTATTAGAAGTGCACCCATAATGGGTGGCACGATGGGCCAAATGGCTTCCTCCTCCATAACAATTTGATAATCTTAAAATCCTGGAGTTGCTAAAACTGTAATAAACAAGTTTAATGTATTGAAAACAACAATGTTGTTATGGTAATGTCTTTTCTTGCTTCCTCCAGAGATGGCACTGCAAACTTTAAAAACAGTATCACTAGAGCAAGTTATTCTCACTTGCTTCAGAGATCTCAGCCAGCTTTACTTACCATTTCCATTTTCTCCAACTGGCTGCAAGGTCACAGGGGATTCAATTTTCACATGTGTACAGACAGGAATCACAACTAATTTCTTGCTCTTCACTGATCTGCCACTTTTCAACAGCCTTTATTTACTACGGACTCAATTTGTCAACATTCAAATGCACAATTGAGTCGGGACTAATTAAAAAGACATTTGTTGTGGGGACAAAATTAAGGAGATGAATTTTAATTTCTACGGTTAAAGCATAAAGGTACCTTCGGGGCAAAGTTTCTATTTCTATTTTCATAAAGGCATTTTATGCACGAGAATTAAGCATCAAGCAGTAGCCATCCTGCTATGTGCAGTGCCAAAAAACTGTGATTTGAAATACAAATTTCCCCAAGCAACTAATACGCTTGAAAAGATATGAAGACCTACCTAAATCTTCGCCTGTATTGTAGTCAAATTTGTATATTTTGAAGTCATCACCCCCTGCAACAAAGACATCTTTCTCAGGGTGAAGAGAAGCAGAGCTGATTGATGCTGGTGTGTCAAAGGATTTGATCAACTCAAGGCTGTTAAAAAAAATATAAAATCTCACAAAAAACACCTAAATATTTATTAATATTCCCACAAAAGCAACTGTTTTTGTCTACAAAAACCACACTCTATAAGCATGAAAATATTGGTCCCCTGGAGCAAAAAGCATAAACCGGATTCCCAAGCATAACCAGTTTGAACGCCAAGACAACATCAAATCCTCCACTGGAGAATCCAAAAACTTAATGTGGGAGGGAGACGGAGTGCTAAAACTACAAAAGTAATCTGGTTAGTTAGATGAAGAGTGCATTTCTTTTCACCTCTACCTCATTAATTCTTTAATTTGAATATAGAAGACCACCTCAAACTAAATTCAGGGTGATATTTTCCATTTCTCAGCTATCTTGCAGCCTAATTAGTGCCAAGCAATACTAAATTAGGGCCGCTTTCACAGATAGCTTTCCAAGTGTACCCTCTTCAAATATTTAATGAAACCACTTCTAAATTATGCAGTTCCTCCTTTAATAGCAGCTTTTAGTAAAGTAATCCATGTTCTAATAAAAACAATGCAATTACTTAAGATTCTTGTCCTCAAACATGGATAGAACAGATACAGCCAACAGCACGTCAATTCTCAAGCTCGCTAAAAATACAAAGATATTGAGGTTCTTCAAATTTGAGACAGGTTTTCTAGTGGCTCAGTATTGAAGTAAAATTGTTGCAAAAAGCTATCCTGTACCTCCAGAAATTGACCATCTTTCTGACATGAGCTTATCCCAATCTGTTTGAAAGCTTAACCCTGCCCCAACCACCATGAAAACCATCCTTGTCTAACCTCTGCATTCGTACATGATACCATTCACAACTGTAAACCAGGGGGCCGTTACGGTCTTAAATCCTTTGTGATTTCTTAATTCAATCTAGAATTTTCTACTGTCTACTTCTCTCACTCCTCCCTCACTTCCCATTGATTTCAACCTTAATCACAAAGACTAATCCTCCCCTTTTAGCATTTTTGCCATATTTTCCATAGACAAGTGAACCCGAAGTGGGGTATGCAGACCCTGGGGATTTGGTAAATGTCCCTTAATTAAATTAATTTAATTGAAAAATGGCAGATTTTAAAGGGACGGGAGCTTTTTTTTCCCAACTGCCACCCACCCCTTTCCACGGTTAAGGGGCTCCCAAACACAAGTGTCACTGGTGCTCAAGCTCATGCACTGCCACTCACCTTCCCACGGCACCTCCAATTACAGATTGCTACACTCCTCTGCTTGCTGCTAATGGGCACAACTGCATCTCACGAATGCATCTAATAGCAGCAGGGGTGGGAGAGAAACAAGCTCTATTAGGAGGAGCAGTTGGAAGGCAAGTGGCAACGCATGGGCCTGAGCTCAGGCTCGGCAGTGGTTGAGAGCAGGAGCTACTGGCCAAAACACAGTGGGCGAGGTAGCCGCTTGACCAGAGGATCAGTGGACTTCAGGGCAGACATGGCCTGCCAGGTCTAGGCCATCACCCTGGTGGAACCATCTCACAAAGGTACAAAGGAATGAGTGAGTGACCTTGGGAAGAGGGGTTGCTGAGTGACTGATTCTGTGTGGGGTAGGGCGGTTCAGTGATATATCCATTCGTGAGCAAATTATTTCACAATATGATCAAAATGTTGCAATTAGCTTAGCCATATTTGTTAAAATATATAACTAGAGTATTTGAATTATTTTCAAATGTACCAATGAGTACAGTGAATGCAGAAAAAAAATGGCGTAATAAAAATTGATAGTAGGGGTATGCAAAATAGTCAGTAAATCAGAGTAGGGATACATAACTGAAAAGGTTTGAGAGTCATTGCTTATAGACCTGGTATAGTGTTAGGAAATAGAGGTAATTTAAACCATTTATATTTGTTTTGTATTAGGAAAACGGTACTTTAAAAAAAAAATCTTTTTATACATTTGAGTACCCAATTCCTTTTTTTCCAATTAAGGGGCAATTTAGCGTGGTCAATTCACCTGCGCATCTTTGGGTTGTGGGGGGCGAGACCCACGCAGACACAGGAAGAATGTGCAAACTCCACACAGACAGTGACTCGGGGCCAGGATTGAACCTCTGTAGGCCCAGAAAACTAGAACTAATTTCATACTGAACTGTCGGTATTACTGATCTGGAGCAGGTAAAAAAAAAAGAGGATCCAGAGACAGTAACCACCACCTAGAGGAGGTCCAGTCCAGTGTAGCCCTGGCCCGAAGCCCACATTATTATCCGTGGTAAAGTAACAAAATTAAAGATAGCATCAAATTAAAAGAAAAAGCACATCATTCCACAAAGATGAGTGGCAAGTCCGAAGATTGGGCAGAATATAAAGAACAGCAAAGAATGACCAGAAAATTGAGAGAGAAATCAGAGAATGACAAAGCTAGCCTGAAATATGAAAACAGATCGTAAGAGTTTCTACATGTATTTAAAAAGTAAAATGAGCACAGGTCATCCCAAATGTGTCTGGAGAATTAATAATGGAAAATAAGGAAATAGCGGATCAATTGAACAGATATGGTCCCGGGGAACTGCTCAGGGAGTCTAGTAGTATTAGCGACATTGAAAATCTAGAGGCGACTTCCAGTTGCGGCGATGCGGAGCTAAGCTGCATGTTTCGGCAGCTCCCGCGACAACGGACTTTCGGGCTCTCCAGAGGAGCCCGAATGAAACTTTTTGGAATTGATCCCATGTTGGAAGGTGCAGTAAGGTCCCCCCTTACGATATATGGCCGAGATCAGCGGCGGAGCGGCGAAAAAAGAGGCTCTGGAGCAGCGGCAAAATCGAGGGGGAAAAGCAAGATGGCGGAGAGCGAGCAGCATGCGGCGATTCTTGGACCAATTGAGGTTCCCAAGGGTGAAGGAGGAGGAGGAGATGGCTGGTTTGGGGGCGCCAATTGGGGTGGAGGAGCTGGTTAAAGGACTGGGGAGCATGCAGGCTGGGAAGGCCCCGGGGCCGGATGGGTTCCCGGTGGAGTTTTATAGGAAGTATGTAGACCTGTTAGCCCCGTTGCTGGTAAGGACCTTCAATGAAGCAAGGGAGGGGTGGACCCTGCCCCCGACAATGTCGGAGGCGACAATCTCTTTGATCTTGAAGCGGGATAAGGATCCATTCCAATGTGGGTCGTAAAGACCGATCTCGCTCCTTAATGTAGATGCTAAGTTGCTGGCAAAAATGTTGGCCACGAGGATTGAGGACTGTGTCCCGGGGGTGATTCACGAGGACCAGACGGGATTCGTAAAGGGTAGGCAGTTAAATACTAATGTGCGAAGGCTCCTAAATGTGATAATGATGCCATCGGTGGAGGGAGAAGCGGAGATAGTGACAGCCATGGGCGTGGAGAAGGCCTTTGATTGGATAGAGTGGGAGTATCTCTGGGAAGCGTTGAGGAGGTTTGCGTTTGGGGGAGGGTTTATTAGTTGGGTTAAGCTCCTGTATAAAGCCCCGGTGGAGAGCGTGGTCACGAACCGGCGGTAGTCGGAGTATTTCCGGCTGTATCGAGGGACGAGGCAGGGGTGCCCCGTCCCCTCTGCTGTTTGCATTAGCAATTGAATCTTTGGCCATGGCGTTAAGGGAGTCGGGGAAATGGAAGGGGGTGGTTCGAGGGGGAGAGGAACATCGAGTGTCGCTGTACGCAGACGACCTGTTGCTGTATGTGACGGATGCAGTGGAGGGGATGGTGGAGGTAATGCAGATCCTACGGGAGTTTGGAGATTTTTCGGGCTATAAGCTCAATGTGGGAAAGAGTGAGCTCTTTGTGATCCATCCAGGGGACCGGGGAAGAGGGATAGACGACCTACTGTTGAGGAGGGCGGAAAGGAGCTTTCGATACTTGGGGATTCAGGTAACTAGGAGCTGGGGGGCACTGCACAAACTTAATTTGACGCGGTTGGTGGAACAGATGGAGGAGGATTTTAAAAGGTGGGACATGTTGCCACTCTCGTTGGCGGGTAGGGTACAGTCGGTTAAAATGGTGGTCCTCCTGGGATTTCTTTTTGTATTCCAATGCCTCCCAATTGTGATTACTAAGGCCTTCTTTAAGAGAGTAAGCAGGAGCATTATGGGATTTGTGTGGGCGAGCAAGACCCCGCGGGTAAGGAGGGGGTTCCTGGAGCGTAGCAGAGATAGCGTAGCGTTGCCGAATTTGGCTGGTTACTATTGGGCAGCCAACGTGGCAATGATCCGTAAGTGGGTGATGGAGGGAGAGGGTGCGGCGTGGAAGAGGTTGGAGATGGCGTCCTGCAAGGGAACGAGCCTGTGGGCGCTGGTGACGGCACCGCTGCCGCTCTCGCCGACAAGTTTCACCACGAGCCCGGTGGTGGCGGCAACGCTAAAGATCTGGGGGCAGTGGAGACGGCACAGGGGTGCGACGGGAGCCTCGGTGTGGTCCCCAATCAGAGACAACCATCGGTTTATCCCAGGAAGGATGGACGGGGGGTTTCAGAGCTGGCATCGGGCAGGGATTAGAAGAATGGGGGATCTGTTCATTGACGGGACGTTTGCGAGCTTAGGGGCGCTGGAGGAGAAGTTTGGGCTACCCCCAGGAAACACTTTCAGGTACATGCAAGTGAGGGCGTTTGTGAGGCGGCAGGTAAGGGAATTTCCGCTACTCCCGGCACAGGGGATTCAAGATAGGGTGTTTTCGGGCGTATAGGTCGGAGAGGGAAAGGTGTCAGCGATATACCAGGAGATGAAAGAGAGGGAGGCTTTGGTAGAGGGGTTGAAGGGTAAATGGGAGGAGGAGTTGGGGGAGGAGATTGAGGAGGGGCTAGGGGCTGATGCCCTAAGTAGGGTTAATTCCTCTTCCTCGTGTGCCAGGCTTAGCCTGATACAATTTAAGGTGGTTCATAGAGCGCATATGACGGGGACGAGGCCGAGTAGGTTCTTTGGGGTGGAAGACAGATGTGGGAGGTGCTCAGGAAGTCCGGCGAACCATGTCCATATGTTTTGGTCATGCCCGGCACTGGAGGGGTTCTGGAGGAGAGTGGCGGGAACAATATCTAAGGTGGTGAAAGTCTGGGTCAAGCCAAGCTGGGGGCTAGCACTATTTGGAGTAGTGGACGAGCCGGGAGTGCAGGAGGCGAAAGAGGCCGGCATTCTGGCCTTTGCGTCCATAGTAACCCGGCGAAGGATCTTGCTAATGTGGAAGGATCGAAGCCCCCCCAGCATGGAAGCCTGGATAAATGATATGGCTGGGTTTATCAAGTTGGAAAGGATAAAGTTTGCCTTGAGAGGGTCTGCGCAGGGGTTCTACAGGCGGTGGCAACCGTTCCTAGATCATCTCGCTGAGCATTAGATGATGGTCAGACAACAGCAACAGCAACCCCGGCGGGGGGGGGGGGGGGACATAGGTCGTGGGTCTGGGGGGCATGTGAGCAAGAAAACACATGAATGATCCGGAAACTGACATGTACGGGAAGAATCCAATGTACAAAGTTCTGTATCTTATTGACTTGCCATGTTCATGTCTTGCCACGCGAGTTCTCTTTCTTTTCTTTGTTAGGGGGGGGGGGGGTTGTTTGTAAGGTGGAAAACATTGTTGAAAAATTCTCAATAAAAACATATTTATAGACTTCCGGGGACGGCGGGCGGAAGGCAGCCGCACATTGGAAGGCTCCCGTTCGGGAACAGCATTTTCGGGGAGTAACGCCCGTCCTAGGGCCAGCGACAGCAGTAAAAGTCGGGAGATAGCGCAAGGAGAAGGATGTCGAAAAACACCAAATAAACGGCCGGGAAAAAAGCGGCTGAAAGTCCATTGGAGAGGGGAAAGGTCACAGCGGGGTCAACAAAGAAAATGGAGGCTGGAGCACCAGGGGAGGCCGCAGTGCTTACGGCTGAAGAACTAACTAAGGTGATGGCTGCGGAATTCCAAAAGCAGTTGGCGCAGATTGAGAAATGTATGGAGATGGTGAGGAAGGAGATGAGGGAGGTTTTGAATGTGCTGGTGGAGGAGGCGGTTTCCCCGGTGAAGACGGCGGTGGCGAGCGCAGTGGCGGAGGTGCGAGAGCAAGGGGAGGCGCTGAAGGAAGTGGAGGAAACGTTATTGCAGCACGGTGATCAACTTGCCTCGATGGGGAAGGAGATGCGGAAGGTGATGGGCACGAACAAGAATCTGCGAGGAAAAATGGAAGATCTGGAAAACAGATCCAGGCGACAGAATTTGAGGGTCGTGGGGCTGCTCGAAGGAGTTGAAGGACCAAAGCCGACTTGAGTATTTTGCCGCGATGCTGGCAAAACTACTGGGGGAGGGGGAGGATCCCTCCCGATATGAACTGGATCGGGCTCATCGGTCATGGAGGCCTGTACCAAAGGCAAGTGAGCCGCCAAGGGCAGTGACTCTCTACTTCCGTAGGTACAGTGTGAAGGAGAAGGTCCTGAGCTGGGCCAAGCAGAAGCGGGTGGTGCAGTGGGCTGGAGCTGGTATACGTGTATACCAGGACTTTACGGTGGAGCTGGCGAGAAGGTGGGCTGTCTTCAACCGGGTGAAGAGGGCACTGTACATTGGCACGGTGCAGTGCGGCATTGTATATCCAGCGAAGCTGAGGGTGACTTACAAGCTCAGGGACTTTTATTTTGGAACGGCGGAAGCAGCGGAGGAGTTTGCGAAGGCAGAAGGACTGTGGCAGAACTGACAAATTGAGGAATGGTCATGTGCTGATGTAACCTCATGACTGTATTTTCTTCTGTTTTTTGTATCACTGCGCGCCCTTGTAGAGGCTAAAGGAGCCAATGTTGCATATATTTGGACAAGGGAAGGGACAGGGCTTTCACTCGAAAGGAGGGCTCTTTGGGGTGTAGGTGGATATGCGGGGTTTGCGTGCTAAAAGGGGATCTTTGGGCTTTCCTAGGACTGGGCAAGGGGGAAAGGGACCCGGGCGGGGGCCTCCACGCTGGCCGGTTTAAGCCGGCCAGTGAATGGGAGGTGGGGGGAGGGGCTGCGGCCATCGGAGCCTGACAGAACATGGTCGGAGCGGTCTAACCGGGGTGGAAAGTTGGGGGGAGGGAACCGAGGTTGGGAGGAGGAAGTTTTACAAGAGGCAGTGGACGAGAGGAGCTGGAGACTTTGGGGGGGGGGGGGGGGGGTGTACAACTTTGGGGTATCATGTACGATACTCTCTTAGAGGCTGGATGGCGTTGGTTGGGGGGGGGGGGGGGGGGGGGGGGGGGGGGGGGAACCGTGTAGATTAAGGGTGACTCCGGGTAATTCCTGATTCCTTTTTGTCATTTGTTTATGTAAATATGCGGGTTGAGGTTTCGTGGGCGGATGGGATCGTTGTTATTATGGGGATTGACATTTCTTGTTGATTATTGTTTATTGTTGATGGGTGTAAATGTGGGAGAAAACGTGAAAAAGGAGGCGAATAAAAAAAAAAAAAAATTTTTTCAAACATTTATAAAAATTTTAAAAAAGAAAATCTAGAGGCAGTTGCGCCAGCACTTTAGGCTGGGGACGGGGTCAAGGGAAATGCCGATCCGGGGCAATCACAGATTTGAGCCAGGGAGGTGGAATGGGAATTTTCAGAGATGGGAGGAGAAGGGAGTTAGGGCACTAAAGGATTTGTTTCTGGGGGGCAAGTTTGCAGGATTGAGGCGCTGGAGGCGAAATATGGGTTGGGGCAGGGGAAAATGTTGAGGTATATGCAGGTCTGGGATTTCACGAAGGGGATACAGAACTTTCCGGTTGCACCGGCCTCCACACTTTTGGAGATGCTGCCGACAGGGGGAATGAACAAGGGGGTGGTGTCGGCGATTTATGGGGCGATTCTGGAAGAGAAGGCACCACTGGAGGGGATTAAGGCAAAGTGGGAGGAGTTGGGAGAGGGTATGGAGGAGAGGTTGTGGTGTGAGGTGCTCCGTAGGGTGAATGCCTCAACTGTGTGCGAGGTTGCGGCTGATACAACTGAAGGTGGTGTATAGGGCGCACCTCACAAAGGCGAGGATGAGCCGACTCTTTGAGGGGGTAGAACGTTTGTGAGCGTTGCGGTGGCGGGGGGCGCAAACCACGTTCATTTGTTTTGGTCCTGACCAAAGCTGGAAGGGTATTGGAGGGAGGTTTTCAGGATAATTTCAAAGATGGTACATGTGAGACTTGAATCGGGTCCTCTGGAGGCCATATTCAGGGTATCGGATCAGCCGGGGTTGGAAGTGGTTGCGGAGGCAGATGTTTTAGCCTTCGCCTCGCTGATTGCACCTAGGCGGATCCTGTTGCGGTGGAGGTCAGTCTCTCCACCCTGTGCCCTGCCGGGGGAGTCTGTTGGGAGTTTTTAAAACACTCATGGTGGTGAAGTTTGAGTTGAGGGGAAGGATGGAAGGGTTCTACAATTCATGAACTTTGTTTATTATGCACTTTCAAGAATTGGATGACATTGAACATTAGTGGGGGCTATGTTGTTGATGACTATGTATAGGTGGATTCCTGATTCCTTTTCTTTGAGCTTGTATTTAAAACATTGGGGGCTGTTTCAGGGGTTGGTGGGAGGATGGGATTGTTTTAAAAAAAATTTTTTTTAGAGTACCCAATTCATTTTTTTCAATTGAGGGGCAATTTAGTGTGGCCAATCCACCTAGCCCACACATCTTTGGGATGTGGGGGCGAAATCCACACAGACACAAGGAGAATGCACAAACTCCGCATGGACAGTGACCCAGAGCCGGGATCGAACCTGCGACCTCGGACAAAGCAGGCAACTATCGGCCAAGTAGCTTAACAGTCACCGGGAAATTCCTGGAATCTATTACTGGAGTGCCACAGGGTCTGTGCTGTAGCCTCAACCATTTATAATTTATCTCAATGACTTGGATGAAGGGACCAAATATATGGTTGCTAAATAAAGGTAGGTGGGAAAGTAAGTAGTGAAAAATGACATAAGAAGTCTGCAAAGGAACATAGATAGGTTAGGTGCGTGGGAAAAATTTGGCAGGTGGAAGATAATGTGGGAAAATGTGAATGGGCCCACTACAGCAGGAACAAAAACAGTATATTATTTCCAAGAGAGATATTGTAAAACTCGGTGGCACATAAGGAGAGATTTGGGTGCCCTGATACATGAATCAGAAAGAGTTAATATGCAGGTAGAGCAAGCAATTCGGAAGGCAAATGGAATGAAGTCACTTATTGCAAGTGGAGTGGAATATAAAAGGAGGGATATTTTGCTACTGTTGTACACAGTTTTGGTGAGATCACATATAGAGCACAGGTTTGATCTACTCATTTAAGAAGGCTTAAATGCTTTGGAAGCAGTTCAGAGAAGGTTCACTTCACTGATACTTAAGATGGGGGTTATCTTACAAGGAAAGGTTGGACAGGCTGGGCCTGTATTCTTTGGAGTTCTGAAGAATGAAAGGCAACATCATATTGAAACATACGGGAGATCCTGAAGGAACTTAACCGAGTGGATGCGGAAAGCATGTTTTCCCTTGTGGGAGAGACTGGAACTAGGGGACATAAGTTTAAGAATAAGTGGTCACCCATTCAAGATGGAGACTGGGAAGAAATCTTTTCTCGGAGGATTGTGAATCTTTGGAACTCTCTTCCCCAGACAGCGATGGGGGCTGGGTCAATGAATATTTTTTAGACAGTGGCAGTTAAAATTCTTGACTAACAAGTCAACGGTTATTTTGGGGGGGGGTGGTGGTGGGGGGGGGGGGGGGAGAAGAGTTGGAATTTGAATTTGGGGCCAGAATCAGATCAGTCATGATCTTACTGTAACGTGAAAGCAGGCTCTCGGAGCTGATAGGCCGACTCCTAACACGTTCAATTACTTAGTGCTGGCTATGGCTCAAACATGAGATTGTCCTCGTTCATACTGCCTAACATTTCAAAACTTCTCACCATGCTCAGTCTGCAACACCTAATAAGCTTTAGGTATTTAAAACTGAAGCTTATGATCACTTTTTAATCCACCTGCCCTCTTACTTCTTTTTAACCTAAGTGTTGTGTGCCAGAAGCTTCAGAATTACACAACCACATCAACTCTGTAGCTGCAGCATCACTGGCCATGGGTTTTCTTCCCACTGTTAAGAGTCACCCCCAAAGACCCATCTTTGGCCCTGCTCTTTTGCATCTTGACAACTACAGATATGGAATTCGCTCCCACATCTACACACATCCCTCTAAACTTTCTCTGCTATTAGGCTGCCTATTTGACATCTTGGCTTGCATGAGTTACAATTTCCTCCAAGTAATATATTTTTCCTCCAAGTAATATGTTGTTCCCCCACACCTCTCCCCCGCCACCCCAACCCCTCAAACACAAATTCCATATAGTCATCAACTCTTTACTCCCAACCCTTTCCTTCTTCAGTCAAACCAGACTGTTGCAGCATTTTGTTTCACTCCAAGCTGAATTCCCCAACTTCAATCTGCCCTTCATAACTACCTAAATTCCAATTCCAACCCATAACATGCACACCTCCGTCCTTCCCAGAGTTAATTTGCTGCTGAAACCCACAGTCGTGCCTTTGTCACCGGCAGACCGGGTTATTCACCCTTTGTAAATTTAAAATTCACACCGTTATCTGTTGAAATCTCCCATGGCCTTTGTCTCACCTTCTCCAATTTCCTCCAGTCCTACACCACTACTTCTCCCTCCAACCCCATCACCAAATTTTCATCTTTGTGCACCCCATCTTTGCTCATCAATGGTAGACAAAACACAGCCACCCATCCTCTGGAATTTTCTTCCCAAAACCCTCCAACTTCTCTTCTGATTTGAAGGCCCTCCTTCTTCCATATTTTCTGGTCAGGCCTTCTACTTTGTCCCCTTTGGTCCAATGACCAATTTATCTTATGCGTCAAAACATTTAGGGGACATTTTCAATTTTGATAGGTGCAATATAAATACAAAAAACATTTCCACTGAAAGCTTGGGGGTTTCTTATAATTAAACATTTTCATTGATCCCATTTTGCAGCTGCAGCAGTACATTTCTAAAACTTGATTTTATTTCATGAATTGAGGATTTACCAATTGCAGAATCATATACCAAGTACCAAGAAAGACAGCATATGTGTTAAACAAAGTCAAAGACAAGTTAAGTTAAATCTTTCAACTTGCCTTAGTGCATTGTGAAAAGCAACCGTTTTTCCATAAGTCAAAACCAATATTTCCCCATCAGGTATGTACTCTACACTGCTGACAGATGATCCAACATGAATGGTTTGCACTTCAGTCATGCTAGACCTGTCCCAGAGCCTGTACAAATAAAAACATAAAATATTAAAATATGCTTTCAATAAAGAGCCTTCACATAGTCACAATAGGTTGAGGAAAACTCTCCTCATTCATCCATACCATCTTTAAGTTTAAGCTCAATCAGAGCCTTCTTCCAAAATGAGCTTGGAATCAGGTGTCGGAGATTTTGGCCAAGTCTCCAGACATAACCTTGTCAAGCAGCCGGAGAAAGCCGGCAGTGCTCAGGGAGTGGATAATGTTGAGAGGTGGCAGAGGAGACCATCAGAAATTAGCTAACTCGAAAGAAAAATAGAGTGGATGCAAGAAGTCCGAAGTGGAAACAGAAAACGTCGGAAACACTCAGAAGGTCAGGAAGTTCAATTAACGTCACCTGAATTTGGGGATTTACCCACCTCTCTAGCCACAGTCAAGCTCAGAAACCCAGTCCTCATCTTAAAAAGATCAGAGTTTACTCAAATATCCATTTTTTAATATTAATTTTGAACGTGTATTTCACAACAAAAAATGCTTACCTTACAGTCTTGTCATCAGCTGCCGAAATGATCTGCCTGTCCCCATTACACCACAGGGCTTTCTTAATACCAGAACTATGGCCACTGATCTCCAGAGGCTCTGACAGAGAAAGAACATCAGGGTTTACATGCAGCCAAGTGAACATTTCTCATTGCAAGAATGACAAACTGGTTACAAATCTGACACCCGAAGGCATACAACCCAATGACTTATACTTATGCTTGGATTTTTCAGTTTCACTCTCTTCCACGCAGTTCACCTTTAAGTTTGTTTTGGAACCATAGAATCCCTACAGTAGGTTAGAAGGCCCTTTAGCCCATCGAGCCTGCACAGACCCAATGAATAGGCACCCTACCTATGGCCCACTCGCACACCCTATCTCCATCACCCCACCTAACCTACACATCTTTGTGTATTAAGGGGCAATTTAGCATGGCCAACCCACCTAACTTGCACATCTTTGGACTGTCGGAGGAAACCAGACTGCCCAGAGGAAACCCACACAGACCGGGGGACAAAGTGCAAACTCCAGTCACCCAAGGCCAGAATTGAACCCGGGTCCCTGGCACTGTGAGGCAGCACTATGCCACCCCTTCAAGCTTTATGTTTTTGCTGTGACACTTGCTTTTCTTCAATGGCCTTAGTTTCAAATACCGTTTGTGCTTGTTTTTCTCGATTCTTAATGTCTAGTCAGCCACTCAAAAGTACAAGAGAATTCTGCATTTTTTGTTTAGTCCGTTCTCCAAGATTACAAAAAGGACCAATTTGGATTTTTGAAAAAATGTTACATTAGCTGATCTGTCAAATTGGCAGTGCTGTATGTCCGAGATGTCATACCGAGGCTCTATCTGCCCTCCCATGTGATAGCTAAAAAGAGAGATAAACATCTATGATCTGATAGCCATTGCAGAGACATGGCTGCAAATGACAAAAGCTGAATATTCAAGGATGCAGGACATTTCAAAAAGAAAGGAAGCCTGGAAAAGATGGACGGGTAGCTTTGTTAATTAAGGATGACATTAGTACAATAGAGGGAGATGATCTTTAGAACCAAGGTTAAGATGTGGAATCAGTTTGGGGAGGCCAAAAAATAGTCAATGCAGGAAATCACTTGTGGTAATAGCTTTGAGGTCACCCGTGAACAGTAACCACAATGTAGGATGGAGTACACAGAAAGAAATAATGCGGACTTAACTATGGGTGATTTTAATCTAGATATAGATTGGGCGAATCAGATTGGCAACAGTAGCCTGGAGGATTAGTTCATAAAGAGTGCTTTCAGGCCAATTTTCAAAGTAGCACATGCTGGAGCCAACCAGAAAGCAGGCTATTCCAGATCCGGTAATGTGCAATGAGGTTTAATTACCTCATAGGTAGCAGTGATCACAACACGATTGAATTTCACTTTCAGTTCAAAGGAGAGAGGGACTTGTCTAAAAATAGTGTTTCATACTTAAATAAGGGAAATTCCAAGGCATCGAATACAGCTGGTTAAAATTAACTGGGAAATGGTTACAGGATAAGTCAGTAGTCAGTAGAGGTACAGTGGCAGACCTTTATAGAGATATTTCATAATACTCAGCAAAAATACATTCCAGTGAAAGAGACACTCCAGTGAAAGACTATAAGGACCGACAATCCGTGGCTAATTATTCTTTCAAGTTAATACAATTCCACAAAGATTAGGTAGAAAACTGGACAAAACATAAAAATCAGCAAAGAGTGGCTAAGAAATGAGGAAGAAATTAAAGTATGCGTGAAAGCTAGCAAGAGTTTTTGCAGGATTTAAATGGAAAAAAGTAAACTGAACATTGGTCCTCTAGTGTGCCTGGGGAATTAAGGAAATGGCAGATAAATTGAACAGATATTTTGCATCTGTTTTCACTGCAAAGGATACAAAGGACTAAACAAAAAATGCAGAATTCTCTTGTACTTTGAGTGGCGACTGACATTAAGAATCTAGAAATAAGTGTGTGTCAAGAGGTGAAAGGGAGGGGAGAAACTTAAAACAATTACAATCACCAGGGAAAGAGTAATGAGAAAAGTATTCAAACAACCAGTTGCTGGACTTCATTCTAGTGGCTCCTGAGGTAGTAGCTGCATTGGTTTTAATTTTCTAAATTCCCTAGCTTTTGGAAAGGTCCCATCCGATTGTAAAATGGCAAGTGTAATTTTTCTATTTAAGAAAGGAGGGAGATAGAAAGCAAGAAACCCCAGGTTAGTTAGCTTAATATCTGTCATAGGGAAAATGCTATAACCTATTATTATGGAGGCTATAGCAGGACACTTGGAAAATCTTTAATGCAATCAGGCAACATCAACCTTTCATGAAAGGGAAATAGTGTTAATTCATGAGTTATTCAAAGAAGTAACAAGCAATATGGATAAAAGGGAACCTGTTGATATGGTGCACTTGGATTTCCAAAAGGCATCTGACAGGGTGCCACAAAGGTTAGTACACAAAATAAAAGTTCACGGCACACGGGGAAGTAAGATATTAGCATAGGAAGATTACAGACTGCAGAAGTTCAAGAAGGCAGTACACCACTGCTTTCCCAAAGGCAATTAGGGATGAACAAATTTTTTTAAAACTGATTATGACATTGCTGTTGGTGGGATGTTACCACGTGTAAACTGGCTACCATGTTTTCTACATCACTTCAGAAGCATTTCATTGACTGCAGGAGCCATGGTTATATGAATACAAGTCTTTATTTTTCTTTCTATAATTAATCCAGGTGAACAAATTTACAAACCCAACTCACAAGCAACTGTCCAGACAAGAATAAGTTCTAACCAGCAATACTACAACATAAAAACAATCATTTAAAATTATTCTATAATCAACAAAATTAACATGTATTGTTGCTTCAAATGCAACAAAAATTGTAAATTCTTGGCAAACAAGTGTTTGTTTCACTGAAAAAAGGTTAGCTCATCACATTTGAAATCTGGTAACACCCCGTGCAATTCTGCTTGTTATACATTTCTGCAGTCTTTCTTCATCAACATCGTAATGTGGTTGTTGGAATAAAAGCCCTTATATACTACCCACAAAAATTTTTTTCGATAACAATCATGCCTCACCTGATTCAGGTTTGTTCAAATCATAAATACGCAATATTTTATCTTGTCCACCAGTCAGCAAGTTGATGCTATCCTGAAGAAAAAAAAATCATCCAAGTTTAAAAGGTTCCAAAAATTATGGATAGAAATACATACTTACTGAATTTAGAAATAGATTTTACCTGGGTAAAGTCCACACTTTTGACAATATGCTTGTGGGCTAAAGCGGTCAGTTCATCACCTGTCACAGCATCCCACACCTTGCTGAGGAAAAAAAAAACAAATTCAGGTGAAACTCAGTCATGTGAAAATAAATATAAGACTGCTAAAACACAAATTCTCTGAATATCAACTGGAATGACAGAGGTTGGGGGGCGACCTGATAGAGATCTACAAAATTATGAGGGGCATAGACAGAGGATAGTCAGAGGCTTTTCCCCAGTGTAGAGGGGTCAATTACCAGGTGGCATAGGTTTAAGGTGTGAGGGGCAAGGTTCAGAGTAGCTGTACGAGGCAAGTTTTTTTTTCTTTTTTTTTTATACACAGAGCGTAGTGGGTGCCTGGAACTCGCTGCCGGAGGTGGTGGAAGCAGGGACGATAGTGACATTTAAGGGGCATCTTGACAAATACATGAATAGGATGGGAATAGAGGGATACGGACCCAGGAAATGTAGAAGATTGTAGTTTAGTCAGGCAGCATGGTCGGCACAGGCTTGGAGGGCCAAAGGGCCTGTTCTTGTGCTGTACTTTTCTTTGTTCTTAAACCCAACTTTAATCCGAGCCTTGGCTGCTACTTCTACATTTCACCAGCCTACAAAGCCATTGAAAGCAGCTAAGTTATCAGGAACCTCTCGTGATGGTGTGAAAATTTCTGGGGCACATGAAACATGAAGACTTCAAAGTGACATTTCAAGTTTACATATATGTGTCCGTCAATTTGTGTCACTCCAATTGCTAATACGAACAGATCTTGGTGTTTTAATTTAGAATTGCCAGCTCGAGGGAATAGCTTTACAAACGGTGCAGCACAATAGTACTGTTGCTTCACAGCGTCAGGGACCCGGGTTGGGTCACTGTCTATGCGGAGTCTGCACGTTCTCCCTGTGTCTGCTTGGGTTTACTCCCAGTCCAAAGGTGTGCAGGTTAGGTGGATTGGTCACGTAAATTTGCCACGTCGTGTCCAAAAGTTAGGTGGGGTTGCTCGGTTACGGGGATAGGATGGAGGTGTGGGCTTGGGTAGGTGCTCTTTCAAAGGCCAGTGTAGACTAGATGGGCTGAATGGCCTCCATCTGCACTGTAAATTCTATGATTCATGAACATCTCTACCACAGGCTCAAGATACAAACAGGACAAAGCAATGAGGTAGTTGGCATGACAAATGTCTGCAGTAAGCAGCCTCATGGCTCACAGAATGCCACTTGCACGACAAGATAGGACCTAAATTTAAAAAAAATATTATACAAAAAAATTAATTTTGCCATTTTGTTTAACTTTCCTCTTCAGTGCAGTTTATTTATATAAAGCCACATCCACAACCCACCTTGATTTCATCATGCAATATATTCTTCGATAAGATCATTAATTGTTTTTAAGTGACAGCTATTCACGCCATCTCTGTATAAAAGTGAGAAATACTCACGCTGAAAAATCTGCTGCTGCGGTTGCTGCCTTATTGGCCTCTTTATTTAATGTGGCTCCCCAGACAGCACCTTTGTGACCCAGAAACGTCCCAATCCAGTCTCCTGTGTCACCCTGGCGCATCATAGGCTTGCCATCTGAATGGATATCAAATGAAATGAATTGTAATTACAGAAATTAAACAATTTGCATTTATATATTGCCATTACCACTGCAGAATATCTCAAGGCAGGGCAGCACGGTGGCGCAGTGGTAGCACTGCAGTCTCACGGCGTCGAGGTCCCAGGTTTGATCCTGGCTCTGGGTCACTGTCCGTGTGGAGTTTGCACATTCTCGCCGTGTTTGCGTGGGTTTGGCCCCCACAACCCAAAGATGTGCAAGGTAGGCGAGTTGAACATACTAAATTGCCCCTTAATTGGAAAAAATGAATTGGGTACTCTAATTTTTTTTAAATATCTCAAGGCATTTCATGGGAGCAATAAGCAACAGTTGAAACTGAGCCACATCAAGGGGATATTACGCTAAGAGGTAGGCTTTAACGGGCATTATAGAAAAAAAAAGTGAAGTGGAGAGGCTTAAAAAGGAATTTCAGAACTCGGGTCATGGCCAGATGGAGGAACAGCAATTAATGGAACAATTAAAAACAGGGATATGCAAGAGGCCGAACGAGTGCTGCAGCAATTGTAAAGATTGGTTCCAGTCCTATCTTTCACCAGCTAGCTTGGTTCCAGTCCTATCTTTCACCAGCTAGCTTACTAGAATAAAACAGGTGACAGTAAATTGAAAGAATGGGGGTCCTGTACCTAATGAGAGGTACAGCTAATATTTCAGCTCACCGGAGACAGGGAAGGGGTAGATAGAGAAGTTGGGTACTTTGGTGGGATTAGGGTCAAAGGAGACAGATCTCAGGGACAAAATGAGACAGCCAGAGTACAACTGGAGTTCAGGGCTCTGGCAGGGTGACAACCTTCGAGAAGTTTGGTTTGGTGGGCTTGGGGAAGGAAGGAAAATGGCAAAGGCAACCGATTAGATGGTCTCAGCTTTGCTGTCAAAGTCCCTGAGCTCTTCACCCTTGTTTTTGGCAGTGAGGGTAGAGGGGACAGGGGAAAGTTGTTTAAAGTTGATGGTTAGGAAGAGAAAAGATGACTTCCGGTGGTGGCCATGGTGTGAGTGGTCGCACACAGGGCAGCTCCTGCTTAAAGGCATAAAAAAAAAAAAAGAGAGCTCTTTTTACCAAAAATTGGGTGCAACTTTGACAGAAAAGTGTAGTTGAAGGTCGGAGAAGTTCCTCCGGGAGTGGTCTGTCCACTGGTTATCAAACCTAGCAGAAGATGAAAGACCTGGCTAAGGAGATGTCAGGACCTGTGGTGCAGCAGCCAGTAGAAAGATGGCTGAGGGGGAAGGGCTTGTGCAAGTTGGAAAGCCCCAGATTGAACAGATGATGGCGTTCATCAAGGAGGAGTTCCGCCAGTAGAGGAAAGAGATGCACGAGGATCGCTCGACAGCCATTGCAGGGGCTGTGGCACCCCTGAAGGGCTTGATGGAGAGGGTGGAGAAATGTTTGGAGGCGCAGGTCTGAGATTGAGGGTGATGTCGGACCACAGCGATCGGGTGGTGGCACTGGGGGCAGAGGTGGGACTCTTAGGAGACCTTTGCAAGACGTTGAGAGCGAAGGTGGAGGAGCAGGAAAATAGTTCGAGAAGGTATAATCTAGGGATAGTGGGACTGCCTGAAGGAGTGGAAGGTGCGAGTGCCACAAGGTACGTTTCAAGGATGCTAGCAGGGCTGGTGGCCAAGGAAGTGCTGGATAAGGCCCCTGAAGTGAACAGAGCACACAGGTCTCTGAGGCAGAAGCCGAGAACGGGGGAACCCCCGCGGGCGGTGATCGTGAGCTCCATAAGTTCGTGGAGAAAGAGAAGATTTTGCAGTGGGCCAGGGAGAAACAGAACTGTGAATGGGGGGTTTGGGGGGGGGGGGGGGGGGAAACAAGGTCCGAATATACCAGGACATTGGAGCCGAGCTGGCGAACCGCCATGCAGGGTTCAACAAAGCCACGGCGGTGCTATATCGGCGGCGCATCAGGTTTGGGGTGCTCTTCCCAGCGAAACTATGGGTGACGTATAAAGGCCAGGAATACTGTTTTGAGACCCCCCCAGAAGCAGAAGACTTTATAAAGGAGCATAAACTGGGGAAGAACTGAACAATTTTGGGAGACTGAGGTGCTGCCACTTTGAAATAATTGGGACAATGGGTAGAGTGTGTGTGGGGGGGTGGGTCTCTTCCTTATGGAAGGATTTTTTCTTGTTTTTTATTTCCTGTTGGGTTGACAAAGGGTAGCAGGTGTGAAAAGTTTATATGGAGTCGGCTGTCGTCGTGGTGTGTGTGTGCCCCACCACCCCCCCCGGTCCTGTCCCGTCCCTCTCCCCGCTGCGAGAGGCTGTTTTTTTTTCCTGTTTGTTTGCTCTTGGGGAAGGTGACCCATGACTCAAGATGAGTCTTTGTTTGGGTGGGAGAGGGTAAGGTCAGTGGGGAGCCTTCTTCACTGAGCAGAGAGGTGAGGGCTGGGGGATCTGTGGGAGAAACCTTTGGGCAACAGCTGCCACGCTGGCAAGTAATGCCGGTGAACGGAAATGAGGTGGGGGAGAAAGCTGAGAGAGATAGCTGGTGGGGGGGGTCGCTTCTGCAGGAGACGCACCTCCGCGTGAAGGAACAGGTTAGGCTAAGGAAAGGGTGGGTGGGTCAGGTTTTTAGATAGGGAGTACTCGAGGGTGCCCACCAGGGAGCGATTGGAATAAACAATTACAGGAGCAATTTGGTAGGTTGACTACGAGAAGGGCGATAGGACAGCTGCGTGGGGCATGGGGGGATGCAGTACAAATGCAGGGAGAAGGCGAGTCGGATGTTAGCGCATACTAAAGATACAGACTGGGGCAGGGGATGTGGTGTCGGAGTCAGGGAAAATAAATCAGGCGTTTAGATATTATCATAAGGAGCTGTACAGGACGCACCTGGGTGGTGAAGAGCGAGACATGGGACGGTTCTTAGATGATTTGGAGTTTCCACAGCTGGAGGAAGAGAAGAGGCAGGTGCTAAAGGAGCCTCTGGGGCTGGGGAAGGTGTTGGACAGTATAAGGGGTATGATGTCGGGGAAGGCTCCAGGACCCGATGGCTATCCGGCGGAGGAGTTCGCGACAGACCAGCTGCCACATCTCCTGGGGGTGCTTAATGATACTTTGCAGAAGGGGGAGCTGCCGGAGACTATGACGCATGCAACGATCACGTTAATTCCGAAAAGGGGGAAGGACCGTTGAAATGTGGGTCTTATTGGCCCACATCGCTGTTAAATACAGATATGAAAGTGCTGGCTAAGTTGATGGCGGGAAGGATGGAAAGTTGTGTCTCGGGGGTGGTTGCAGAGGACCAAACAGGCTCTGTAAAGGGCAGGCAGCTTTCGAGCAATATAAAGAGGCTGTTAAATGTGATTATAACCCCGTCAGGAGCTCAGGTACTGGAGGTAATGGTGTCCATGGTTGCAGAGAAAACATTTGACTGGGTGGAGCAACAATACCTGTTTGAGGTCCTGGGTAGGTTTGGGCCGAAGTTTGTGGCATTGGCACGCCTGCTGTATGTGGCACCGAGGGCAAGTGTGCGGACCAATTACATGGGTTCACGGAACTTCAAATTACACAGGGGAACAAGGCAGGGGTGCCCACTCTCGTCGCTGCTGTTTGCACTGGCTATAGCTTTGGCAATGACTCTTAGGAGTCGGCAGAATGGCAAGGGATTACAAGGGAACGGAGGGAGCATCGGGTGTCGCTCTAAGCTGACGACCTACTATTGTTATGTTTCGAACCCGCTGGAGAACATAAAGAGAATCATGGGCCTGTTGGGGAAGTTTGGCATGTCCTCGGTATAGAAGTTAAATGTAGGGAAAATCGAAGTGTTCCCAATGAATAAGTTGGGTTGGCGAGCCAATTTGGGGGGGGGGGGGGGGGGTGTTTAAGGTGGCTAGAGATAGGTTCAGATACCTGGAGATTCAGGTAGCGAAGGAATGGGCGATGCTTCACAAATGGAATTTAATAAAACTGGTGGAGGCTACGGAGGATCTCAAATAGTGGGACATGATGCACTTGACTCAGGGAGGGTCCAAGTGGTGAAGATGAATATTCGGCCGAGGTTCCTGTTCAGTTTCCAGACACGACCGATTTTTATCATATGTTGACAAATGTGAGGTTATCCATTTTGGTAAGAATAACGGCAAAAGGGATTATTATTTAAATGATAAAAAATTAAAACATGCTGCTGTGCAGAGAGATCTGGGTGTGCTAGTGCATGAGTCGCAGAAAGTTGGTTTTCAGGTGCAACAGGTGATTAAGAAGGCAAATGGAATTTTGTCCTTCATTGCTAGAGGGATGGAGTTTAAGACTAGGGAGGTTATGCTGCAATTGTATAAGGTGTTAGTGAGGCCACACCTGGAGTATTGTGTTCAGTTTTGGTCTCCTTACTTGAGAAAGGACGTACTGGCACTGGAGGGTGTGCAGAGGAGATTCACTAGGTTAATCCCAGAGCTGAAGGGGTTGGATTACGAAGAGAGGTTGAGTAGACTGGGACTGTACTCGTTGGAATTTAGAAGGACGAGGGGGGATCTTATAGAAACATATAAGATTATGAAGGGAATAGATAGGATAGATGCGGGCAGGTTGTTTCCACTGGCGGGTGAAAGCAGAACTAGGGGGCATAGCCTCAAAATAAGGGGAAGTAGATTTAGGACTGAGTTTTGGAGGAACTTCTTCACCCAAAGGGTTGTGAATCTATGGAATTCCTTGCCCAGTGAAGCAGTAGAGGCTCCTTCATTAAATGTTTTTAAGATAAAGATAGATAGTTTTTTGAAGAATAAAGGGATTAAGGGTTATGGTGTTCGGGCCGGAAAGTGGAGCTGAGTCCACAAAAGATCAGCCATGATCTCATTGAATGGCGGAGCAGGCTCGAGGGGCCAGATGGCCTACTCCTGCTCCTAGTTCTTATGTTCTTATACCAAAGGCCTTCTTTCGGAAAATGGACAATTATTTCAGACTTTGTATTGGCTGGGAATGTTCCATGGGTTAAGAGGACACTGTTACAGAGGTCGAAGCAGGAGGGAGGATTGGCGTTGCCGAACCTTTTAGATTACTATTGGGCAGCAAATGTGGAGACAGTGAGTTGGTGGTGGGAAGGAGAGGGGATAGAATGGGTTAGGATGGAGGAGGAATCCTGTAGGGGGTCCAGCTTAAGGAAAATGATGACGGCAGCATTGCCAATGGCGCCAAGCGGATACTCAGGCAGCCCGGTGGTGCAGTCCACAGTGAATATTTGGAACCAGTTGAGGGGGCACTTTAGGATAGAGGGGATATCAGTGTTAACCGCGTTGTGCGAAAATCACGGTTTGGATGAATTGAAGGGTCGTGGGGGAGTGGGAAGGGGGGGGGGGGGGGGTGAAAAAGTGGAAACATTTGTACAAACTGTACAATTGTTTGTTGGGAAGTTTGTTTCCCGAATTGTTTGCGTTGTAACTTTTCTTATAAGGTTGTAATAAAATACATCTTTAAAACAAAGGAATAGAGAAAAGATATAAATGATTATTACATTTCAGAAAGGGCCTGGAATAATGCACATTTTCACAAATGAGAGCAGGGTCTGAATGCTTTGCTTGGTCCAGCTAGATCGGGCTAACCCAGTTGTCCACCATACTCATTCAAGTCTATGCCCTCTGGATTTCGAGGAGTGGACGCAACAGCCTTACTGGGGAAATGAGGGGCTTGCGCCGGGGGGGGGGGGGGGGGGGGGGGGCACAGGAGGAGTGTGTAGTGGTTTTAAAGGTGAGTATATCAAACGTAGAGAGGAGGGTGGGGTTGCACAGATCATGGTAGCAGAAATGTCTTGGTAAATGGAGGGCCAGCGGGTGATAGTTTTGAATTTAGAAATGCAATTTGAAATGATTAGACAAGAGTACGTCTCCCAGGGGTGCACACAGAAGGAAGTGGGTGGGGATGGAGTGGGTGTGGGGGGAGAGAATACAAGAGATCAGAGATGATCTACATGGAAAGAGATTTAAGGAAAGATAGCAGTCTTGAACTCAGAAGTGAGAACATGGTGGGTTGAAATGGAGGATGACCAAAAGAAAAGCCACGTGGTGAATGGACTGAGGGAGGAAAACAGTCAAGATGAAAATGATCAATTCCACAAACATGGATACTGACTCTGAAAGTAACAGCCATTCTCAAAATACTCAGGCAGCAATGATCAAGACAATCCATTCAACTTGAAGCAATAATTCTCAGACAAGAGAGCAAAACCCCACTGATAACTTATACTTGTACCTCAATCCACAGATTTGGGATTTTAACATTCTTAATGCCATACATTGCATGGAACACTGACTTTTGCAGGAGGGGGGGGGGGGGGGTCGTTGTATGGCGATGAGGCCCGGGGGGGGGGGGGGGGGGGGGGGGGTCGTTGTATGCCGATGACCTGTTGTAGTATATTGCGGATCTAGTGGAGGGGATGGCAGAGGTCATGCAGATCCTTAGGGAGTTTGGGGACTTTTCGGGGTATAAACTCAACGTAGGGAAGAGCGAGCTCTTTATGGTGTATTCAGGGGACCACTAAAGGGGGATCGATGAGCTACCGCTGAAGAGGGCAGAAAGGAGCTTTCGGTACCTAGGGATCCAGGTAGCTAGGAGTTGGGGGGCCCTGCACAAGCTCAATTTGACGCGGTTGGTGGAGCAGATGGAGGATTTTAAAAGATGGGATATGCTGCCACTCGCACTAGCGGGTAGGGTGCAGTCGGTCAAAATGACGGTCCTCCCGAGGTTTCTCTTTGTGTTCCAGTGCCTTCCCATTTTGACCCCCAAGGCCTTTTTCAAACGGGTAAGCAGCAGCATCATGGGATTTGTGTGTGCGAATAAGACCCCGAGGGTGAAGAGTGTGTTTCTGGAGCGTAGCAGGGACAGGGGGCGCTGGAGCTGCTGAATGTGTGGCTATCATTGGGCAGCCAATGTGGCGATGATCCGTAAGTGGGTAATGGAGGGAGAGGGGGCGGCATGGAAGAGGCTAGAGATGGCGTCCTGTGTGGGCACGAGCCTGAGGGCGCTGGTGACGGCACCGCTGCCGCTCTCGCCGACAAAGTACACCACGAGTCCGGTGTTGGCAGCGACGCTGAAGATCTGGGGCAGTGGAGGCGACACAGGGGCGAGGTGGGAGCCTCGGTTTGGTCCCCAATTCGGGAGAACCATTGGTTCGTCCCGGGAAGGATAGATGGTGGGTTTTGGAGCTGGCATCGGGCAGGGATTAGAAGAATGGGGGACCTGTTCATCGATGGGACGTTTGCGAGCCTATGGGCGCTGGAGGAGAAGTTTGGGCTACCCTCGGGAAATGCTTTCAGGTACATGCAAGTGAGGGCGTTTGTGAGGTGGCAGGTGAGGGAATTCCCGCTGCTTCCGGCATGTGGGATTCGGGACAGGGTAATTTTGGGTGTATGGGTTGGAGAAGGCAAGTTTTCGGCGATTTACCAGGAGCTGAAGGAAGAGGAGGCGGCCTCGGTGGAGGAGTTAAAGGGCAAGTGGGAGGAGAAGCTTGGGGAGGAGATAGATGAGGGTCTGTGGGCTGATGCCCTGAGTAGGGTTAGTTCTTCCTCCTCTTGCGCCAGGCTCAGCCTAAAACAGTTCAAAGTTACTCACAGAGCGCATATGACAGGGGCGAGGTTGAGTAGGTTCTTTGGGGTGGAGGACAGATGTGGGAGGTGCTCGGGGAGCCTGGCAAATCACGTCCATATGTTCTGGTCGGGTGGATAGGTTTTAGAGGGGTTTTGCGAGGACGATGTCCAAGGTGGTGAACGCTCGGGTCAAGCCGAACTGGGGATTAGCATTATTTGGGGTATCGGACGAGGCGGGAGTGCAGGACGCGAAAGAGGCCGGTATTCTGGCCTTTGCGTCCCTGGTAGCCCGGCGGAGGATTTTGCTACTATGGAAAGATGCGAAGCCCCCTAGTGTGAAAGCTTGGATCAATGACATGGCAGGGTTCATCAAGCCTTGCAAGGGTCTGTGCAAGGGTTCCCCAGGCGGTGG
The DNA here is from genome assembly GCF_047496885.1 of Scyliorhinus torazame. Classification (NCBI taxonomy): domain Eukaryota; kingdom Metazoa; phylum Chordata; class Chondrichthyes; order Carcharhiniformes; family Scyliorhinidae; genus Scyliorhinus; species Scyliorhinus torazame. The sequence continues at coordinate 67,761,095 of NC_092719.1, read as the reverse complement.
CAACCGTTCCCAGACTATCTCGTGGAGCGTTAGGAGGTCAGCAGCAGCCCAAGAGCAGGGGGCGGGGGCATTTGGGTGAAGGTGGTTTTTTTCCCCCCTATTTGTGTTTTTAAATGTTATACGGGGGGGGTTATTGTATATGGGGAAATCAAATGTATAATTTCTGTTTGTTGTGTCTTGTTTTTTTTCTTCTTGTTTGTGGGGGGGGGGTGGGGGGGTTGTTGAAAAATTTGAATAAATATATATATATTTTTTTAAAAGACTTAAATGAGAGTCAGGGCATTCAAAACCAAAGTAAGAAAACAATGAGCGCTAGAAGTGTTGAACTCTCCACAAAAGGCAGCAGCGCCCGTTCAGTTATTTATGCGATAGAAATATTTTTATAAGCCAAGGACATGATGTGGAGCCTATTGTGGAGATACGATAGTCATGTTTGAATGAAAGAACCCGCTCACCAGGAGCTGAATGGCCTAATGTTGCTCATATAACCCATCAACTCCAGGATTTTAAGCAGATCGTAGTTCGACAACCCAAACTGAAATTCCAAATGAGGAAAAAGTTTCAAATTTAATTCAGCCTCTGAATCCAGTTGATACTCCACAGGTTGATTCACTCACTTGAAGAGGCATTGCCCAAATCATTTTTAACTGGCATTTCACCCAAGTTGTCCACCACGATTTAAAAACTTTACAAAGCGAACAACGAAGAAAGTTTTAAGACAATTCAATAGGAAAGAGTCAACATAATCAGCCTTTTTTTCATGATGATGTTTGATGCACAAGTATACGTTTTCTCCCCTATTTGTTCATGGAATGTGGGTCTCATTGACATCTACTGTTCATTCCCAATTGCCCTTGAGATGGTGATGAGCCACCACCTTGAACCATTGCAGTCCATGTGCTTTGGTATATCTAGATTGCTGTTAACAAGTTCCAAGAATTTGGCTCCACAACACTGAAGAAAGAATGATATATTTCCAGGTCAGGACTTTGCAGAGGGCTGTATTTGGTCAGATTAGATTTGTCTTCCTTTGTGTGAACAGGACATCCTTAGGCAGCTTTCCATGGTCATGTGGAAAGCTGCAAGTGTTGCAGTTGTACTGGAACAACCGGACTAGGGGTACTGCAAGTTCTGGAGCACTAGTCTTCAGCACTATTGCCAGTATATTGCTGGTGCCCATAGCCTTTGCATCACACTCAGCTATTTCTTGATATCCATCGAGTGAATCAAATTTGACTGGCATCCATGATGTTAGGTACTTCAGAAGGCGGCTACTATGGACCATCCACTTGGTAATTCTGGCTGCAGGTGGTGGCAAACATTTCAGTCTTGGGTTATATATCGTCATACTGATCTCCAGCATTATTGATGATAGCAAGATTCATGAAACCTCCCTCTCAAGTTTGCTGTTTAATTAGCCTCCACCATTCACAACTAGCTTCGATTTGAAAAGTTGGTTGTGGAGCTGCTTCGCTCTATCACGTTTCTGCGATTCAGCATGGATGTAATCTCATGTCCTAGCTTCCACAGACCAGCACCTAATTTTTAGGTATACCTGTTGCTGCTCCTGGCATGGCCCCCTACACTCTTCATTGAGCCAGGCTTGATTGTAATGACAGAGTAAGGGACAAGCCAGCTGATGAAGCTAAATATTATGGTGGAATATGATCTACAAATAGTGGTACCAACATTTCATGGATGCGTACTTTTGAGTTGCTGGATCGCAATCTCTTTCATTTAACGCAGTCGCAGAGCTACAACGTGAACTACCCTACTGTAGCCAGAGGACTTTCTCTGCACAAGGATTTGTAAAGGATGAACTCGGTCACTGTTTAAAAATACAGGATTGCCAATTTAAGACACGAGATGAAACGTTTTTGGAGAGGGCCAAGTCTTTGGAACTCTCTTCCTTAAAAGGTAATGGTAACAAAGTTTTTCAATATTTTTAAGGCAGAGCTAGACAGATTCTTGTAAAGCAAGGGGTGAAAGATTATTTGGGATAGATGGGAAGGGGGAGTTGAGTCACAATCAGCGCAGCCATGATCTTATTGAACAGTGGAGCAGGTTCAATGAGTCCAGTGTCCGACTCCTGCTTCTAATTTCGATGTTCATATTTCAGGACCATCACGGTCATACCAATCAATACAAAGATGGCCAAATTCACCTCAGGCTTGAGGCAAGCTCACATAGGTCTTTTTCTCGTTGGTTCTCATTACTTGCCACTAGCCGAGTGATGCCCTTCAGGACTTAGCCAGCTCGGTAATGGTACTACCCGAATCACTCTTGATGGATATTGAAGTCCTCCGACCAGAGCACTCAAATCCGTTTCGTGACATTTCTATTTATAAATGCACCTCATTCGGATATCTGCTGACAGCATAAACAAGGTCTAAGTATCAGCACATGCAGCATCTTAACTACTGCCATTCAAAAGTACAAACTGAGGGTGCGGGAAATTTTAAAAGTGTCCATGTGTTGAAAATACACCTTTTAACATTTGGTTAAGTCCCAGCGAGGTCAGTGACCAGGCAGCAATTTAACACGAGACGGTGCCTGAAAGATCGAACAAGTCAACACAATACAGAGAAGCTGCTGCTGCCAGTCACAGGCCTAAGGGAGAGGCTTCGAAACCCCCCCCACCCCAGGCCCGCCACCGGGCCCGACCTCACCTTTACACGCGCTGATCAAGAAGTAGCCGTAAGGCGTGATGCCGCTGAAAGCCAAGTCGACCACTGGCCTGGTGTGGCCGCTGCAGGTCAGCGGAGTTTGTCTCATCGCCATCCCCCCGGGCCTCGGCGGAGCGGCCCCCCCCGGCAGCGCGGCTCCGCTCCTCGGCAACCTGGACACAAACAAGAGAGGCGGTGAGAGGCCGGAGGCAGCTTCCCAACTATCCCCTCCCCTGCCCCGGTCCCCCACACCTCCGGTGCCGGCCGGTCTCTCTCGCCCTCCCTCGGTCTCTCCCCGGTCCCGGCCGGTCTCGCTCACCCTCAGTCCTCTCCCCCGCCGGTGCCTCACCACGCGCGAGCCGACGCGGAAATGACGCTAGGCGGCCTGGGGACCAGGCGCCGCCGCCCCCGCACATGCGCACTTCCGTTGACAGTACTCCATTCTTAAAATCTTCCCCCCCGCCCCCCCCTTTTCGGAGCAGAATCCAGTGAGTTGCGGTGTGGGTTCCAGCTCCATTCCAAAGACAAAATTTACCCTACTCCAGTGAAAGTACTGAGAAAGATGCTGTCATTTAAAGTGGCGGTTTTAAGATTCCCCCACTCTTATGGTTGTAAAATAGACAATAAATTATGTTATACAAATGCAAAGTTTTTATACAATTTACACTTTTAAGCTTAAAAGCTGCCAGCCACCAGAATTGTCCTGGAGTTTTTGATTAATCTCCCAAGATTCTGGCTTTAAGTAATTTTCTTCCAGCAACTTATTTGATTTTTTTCGTGGGATATGAGTGTCACGAGGAAGGCCAGCATTTTGTGCTCATCCCTAACTGCTCTTGAGTTGGTGTTGAGCCGCCTTCTTGAACAGATGCAGTCCATGTGATGTAGGTCAAGGAAGGGAATTGCTGTTGAAGTTTGATATCACCTGCGCCAATGCAGTCTGCTTGACTGACACCCCATCCACCACCTGAAACTTCCACTCCTTCCACCATGTCATAACCCCCACAGGGCACGAGGAAACCATTATCAATCGCCCCATGGGGCTCGTGGAGTATGAGCTTCCCAGGTAGGGGCAGAGGACCACCCTGCTGCGGCTCTTTAAACCGAGCATAAGAGCCGACCAAAGCAAGGACCTGATGTGTTGGGTGCTCTGGGTCCACGGAACACATACAGGCCACCAACACTTAAAATAGTGCAACACTATTTTATTAAGTTAGAAACTGTTGAACATACTTTCACTGTGGGTTAACACAATGTTAGATTAAACTAAAGACCTATGCCTGTCCGAACCAGTCTATGCACTCAGCACATGGTGAGGATCTGTGCTGTAAGCTCTGTCCTTGTAGGAGGCTGCATCCCGAATGAGCGGGAACTCTGATGACCCCTGTCTTTATAGTGAGTGTGCTCTAACTGGTGATTGGCTGCGGTGTTGTGTGTGTTGATTGGTCTTGCTGTGTGTCCATCAGTGTGTGTGTATCTGCACCATGATATACTGGTGTATATTATGACATCCCCCCTTTTATAAAAGAATGTATGTGTGTGGCAATAAATAATGTATGGTGAGAATGTTCCTAACTACGTGTGGGGTGCGAGGACATATTTACCGGACTACGTACATGAGAACTAAACTATTTACATGGGAAGGTGCCTGGTGCAGAGAAGCAGTATGCAACAAGAATAACGAGATCAACATTATATACAAACCAGGGAAACGATCAAACAAAGCAACAAAACAATTCAGAGAGTTTCTAAGTCCGCAAAGTTCATAAATCAAGTCTGAGGTGGGCGACAAATTCTGGTTGACCGCCTCAAGGGTCAGTCGGGAGCCGCCGGTTCAGGAGCGGGCTGGACTGCGTCAGAGTCAGGGGGATACAGAGTGACAGGGAGCTCTGCATAGTCCGTGGCAGGGTCAGCAGGAGAATAGAGCCATCCGGTAGACAAACCAGGAACGAGCGGGGGGGCCATCTGCCGAAGGACAACAGCGGTTGCAGACCAGCCCCCATCCAGAAGATGGACGCGGATGTTGTCATCTGGAGCCAGAACAGGGAGATCAGCTGCACGGGAGTCATGAGCCGCCTTGTGCCGTGCACGAGACATCTGCATCCGGCGAAGGACCGGAACATGGTCGAGGTCTGGGACATGGATGGACGGCACCGTCGTCCTCAGGGTATGACCCATGAGTAACTGGGCTGGCGTCAGGCCAGTAGACAGTGGGGCGGAGCGATAGGCCAGCAAGGCAAGGTAGAAATCGGACCCAGCATCGGCAGCCTTGCATAGGACCGTTTGACGATATGTAATCCCTTCTCCGCTTTGCCGTTGGAATGGGGGTACAGAGAACTGGATGTCACATGGGCAAAATTATACCGCCTGGCAAAGTTGGACCATTCCTGGCTGGCGAAGCAGGGGCCATTGTCCGACATAACCGTGAGTGGGATGCCGTGTCGAGCAAAGGTTTCTTTACATGCACGAATGACAGCAGGCGAGGTGATGTCGTGCAACCGTATCACCTCTGGGTAATTCGAAAAGTAGTCTACGATCAGGACATAGTCTCTACCCAGCGCGTGGAACAGGTCGATGCCCACCTTGGTCCATGGTGACGTGACCAACTCATGGGGCTGCAGGGTCTCACGTGGTTGGGCCGGCTGGATGCGCTGACAAGTGGGGCAGTTGAGCACTGTGTTGGCTATGTCCTCATTAATGCCGGGCCAGTACACTGCCTCTCGGGCCCGTCGGCGGCACCTTTCCACGCCAAGGTGGCCCTCGTGTAGTTGTTCCAGGAGAGGTTGGCGCATGCTATGCAGGATGACAATGCAGTCCAGTTTTAGAAGAACCCCGTCTACTACCGCCAGATCATCACTGACATTATAGAACTGAGGGCATTGGCCTTTGAGCCACCCGTCGGTTAGGTGGCACATGACACGCTGTAGCAAGGGGTCAGCCGCCGTCTCGCGGTGAATTTGGACGAGGCGTTCATCCGTGGCAGGTAGATTGCAGTCCGCGAATGCCACATGGGCGTCAACCTGGTAGACAAATCCCGCTGGGTCACATGGAGTGTTGACTGCCCTGGAGAGAGCGTCGGCAATGATGAGGTCTTTGCCTGGGGTGTATACCAGCTGGAAGTCATATCGCCGGAGCTTGAGAAGAATACGCTGGAGGCGAGGCGTCATATCGTTCAAGTCTTTCTGTATTATATTGACCAGCGGGCGATGGTCAGTCTCGATGGTGAATTGAGGAAGTCTGTAGACATAATCGTGAAACTTTAACCACACCGGTCAGGAGGCCCAGGCACTCCTTTTCTATCTGCGCGTAGCACTGCTCCGTGGGGGTCATCGCACGTGACGCATATGCAACGGGGGCCCATGATGAGGCCTCATCACGTTGAAGGAGCACTGCCCTAATGCCAGATTGACTGGCATCGGTCGAAATTTTGGTCCCCTTTGCTGGATCAAAGAAAGCTAAGACCGAGGCCGTGGTCAGTTTTGTTTTGAGTTCTCTCCATTCGCGCTCATGGGCAGGGAGCCATTGGAAGTCTGTCGTCTTCCTGACCAGGTTCCTGAGAGCCGTGGTATGAGAGGCGAGGTTAGGGATAAACTTCCCTAAAAAAATTGACCATGCCCAGAAATCGGAGGATCGCCTTCTTGTCCTCTGGTGTTTTCATAGCTGTGATGGCAGCTGTCTTGCTGTGTGTCCATCAGTGTGTGTGTATCTGCACCATGATATACTGGTGTATATTATGACAGATCTGCACCATGATATACTGGTGTATATTATGACAGGACTAACATATTGGTTGCCCCAACGGGGACTGTGATTGTAGATAGTTACTGCCGTGTTTATTATTAAAAGTAAAATAAAACTTTTCCTTCCTCCCACTGGCTTCCTTGATCATTAAACTGGCAATGAGGAAAAAGAAGACTCCAGATTCGGTTTGCAAGACACCCAGCCACCCTGAATGACTACCGTGCAGAAGTGTGAGGATATAAGGTTTACAAGATGCCACTGTTTAGAAAGCGAGATGCCTTCAACATGGGCCTGGAATATTGGGGCGAATGCTCAGAACATATGAGGTACTTCTTTCAGGCCAACGTATCTTGGGGAAGACTGTCAAAAAGCAATTCTCCAGATGGGCGGGGGGGCACCGCCTGGGGGAGATACAGCTGCGTGGGAACCGGGTGAGGAGCTGGAAAAAGGGGATGGCTAATCGACAAGGGGGGGTGGGGGTAGGAAGCCCCCCCAACCCGGCTGATCACGTGGAACGTGAGAGGGCTGAACGGGCCGATAAAGAGGGCACGGGTACTCGCACACCTTAAGAAACCTAAGGCAGATGTGGTTATGTTACAGGAAACGCACCTGAAACTGATAGACCAGGTTAGGCTACGCAAAGGATGGGTGGGGCAGGTGTTCCATTCGGGGCTAGATGCGAAAAACAGGGGGGTGGCTATATTAGTGGGGAAGCGGGTAATGTTCGAGGCAAAGACTATTGTGGCGGATAACGGGGGCAGATACGTGATGGTGAGTGGCAAACTACAGGGGGAGACGGTGGTTTTGGTAAACGTATATGCCCCGAACTGGGATGATGCCAATTTTATGAGGCGGATGCTAGGACGCATTCCGGACCTAGAGATGGGAAAGCTGATAATGGGGGGAGATTTTAATACGGTGTTGGAACCAGGGCTGGACAGGTCGAAGTCCAGGACTGGAAGGAGGCCGGCAGCAGCCAAGGTACTTAAAGATTTTATGGAGCAGATGGGAGGTGTAGACCCGTGGAGATTTAGCAGACCTAGGAGTAAGGAGTTCTCGTTTTTCTCCTATGTCCAAAAAGTCTACTCGCGAATAGACGTTTTTGTGCTGGGAAGGGCGTTGATCCCGAAGGTGAGGGGAACGGAGTATACGGCTATAGCCATTTCGGATCACGCTCCACACTGGGTAGACTTGGAGATAGGGGAGGAAACAGGAGGGCGCCCACCCTGGAGAATGGACATGGGACTAATGGCAGATGAGGGGGTGTGTCTAAGGGTGAGGGGGTGCATTGAAAAGTACTTGGAACTCAATGATAATGGGGAGGTCCAGGTGGGAGTGGTCTGGGAGGCGCTGAAGGCGGTGGTTAGAGGGGAGCTGATATCAATAAGGGCACATAAAGGGAAGCAGGAGAGTAAGGAACGGGAGCGGTTGCTGCAAGAACTTTTGAGGGTGGACAGACAATATGCGGAAGCACCGGAGGAGGGACTGTACAGGGAAAGGCAAAGGCTACATGTAGAATTTGACTTGCTGACTACGGGCACTGCAGAGGCACAATGGAGGAAGGCACAGGGTGTACAGTACGAATATGGGGAGAAGGCGAGCAGGTTGCTGGCACACCAATTGAGGAAAAGGGGAGCAGCGAGGGAAATAGGGGGAGTGAGGGATGAGGAAGGAGAGATGGAGTGAGGAGCGGAGAGAGTGAATGGAGTGTTCAAGACATTTTATAAAAAATTATATGAAGCTCAACCCCCGGATGGGAGGGAGAGAATGATGGGCTTTTTGGATCGGCTGGAATTTCCCACGGTGGAAGAGCAGGAAAGGGAGGGACTGGGAGCACAGATCGAGGTATAAGAAGTGGTGAAAGGAATTAGGAGCATGCAGGCGGGAAAGGCCCCGGGACCGGATGGATTCCCAGTCGAATTCTATAGAAAATATGTGGACTTGCTCGCCCCGGTATTGACGAGGACCTTTAATGAGGCAAAGGAAAGGGGACAACTGCCCCCGACTATGTCTGAAGCAACGATATCGCTTCTCTTAAAGAAGGAAAAGGACCCGCTACAATGCGGGTCCTATAGACCTATTTCCCTCCTAAATGTAGATGCCAAGATCCTGGCCAAGGTAATGGCAATGAGAATAGAGGAATGTGTCCCGGGGGTGGTCCACGAGGACCAAACTGGGTTTGTGAAGGGGAGACAGCTGAACACGAATATACGGAGGCTGTTAGGGGTAATGATGATGCCCCCACCAGAGGGGGAAACGGAGATAGTAGTGGCGATGGATGCCGAGAAAGCATTTGATAGAGTGGAGTGGGATTATTTGTGGGAGGTGTTGAGGAGATTTGGTTTTGGAGAGGGGTATGTTAGATGGGTGCAGCTGTTGTATAGGGCCCCGATGGCGAGCGTGGTCACGAATGGACGGGGATCTGCATATTTTCGGCTCCATAGAGGGACAAGGCAGGGATGCCCTCTGTCCCCATTATTGTTTGCACTGGCGATTGAGCCCCTGGCGATAGCGTTGAGGGGTTCCAAGAAGTGGAGGGGAGTACTTAGAGGAGGAGAAGAACACCGGGTATCTTTGTATGCGGACGATTTGTTACTATATGTGGCAGACCCGGCGGAGGAGATGCCAGAAATAATGCGGATACTTGGGGAGTTTGGGGATTTTTCAGGGTATAAATTGAACATGGGGAAAAGTGAGTTGTTTGTGGTGCATCCAGGGGAGCAGAGTAGAGAAATAGAGGACCTACCGTTGAGGAAGGTAACAAGGGACTTTCGTTACCTGGGGATCCAGATAGCCAAGAATTGGGGCACATTGCATAGGTTAAATTTAACGCGGTTGGTGGAACAAATGGAGGAGGATTTCAAGAGATGGGATATGGTATCCCTGTCACTGGCAGGGAGGGTGCAGGCGGTTAAGATGGTGGTCCTCCCGAGATTCCTCTTTGTGTTTCAGTGCCTCCCGGTGGTGATCACGAAGGCTTTTTTAAAAAGGATTGAAAAGAGCATCATGGGTTTTGTGTGGGCCGGGAAGACCCCGAGAGTGAGGAAGGGATTCTTACAGCGTAGCAGGGATAGGGGGGGGGCGGGCACTACCGAGCCTAAGTGAGTATTATTGGGCCGCTAATATTTCAATGGTGAGTAAGTGGATGGGAGAGGAGGAGGGAGCGGCGTGGAAGAGATTAGAGAGGGCGTCCTGTAGGGGGACTAGCCTACAGGCTATGGTGACAGCCCCATTGCCGTTCTCACCGAGGAACTACACCACAAGCCCGGTGGTGGTGACTACACTGAAGATTTGGGGACAGTGGAGACGGCATAGGGGAAAGACTGGAGCCTTGGGGGGGTCCCCGATAAGAAACAACCATAGGTTTGCCCCGGGGGGAATGGATGGGGGATATGGAATGTGGCAAAGAGCAGGAATAACGCAACTGAAAGATCTGTTTGTGGATGGGAAGTTCGCGAGTCTGGGAGCGCTGACCGAGAAATATGGGTTGCCCCAAGGGAATGCATTCAGGTATATGCAACTGAGGGCTTTTGAGAGGCAACAGGTGAGGGAATTCCCGCGGCTCCCGACACAAGAGGTGCAGGACAGAGTGATCTCAAAGACATGGGTGGGGGATGGTAAGGTGTCAGATATATATAGGGAAATGAGGGACGAAGGGGAGACTATGGTAGATGAACTAAAAGGGAAATGGGAAGAAGAGCTGGGGGAGGAGATCGAGGAGGGGCTGTGGGCAGATGCCCTAAGCAGGGTAAACGCGTCGTCCTCGTGTGCCAGGCTAAGCCTGATTCAGTTTAAGGTATTACACAGAGCGCATATGACTGGAGCACGGCTCAGTAAATTTTTTGGGGTGGAGGATAGGTGTGCGAGGTGCTCGAGAAGCCCAGCGAATCATACCCATATGTTTTGGTCATGCCCGGCACTACAGGGGTTTTGGATGGGGGTGACAAAGGTGCTTTCAAAAGTAGTAGGGGTCCGGGTCGAACCAAGCTGGGGGTTGGCTATATTTGGGGTTGCACAAGAGCCGGGAGTGCAGGAGGCGAGAGAGGCCGATGTTTTGGCCTTTGCGTCCCTAGTAGCCCGGCGTAGGATATTGCTAATGTGGAAAGAAGCCAAGCCCCCGGGGGTGGAGACCTGGATAAATGACATGGCAGGGTTTATAAAGCTAGAGCGGATTAAGTTCGTCCTAAGGGGGTCGGCTCAAGGGTTCACCAGGCGGTGGCAACTGTTCGTCGAATACCTCGCAGAAAGATAGATGGAATGGAAAAAAGAAGGCAGCAGCAGCAGCCCAGGATCGGGGGGGGGGGGGGGGGGGGGGGGGGGAGGGGAGGTGGAACCAGAAGGACTCTCAGGGTTGTTAATATATACTGTATAATATGTATAGGTCGTTGCTACAGATAATTATATATTGGACTGTTAAATTATATTTTTGGAGAGTGTTACTTGTGATAAGGCAGTTGCCAATTAGGGTTAGTTTTCATTTTTGTTATTTATTTATTATTTATTCATTTTCTGTTTATAAAATAGGTCATTGTTATTTGTGTTGTTATAATATTGTGTAAAGGATGCACAATGTACTGTGTTGGTTGACCAAAAATTTTCAATAAAATATTTTTTAAAAAAGCAATTCTCCTGATAAGCCTGTGGGGATTCGACCTTTGGGATTATAAAGAGTCTTATCTACCCAGCTGCACCGTACTCCAAATATTTTGATGAGTTTGTTGCACTCGTGGCTGAACACTATGATCCGAAACCACCCGTTACAATGCAACATTATAGGTTCAACTCAGCGGTGTAGTCTCCGGGTGGGGTCGGCCACTGACTCTTTGACCCACCTGAGACGGCTGGCAGGGTAGTGCAAGTTCAGCCGTCCCTCTCAGAAATGTTGAGGGATAGACTTGATTGTGGTATAAATACCACGGCCACGCAAAGGAAGCTATTGGTGGAGCCCAGGTTAGACTTCAAATGGACAACTGAGTTGTCACTATCCCAGGAAAATGCAGAGAAGAGGGTAGAGGAGCATCAGGGTTCCATGGACTATGGGGTCCATAGTTTGACCCACCCTCCATATCAGACCCCCGCAACATCACAGGCCAGTGCCGGAATGGTCAGATCACCCCCCAAGGTGCAACTGAAGGTGCAAATCTACATTCGGCCCAGTACTTAACAGCCGCTGCAGACATGCAGGATACATCCCGCGAGGATGAAGGGGAAGGCCGACCACGTTGCCAGATAATAATTATAATAATCGCTTATTGTCACAAGTAGGTTTCAATGAAGTTACTGTGAAAAGCCCCTAGTCGCCACATTCCAGCGCCTGTTTGAGAAGGCCAGTATGAGAATTGAACCCGCGCTGCTGGCATTGTTCTGCATTACAAGCCCGCTGTTTAGCCCACTGTGCTAAACCAGATGTGTGGATGGAGAACACATGGTGGTCAGGGCTGCCAGAATCCTTGGGGAGAACGCAGCACAGGGCAGCCAATGAGGTCACTATGAGTCAGGGCTCTGCACATGGCCCCACCAGAAGAAGACAGTATGATACCGCTTAACTGTATCATGACCCCAAAGGTGGCGCCAATTCAGGTCACATTGGAAGTGAACGGGCATCCTCTGGTGATGAAGATAGCCACAGGAGCTGCTGTCTCCATTGTAGGTCAACAGGTCTTTTGCCGGCTTTGGACAGGACTCTTACCACCAACACTGTGAGACACCAATCCAGGTTGGTGACAAATACAGGTGAATCACTGGCATCGTAAGGACCACCGTGACTCCATTGCCATATGGACAGCAAACAGTCGGGCTACCCTTAGTTGTGGTGCAGGGGCGGATACTCAATCTGTTGGGGCATGACTGGCTATGAATCCTCCGTTTTGATTTTAATGAATTTTCCAAATGGACACCGGAAACTTGTATGAAGTCCTGGGCAAGTACCCTGAAGTATTAGACCATAAGACCATAAGACATAGGAGTGGAAGTAAGGCTATTCAGCCCATCGAGTCCACTCCACCATTCAATCATGGCTGATTTCAACTCCATTTACCCGCTCTCTCTCCATAGCCCTTAATTCCTCGAGAAATCAAGAATTTATCAACTTCTGTCTTAAAGACACTCAACGTCCCGGCCTCTACCGCCCTCTGTGGCAATGAATTCCACAGACCCACCACTCTCTGGCTGAAGAAATGTCTCCTCATCTCTGTTCTAAAGTGACTCCCTTTTATTCTAAGGCTGTGCCCCCGGGTCCTAGTCTCCCCTGCTAATGGAAACAACTTCCCTACCTCCACCCTATCTAAGCCATTCATTATCTTGTAAGTTTCTATTAGATCTCCCCTCAACCTCCTAAACTCCAATGAATATAATCCCAGGATCCTCAGACGTTCATCGTATGTTAGGCCTACCATTCCTGGGATCATCCGTGTGAATCTCCGCTGGACCCGCTCCAGTGCCAGTATGTCCTTCCTGAGGTGTGGGGCCCAAAATTGCTCACAGTATTCTAAATGGGGCCTAACTAATGCTTTATAAAGCTTCAGAAGTACATCCCTGCTTTTATATTCCAAGCCTCTTGAGATGAATGACAACATTGCATTTGCTTTCTTAATTACGGACTCGACCTGCAAGTTTACCTTTAGAGAATCCTGGACTAGGACTCCCAAGTCCCTTTGCACTTCAGCATTATGAATTTTGTCACCGTTTAGAAAATAGTCCATGCCTCTATTCTTTTTTCCAAAGTGCAAGACCTCGCACTTGCCCACGTTGAATTTCATCAGCCATTTCTTGGACCACTCTCCTAAACTGTCTAAATCTTTCTGCAGCCTCCCCACCTCCTCCATACTACCTGCCCCTCCACCTATCTTTGTATCGTCGGCAAACTTAGCCAGAATGCCCCCAGTCCCGTCATCTAGATCGTTAATATATAAAGAGAACAGCTGTGGCCCCAACACTGAACCCTGCGGGACACCACTCGTCACCGGTTGCGATTCCGAAAAAGAACCTTTTATCCCAACTCTCTGCCTTCTGCCTGACAGCCAATCGTCAATCCATGTTAGTACCTTGCCTCGAATACCATGGGCCCTTATTTTACTCAGCAGTCTCCCGGAGGCACCTTATCAAAGGCCTTTTGGAAGTCAAGATAGGTAACATCCATTGGCTCTCCTTGGTCTAACCTATTTGTTATCTCTTCAAAGAACTCTAACAGGTTTGTCAGGCACGACCTCCCCTTACTAAATCCATGCTGACTTGTCCTAATCCGACCCTGCACTTCCAAGAATTTAGAAATCTCATCCTTAACAATGGATTCTAGAATCTTGCCAACAACCGAGGTTAGGCTAATTGGCCTATAATTTTCCATCTTTTTCCTTGTTCCCTTCTTGAACAGGGGGGTTACAACAGCGATTTTCCAATCCTCTGGGACTTTCCCTGACTCCAGTGACTTTTGAAAGATCATAACTAACGCCTCCACTATTTCCTCAGCTATCTCCTTTAGAACTCTAGGATGTAGCCCATCTGGGCCCGGGGATTTATCAATTTTTAGACCTCTTAGTTTCTCTAGCACTTTCTCCTTTGTGATGGCTACCATATTCAACTCTGCTCCCTGACTCTCCGGAATTGTTGGGATATTACTCATGTCTTCTACTGTGAAGACTGACGCAAAGTACTTATTCAGTTCCTCAGCTATTTCCTTGTCTCCCATCACAAAATTACCAGCGTCATTTTGGAGCGGCCCAATGTCAACTTTTGCCTCCCGTTTGTTTTTAATGTATTTAAAGAAACTTTTACTATCATTCCTAATGTTACTGGCTAGCCTACCTTCAAATTTGATCCTCTCTTTCCTTATTTCTCTCTTTGTTATCCTCTGTTTGTTTTTGTACTCTTCCCAATCTTCTGACTTCCCACTACTCTTTGCCACATTATTGGCTTTCTCTTTTGCTTTGATGTATTCCCTAACTTCCTTTGTCAGTCATGGCTGCCTAATCCCCCCTCTGATAACCTTTCTTTTCTTTGGGATGAACCTCTGTACTGTGTCCTCAATTACTCCCAGAAACTCCTGCCATTGCTGTTCTACTGTCTTTCCCACTAAGCTCTGCTCCCAGTCGATTTTCGTCAGTTCCTCCCTCATGCCCCTGTAGTTACCTTTATTTAACTGTAACACCTTTACACCTGATTCTACCTTCTTTCTTTCAAATTGGAGATTGAATTCGACCATATTATGATCACTGCCTCCTAAGTGCTCCCTTACTTTAAGATCTTTAATCAAGTCTGGCTCATTACATAACACTAAGTCCAGAATGGCCTGTTCCCTCGTGGGCTCCATCACAAGCTGTTCCAAAAAGCCCTCCTGTAAGCATTCAATGAATTCCCTTTCCTTGGGTCCACTGGCAGCATTATTTACCCAGTCCACCTGCATATTGAAGTCCCCATGATCACTGTGACCTTGCCTTTCTGACATGCACTTTCTATTTCGTGGTGCATTTTGTGCCCCAGGTCCTGACCACTGATAGGAGGCCTGTACATAACTCCCGTTATGGTTTTTTTACCTTTGTGGTTCCTCAACTCTACCCACACAGACTCCACATCATCTGACCCTATGTCGTTTAGTGCTATTGATTTAATTTCATTCCTAATTAACAAGGCAACCCCGCCCCCTCTGCCCAACTCTCTGTCAACCAGAGGCATATTCTAGGAAGGGCTGAGCAGAATAAAGGGGGGCAAGGCTTGTATCTACCTAGAGGCTCGACCCAGATATTTTGGGGCAAGGCCTGTCCCTTACGCCTTACTCGCCAACGTTAACGCAGAGCTGCAGCACCTAAAGGGTCTGGGAGTCACACGTCCAATATGGTTTGCAAAGTGAGCCGCACCCGTAGTATCAGTTATGAAGCCGGACAAGTCTGTCCAACGCTGCAGAAATTGCAAACTCATGGTAAACAGGGCTTCTCGTCTGGACCGTTATCCGCTGCCCAGAGAGGAAGATTTATATGCGAAGTTGGCTGGAGAGTGTTTCTTTACCAAGCTAGATATGAGTCATGCCTATTTACAGATGGAACTGGACTCTACATCCAGGAAATATGCAACTATAAACACCCACAGAGGGTTATTTGAGTACACGTGCCTCCTGTTCTGGTTCTCATCAGCTCCGGCAATCTTCCAAAGAGTAATGGAAGGCATTCTCCAAGCGCTGTCATAGTTGCTGCTGTATACTTGGATGATGTGCTCATCACGGATACCACCGACAAGAAGCACGTGAAAAACCTGGAGGAATTTCTCAGATGGTTCTCCCAAGTTGGCGCTCAGCTGAAGAGGAGCAATCATGTGTTCGCAGCAAAGGCAGTGACGTATTTGGGGTACAGGGTAGGCAGAGATGGCCTGCACCCTGTGAAAGAGAAAGTTCAGGCCATAAACGGGGCCCCAACTCCCAGGAATGTCACTGAACCCTGGTCATTCTTGGGTTGGTGAATTATAATGGGAAATTAATCCCAAATTTGACCACCCTGTTGCCGCCCCTCCGCATGCTGCTTAAGAAGAACCAAAGGTGGGTTTCGGGTGCCTCACAGGAAGAAGCATTCGCCGGGGTGAAGAGACATCTGTTCTCCTCCCAAGTCCTTTCCCATTATAACCCAGTTGCACTTCTAGTCCTGACATGTGATGCCTCCCCCTATGGCATCAGGGCAGTGCTGGCGCACAGATGGAATGAAGGCACAGAACGTCCTATTGCTTTTGCGTTGAGAATTCTGGTTGACGAGAAACACTGCTATGCCCAAATAGAAGAGGAAGGCATGGCAGTGATATTTGGGATCAAGAAGTTCCATCAGTATGCCTTCGGGTGGTGCTTCTTCATAGTGACCAATCACAAGCCTCTACTGGACCTCTTTAAAGAGGACAAGGGGTTTCCTCCCATTGCATCAGCTCGGATTCAGCATTCAGCACTCTTGCTCACTGCATAACCGTACTCGTTTCAACATTGTCCTGTTACACAGTGATCGTCACTGTGATGCCCTGAGTCATCTCCCGCTGTCAGATGAAGTTGTTGCGACCATGAACCTTATGGATGCTCTGCCAGTGATGGCTGTTCAGGTTCTAACATGGACTCAACGAGATCCTAAGTTGGCGAAACTCTGCCACATGCTATTAAATAGTGGATTATAGGGAATCTCCCAAGCAGCCACACAACCCTATAGTCAGAAACTCCAAGAGCTAAGTGTGGATGATGGTGTCCTACCATGGGGAGATTAAATGGTCAGCCCACCGCAGGGTCAGGTGTCCCTCCTGAAGAATCTACACAGTGGCCACCCAGGCGCTTTGAAAATGAAGATGCTGACTTAGAGCTACATCTAGTGGCCTGGCATCGATAAGGACAAAGAGCAAGTTGTACACAGTTGCCTGGCATGTCAGGCGCACCAAAAGCCCTTCTGGCATCCTCCCTTCATCCCGGGAAGTGGCCAGGGCATCCCTCCCCATTTCGCTGGGCCTTTTCTGGGGTTCATGTTTCTCATCATTGTGGCCGCCCACTCAAAATGGCTCGACATTTATAAAATGACTTTGACTGCGTCAAGGGACCATCGAGAAGTTAAGGTGTTCGTTCAGCACTCACGGGATCCCTGAGTTCCTGGCGTTGAACAATGGAATGCTGTTCATAAGCAAAGAGTTTGTCACGTTCACCAAACTGAACGGAATCCGGGACATCACAAACATCCCGTACCATCCCTCATCTAATGGCCTGGCTGAAAGGGTGGTTCAGACATTCAAAAGAGGCACGAAGAAGCAGACCATGTGCTCGATAGACACACGACTGACACGGTTCCTTTTTTGTTACAGGATGACACCACTTGTGACAACAGGGGTCAGAACTGCTAATGTGCCATAGGCTCAGGACATTCCCAAACCTGGGCATTCTGGCTCCCTGGAGTCGTAATTGAGAGAACAGGGCCGGTCTCATATAAAGTCAAGGCCCAAGGGAAAATCCAATATAAGCACCTGGACCAACTTAAGAAGCAAGATTCCTTGCTACATGACACCCGACCAGAGACGTAAATGCCCCTGTTGTGCCAGGAACCACCCCTCAGCCAAGGAAGCATCCCACCGTGGACCATCAATCATCAACCAAACGAGCAGGAGGAAGATGACTCCGCCTCGGATGTGACACGTGGAATCCACACAGGCAAACTGTCTCATATCCGGTGTTGGTTGGAGATTGAAGGGAAGTTAGAGGAGGATTTCTTTGTAGCCACTTTCTATCACTCGTTGATTGCTCTGTGCAGAATTATCCTTTGAGGCTCAGCATCCAGCCTCCACTTCCCCAACGAAGTGCTGAGGGTTTTGGCAAAGGTTGGTACCATGACCGGTACAGGCTTGGAGGGCCGAAGGGCCTGCTGCTGTGCTGTATTGTTCTTTATATTTCACCATTTCTACAATCACTCTGCCAATGCATGCACGTTTATTGAAAGAAAATCAAACCCTACATTTATGCAGCACCTTTCACAATGCCCCAAATCACTTTACATCCAATTCAGTACTTTTGAGCTATCGTCACAGGTATAATATAGACAGTGTTATCGAATGGTGGAGCTGGGGGGCCAAATGGCCTTCTCGTGCTCATAATATATGTGTTCATATGTCATTCTGGGATGAATGAGATGAGCTGGGCCAGATGACTTTTGTAATCCATAATTATCTTGTGAACAGAGCGTGGTGGAATCATGGCTGAAGTTATGTTTATTTTGTTGTGAATGATAGTTTACTGTGAGCGCCATTGGTGGGGTGAGATTGCCAGGACAGAAGTGCGTACTGGGCTCATGGTGAACGATAACTGTTTGATAACTGCAATAACTGTGCATCATTCTCAAGAGTGTTTTCCATTGACTTTCATCTTATCCTTTTGCTACGTACCTATTATCCCATTAATTCCTGGTGCTTTTTATGGGGGTTTTTTGACATATTGAAATGTCATGATAAAGTTGTGTTGCATAGTAAATATTTAAAATATACCCTAGTGAGAAGCAGCAATCAGCAGATACTTCAGACTTGTTGATCAAGAAACACAGAAACAACTGTGAACCATTCAGTCTTTGTCCTCTGGCCTCTTCAAAGTGGTGTTGCACAAAGACAGCTGAGGGCTCCAATGCTTCTCACTAATAGTGAAGATCAATGTTGTTCACTCATTCCACTTTGTTGCTCAGGAGTCATTTGATTTTTCTACCTGTGGGATTATTAATAAAATAGAACCCAATTATACCCCTTGTATGAAATAATTATATTGCATACTATCGTGCACCAGGCAGAAGAAAGTTTTTTTACTACTTCTGCAGAATGGAAAAGATCTTATGCAGTTTATCTCAGCTGCAAGTAATGACTCTTCCCCCAAATCTAAATTTACTGTCACCATGCCCATATGCTGCAATGTGCAGAACATGTTAGTCAGGACTAAGACAGTTGCTGAATTCAGTGTTATCATCTGCACAGTGTTACGAGTTACGAATAACTAATGGGGTATTTTCCTGTCAAATTAAAATATTACACAAGGTTGTTGAAGTAAAATTTGTACTTTCTGATTAGTTTAATAGTCATGGTGAGGCCAAGGATTGATCCCTCCTATTTCTCAATTGCACACTTCCCATCAGTGATATTATCTATGTTCCTATGTAAAGCACAGTGTTCATTTTCATAAGTATGCTAAGGACACCCACTTTTACCTCGCTAGCAGCATTCCCCACTTATTCACTTGTTGCGACATTATCAGACAGTTATCCAACATTCAGTACTGGATGAGCAGACATTTCCTCCAATAAAATACCCTGTATTAAGAAGATTGAACACAGTACGAAGTCTTACAACACCAGGTTAAAGTCCAACAGGTTTGTTTCGATGTCACTAGCTTTCGAAGCGCTGCTCCTTCCTCAGGTGGATGAAGAGGTATGTTCCAGAAACATATAGATAGACAAATTCAAAGATCCCAGACAATGCTTGGAATGCGACCATTAGCAGGTGATTAAATCTTTACGCGCGTCAACGCAGAATCGCCGAGCAGAAACATATAGCCAAGTTCCGCACACATGAGTGCGGCCTCAACCGGGACCTGGGATTCATGTCGCATTACATTCATCCCCCACCATCTGGCCTGCAAAATCCTACCAACTGTTCTGGCTTGATACAATTCACACCTCTTTAACCTGGGGTTACCCCATCTCTGGATCTGTAAAGATTTAATCACCTGCTAATGGTCGCATTCCAAGCATTGTCTGGCATCTTTGAATTTGTCTATATATATGTTTCTGGAACATACCTCTTCATTCACCTGAGGAAGGAGCAGCGCTCCGAAAGCTAGTGACATCAAAACAAACATGCTGGACTTTAACCTGGTGTTGTAAGACTTCGTACTGTGCTCACCCCAGTCCAACGCTGGCATCTCCACATCAAGAAGATTGAAGCCATTGTCTTTGGTTCCCTGAACAAACTATGTTCCCTTGCCACTGACTCTATCCCTCTCCCGAGCAACCTTCCAAGACTGGACCAATCTCTTGGCAATCTTTGTGTCATATTCCAAGATGAGTTTCTGACCACACATCATTAAGAATGCGTCTGTGGTATTGGGGAACAGGTTTACAAGACCCATAGGCCCAGAACAGAAACTGCCAAATGAGACCCCAGCTGGAATCAATACTAGCCATCTGCAGGAGCACTCAAGTCAACACATAAACTCATTATCGTTATATGGACTTTATGATTTACACCAAAGAACAAGACCATGCTATGAATATGTCATGAACTTCCAGACACAGGTGATCAACCTTGTAGCAGGACAAACAAAAAGGCCAGCAGACTCCACAATAGGCTAATAGCTGGGCAGACAAGAATGTTTCAGAGGACAATGGATCTTGATTGAATCACAATGGCTGAACAGGAGTATCCTGTTTATTCCCATTAACGAGTTTAATTCTGAATGGGACAATAGAACTCAGGCCAGCTGTATGTGTATACCTCTGACTCAGTGCTCGCAGAATCTGTATAAAAGAAGGAACATTGGAACAGAAATTCAGCGATAACCTGTGGGTCCCTCAAGCACAACCATCGCCAGAAGAAAGAACCCTGGGTTCTGTTCCCAGAGAAGATATCCACATTGAGTGATCATAGCCTGGTCAGCCTCCTTCATTAACCTCGGGTAATATCTAGAGCTCAGTAGTGAGCCTGAGTCATATTTTGTATGAGTGAGAGAATTGTGAATAAAATTGGGTTAAACCGTCAAGCTGTGTTTGTCTTTTGTTCATCGCGAAAGTAAGGGTACCGCGTTAAAACATTTCAATAATAAACTGGCCGAAGTGTCTGATAATTTACAGACAATACTACACCTCTACAATGTTGCCTGACTTTGCCTCTGCTTCAGGACAACATTCAGCATTCAAACCACACAAGTGCCAGGAAATGATCATCTCCCACAAGAGAGAATCTAATCATCTCGCCTTGATGTTCAGTGGTATTACCATCACTGAATCGCCCACCATTAACATCCTGGGAGTTACTTCAGAAACCTAACTGGACCAGCCATATAAACCCGGCTACAAGAGCAGGTCAGAAGTTGAGAATTCTGCAGTTAGTAACTCGACTCCTGACTACACAAACCTGTTCACTTTCCACAAGACGTGTGATGGAATACTTTACAATTCTCTGAATGAGTGCAGCTCCAACTGTACAATTCTTCTTTCTGGTGGGACTGTGTGTTTGGAAAGTGAGTTTGAAGATGCTTTTTCGAGTTGTCGGAGAAGCCTTGCTCTGCAAGCAAAAACACTGCAACAGCACCTGAGGACTTGCAAATTAACATGACAATTATCAGTGAACATCCCTACATCTGTCCTTATTTTGGAGGGAAGATCATTGATGAAGCAGCTTAAGATGGTTGGGCCTGTGACACTACTCTTCGGAAATGGTGCCATAATGTTCTGGGATTGAGATGATTGGCCTCCAACAGCCACAAGCATCTTCCTTTCGACAAGAAGAGTTTTCTCCTCATTAAAATTGACATCAATTTTCATAGTACTCCTTGATGCTATACTTGATCAAATGCTGCCTTGACTAAAAGAAAATTTCACCTCATCTCTGGAATTCAGCTTTTTTGCACATGTCTGCACTGGGGCAGGGGCCGATTGGCCCTGGTAAAATGCAAACTGAGCATTGATTCTTTTATTTTAAAAATGAGCTGGGGGGGAAAAGGCTGATTGACATTTACCCAATTTATTCATGCAGAATATGTCTGCTCTCCCATTGGCTTCGGAGAGCCAGTGCCTTGAGGATGAGCGTATTGACTGACTGGTGGGCAATAAATGCTGGCCTTGCCAGTGACCCATGAATGAATAATGTAAAAAAAAACTGGAGTGTGAAGGTGGGAAAGTGGGAATCAGGGCGCCATATACTGAAACCTCCAGAGTTCGAAATCCCAATAAGGCTTCACTTTAAAATTTAGCCTGAATGAATATCCATTATTAAACATAACGTAACTTTTGTAAATCTCTAAACATGGCCAATACCCTGAGCAATGAAAAGGTCCTTGAGAAGTACTTACCATTTCAAACTGACCTTAATTTTGATTTGTTACGAATGGAAAGCTTCAACAGAGATTTGGCGCTGTTGTGGGTTAAGCATTTTCCTCTGTGAAAATGTTTTATCATAGATTATCATAGAATTTAAAGTGCAGAAGGAGGCCATTCGGCCCATCGGGTCTGCACCGGCTCTTGGAAAGATCACCCTACCCAAGGTCAACACCTACAACCTATCCCCATAACCCAGTAACCCCACCCAACACTTTAAAAAAAAAAATTTTTTTTTTAATGTGTTTATTCAAATTTTCCAACAAATCTTTTAACAAAACCCCCCCCAATAACAAAAAGAAAGAAACGCAAACACAACAGTCAAAAATTATACAAAACTTTTACATTGGGTTTCCCCGTATACAGTAACCCTCCCATATGACATTCAAAGATACTCGTAGGGAAGCCCCCCCCCCCACCCACCCAAAATCCCTCCCCGAAAGAGACACCCCACTCCTTCCCCCCCCACCCTTGGGTTGCTGCTGCTGCTGACCTCCTCCTAACGTTCCGCGAGATAGTCTAGGAACGGTTGCCTCCGCTTAAAGAACCCCTGCACAGACCCTCGTAAGGCAAACTTTATCCTCTCCAGCTTAATGAACCCTGCCATGTCATTTATCCAGGCTTCCACACTGGGGGGCTTTGCATCCTTCCTTAATAGCAAGATCCTCCGCCGGGCTACCAGGGACGAAAAGGCCAGGATACCGGCCTCTTTCGCCTCCTGCACTCCCGGCTCGTCCGTTACCCCAAATAGTGCCAAACCCCAACTCGGCTTGACCTGGACTTTCACCACCTTGGACATAGTCCTCGCGAAACCCCTCCAAAACCCATCCAGTGCCGGGCACGACCAGAACATGTGGACGTGATTCGCCGGGCTTCCCAAGAACCTCCCACATCTGTCCTCCACCTACATTAAGCTTATACTCAGAGAAGTCCCCAAACTCCCTTAAGATCCGCATGAGCTCCGCCATGCCAGCCCCTCCACTGGATCTGCCACATGCAGCAACAGGTCGTCCGCATACAGCGACACCCGATGTTCCTCCCCCACTCCCGGACCAGTCCCCTCCATTTCCTGGACTCCCTTAGTGCCATGGCCAGAGGCTCAATCACCAATGCAAACAGCAAGGGGGACAGGGGGCACCCCTGCCTCGTCCCTCGGTACAGCCGAAAGTACTCCGACATCCGCCGATTCGTAGCCACACTCGCCACCGGGGCTCTAGATAGCAATCGGACCCAGGCGATGAAACCCTCCTCGAATCCAAACCTCTGCAACACTTCCCAAAGATATTCCCACTCCACCCGGTCGAAGGCCTTCTCTGCGTCCATAGCTGCCACTACCTCCGCTTCTCCCTCCACCGAGGGCATCATAATCACATTGAGGAGCCTCCGTACATTAGTGTTTAGCTGCCTGCCCTTTACAAATCCCGTCTGGTACTCATGAATCACCCCCGGGACACAGTCCTCAATTCTCGTAGCCAGCACATTTGCCAGCAACTTAGCATCCACATTGAGGAGCTAGATCGGTCTATACGACCCACACTGCAGTGGGTCCTTGTCCCGCTTCAGGATCAGAGAGATCAGCGCCTCGGACATTGTCGGGGGCAAGGTCCCCCCCCTCCCTTGCCTTATTGAAAGTCCTCACTAGCAACGGGCCTAGCAGGTCCACGTATTTCCTGTAAAACGCGACCGGGAACCCATCTGGCCCCGGGGCCTTCCCCGCCTGCATGCTCCCCAATCCTTTAACCAGCTCCTCCAGCCCAATTGACGCCCCTAAACCAGCCACCTCCTGCTCCTCCACCCTCGGGAACCTCAGCTGAACCAAAAATCGTCGCATCCCCTCTTCCCCCGCTGGGGGCTCAGATTTGTACAGATCCCCATAGAAGTCCCTAAATACCTTGTTTATTCTCACCGCACTCCGCACCGTATTCCCCCCGCTATCCTTAACTCCACCTATCTCCCTCGCTGCCTCCCTCTTACGAAGCTGGTGTGCCAGCATCCGACTCGCCTTCTCCCCATAATCATACGTCGCCCCCTGCGCTTTCCTCCACTGTGCCTCTGCTTTCCTTGTGGTCAACAGGTCGAAGTCCGTCTGGAGGTTCCGCCGTTCCCTGAGTAGTCCCTCCTCGGGGGCCTCTACATATCTCCTGTCCACCCTTAAGATCTCCCCCACCAACCTCTCCCTCTCCCTGCTCTCTCTCTCTTCTCCCTGTGGGCCCTGATGGAGATTAACTCTCCCCTGACCACCGCCTTCAGCGCCTCCCAGACTACCCACACCTGCACCTCCCCGTTGTCATTGGCCTCCAAATATCTTTCAATGCACCCCCGCACCCGCCCGCACACCTCCTCATCCGCCAATAATCCCACATCTAGACGCCACAGCGGGCGCTGGTCCCTCTCCTCTCCTAACTCCAGCTCCACCCAGTGCGGGGCGTGGTCTGAGATAGCTATGGCCGAATACTCCGTTCCCTCCACTTTCGGGATTAGCGCCCTACTCAAAATAAAAAAATCTATCCGGGAGTAGGCTCTATCGACGTGGGACCCCACCCAACACTAAGGGCAATTTTGGACACTAAGGGCAATTTATCATGGCCAATCCACCTAACCTGCACATCTTTGGACTATGGGAGGAAATCGGAGCACCCGGAGGAAACCCACGCACACACTGGGAGGATGTGCAGACTACGCACAGACAGTGACCCAAGCCGGAATCAAACCTGGGACCCTAGAGCTGTGAAGCAATTGTGCTATCTACAATGCTACCATGCTGCCCCTGAATCCAGCCAAGCGATGACAAGGAAAATCTCTTTTATTGGTTTTTTTCTCCAGCCACTAGGGGCACCACAGTGAACAGATTGACCAAAAGACACATAATAACATTATGATCTTGTTTTACAAGTTTCTTTTCAACTCTGTTAAATGAAGCTTTAGGATTCAATTCTTCTATCAATTATGTCTCCTTAAAATAAAGTGACACTCTGATGATTCCACTGAGGCAATTCAGTGTCATCTTTACGGATCAATTTAAAATGGTCTAGATGGCTGTTAATGCAATTGTAGCTAGATATCAGTTGCCATGGCTTCTCTTCTTGTTTCCACACCTTTGGTTTCCATGAGACCATAAGACACAGGAGCAGAATTAGGCCATTTGCCCATCGAGTCTGCTCCACTATTCAATCGTGGCTGATATGTTTCTCGTCCCCATTCTCCTGCATTCTCCCCATAACCCCTAATCCCCTTATTATTCAAGAACCTAACTCTGTCTTAAATACACTCAGTGATTTGGCCTCCACAGCCTTCTGCAGCAAAGAGATCCACAGATTCACCACCTTCTGGCTGAAGAAATTCCTCCTCATCTCAGTTTTAAAGAATCATCCCTTCAGTCTGAGGCTGTGCCCTCGGGGTCTAATTTTTCCTACTAGTGGAAACATCCTCTCCACGTCCACTCTATCTAGGCCTCTCAATACCCTGTAATTTTCAATAAGATGCCCCTTATCCTTCTAAACTGCAACAAGTACAGACCCAGAGTCCTCAACCGCTCCTCGTATGACAAGCTTTTCATTCTAGGGGTCATTCTTGTGAACCTCCTCTGGACCTTTTCCAAGGCCAGCACATCCTTCCTTAGATACGGGGCCCAAAACTGTTCACAATACTCCAAATGGGATCTGACCAGCACCTTATACAGCCTCAGAAGTACATCCCTGCTCTTGTATTCTAGCCCTTTCGACATGAATGCTAACATTGCATTTTCTTCCTAACTGCTAACTGAACCTGCACATTAACCTTAAGAGAATCTTGACCTAGGACTCCTAAGCCCCTTATCCTTGGATCCCTCCTATTTCTCATCTAAATGCTTCCCCTTGGTGTCATCATCTTAAAGCACAGTGTTAATTTTTGCATTTATGCTAAAGACTCCCAGCTCTACCTCCCTACCATCTTTTTCGACTTCTTCACTCATTGCTACATTATCAGACAACGTATCCAATATTCAATACTGGATGAGCAGAAATTTCCTCCAATTGAATAGCAACGTTCCAAGACTAGACCAGATTGTTCGCAATCTTTGTGTCATATTTGATCCCAAGGTGAGCTTCCGACTACGCATCACTAAGAATGCCTATTTCCACCTCCGCAATGTTTCCTGACGTTGCCTCTGCCTCAGTGTATCCCTGTTGACACCCTCATTTGTGTCTTGGTTATCTCCAGACATGACTAATCTAATGCACGCTTGGCTGGTCTCCCACATGCAATCCTCCATAAACCTGAGATCATTCAAAACTCTGCTGGAATGTCTTTAACCACCTCAAGATCTGTTCACCTATCACTCTTATCCTCGCTTGCCTACATCAGCTCCTGGTCAAGCAAATTTGTGATTTTAAAATTTCCCACCTTGTTTTCAAATACCTCAATCGCCTCACTCCTTCCTTTCTCCTCCACCTTTCTCCGAGGCACCTGCACTCATCAAGTTCTGACCTCATAACCATCCCTGAATTTCATTGTTCCACTATTGGTGGCTGCCAAGGTCATAAGCTCTCGTAGAATTCCTTCCAAAGCCTCTCTATCGCTCTTTCTTTGTGGGATGCTCCTTCAAACCTATCTCTTTGAACAATCCTTTAGCCATCTGCTCTAATATCTCCTTATGTGGCTTGGTGTTTAATTTTGTGTTGTGACCCCCCTGGGCAGTAGGGGAGCGTGATTCATGCGGTTCCCAAATTCATAGATCATAGAATTTACAGTGCAGAAGGAGGCCATTTGGCCCATCAAGTCTGCACCAGCTCTTAGAAAGAGCACCCTACCCAAGCCCACACCTCCACCCTATCCCCATAACCCAGTAACCCCACCCAACACTAGGGGCAATTTTGGACACTAAGGGTAATTTAGCAGAGCCAATCCACCTAACCCGCACATCTTTGGACTGTGGGAGGAAACCGGAGCACCCGGAGGAAACCCACGCACACACGGGGAGAACGTGCAGACTCCGCACAGACAGTGACCCAAGCCGAGAATCGAACCTGGGACCCTGGAGCTGTGAAGCAATTGTGTTAACCACAATGCTACCGTGCTGCCCCTATAATAATAACAAATTAACTCATAACGAATATGAACTCCCCCAGCAATTGGAAGCGGGGCTTCCCTCTTAACAGGGAGGGTTCCACAGTATAAAACCCCCGGCCTAGGTGCAGGATGGGGAGGGTGACCCTTTGGGGCATGGAAGTTGAGTAATGTATCTTAATAAATCTCTTTCTTTGTATCCTACTGTGTGTCCTTTCTGAGTTTCTCACCCGTTGAATTCTACAATTTGCTTTAGAATGCTCTTATGAAATACTGTGGAATATTTTAATAAGTTGCTTATACCTTTTGTAAGTTGTTGTTGATTTTGGCACTTATCTGGTGTAGTTTTATTTCAAGCTTGCTTCAATTTAATTGGACTACATGCTAAACTATAAAATTAGTGGTGCACTTCAAACAGTGTCCATGTGCTGCTAACTTCTATCAGATGTCACCGGGACAATTCAGTGCCACCCCTGATGGTTCAATTAAAATAGGCCTCTGGTGGCTTTAAGACTCCTCAATGAAGGTTAATCCATTTTCCACAGGGTCCAAGGCAACCATTGCCCTTCACTTTCACACAAAAGGGCCTCAGAATGGCTACTGTAGGACATCTTGTGGACATCAGGTAGAGTGAGGAGAGTTTTACTCTGCATTTAGCCATGCGATGTATGAACTGGGAATGTTTGTCTCGCACACTGGGTGAGCAAAATGGACATTTGCAACTCCAGCACAAACACCCCATACTCTAAAAAAAAACCTAAGATTCATAAAACGTGGAAATAAAAAGGGAGAAAACTCTAAAATTCTTGAGGCTCTGAATTTTGGATTTTTTTTCACCCATAATGGTGCAGGAATGACTCAGCTTGGATTTTAGACACCTTACTAATAGGATGGAAGATTGAGATTTTTCTATGGTTCCCTTGGAAGCTGAGCTTCGAAAACAATGCTTACCGGTATGGCATTGAAGACAATTCACAGAAACTTTGTGACTTACTCCGAGGCCTGAGATAGTGCCTGAATTGATGAATGGATAAAATAGAATTTCAAACGTAAGGTCGCTGATGTGTTGGGTGCTCTGGATCCGTGGAACACATACAGGCCACCAACACTTAAAATAGTACAACATTATTTTATTAAGCTAGAAACTGTTGAACATACTTTCACTGTGGGTTAACACAATGTTAGATTAAACTAAAGACCTAGGCCTGTCCTAACCAGTCTATGCACTCAGCACATGGTGAAGATCTGTGCTGTAAGCTGTAAGCTCTGTCCTTCTGAGAGGCTGCATCCTGAATGAGCGGGAACTCTGATGCCCTCTGTCTATATAGTGAGTGTGCTCTAACTGGTGATTGGCTGCGGTGTTGTGTGTGTTGATTGGTCTTGCTGTGTGTCCATCAGTGTGTGTGTCTGCACCATGATATACTGGTGTATATTATGACATCCCCCCTTTTATAAAAAATGTATGTGTGTGGCAATAAATAATGTGTGGTGAGAATGTTCCTAACTACGTGTGGGGTGTGAAGACATATTTACAGGACTACGTATATGAGAACTAAGCTATTTACATGGGAAGGTGCCTGGTGCAGAGAAGCAGTATGCAACAAGAGTAACGAAATCAACACTATATACAAACCAGGGAAACAATCAAACAAAGCAACGAAACAATTCAGAGAGTCCATAAATTCGAAAAGTTCATAAATTTAGTCTCTGAGGTGGGCGACAAATTCTGGTTGACCGCTTCAGGGGTGGGTCGAGAGCTGCCGGTTCAGGAGCGGGCTGGACTGCGTCAAAGTCAGGGGTACGCAGAGTGACAGGGAGCTCTGCATAGTCCGTGGCAGGGTCAGCAGGAGGGCACGGCGAAACTGGAGGATCACGTGGCGAGCATGGAACGAGATGAAGGACGAGTTGATTGCGGCGCAGAATAGAGCCATCCGGTAGACAAACCAGGAACGAGCGGGGGGCCACCTGCCGAAGGACAACAGCGGTTGCAGACCATCCACCATCCGGAAGATGGACGTGGACGTTGTCATCTGGAGCCAGAGCAGGGAGATCAGCTGCATAGGAGTCATGAGCCGCCTTGTGCTGTGCACGAGACAGCTGCATCCGGCGAAGGACCGGAACGTGGTCGAGGTCTGTGACATGGATGGACGGCACCGTCGTCCTCAGGGTGCGACTCATGAGTAACTGGGCTGGCGATAGGCCAGTGGACAGTGGGGCGGAGCAATAGGCCAGCAAGGCAAGGGAGAAATCAGACCCAGCATCGGCAGCCTTGCATAGGAGCCGTTTGACGATATGTACTCCCTTCTCTGCTTTGCCGTTGGATTGGGGGTACAGGGGATTGGACGTCACATGGGCAAAATTGTACCGCCTGGCAAAGTTGGACCATTCCTGGCAGGCGAAGCAGGGGCCATTGTCCGACATAACCGTGAGCGGAATGCCGTGTCGAGCAAAGGTTTCTTTACATGCACGAATGACTGCAGACGAGGTGAGGTCGTGCAACCGTATCACCTCCGGTGATTCGAAAAGTAGTCCATGATCAGGACATAGTCTCTACCCAGCGCGTGGAACAGGTCGATGCCCACCTTGGTCCATGGTGACATGACCAACTCATGGGGCTGCAGGGTCTCACGTGGTTGGGCCGGCTGGAAGCGCTGACAAGTGGGGCAGTTGAGCACTGTGTTGGCTATGTCCTCATTAATGCCGGGCCAGTACGCTGCCTCTCGGGCCCGTCGGCGGCACTTTTCCACGCCAAGGTGGCCCTCGTGTAGTTGTTCCAGGACGAGCTGGCGCATGCTATGCGGGATGACAATGTGGTCCAGTTTTAGAAGAACCCTGTCTACTACCGCCAGATCATCTCTGACATTATAGAATTGAGAACATTGGCCCTTGAGCCACCCGTCCGTTAGGTGGCGCAAGACACGCTGTAGCAAGGGGTCAGCCGCCGTCTCACGGTGAATTTGGACGAGGCGTTCATCCGAGGCAGGTAAATTGGAGGCCGTAAATGCCACATGGGCATCAACCTGGCAGACAAATCCCGCTGGGTCACATGGAGTGTTGACTGCCCTGGAGAGAGCATCAGCAATGATGAGGTCCTTGCCTGGGGTGTATACCAGCTGGAAGTCGTATCGCCGGAGCTTGAGAAGAATACGCTGGAGGCGAGGCGTCATGTCGTTCAAGTCTTTCTATATTATATTGACCAGCAGGCGATGGTCGGTCTCGATGGTGAATTGAGGAAGTCCGTAGACATAATCGTGAAACTTAACAACACCGGTCAGAAGGCCCAGGCACTCCTTTTCTACCTGCGCGTAGCGCTACTCCGTGGGGGTCATCGCACGTGACGCATATGCAACGGGGGCCCATGATGAGGCCTCATCACGTTCAAGGAGCATTGCCCGAATGCCGGATTGACTGGCATCGGTCGATATTTTGGTCTCCTTTGCTGGATCAAAGAAAGCTAAGACCGGGGCCGTGGTCAGTTTTGCCTTGAGTTCTCTCCATTCACGCTTGTAGGCAGGGAGCCATTGGAAATCTGTCGTCTTCCTGACCAGGTTCCTGAGAGCCGTGGTATGAGAGGTGAGGTTAGGGATGAATTTCCCTAAAAAATTAACCATGCCCAGAAATCGGAGGACCGCCTTCTTGTCCTCTGGTGTTTTCATAGCTGTGATGGCAGCTACCTTGTCCGCATCCGGCTGCACACCCAATTGGGAGATGTGGTCGCCGAGGAACTTAAGTTCTGTCTGACCAAAAGAGCATTTGGCCCTGTTGAGGCAGAGGCCATGCTCATGTATACGTCTGAATAAACGCTGGAGGTGACTAACATGCTCCTGCGGGGTGGTGGACCAAATGATTATGTCATCGGCATAGACGCGAACACCTTCAATGCCTTCCACCATTTGTTCCATAATCCTCTGGAACACTTCTGATGCCGAAATGATCCCAAACGGCATCCTGTTGTAACAATATATTCCAAAGTGGGTGTTAAATGTGCAGAATTTCCTGCCGGATTTATCGAGCTGGATTTGCCAGAATCCTTTTGAGGCGTCGAGTTTGGTAAAAAGCTTGGCGCGAGCCATCTCACATGTGAGCTATTCACGCTTGGGAATTGGATAGTGCTCTCTCATGATATTGCGATTTAGATCCTTGGGATCAATGCAAATTCTCAATTCGCCGGAAGGCTTTTTTGCACATACCATGGAACTGACCCAGTCGGTCGGTTCCATGACTTTGGAAATCACTCCTTGGATCTGGAGGTCCTGCAGCTGCTGCTTGAGGCGGTCCTTAAGGGGTGCTGGGACCCTGCGAGGTGCGTGCACCAAGGGCGTGGCATTCGGTTTTAATAAAATCTTGTAGGTGTACGGGAGCGTGCCCATGCCCTCGAAGACGTCGTGGTACTGGTTGATAATGGCGTCGAGCTGCACCCTGAAGTCAGTGACCTGAAAGGCAGACGCGTCAGCAGGAGAGAGAGAGTGAACTCTCTGAACTAGGTTCAACAGCTTGCATGCCTGCGCGCCAAGCAGGGAGGCTTTCGAGGAGCCCACGATTTCAAAGGGAAGGATGGCTTTGCGTGACCTGTGCGTCACTTCAAGTAGGCATGAGCCGCTGGCAGCAATGGCATTGCCATTATAATCTAATAGCTGGCAGGCTGATGGCAGGATGGCTGGTTTGACCCGAAGGCTTTGGAGGTCAGAGCGCGCAATGAGATTGGCGGAGGCACCAGTGTACAGGCGGAATCGTATTTGGGACCAGTTGACCGTAAGGGTGGCACACCACTCATCGTCCGGATCGATGCTGTATTTCGATAGAGGCTGGATTCTTTGCTTCGGGGACACCCTGTTTTTTGTAATGATACCGACTTGAAAAGGCGCCTTCGGGTCCTCGGTGTCAATATCGGGTAGCAGGTCCGAATCGGGCTCAGTGACCGTGGGTTGAATGGCCCGGACATTCCTGCGAGGCTGGCTGGAGCGACAAGAGTTGGCAGGCTGAGCTGATTTCCATAAAGCAGCATAGTGGCCAAGTTTGCCACATCGCAGGCATCGTCGTGATTTGGCAGGACATTGCTGCTTGAAGTGGGCGGAGGCACAGTTGCCGCACGTTGTAGCGTCAGTACGTTCGCTGCGCCACCGCGCATGCGCGGTGCGGTCGTACGTGGTGCGCGCCCGAGCAGTACGTCCGTCGATGTCGACGTCCCCTCGTTCGGTGTGCACAAGCACGGGAGTCCGCGAAATGGCAGCCCTCATCCAGGCTGAGGCCCTGGAGTTGCTCGATTGCTTGGACACGTTCTGCCTCGTGGGGACCTTGCCGTGCCGTTTCAGCCGCTTGGATGTGGGAATACCGACTAGTGGCGTGTTCATATAGCACGCAGGTCTCGATGGCAATCACTAGGGTGAGCTGCTTTACCTTGAGGAGCTGCTGGCGTAGGGGGTCCGACTGAACACCAAAAATGATCTGGTCACGTATCATGGAGTCGGAGGTGGGCCCGTAATTACAGGACTGCGCAAGGATGCGGAGGTGGGTGAGAAAGGACTGGAAAGGTTCATCCTTACCCTGCAAACGCTGTTGGAATACATCGCGCTCGAAACTTTTATTCACCTTGATGTCGCAGTGACTGTCAAACCTAAGGAGGACCGTCTTGAATTTTGATTTATCTTCACCATCAGCAAAGGTGAGAGAATTGAAAATGTGGATGGCATGTTCCCCGGCCGTGGATAGGAAGAGAGCGATCTTCCTGGTGTCTGAGGCAGCTTCCCGGTCTGCGGCTTCAAGGTAGAGCTGGAAGCGTTGTTTGAGTATCTTCCAGTTGGCCCCCAGGTTATCGGTGATGCGGAGCGGCGGCGGCTGGCGGACGCTGTCCATTTTGCAGGATGGCTGTATGCTGGTGGAAGGCAGATCACTTGCAGGTAGGTCCAAGAAGTTCTAACATCCCTCAACTACTGGTACCATGATGTGTTGGGTGCTCTGGATCCGTGGAACACATACAGGCCACCAACACTTCAAATAATACAACACTATTTTATTAAGCTAGAAACTGTTGAACATACTTTCACTGTGGGTTAACATGATGTTAGATTAAACTAAAGACCTATGCCTGTCCTAACCAGTCTATGCACTCAGCACATGGTGAAGATCTGTGCTGTA
This sequence comes from Scyliorhinus torazame, assembly GCF_047496885.1. Classification (NCBI taxonomy): domain Eukaryota; kingdom Metazoa; phylum Chordata; class Chondrichthyes; order Carcharhiniformes; family Scyliorhinidae; genus Scyliorhinus; species Scyliorhinus torazame. Next base: position 67,727,947 of record NC_092719.1, on the reverse strand, counting down.
AGCTGTAAGCTCTGTCCTTGTAGGAGGCTGCATCCCAAATGAGCGGGAACTCTGATGCCCCCTGTCTTTATAGTGAGTGTGCTCTAACTGGCGATTGGCTGCAGTATTGTGTGTTGGTTGGTTTTGCTGTGTGTCCGTCAGTGTGTGTGCCTGCACCATGATAAACTGGTGTATATTATGACAGTCGCCAGCTTGAAGATCCTGAGGAAGGAGAAAGATCAGGAAAAAATGAACTTTTCTCTTCAGAAATGTCTCTGGAGAGAGAGGAAAAAGAAATCAGGCACAATTCTAACGATTATTTGACTTGGCATTTTGTCGGGACTACTTATTCTCCATATCTTGAAACCATCCTGTGGGCTGGATAAAGCAATAGGACTATTACAGAAGACAGTAATAATGACAGCCCGACAGTAAACCCCATCTTCAGCTTTCACACATGCTAAACGTCATCCCCTGGGCAATGGAGAGAAGGGCCCCTCGTGGTCTCATTAAATTCAAAATCAAACATGAGGATGTCTTATCCTCAACTATCTGTTACCTTTCTCTGGACAACATGCGAGTGCTGAGCAAGTGTAAGTTGTTGTCATGGTTCACCTCTGGAATTCAAGTATAACCTGTGCAGGAAGCAAACTAATTTATTTAAGCAAAATCATCATGCTGATGCAAAATCACTAAAACAATTTGGATGCCAAGTGTAAGGCTGGGAGACCAATTTATTTTGCATCCTGAATAAATGTTTGGCGAGATCAAATGGACTCATCGCGCCCGACCCGGTAACACACCGAGATCATTCATTTTCGCGAAAGGCCTCGTACGAGATTTGCAATGCTTGGAATTCCCGCCCTCACTGGGCGTGGTCTAGATTAACATTCGGCTCATTTAAATAAGTCTGCGCGAATTCTCCTGAGGCTCGGGAACTAACGGCATTGCCTGGGAGTCCTCATCATGACGCTGGTTTACACAAACGTGTACCAGTCAAATTGGCATCTGGGGCGTCTCCCAGGCCATTAGAGGCTCCTGGGTGGTCGGGCTCTGGGCAGGGTAGTCATAGAGTCAGAAAATCATGCACACAATACTCTAGCTGTGGCCTAACCAACAGTTCCAGCAGAACCTACCTGCTCTTACACGTTTATGCCTCGGCTAATAAAGGCAAGTATACCATAGGCCTTCTTAACCACTGGATCCACCTGTTCAGCTACCTTAAAGGACCAGTGTACAAGCTTCCAAGGGTCCTGTCATTTTCATGTATTCCCTTGCCTTGTTTGTTCCGCCCAAGTGCATCACCTCACACTCATTCGGATTGAATTCCATTTGCCACTGATCAGCCCATCTGATCAGCCCATCTATATCCTTCTCAATATTTACCACCCCACCAATTTGCATATCATTCGCAAACTTACTGATCAACCCTCCTATATTCATGTCTAAATCATTTATATAAACCACAAACAGCAAGGCCCCAACACTGATCCCTGCGGGATCCACTGGACACAGGCTTCCAGTCAGAAAAACACACCTCGACCATCACCCTCTGCTTCTTGCCATTCAGCCATTTTGTGTCCAATTTGCAAAATTTCCTTGGATCCCATGGGTTCTTATCTTTGCTATCAGTCTCCCATGTAGGACATTATCAAAAGCCTTGCTGAAGTCCAAGTAGACTACGTCAAATGCATTTCCCTCATCTATACACCTGGTCACCTCTTCGAAAAATGCAATCAAGTTGGCCAGATATGATCTCTCCTTAACAAAACCATGCTGACTGTTCCTGATTGATCCCAGTCTCTCCAAATGCAGATTAGTTCACTCTCTCAGAATTTCTTCCAATAGTTTCCCCACTGAGGTTAGACTGACTGGTCTGGTTTATCCCTTCCTCCCATCTTGAATAATGGTACCACATTGGCTATCCTCCAGTCCTCCAGCACCTCTCCTGTGGCCAAAGAGTAATTGAAAATTATTGCCATTGCCCCTGCTATTTCCTCCCTTGCTTTACTCAGCAGCCTGGGATATATTACATCTGGCCCTGGAGGTATGTCTACTTTTAAGCTTCCCAGACCACTCAGAACCTCCTCTTTGTCAATGTTAATCTCTTTGATTTTATTACAGTCCTTCTCCCTGATTTCGATACCCACACTGTTCCTATCATGAGTGAACGCTGACACAAAGTATTCATTTAGAGCTCTACCTACATCTCACAATTCCACTCACAAGTCACCACTGTGGTCCTTAATGAACTCTACTCTTTCCTTAGTTATGCCTTTACCCTTTATGTACTTGTAAACCAACTTAGCATTTTCCATTAGTTACATGCCAGTATCTTTTCATGTCCCCTGTATGCTCTCCTAATTTTCTTTTTAAGTTCCCTCTTGCACATTCTATATACCTCTGCTGTTTTGAGCCCTCGATATCTGCCATAAGCCTCCCTTTTTCTCCTTATCCAATGCTGTATATCCCTCGATATCCAGGGTTCACTGGATTTGTTGGTCCCACTTTTTTTCTTTATTGCAACATGTTGGCCCTGTACTCTCCTTATTTCCTTCTTGCATGCGTCCCAATGTTCTGCCACAGATTTACATACAAGTGTCGGCTCCCAGTCCACTCTGGCCAAATCATATCTGATCTTATTAAAATCAGCCTTTCCCCAGTTTAGAACTTTTATCTCAGGCCCACCCTTGTCCTTTTCCATAACAATCTTGAATCTAATGGACTTATGATCACTGTCTGCAAAATGCTCCCCCACTGATACTTCAACCACATGCCCAGCTTAGTTCCTGAAAATTAAGTCCAGGACTGCTCCCTCTCTTGTAGGTCCTTCTACATACTGGCTTGAAAGGTTCTCCGGCATGCATTTTAATTCTGCTCCCTCTAAACCTTTCACACCATGCTACCCCAGTTAATATTGGGGAAGTTGAAATCCCCCACTATTATTACCCTATTACTTTTACATTTTTCTGAAATTTGCCTGCATATCTGCTCTTTTATTTCTCAAGTGCTGTCAGGGGTCTTAAAGAGCATTCCCGGCAATGTGATTGCTCCTTTTTATTCATATGGCTTTATTTGAAGAGCATTCTAAGATGTCCCTCCTGAATCCTGTAATTGATTGCCTGATCAAAATTGCAGCACCCCCTTCACTTTTACCTCCTTCCCGATCTCGCCTGAAGATCCTGTATCCTGGAATATTGAGCTGACAATCCTGCCCCTCTCTCAACCATGTCTTAGTGATACCAATGGCATCATACCCCCATGTTTTAATTTTGCCCTAAATTCATCTGCTTTGTTCATCAGCATCCTTGCATTAAAATAATACCATCCAATCTTGCCAAACTCCCTTGTGACTTAACTGGTCGAGACATTCTGTGCCTTCCTGACTCACTTGATGTCTCCTCTAATTTTGGCTGTGCATCTATCCCTGCTGAACCTTCACTCAGGATCCCAGGCCTCTGCTGATGCACTATCAATTACCACAAAGACGAGAGTAGTGGAATAATCGAGCAAGATGTGGTGCCTCCTGTAGCTGGAACCAGAATGGCTGCAGCATCGGCGAGCACACACATTTATACGCCGCCTACTGGGCGGAGCCAGCAAGCAGGGATTTACCCATGTACCTCTACTATACGGGCAGTGCGGTAATATATGTAACATACTACTAGTGGTGACTACCACATTCACCCCCTGTTAAAAAAGAGTCCGACGGGGGTGGTGGAAATCATTACAAGTTAAGTCTGTCGGGGGCCTTGACCCTCCTCTGCGATCGCCTCAGTCCTGGTGGTGATGTGGGCGCTGACTGGGTCACCTGCGACTCTGGGAGCGTGTTGTCCTCGTCTTCGTCACCCCTGAGTGGAACCAGTGGGAGGCTGGATCCTACTGTGGCGGGGGCTGCAGAGAGGTTCACTGGAGGGAGGGTGAGTGGTGCAGGGGTGAATGCGGCGACCGGGGGGCGGGGTGGGGGGGGGGGGCGGTGTCAGGTCGGGGGTTGTGGGTGGGGATCCAGCGGGTGCCAGGTCCCGGAGGGAGACTGTGTCCTGGCACCCGTTGGAGTGTGCCACGTAGGCGTACTGCGGGTTCGCATGTAGGAGGTGGACCTTTTCGACCAAGGGGTCCGACTTATGGGTCCGCACATTCTTCCGAAGGAGGACGGGTCCAGGAACTGACAGCCATGTGGGAGCGAGACCCCGGAGGTGGACTTCCTGGGGAAGGCAAACACACGTTCGTGAGGGGTCTCGTTGGTCGCGGTGCAGAGGAGCGACCGGATGGAATGGAGTGCGTCGGGGAGGACCTCCTGCCAGCGGGAGACCGGCAGACCTGGCAGCCTTCCAGACCATCCCGTTCTCCCTCTCCACCTGTCCGTTTCCCCGGGGGTTGTAGCTGGTCGTCCTGCTCGAGGCAATGCCCTTGCTGAGCAGGAACTGACACAGCTCATCACTCATGAAAGAGGATCCCCGATCGCTGTGGATGTAGGTGGGGAAACCGAACAGAGTGAAGATGCTGTTGAGGGCTTTAATTACCGTGGCAGAAGTCATATCGGGGCATGGGATGGCAAAAGGGAACCGGGAGTACTCATCAATCACGTTCAGGAAGCACGTGTTGCGGCCGGTGGAGGGGCCCGTTGAAGTCCATGCTGAGGCGTTCAAAGGGGCGGGAGGCCTTCACCAGGTGTGCTCTATCTGGCTGGTAGAAGTGCGGCTTGCACTCTGCGCAGACTTGGCAGTCTCTGGTGACGGTCCTGACCTCCTAAAGCCTCGATTATTCCACTACTCGCGTCTTTGTGATAATTGATAGTGTATTAATTTATTGAGCAAGATGTTGTGCCTCCTGTAGCTGGAACCAGAATGGCTGCAGCACCGGCGAGCACACACATTTATACGCCGCCTACTGGGCGGAGCCAGCAGGCAGGGATTTACCCATGTACCTCTACTATATGGGCAGTGCCGTAATACATGTAATATACTACTAGTGGTGACTACCACACCTGCCAAGTTAGCTTAACGTCTCTCCAACACTAGCAAACCTCCCTGCAAGGACACTGGACCCATTTCCATTCAGATGCAAACAGTCCTCCTTGTATAGGTCCCATCGTTCCCAAAAGGTCCCACTGCCCCAGGAGGCTGCGGTGAAGGAGCAGAGGAGGATCGAAAGATTGGGCGGCATTTAACAATTGCTGCCCAATCCACTAATACTCCTCATGCACTGGTGAGCTGAGCTTGTCAGTACAGGAAATGATGTAAGTGATTTGCGAGGAGGAAAAAGTTACAGGGGCAGTGTTGGAGGGAAGAAAAACCTCAAAGTCTGTTGTCCACCGCATGGTGTTGGTAAAACTTACCAACATTAACACTGCAATGAAGTTACTGTGAAAATCCTCTTGTCGCCACACTACGGCGCCTGTTTGGGTACACTGAGGGAGAATTAAGAATGTCTAATTCACCAAACAAGCATGTCTTTCGGGACTTGTGGGAGGAAACCGGTGCACCTGGAGGAAACCCACGCAGACACAGGGAGAACATGGAGAATCCACACAGATTGTGACCCAAATAGGGAATTGAACCCGGGTCCCTGGCCCTGTGAAGCAACAGTGCAAACCACGGTGTTACTGTGCCACCCGCTTGTATGAGAGTCAGGGACTATGACCCCTAGGATAGGGAATCATTCAACATATCCAAAATTAAACGCACGAGCTGTTCCAAAAAATCCTTGTAGATTCAATCGAAAGCTATCTAGACCAGGGGCTTTACCAGATTGCATCAACCTAATACATTTTTGAATTACGTCGAGTGTAACGGGGTGTCCAATTCACTGCTCCTATCCACCTCAACTGGTGGGATGGATAGACCATCGAGAAAGTCGGACATGACCGACCCATCTGAAGGGGGATCTGATCTATAAAGATAGCGGTAAAATGATTCAGAAGCCGCATTAACCTGAGATGGGGCGGAAATAAGGTTGCCGCCCGAATTGAGTATCTGTGTGATCTCCCGGGATGCTGCCTGCTGTTTGAGCTGGTGAGCTAAAAGGAGTATTGTAACTGACTTACCAGCCTGCCAGTCTACAATAGTTTGAACTGGGTAGTTTGTTACTACTTACTAGGAGCTCCGGAGTCGGGTTAAGCGAGTACTGGTAATCCATCTCTAAAATGTAACCCACCAGTCTCTGCTTCTCCAACCTTGTTGTCCTCAACAAATACACTCTGTGAGATAATTTGCCCCCTGATGACTGCTTTAAGAGCCTCCCACAACATGGAAGGTGAGATAGACTCAGATTTGTTAATTGTTATATAGTCCCCCATGGCTATATGTGGACATACGCTCACAATTCTTTTTATCCGCTACAATGTTATATGTAATCTCCAGGTGGACATTGGCTGGGGCAAGACTCCAGCAACAAATCAATAAAGTGCGGGGCGTGGTCCAAAATAACAATTGCTGAGTACTCAGCTGCCACCACTGAAGGGAGGAGAACCGTATTCAAAACAAAAAAAATCAAGATGCGAATATGCTTGGTGGACATGTGAAGAAAATGAAAAGTCTTTATAATTTGGGTGCAGAAAGCACCAAGGATCTACCCCCCCCCCCCCCCCCCCCCCCGCCCTCCCCCCTGGCTACCTGCGTCATGAAAGATGCCAAAGCCATGGCCATTCTCGATGGAGCAAGATATTTATGCTTGAAACGATCCAATCTGAGGTCCAAGATACAATTCAGGTCTCCACCTAAGTTCAGCTGATGTGAGCTTAGATTAGGGAGGGGATGTAAATGTCGACCATGTCAATCGGTGCGCTCACCAGAAGCCACAAACAGTAACATATCGACCGTTGGGGTAATTTTAGAGGTGTGAAAAGGAATCCTTTTATGAATTAGAATCACCATACCTCTGGCCCTGTCATCAAAACCAAAATGGAAAACCAGCCCTACCCACTCTTGCCCAGCCTTGTCTAATCTCTGACCCGCAAGCGAGTCTCTTGCAAAAGTGTTACATCAGAGTTTAAACTCTTGAAATAATGAGCAAATGCCCTCCTCCTTTTCACTGGGCCATTCAAATCCCTAATGATCCAGGTTGCCAAACAAATTGAAGGTCTCCCAGCCCCACTCAATCCAAGGTGCAGAAAGCATCCTTGGTGCTTTCTGCACCCAAATTATAAAGACTTTTCATTTTCTTCACAACGCCATCGCCATTGAATGCGACCGCACCCAAATACAAATAGGAGCGAAGCAAACGAAAACTTACCCTCAAACTAAAACCTACGTTTTAGTATTACAAACCCAAATGAAACCAAACCTCTAAATTTGTTATCAAAAAAAACATTATAATGAGCTGCAGCAAACCCCCAAAGGTGCTCCTGTTGACTAACTCTCTAGTTAGCAGCCATCCTGCTGTCCAATATTTCAACCAAGTGGATGGATGTGGATCTAGCAACTTTGTGTTCAACTGAAATGTAAGTCAGATACATTTGTCTTTCTTTACCCATAGTGGACCTCAGGTCATTTTTGATCAGTTTTAGTTTGCGGAATGATCTATCCACAGATGCCGCTATAACTGGCATGGTCAGAAGCACTCTTCCGGCGACTGCCAGGTTTGGGAAGTCTGATTCAAGGTTCTGTTTCAGTGTGATATTTGGCTTCTCTCCGGCAAATATGCAGTCCTTCAGCAGGCACTTTGAAGGGTAGATTTCCTATACATCCTCAGAAACACCCAATGATGTGGCTGCATACTGCACCACTGACTGCACCAAATCCTCCTTTAAAATGCCACCCATTTAATTACAAAACACAATTTCTAGGAAATCGATCTGAGATTCTGAAATTTGTCCTCAAGTTCACTGCTGTCATGGGAATGTCACTTTAAGAAATGTTTGTCTGCTCAAGTGGCTGCAGTGATGTCAGAGTGTGGGTGGAGCTGAGCTCTGGCTCTGCTTTTTAGTATCGCTTTGAGGAAAAGCTTGGGTGTGTCGCTTTCTTGGTTTCGTTTTAGTGTTGAGCTGAAGCCAGCCAAAGAAGGTGTAATATCGATCTCTGCCATCTAAAGACTATCTCTAGATCATTTGGTGAATTCAGAGTGATAACTGCTCTTAGTAGAGAATTTAAACCTGATGTGCTTCTGTAAAAAGGATTTCTTCTTATGGATGTGAAAAGGAAAGTTAAGAATTATTTAGAGTGTTGTATTCTTTGGGGGGTGTATTTGAATTGATGGTTGCTAAGATGTTCACTGTATGTTTTAAAAAGGTTAACTGAGTTCATCATAGAATTTACATAGAATTTACAGTGCAGAAGTAGGCCATTCGGCCCATCGAGTCTGCACCGGCTCGTGGAAAGAGCACCCTACCCAAGGTCAACACCTCCACCCTATCCCCATAACCCAGTAACCCCACTCAACACTAAGGGCAATTTTGGACACTAAGGGCAATTTATCATGGCCAATCCACCTAACCTGCACATCTTTGGACTGTGGGAGGAAACCGGAGCACCCGGAGGAAACCCACGCACACACGGGGAGGACGTGCAGACTCCGCACAGACAGTGACCCAAGCCGGAATCGAACCTGGGACCCTGGAGCTGTGCTATCCACAATGCTACCGTGCTGCCATGGCGCTACTGAAAGAAAACTACGCTCAGCGGGCTAACACGCTTTACGCCAAACACATCCGCTGCCCCCAAAGAATAAACATTGTTTTGCTTTAAAAATTACTTTTAAATTTCTGCTGCACCACACCTGTAGAGTGGGCCGTGTGCTCCCCATACCACAATCTAGTAAAAGGCGTAGGTCAGGTGTTAGCTTTTGCCAGCAGCTTAGCATCCACATTGAGGAGCGAGATCGGTCAATACGACCCACACTGCAGTGGGTTCTTGTCCCGCATCAGGATCAGAGAGATCAGCGTCCCGGACATCGTCGGGGGCAAGGTCTCCCTCTCCCTTGCCTTATTGAAAGTCCTCACTAGCAACGGGTCCAGCAGGTCCACATATTTCCTGTAAAACTCGACCGGGAACCCATCTGGCCCCAGGACCTTCCCCGCCTGCATGCTCCCCAATCCTTTAACCAACTCCTCCAGCCCAATTGGCGCCCCTAAACCAGCCACCCCCTGCTCCTCCACCCTCGGGAACCTCAGCTGATCCAAAAATCGTCGCATCCCCTCTTCCCCCGCTGGGGGATCACATCTGTACAGATCCCCATAGAAGTCCCAAAATACCTTGTTTATTCCCACCGCACTCCGCACCGTATTCCCCCCGCTATCCTTAACTCCACCTATCTCCCTCGCTGCCTCCCTCTTACGACGCTGGTGTGCCTGCATCCGACTCGCCTTCTCCCCTTACTCGTACGTCGCCCCCTGTGCTTTCCTCCACTGTGCCTCTGCTTTCCCTGTGGTCAACAGGTCGAACTCCGTCTGGAGGTTCCGCCGCTCCCTGAGTAGTCCCTCCTTGGGGCCCTCTGCATATCTCCTGTCCACCCTTAAGATCTCCCCCACCAACTTCTCCCTCTCCCTGCCCTCTCTCTTCTCCCTGTGGGCCCTGATGGAGATTAACTCTCCCCTGACCACCGCCTTCAGCGCCTCCCAGACTACCCCCACCTGCACCTCCCCATTATCATTGGCCTCCAAATATCTTTCAATGCACCCCCGCACACGCCCGCACACCTCCTCATCCGCCAGTATTCCCATATCTAGACGCCATAGCGGGCGCTGGTCCCTCTCCTCTCCTAACTCCAGCTCCACCCAGTGCGGGGCGTGGTCTGAGATGGCTATGGCCGAATACTCCGTTCCCTCCACTTTCGGGATTAGCACCCTACTCAAAATAAAAAAATCTATCCGCGAGTAGGCTCTATGGACGTGGGAAAAGAATGTAAATTCCCTGGCCTGGGGCCTGACAAACCTCCATGGATCCATTCCCCCCATCTGGTCCATAAACCCCCTAAGTACCTTGGCCGCAGCCGGCCTCTTACCCGTCCTGGACCTAGAGTGATCCAGCGCTGGGTCCAGCACCCTGTTGAAATCCCCCCCCATTATCAAGCTTCCTGCCTCCAGGTCCGGAATCCGACCCAGCATGCGTTTCATAAATCCGGCATCTTCCCAGTTCGGGGCATTTACGTTTACCAGTACCACCCGCACCCACTGCAGCCTACCGCTCACCATCACATATCGACCTCCATTATCCACGACAATATTCATTGCCTCAAACGACACCCGCTTCCCCACCAGTATTGCAACCCCTCTGTTCTTCGCATCCAGCCCTGAATGGAATACCTGTCCTACCCATCCCTTTCTCAGCCTAACCTGATCTGCCACCTTCAAATGTGTTTCCTGGAGCATAACCACGTCTGCCTTCAGTCCCTTTAAGTGCGCGAACACCCGAGCCCTCTTAACCGGCCCGTTCAGGCCCCTCACATTCCAAGTTATCTGCTGGATTGGGGGGCTGCTCACCCCCGACACCCGCCGACTAGCCATCTCCTTTTCTAGGCCAGCCACGTGCCCGCGCCTCCCGCACCCTCCAGTCCCCCAGACGGCAGACGCCCGCCCCGACCACCTCTCCTACTTCCAGCTCCCCTTTGGCCAATGCAGCAGCAACCCTATACCCCCTCTCTCCCCCCTCCCCCCGCTAGATCCACATCTAGCCCTTTTGCTCCCCCCATAACACTCCCATAAGTCAGCTGACTCCTGCTGACCCCGGCCTCTCCCACCATTCCATCGACCCCCCCCAGTGTGGGAATCCCCCCTCCCCCTCCCAGGCAGTCAGTGTGCGCTCCTCTCTAGCACCCCCCATCCCCCCCCGGCCCCCACCTCCGTCCTTCCCTAGCGCGGGAAAAAGCCCGCGTTTTCCTGAGCCGGCCCCGCCCCCTCTGGCGCAGCTCCTTTTGCGGCCTTACCCCAATTCCCCATCCCCGGGCCTCCACTCCCCCTCTTCCTTCATGGGGGTCTGCCCTTCCAACACCGACGCCCACACTCTCCCACAGTCTCCCCATCAAATCCCTTCACCCATCCCCATCCAGCACCCAACCCAAAGGAACATTCCCTAAACGTAATAAACACCATATACACAGTGAACATTCCCCCACAACAAACCCTCAATTTGAGTCCAACTTTTCAGTCCGTATAAAGCTCCATGCCTCATCAGGCGTTTCAAAATAGTGGTGCCGATCCTGGAACGTGATCCACAATCGCGCAGGCTGCAGCATACCGAATTTCACCCCCCTGTCGATGAAGCACCGCCTTAGCCCGATTGAAACCAGCTCTCTTCTTAGCCACCTCGGCACTCCAGTCCTGGTAGATTCGGATCTCCGTGTTCTCCCACCTGCTGTTCCGCTCTTTCTTGGCCCATCTCAGGACACAGTCTCTGTCCATAAAGCAGTGAAACCTCACCACTACAGCCCTTGACGGCTCGTTGGCCTTGGGTCTCCTTGCTAGGACCCGGTGAGCCCCGTCTAGCTCCAGAGGCCTCGGGAAGGCTCCCGCGCCCATCAGCGAATTGAGCATCGTGCTCACAAGAGTCCCAGCATCGGGCCCCTCCACTCCTTCGGGGAGACCCAGAATCCGAAGATTCTTCCTCCTCGACCTAGTCTTCAGGTCCTCAAATCTTTCCGCCCACCTCTTGTGCAGTGCCTCGTGCGCCTCCACCTTCACCGCCCAAGATCTCGTCCTCATTCTCCGAGGCTTCTTGCCGCACCTCCCGGATCGCCGCCCCTTGGGACTTCTGGGTCTCCACTAACTTCTCAATCGCCGCCTTCATTGGCGCCAGCATTTCGGTTTTCAGCTCCTCAAAGCAACGTTTAAGAAACCCCTGCTGCTCCTGCGACCACTGCGCCCATGCTGCTTAGTCTCCACCCGCCGCCATCTTGTTTTTTCTCCCTCTCACTTTTCGCTGCTCCAAGATCACTTTTTTCACCGCTCCACTCCTGGTCCAATCCATATAATGTCGGGGGGACCTTGCTGTCACCTTCCCACACTGGAAGCCGTTGAACAATTGCCGTTGGGGCCCCTCTAGAGAGCCCAAAAGTCCGTTCCCGGCGGGAGCTGCCGAATGTGCGACCTACCTAGGCATAGCCGCAACCGGAAGTCGACTTGCAGTTTCTGTTCTCCCGTGGGTGTGTTTTCGGCCATTCCGAGGTATCCGTTAAAACACGCCAGCCAGTGCTTGAAGGTTGCTGCTGAGTTTGCCGCGTGGGGCAATTGTCAGCAGCTGCAGACAATCTGCTTGATTCGGAGCTCTGTTCTTTTAAATCTAGCGTATTAAATTGATGCACAATCAATAACCTCAGAAACGAGATTGGAGACAATTGAAGGCTTTAATATGCTAGATGTTTCCCCCAGCAGCGCAGGTACAGAAGGAAGCTGCTGGGGCAGCACGGGCTCTATAACCCCGCCTTGCAAGGCGGAGCTAACATGCAAGCTTATCCAATGGAACAAGTACATTCTCCACCAATTCCGGCATTACTAGGTACCGTAATCCTCCTAACACAGACTACCACAGGTTTGACTGGCCCATTCAGCCTTCTCACATTCTATGTGACCAGCCTGATCGGGGGGCACCCTACCCACCTACCCTGCTGATCAACCATATCCCTTCTTGGGCCAGTCCACGGCCCGTGTCACGCGACCCCTCAGGCCCACGTCCAGATGTTCACCGTTACCAATTCCTTTCTTACTGCGCCACAGTAGCCTCACCTTTGTCAGCATCCCCCCTGTCCTCCCCCCACTTGAACAAAACAACACTCCCATCCCCCTCTATTACACTAACTACCACCTCCACTGTTAACTAACACGCCCAGCTAGACTGGCAGCCCCTGCCCATGGCGCCAAACCTCCTACCCGTCCCCACTGATTCCCCTCCCCTCCCACTTGCCCCTCCATAACGCAAATAACAATGAAATAAGAAAAAAGGTGCACTCACCCTCCACGTTCCCCAAACATCCCGCCACAGCACTCCCCAAAAAACACCTCAAAGAAGAGAGGTTCTCCCCTCTCAACAATCCAGAAGCAAAAATGGAGAGAGACCAACATCTTCTCACACTTCCAAAAGAGTTCAATGTCCTCCTCCTCCTGCCAGTTCATTGTCTCTCAAAAACTCCATTGCTTCCTCTGGAGTCCCAAATGATTCTCATGGCCATTATAAGTCACCCAGAGGTGTGCCGAGTATAGCATTCTGAACTTCACCCCCTTCCTGAAGGGGGCAGCCTTGACTCAGTTGAACCCAACTCTCCTCTTAGCCAGTTTCGCACTCAGGTCTTGGTATACCTGAAGCTCATTACCTTCCCAGGTGTGCCTCCTCGTCTGCCTGGCCCACTACAATATCTTCTCCTTGTCAAGGAATCGATGGAGCCTCACAGCCATCACCCTTCGTGGCTCATTTGCCGGCGCCTTCCTCATCAGTGCCCTATACGCCCAGTTGACCTCTAGGGGCTAGTCAAAGGCCCCCTCCTCAATCAGCTGCTCTCGCATTTTGGCTACGTAAGAGCAGCATCCGCTCCCTCGAAAACTTCTGGCATCCCAACAAATTTTGTCTCCGGGAGCGGTTCTCCAGATCCTCCATCTTCTCCTTTAGCCGCTTCTGGGTCTCCCGCATCATCCCGATTTCAGCTGCCAAAGAGGTAAGCTGCTCCTCGTGCTTCCCCACCACCCTCCCTACTTTCTGGATCGCCTGGCTCTGGGTCTCCAGCCTCAGCTCCACCCGATTGATCTGCACTTTTAGCGGTTCTACACCTTAGCCAGGTCCTCCTGAGCTTCCCTCCGCTACTGGCTGAACGTTTCATTCAAGATGTCCGCCAGCTGCTCTGTAGACCACTGAGCTGGTAGGGCCGACCCTATACCCTCCGCCATCTTCCCCTGTGGCGCACAAAGAGTTTCTTGCTCCAACAGCTCCTTCCTTCTCGACGCACTTCTGGTCCACGGATTCAAACACTGACACCACCAATGGAGCTTTACTTTCCTCCGTCACCTCTACACCTTTTTCCACCAGAACATCCACCCAGCAAATGGGGAAAATGGCTGAAAATAACTGCCTCAAGCGAGAGCTGCTAAATGTGTGACCACGTACTCCATGGCCGCCATCAACAAAATCACTATTTTTGTTTTTTTATCATTGTTATTTTGATTTTTCCATCATCAAAAATATCCTTGAAAACATTTAAAAAAATAAAATTTAGAGAACCCAATTCATTTTTTCCAATTAAGGGGCAATTTAGTGTGGTCAATCCACCTACCCTCCACATCTTTGGATTGTGGGGGCAAAACCCACTGTTATTGAAAATATGGAGAGATGTGTAATTTGAAACATGGAAGCCTGGAAATATCTGGTCTGAGAGAAACATGAGAGGATACAGGGAAAGATCCCACAAAGGGTTAACAGCTGCTGCAAAGAACAGGGTTGTAAAATGCAGATATCCTTGGTCAAGCAGGCTGAGCAAACACACAGGATTTTTGTTTCAAGGTAAAAACAATGGTTCACACCTTCATTGAAATTAACTATCTTAGTAAGCAGCTGGAAAGGAAAGGATGAGGTTCAGTTGAATTTGGTGACAATTCTAGGTGTGAAATTCTGCTAATGCCAGGTAAATTAAAGAAAACTGGAGACTATCAGTCTACGAGAAACATAATTCAAGGCAAAATCAAAGTCAAAATTATGAGCTGAGGACACAATTGGAAAATAAAACTATAGAAATGACAGGAACCAAACCAAAATTCACACCTCTTGAAACCAAAGCATTTTTGAATATCACAAAGGAACTTTGAACATCACAAAGGAAACAATGTAATCAGAGACCTGAGAGGTGAGGTTATGTCAACATCAATACTTGGTTGGATTAGAATGTTTAGATCAAAGATACTTTTTACAATCAAAGTTAAATAAGAGTTACTTTACAATAAAGTCATAAAAACTAGATAACTGTTAGAAAAATATATAAACCCAAAGAAAGGGGACAGCAGCCAGAACCAGAACTCAGAGAGGAGCGGAGAAGCAGAGAAGGAACAAGCAGCTCAGAGTCAGATTACAGTCAGCTCGGCCATGGGAAAGGGACAGGACAAAGCAGCCGAGCTAAAACAGCTAATACATCTAAGGAAGACTAGAATTTAAAGAGTAGGCAGACTCAGCTCAGAGACAGCCAGCAGAGCCAGCTCTCACAGCTCGGTACATGGGAAAGATAGGACACAGCAACTGAGCTCATCAGCGAATACATCTAAAGAAGACCAGATTTTAAAAAGAAGATTGATTGTCAAGTTGGGCCTGAAGGTCCCTTCAACCAACCAGAAGGATCCAGAAGCAAGATCTTTTTATATTTCAGTAAAGAAAGTAATTGCAGCTTTTAAAAGAAAAAGTATAAATAAAATAGCTTAATTTAACCTGAAATAGTGGTTATTCCAAAGTCTACTTTACTTACTTAGCAATGCGGGACTCAGGATCGATGCTACTAAGTTGTAAGTAGATGAAATCTTCGGTGAAGGTATGGGTTATACCGGGGATAACGTGAAAATATAGTTTGACCTGAATAGCACCAACCGAAGCCTGCATTGGAGTCGGGGAGTGAGACTCCCTGTTCACCATTTTGAATGTCGGCACTTTTTGGTATAGGGGGACTTCTAAGAACAGTGGTGAGTTTTCAACAACACCACGCAAACACGGGGAGAATGTGTAAACTCCACACGGACAGTGACCCAAAGCTGGAATCGAACTTGGGACCTCCATGAGGTAGCAGTGCTAACCACTGTGCTACCCTGCTGCCCCTTTGAAAACATTTTTTGCTATATTTGTACAATTGGGGCCAATGGGGAGGTTGAGAGGATTGGATAGTGTTAACATCACTGGATGAGTAATCCAGAAACCTAGGCCGAAATTCCCCAGCCATTCACTAGTAGTGGGATTCTCTGGTCCTGCCGGCAGCGCATCATCTCCCGTGGGTTTCCTGGTGGCGCGGGGTAGCTTCATTTGGAATTCCCATTGACAGTGATATGCCTGTGCACAGTTCTGTATATAGTTAGCAATGTGACCTCCAACCAGCTGGTGGCGATAGAGATCTATCACATGACCCAAGACACAGGCCAGTTGGTAGAAACTCAGACGAGAGGACAGTCGCACTTAGAGTAGCTCCAGGAGAATTCACTGAATTCATTTAGTAGCCATCGGCTGTAATATAGTTTGTTGGTTATCTTTCCACATGTTTGTTAATAAATCATCTTTCTAGTTAAACAACTATATGTTCTGTGTACATCATTATAACGGTTATATCACAGAACACAACAAGCGGAAGGACCAGAGAATCCCACCGTCAGTGAATGGCATGCCGCCTCCCGCCACTGGAAACAGGTGGCTGGGAGACCGGAGAATCCCGTCCATGGGATAATTCTCGAGGAGCATGGATTCAAATCCCATCACTGGTGGAATTTAAATTTAATTAATGAAGTCTGGAATTGAAAACTAGCCTCAGTAATGGTGACCACAACACTATCACTGATTGTTGTAAAAATCGATCTGGTTTCCAGGCGGCACAGTGATGCAGTGGTTAGCACTTCTGCAACAGGGCACAAAGGACCTGGGTTCGATCCTGGCCCTGGATTACTGTCCATGTGGAGTTTGCACATTCTCCCCATGTCTGCGTGGGTCTCACCCCCACAACCCAAGGATGTGCAGGGTAGGTGGATTGGCCACGCTAAATTGCTCCTTAATTGTAATTATTGTTTTTACATCTATCTGGTTTCCTAATGTCCTTTAGGGGAGATCTGCTGTCTGTACCTGGTCTGGCCAATTGTGACTTCAGACCCACAACAATGTGATTGACTCTTAACTGCCCTCTGAAATGGCCTAGCAAGTCACTCAGTTCAAGGGCAATTCAGGACGGGCAACAAATGGTGGCCTTGCCAATGATGCCCACATTTCTTGAAAGAATAAATTGACCAATCGAATTGTGAATCAACCCCATGGGGTTGAACGGCCAACATATGTTGCTGTGTTCATCTGAAATTGTATTCCTCGAAAAAATCTGACTGAATGTTGTGAGGATTCGCTAAGTCGTAATTGACCATCAATTTGGAAGCTTAAACACATCCAATCATTGAAAGGATGGCACGCCAATTAATTCAGTTCTATAAACAGTGAAATATATCTGTTGGAACAAAGATAAAAATGGGTTCATATATTTCGCAGCTGTGCAATGTCATCAATCTTACAATAAATATGACAATTTTGTGAAGTTGTAATTAAAATATATTTCCTGTTGGTTGCATAAGATACATTACATTTTCATTTTCTCAGCTGTTTATTTGTGATTTTTTTTTTGCCCCCTCTTTACCACAGGTTATTTTGAGCAGAATTTGGCAGTTAGCCATAAATTTATTTGTGATAATCCAACCTGAAATGCAATACTGAGAGAATAATAGATCTGTTCACCCATGCCATTTAGGGTCACATTCCAGCCATATCTCAGATTAAGGTGATGGGAACAAGCAACATTTTGTAGGCTGATGTGAGTTAGTTTTGGAGCGATGTCATGATTTATACATCGTTCATCAAGTACTGTGGCCTCTTGTAATGGGAACTGTTCAGCTTTGTCATTATTAGCTGAAATATAGTTCTGCTGAGTTAATTTGAATAACCTTCTCCTATCGTTATATAGTAAACACTCTCTTAACAGTTTTACAACTTGTGGTCAAACATGCAGATTTTCTTAAAACTGGAAAGTCCAGTTCTTGTACATTTTTGGAGATATGCTACTGCTAACTAAAAGCACACACTACAACAATTAGATATCGTAGTAGTGTAGTTATGGGACTGGTAACTCAGAATAGAACAAAGAACAAGGAAAAGTACAGCACAGGAACAGGCCCTTCGGCCCTCCAGGCCTGCACCGACCATGCTGCCCGTCTAACCTAAATCCTTTTACACTTCTGAAGCCCGTATCCCTCTAATTCCATGCCATTCATGTATTTGTCAAGACGCCCCTTAAACATCACTATCGTAACCGCTTCTACCACCTCCTCCGGCAGGCACCCACTACCCTCTGTGTAAAAATCTTCCCTCGCACATCTCCACTTTGCCCTTCGCACCTTAAATCTATGTCCCTTAGTAACTGACTCTTCCACCCTGGGAAAAAGCTTCTGACTATCCACTTTGTCTATGCCCCTCATAGTTTTGTAGACTTCTATCAGGTCGCCCCTCAACCTCCATTGTTCCAGTGAGAACAAACCAAGTTTATCAACCGCTCCTCATAGCTAATGCCCTTCATACCAGGCAACATCCTGGTAAACCTCTTCTTTACCCTCTCCAAAGCCTCCACATCCTTCTGGTAATGTGGCGACCAGAATTGAACACTATATTCCAAGTGTGGCCTAACGAAGGTTCTATACAGCTACAGCATGACTTGCCAATTTTTATACTCAGTGCCCCGTCCGATGAAGGCAAGCATGTGGTAT
This sequence comes from Scyliorhinus torazame, assembly GCF_047496885.1. Taxonomy (NCBI): domain Eukaryota; kingdom Metazoa; phylum Chordata; class Chondrichthyes; order Carcharhiniformes; family Scyliorhinidae; genus Scyliorhinus; species Scyliorhinus torazame. Next base: position 67,709,577 of record NC_092719.1, on the reverse strand, counting down.
GCCTTCTTGACTAACTTCTCCACCTCCGTTGCCACTTTCAGATTAAACTCCATCTGCCATCTCTCCGCCCAAGTCTCAAACTGATCGATATCCTGCTGTATCCTCTGACAGTCCTCATCGCTATCTACAATTCCACCAACCTTTGTGTCATCCGCAAACTTGCTGATCAGACCAGTTACATTTTCCTCCACATCATTTATATATACTGCAAACAGCAAAGGTCCCAGCACTGATCCCTGTGGAACACCGGTGGTCACAGCCCTCCATTCAGAAAAACATACTTCCACTGCTACCCTCTGTCTTGTATGACCGAGCCAGTTCTGTATCCATCTTGCCAGCACACCTCTGATCCCATGTGACTTCACCTTTTGTCACAGTCTGCCATGAAGGACCTTGGCAAAGACCTTACTGAAGTCCATGTAGACAACATCCACAGCCCTACCTTCATCAATCATCTTCGTCACTTCCTCGAAAAACTCAATCAAGTTAGTGAGACATGATCTCCCCTTCACAAAACCGTGCTGCCTCTCACTAATACGTCCACTTGTTTCCAAATGGAAGCAAATCCTGTCTCGAAGAATCCTTTTCAATAATTTCCCGACCGCTGATGTAAGGCTCACCGGCCTGCAATTTCCTGGATTATCCTTGCTCCCCTTCTTAAACAAAGGAACAATATTAGCTATTCTCCAGTCCTCTGGGATCTCACCTATAGCCAGTGATGCTACAAAGATTCCTGTTAAGGCCCCAGCAATTTCTTTACTTGCCTCTCTCAGTATTCTAGGGTTGATCCCGGCAGGCCCTGGGGACTTATCTAACTTAATGCTTTTCAATTCACCCAACGTCTCTTTTTGATCTCAATGTGACCCAGACTATCTACAGATCCATTCCCAGACTCATCATCCACCAAGTCCTTCTCTTTGGTGAATACTGATGCAAAGTACTCATTTAGTACCTGGCCCATTTCCTCTGGCACCATGCATAGATTCCTTTCCTGTCCTTGAGTGGGCCAACCCTTTCCCTGGTTACTCTCTTGCCCTTTATATACTTATAAAAAGCCATGGGATTTTCCTTAATCCTGTTTGCCAATGACTTTTTGTGACCCCTTTTAGCTCTCCCGACTCCTTGTTTAAGTTCCTTACTACTTTCTTTGTATTCCTCACGGGTTTCTTCTGTTCCCAGCCTTCTCACCCTTCCAAATGTTTCCTTTACTGCATGAGCCTTAATCCTATCACAGCAAATTTAAAAGTTTAAAAAAATAAATTTAGAGTACCCAATTAGTTTTTCCAATTGAGGGGCAATTAAGCATGGCCAATCTACCTATACTGCACATCTTTTGGGTTGTGGGGGTGAAACCCACGCAGACAGGGGAAGAATGTGCAAACTCCACACGTGACGCAGGGCCGGGATTCGAACCCAGGTCCTCAGCACCGTAGGCAGCAATGCTAACCACTGTGCCACTGTGCTGCCCCAGTAAATTTAAAAATTGAATTCAATATAGGTAAGACATTGTGGAAGTGAGTCTAATCCACACTACAGCATTAATTCCTAACACCCTGTGAAGGGACGAAGCAAGCTATTCAGTTACACCATTCGGACCAACTCGAGATGGGCAATAAAACGCAACTTTGCCCAATTCCCATTCAAAAATGATAACATAATTTTGCTGTAGCCATTTAATGACAACAGGGGGAGATGATGGCGTATTGGTAATGCCACTGGATGAGTAACCCAAAGGCCCAGGCTAATGCTCTGGGGACACAGGTTCAAGTCCCACCACAGTAGCTGTAAATTCAATAAAGAAATCTAAAGCTAGTCTCAGTAATAGCGGCCATGAAACTATCATTGATTGTTGTAACAAGCCATCAATTCACTAATGTCCTTTAGGTAAGGGAATCTGCCGTCCTTACCTGGTCTGGTGACTCCAAACCCACAGCAATGTGGTTGAATCTTAATTGCCCTCTGAAATGACCAAGCAAGCCACCCAGTTCATGGGCAATTAAGGGTGGGCAACAAATGCTGGACGTGCCAGTGACACCCACATCTCATTAAAGAATTTAATGACAGCGTAGGTGTGCAGTTATGAAAAACACAAATATAATCCTGCTTTTACTCTATCTTTGAGAGTACAGTTCCTCTTCATTCCAAAAATGGGCAAGAGAGAATGGTTCTTTAAATAACAATTCTGAAAAAAAATTTACATACGTTTTCAGTGATGTGAAGGGATAAAAATTGACCAGGAAATTGGAGTGAACTCAGGACCTCTTCTTCAAATTAATGCCTTTGGCTCTGCTACAACCACCTGAGAGGACAGAGGGAACATTTCAACCAAAGGATCACAGCCCTGCTAATGCAGCCCTGCCTTGTCAGCCTAGGTTTGTGCTCAAGTCTCCAGAGTGGGACCCACAATCTACAGACCAGGGGGCTCTTGGGTGTGTCATGATATGCAGACATGCACATAATGAGATACAGACAAGCAGCTAATGAACACAGAGAACAGGACATAACCAATCAGCAGGCAGAACACTTGGGGGTGATTTCCCACTTTAAAAGGCACGAGGCACTCACACTCCATCTCTTTCCACTGGGGACATCTACAGAGTGAGTCAGGGTGTATGTACAGTATCACACCTCCGGCACATGGATAAGAGCTAGTCTGGTTCAGTCAGACAGAGTAATCACACTTAGGTTAGCAGAGTCGAACTCACAGAGAACTGTGCTAACTGTGCTACTGGTTCAATAAATCAGATAGAACTAACTTCAAGGTCTGGAGTATCTTTCAGTTAAAGCTGCATCCAGTTGCAGCCCGTGTGATCTCAGTGTGCTTAACACGACAGGGTGTATGTCCAAAGATCCCTGAAGGCAGCTGGACAGGTAGATAAGGTGGTTAAGAAGGCATATGGGATAATTGATTTTATTAGCCGAAGCTTAGAATACAAGAGCAGGGAGGTTATGGTGGAGCTGTATAAAACACTGGTTAGGCCACAACTGGAGTAGGGTGTGTGGTTCTGATCGCCACACTATAGGAAGGATGGAAATTGCTTATTGTCACAAGTAGGCTTCAAATGAAGTTACTGTGAAAAGCCCCTGGTCGCCACATTCCAGCGCCTGTTCGGGGAGGCTGGTACGGGAATTGAACCCGCGCTGTTGGCCTTGGTCTGCTTTACAAGCCAGCTATTTAGCCCACTGTGCTAAGCCAGCCCCAATCACAGGATGTGATTGTACCAGAAAGGGTGCAGAAGGGATTGCCAGGATGTTGCCTGGGCTGGAGCGTTTCAGCTATGAAGAGAGGCTGGTTAGGTTGGGGTTATTTTCCTCAGTGCAGAGAAGGGTAAGGGGGGGACCTGATTGATGTGCAGAATTATGAGGGACACAGATAGGATAAATAGGAAGAACCATTTCCCCTTAGTAGAGGGATCAATAACCAGGGGGCATAGATTTAAGGTAATGGGCAGGAGAGTTAGAGGAGACCTGAGGAAAACCCTTTTCACCCAGAGGGTGGTGGGAACCGGAGACTCACTGCCTGGAAGGGTGGTAGAGACAGGAACCATGACAATATTTAAGAAGCATTTAGATGAGCACTTGAAAAAGCACAGCATACAAGGTTATGGACCAAGTACTGGAAATGGGATTAGAATAAATAGGTGCTTGATGGCCGGCACAGACATGATGGGCTGAAGGGCCTCTTTCTGTGCTGTAAAACTCTATGGGCGGGATTCCCCGTTCAGCAGCGCTACAATCACAAATCGCGATCGGGCGGCGGATCGTGCATCAGCTGAAAATCAAGGTTGGCGCAGGGCGCCCAACAGAACACCATGCTCCGGTGCCTCGATAGCGATGTGAATGCGTTCCACACCCCACGCCGGCAAAGGCATGCAAATTGAAAAATGACGGCCGTTAGCATATCATGAACGGGCCCGACTCAGTAATCTGCGGCCTCCCACAATGCTTCGCCTCGTCCAGGTGAAGTGACACTGGCATAGTTCACTTGTGGTATTTAAAAACGGGAACCAGGCACCGTGGCTGCTGAGGGAGAGAGAGGAGGTTGGGGGGCATCTGCCAGAGCTGGGGGAGTAGCGGAGGGCAACCAAGAGATGGGCAAAAGGGTAGGGTTGTTCCCCCTGGGGCCGGTGTGCCCTAGCATGGACCGCCATTGCCGTGGCCTGCACGGTGGCCATCTGGCTGCACACTCCACTGACTGCCCACCGTGACCTGGTAAATGTGCAGAGCACCACTGGCCATATGGGAACCCCCAGGCCCCTGTCAACCCATCAACGGGACATGCGTGGCCCAGCCCAGCCCACCAGGCGCTGGCATTCCTCAGAGCACCCAGTGGCAGTGTATCACGCGGCCCATCCAAGGAGGACACCCACGCTAGACACCAAGGAGGGTGCGGGACAGGGGCCACAGGGTGTAATGCTAGCAAGGATGGGTACCGGGACAGGAGGCCCCTTGGTGACAAGCATGGGCGGGGCCAGGGGCGCTGTGTAGATGAAGAGTGTCGGGGGAATAGCAGGGGGCAGGAACTAGGATCCTGGGAGGAGGGGGACATAGGGGGTCAGGCACTGCAAAGTAGTCCAGGGCCCCATGTAGACTGTTGGACCTGATTGGGCACTGGATACCCACGATGCCAACATGTCTGCCCTTTACTCCCAGCAGATAATGGATTTTGGGTTAAAGCTGGGTGTGGTTGGCATCTGCCTGGCCGTTGCAGCCCTGGCAGATGCAATGAGGCTGCATGAACAGAAGCCACTCAGGGAGGACCCTGCAGAACAGGAGCCTGCCCAGAGGAGCCGGAGTCAACCGGCAACGATGGCAAGCTGGCCACCCAGCAGGCCAAGGAGGAAATGGGAAGGAAGCGTCACATCAAGCCCCATGTGTACCGGCAGCGCCTAACGTACGAGGACCTGCCGGACCGAGGGTATTGCCGATGTCTGTGGCTTAGCAGGAACACCGTGCGCCTTCTGTACCGGATAATGGTGCATCTGGAACCATGGGGTATGGAGAGGACACCAGCTCCTGTTGGCTGTCAAGGTGACGGTTGCCCTGAACTTTTATGCCATGGGGTCTTTCCAGGCACCGAGCAGGGTTCTCTCTGGGATCTTGCAGACCTCCTGGCACAGGTGTTTCTGCGGTGCAATGGGTGCCCTCTATGCCCGGGCGGTACAATACATTACCTTTGACGTGGACCGAGCCCACCAGGTTACCCGGGCAGTGGGATTCACCACAATCGCCGGCGTGCCCTAGGTCCAGGGGTTGATCGACAGGATGCATGTCCCCCTATGGGCACTGGTGCATGAGGGGTTTCCCTTCATCAATTGGAAGGGTTCCACTCCCTCAATGTGTAGTTGGTGTGTGACCACTGGCTGCACATCGTGCACATCTGCCCTTGGTATCCAGGCATCGTGCATGACGCCTTTGTGCGGGTGCGCTCAACGGTGCCTGACACCTTTGAGGTGCTCCCTTGGTTGACGGGTTGTCTCCCGAGTGGCAGGGGTTATCTGCTGCATCATGGCTGATGACATCTGTCCAGAGTCCGCAGACTGACGCGGAGAACCACTATAACGATGCTTATGAGACCAGGGAACTCATTGGGCGGTGCATTGGTGTGCTGAAGGCGTGGTTCAGGGGCCCAGACCACTCTGGAGGGGCTCTCCAATATAGCTCTATGAGGGTCTCCTGCACCATGGTGGCCTGCTGCATCGTCCACAATATCACACTGCAGAGGGGCGACATGCTGGAGGAGGAGGGGGTCGAGGGGGTGGAGGAACAGCATGCTTCGTCTGAGGATGTGGAGGAGGGCCAGGATTATCAGGACATGGGGCCCAGGCAGGCATATGAGGCTGCACGACATGTGCGCCAGGGCCGCTGTGCATGGGACAACTTAATTGCCTACAGGTTCGCCAACTATAGGAACCTGGACACCGGCAGCTCAACTGTTCCGTCTCACCCCCTCAAACCTGCCCCCCACCTTCGGACACCACCTCTCCCTGCACTCCATCCTCCACACCCCAGCACCCCGACCCCCGCTCTGAGCTTCCCACCAGTTGCACCACAGGGTGTTAGCCCTGGTCAGCAGCATCATCGGGTTGCATGAATGTTAGCCATTCCATCACGCGGGCTCACAGTCCTTCCGGGGCGTGCGAGGGTGGTGAGCGTTGATAGGTCACGCACTGGGTAGCCCCTACCCCACAGCACCCCTGCATCTCTGACCCAGGCTGTGCCGCCTCTGAGAGTGGTCATTGGTGTTACTCCATGGGAGTACCCCTGACTGCCTTGGGGGCCCTGGCCCATGCTGTCCTTCAACACCCACATCACTGGCCTTGCATAACCACCCCCCCCCCCCCCACCTCCCCGGCAAACCGACACACCCTCTGCACTCAGCCCAGCCCATCCCTCACTCCCTGCAGACAGAGGGCTGAGGATGTTCAGAACATTGGTGAACATGTGTTTATTGGTGACAGTGCTATGTACAATAACTGTGCCCGAGCCCCTAAAGCTATCCAATGGGCTGGTCTTGTGCCAACTTTAACTGGTGTCTAACTTTCCAACCTTACGTGCCCTAACAATCCTTCTATGTTTTTCCCCAGGTGGTACATCAGAAGTGGAGGCTTCCTGCTCCGTACCCTGCCCTGTGACCTGGGTCCCCTTTGGCGGTCATCTTCCGGGTGTCACAAGTGGTGTGGTGCCATCATGTTCTGTCCGCTGCCCATTGGATACGTCAGGGACAGGTGGGGAGAATTCAGAGGTGCTGCGGTGTTCCGACGCTGCCTCTGCAGGGTGTCACCAGTATGGGTCCCATTACCTCCTCCTCCCTCCGGGGCTCCGCCGCCACCTGGGTCTCCATGCTTGTGGCCATGGTATGCACAGGGACTATGCCACATCCCTCTGCACCTGGGCCACGTCACACAGCGTCGTGCCAGGCTCCTCTTTGACTGGCTCTGGTCAGCTAGCTCTAGGCCAATGCCCTCAATGCCAGCAGCCATAGCCCGTTGTGATTGGGTCACGTTTGCGAGTGCCACAGCAATGTCCATGTGGTCCTGGTACACTGTTGCCTGTGACATGGCTGCCTGTCCTGTGCATCAGCCATCGATTGCACATTGTGCCTGGGACATCCTGACCCATGGCCTATGCCTTCACACCTAAGGCGTCCACTGCGGATGCCACCCGTGCGGTGTTGGCCTGGGCTGCACGCATGGTTGGCATTGCTTTTCAGGTGATTGTACACCTCAAACTGCACCTGCATGCGCTGGATAGTTGCTGACACCCCCTCAGCCTCTAAGGGGCTGGTTTAGCACAGGGCTAAATCACTGGCTTTGAAAGCAGGCCAAGGCAGACCAGCAGCACGGTTCAATTCCTGTACCAGCCTCCCCAAACAGGCGCTGGAATGTGGCATTGGAATGTGACTACGGGCTTTTCACAGTAACTTCATTTGAAGCCTACTTGTGACAATAAGCGATTTTCATTCATTTTTTTTCATTTTCATGTAGTCCCTGGCTCTGCCTCTGCATCTCCAACATTGGTGGGACCACCTGTTCCAGGAATGCTGGACCTGCCTGGACGGCAGCTAGTCTCAGGGGTCAGGCCTCCCTCCAACCATCCGCTGCCTCAGTGTTCCTACCTCTACCTGATTCACCACTGCATGTGCATGCTGTGCACCAGATAGTGTCCCAGGAGACTCTTCACTATAATACCCAACCGAGGTGAGTACCTCTGGGATGGTGGAGGGTGCCAGTGATAGCAATGATGGTGTTGTCCCCGGACATGTCCTCCGGTGAGTCACGGAGTTGTGGCTGAAGGCGAGGGACACCAGCCAGTTCCTCAGTGTCTGGTGGTGACCCTGCAAGACACAATACACGACGCATGGTTAGATTGTGGATGGTGTGGTGTGAGGTGAGGGGGGTGACGGACGTGCTACAGGGACATTGCGATGCATTGCAGACTCTCTTGTCTGTCCCAAGCTGACCTCCGCCTCTGCGAGAGCCCGTTCTCTCACCCGCTGACCAGGTCCAATGCCCTCTGCTCCGTGATGGCGAGGGGCCGCAGGTTAGGGCCCCGCTGGTCTTTTCTCTCTCCCTGCTATTGTGGGCTGCCTTCTCCTGCGGGGACAGATAAGGCACAGTGTGAGACACCTGGACGCAGGCAGCGTAGGCGTCCACGGCTGGTGGCCTGTGTGTGCGGGCACCTGCTCATGCAGACAGTGCCAGTGCTGGCTTGTAGTGCAGAGTGAGTTGTGAGCGGTCTGCCGGCAGGTAGGGTGTGGTCATCCCCTGGGGGTGGGGGTGTGTGGAATTGGGGTAGTTCCGGAGGTGGTGACCCACCAAGTCTGGCCTGGGGAGTTGCCCATCCGAACAGCACTGTCTACCTGTCTGCCTGATGGGGGCCACATGGGGGCGGGGTGGGGGGGCGGTGTGTGTGAGGGGTGGGGGTGGGTGGTGTGGGAGGGTGAGGGGTGTGAAGTGGGGGGGGGAGACAGTGGTGGTACCAGTGGCATGCAGCTGGTAAGTCATCCGGGCTACCCTGAGGAGGTTGTGCAGCTTTTTCCGGCACTTCTGCCCGGTCCTTGCGGTGGAGCCCATGGCGCTCATGGTCTCTGCCACCTGTGCCCAGGCCCAGATGACGTTGGCGGGTGGCAGATGCCTTCCCACCTCGGGAAACAGGGTGTCCCACCTCTCTTCCACGGCATCCAGCAATATCTCGAGCTCTGCATCGGTGAACCTCAGTGCCGTTCTCCATGGTGGCATCTTCTTGGTTGGAATGAGAGTGTGGGGAGTGGAGTGTTTATGTGCAGCTCCAGCATGTCAGGCACTCCAGTGCCAATTGGGAGCGAATCCAACGCTGGGGTCAGTTGGAATTGCACTACTTCAATATCCCTACTTTGTGTGAAATCACTCCTGGAGCAAGTGCTGGTCCGTTAGCATGTGCTGAATTACTCCGGGACCGGCGCCACCATCGGGACCAGGGATCACCCACCATTCATTCCCAGCTTCGGCACTTAGTCTCTCAAACGGACATTCCAGCCCTATGACTTTATGACTCGATGACTCAGGTGACAGCCCTCTCAGGTAAGCATTAATGGTCCAATGACACTATCTGAAGAAGAGTAGGGGAGTTCTGGTCTATATATATCTCACAACCAACATTACAAGAGCAAATGATCTGGTCATTATCTCATTGTTGTTTATGGAATTTGGCTGTGAGCAAATTGGCTGCCACTTTTTAAAAGCACAAGTGAACCTGGCCGTCAGGAATTCGGCCTATTGGAGGCAGAGAATCACGGAGGCCTCGGAGAAAACCAGGCCAGAATATGCCAACTGCGTTTACTGTATGTGTGGAGTGGAACGCATTGACGCCGCTGTCGAGGCACCAGAGAATTGCGATTTGGCGTGAAACCGGCCCCCGCCACGATTTCGGCGTCGCAACCGTTTATCCGCCCAATAGCGTTTCCCAATTCTGGGGTCGGCTGATGGTGGGCACCGATCGCGGGCCATCCCGCATTTGAGGTACACCCCGGTGAAGGATCCCCCCTCCCCCCCCTCGCACCCCCCCCCCACCCCAACGTTCCCGCACTGTTCCCGCTGGCAGCGACCAGGTGTGGACGGCGCCGGGGGGAACCCGCCGTTTTGGCCTGGCTGCTCGGCCCATCCGGGCCTGAGAATAGCGGGGGTGCCGGAGAACCGCCACTTTGGGTGTCTCCGGCGATTCTCCGGCCTGCGGCCCGCCGAACGCGACGGGGCCGTTCCCGCCGCTTGGGAGAATCGCGGGAGGGCGTCGGACCGGCGTCCCGGGAAATTTTGGCGGCCCAGGCGATTCTCCCAACCGGCGCGGGAGTGGAGAATCTCGCCCTCAGTGTCATGATATTCAAACACACACATCATGATAGACACACCAACAGACAAATCAGCACACACAACGCCACAACCAATCATAGACAAGGACAGAGACAGAATAAGTGAAGAAACACGACACCTGGTGGCCAGTAGATCTGGAGACCAGGACAAGGACAGGACCTGATTAACATCACACACAGGGAGTCACCACGTGCAGAGTATCAAGACAGAACTGTAAATAACAAGTTGAAATAAAACAGCGTTGTACCAAATACAACCGTGTTGGTTCATCTGTACATCAGAACACCCAACACTACATGGTACAGGAGTGGATCGATACCTGCCGGCAAACCTGCCATCCTGAGATATGGACATCACCAACAAACCGCAGCCGTTGCAAGTCGCTGGGAACCTTGGCACCAATTGTAAGCTTTTCAAGCAGCGATTTGTACTGTACATGCGAGACAACGAGAAACAGAGTGCCTCGGACAAAACAAAGATTGCGATGCTCCTCACCACCGCAGGTCAGCACACCATCGATGTATTCAACTCGCGGAAGGCGAGAACCAATCCAAGTATGACACGGTCCTCCTCAAGCTAGACCAGCACTTTAACATTGAAGTGAATGAAAGTTTTGAAAGATATATCTTTCAGCAACGCCTGCAAGGTAAGGATGAGCCCTTTCAACCCTTACTCGCGCAGTCCTGCGGTTATGGCACCACCTCAGACTCCATGATCCGGGACCAGATTGTTTTTGGCGTTGCCTTCAGTGGCCTACGCCAGCAGCTTCTTAAAATTAAAGGCCTGACCTTAGCGTCTGCGGTGGAAGCTTGTGTCCTCCATGAAAATGCAACCAGCCGTTTTGCCCAATTTCAGGCGACCGAATCAGCACGGAGGGGGTCCCTAGCCGTCGAATCGGCAAGCCAGGCCGCCCACGAGGCCGAACGCATCCAGGCAATTTATTATCTCCTGGCCCGCGACCCGGACGAGGGCAGCCGTTTCCTGTGCTTTTCGCGGTCTCCCGCGCTTGTGCGTGCCAAAACCAACGGCAACATCGAGGGACGCACTGCGCAGGCGCGCCCGATGCAAGACCGAACTGCGCATGCGCAGTGGTGTAACGAACGCCGTGACGTCATGACGTGCGGCAACTGTGGAGCTGTACATTTAAAAGGGCAATGTCCTGCTAAAAACCGACAATGCCTACGATGTGGCAAGATGGGCCACTACGCTGCCTACTGTCGAGCGGTTCAACCGATGGATCCTACACATCTCCGAAAACCTCGCAGACACGTCAGGACCATCCAGCCCGTACATCAGGACATCCAGCCAAATGACTCAGATGACCAAGATGCCTTCCGGGTTTCAGTCATTGATGTGAACAGGGTCAACACCATCAATCCGGCCGATGAATGGAGTGCCACCCTGACGGTCAACCGATCGCAGATCACCTTCCGCCTGGACACTGGCGCATCCGCCAACCTCATAGCATATTCAGCATTCCATGCCATGAAGGTCAAACCACCTATCCAGCCATCCCGGTGTAAGATGGTTGACTATAAGGGGAACGTCATCCCGGCCATGGGATCTTGCCAGCTCCAGGTGACACACAAAACGCACACGGCCACACTCCCCTTTGAAATTGTTGGCTCATCGAAAGATTCCTTGCTGGGCGCACAGGCATGCAAGGCTCTTCACCTTGTACAGTGAATTATGTCTCTCTCTCCAGACAACACATCCGACTTCCTGGATGCTGACTTCAACGCAAATCTCCAAACCCTCCTTGCTCACAACCAGGAGGTATTTGAAGGCATGGGGACACTGCCATACACAGACAAAATGCGCCTCAAACCAGACGCCATCCCGGTCGTTCACGCACCTCGCAGGGTTCCTGCGCCACTTAAAGACCGCCTCAAGTTGCAGCTGCAGGATCTCCAGGACCAAGGGGTCCTATCCAGGGTCACGGAGCCCACGCCATGGGTCAGCACCATGGTGTGTGTCAGGAAGCCCTCTGGCGAGCTCCGCATCTGTATAGACCCTAAAGACCTAAATAATAACATTATGCGGGAACACTATCCCATACCTAAACGAGAGGAAATCACCAGTGAGATGGCCCAAGCCAAAATATTCACCAAACTGGATGCTTCTAAAGGATTTTGGCAGATCCAATTGGACTCGTCCAGCCGAAAGCTATGTACTTTTAACACCCCTTTCGGCAGATTCTGCTACAACCGGATGCCATTTGGCATCATCTGGCATCCGAGGTCTTCCACAGAATAATGGAGCAGATGATGGAAGGCATCGAAGGGGTACGCGTATATGTGGACGATATCATCATCTGGTCCACCACTCCGCAGGAGCACATGCATCGTCTCCAACGCGTTTTCGCCCGCATACGAAACAATGGCCTGCGCCTCAACCGCGCCAAGTGTGCCTTTGGCCAGACCGAATTGAAGTTCCTGGGGGACCACATCTCCCGATCAGGGGTCCGTCCCGATGCGGACAAGGTAAGCGCCATCACAGCCATACCGCGGCCGGCCGACAAGAAAGCTGTACTACGATTCCTGGGCATGGTCAACTTCCTCGGGAAATTCATTCCCAACCTTGCTTCCCACACAACGGCTCTGCGCCATCTCGTAAAGAAATCTACAGAGTTCCAGTGGCAACATACACACCAGCTGGAATGGGCGAAGCTCAAACACAAACTGGCCACGGCACCAGTGTTGGCGTTCTTCGACACGTCTCGTTCCACCAAAATCTCAACTGATGCCAGCCAATCTGGTATTGGAGCAGTGCTCCTGCAGAAAGATAACACGTCATCATGGGCCCCGGTTGCCTATGCATCACGGGCCATGACCCCTACGGAACAGCGCTACGCGCAAATTGAAAAAGAATGCCTGGGCTTGCTAACTGGTTTGGACAAGTTCCACGATTATGTATATGGTCTTCCACGATTCACGGTCAAAACTGACCACCGCCCCCTGGTCAACATAATAAACAAGGACCTGAACGACATGACCCCTCGCCTCCAGCGCATCTTACTTAAACTCAGGAGGTATTATTTCCAACTTATCTACACTCCAGGGAAGGACCTCATCGTGGCGGATACCCTATCCCGAGCAGTGAATACACCACCAGATGCGGAGGGGTTCGTATGTCAAGTTGAGGCACACGTGGCTTTGACAGCGGCAAATCTGCCGGCTAATGACCCCAGTCTGGCCCGCATACGCGCAGAGACAGCGGCCGACACCCTTCTACAGCGAGTGAGGCGCCACATGACGGAAGGTTGGCTCAAAGGGCAGTGCCCGCAGTTCTATAATGTGCGAGATGACCTAACCACCATTGATGGGATCCTTCTGAAGCTAGACAGGGTCGTCATTCCGCACAGTATGCGCCAGATGATTCTCAATCAAATACACAAAGGCCACTTGGGAGTCAAGAAGTGCAGACGGAGGGCCCGAGAGGTGGTATATTGGCCGGGCATTAATGACGATATTGCCAACATGGTACTTGGTTATGGTTATGCTGCAATTGTATAAGGTGTTAGTGAGGCCACACCTGGAGTATTGTGTTCAGTTTTGGTCTCCTTACTTGAGAAAGGACGTACTGGCACTGGAGGGTGTGCAGAGGAGATTCACGAGGTTAATCCCAGAGCTGAAGGGGTTGGATTACGAGGAGAGGTTGAGTAGACTGGGACTGTACTCGTTGGAATTTAGAAGGATGAGGGGGGATCTTATAGAAACATATAAGATTATGAAGGGAATAGATAGGATAGATGCGGGCAGGTTGTTTCCACTGGCGGGTAAAAGCAGAACTAGGGGGCATAGCCTCAAAATAAGGGGAAGTAGATTTAGGACTGAGTTTAGGAGGAACTTCTTCACCCAAAGGGTTGTGAATCTATGGAATTCCTTGCCCAGTGAAGCAGTAGAGGCTCCTTCATTAAATGTTTTTAAGATAAAGATAGATAGTTTTTTGAAGAATAAAGGGATTAAGGGTTATGGTGTTCGGGCCGGAAAGTGGAGCTGAGTCCACAAAAGATCAGCCATGATCTCATTGAATGGTGAAGCAGGCTCGAGGGGCCAGATGGCCTACTCCTGCTCCTAGTTCTTATGTACTCAATTGCACGACCTGCCAGAGGTTTCAGCCGGCGCAACCTCCTGAGACGCTTCTGCCCCATGAGCTGGTGACGTCCCCCTGGGCGAAGGTGGGTGTCGACCTATTTCACGCGCTTGGCATGGACTATATTATCATCATAGACTACTTCTCCAATTACCTAGAAGTCATACCCCTACACGATCTGACGTCGTCTGCAGTCATCAGGGCCTGCAAGGACACCTTTGCTCGCCACGGCATTCCGATGACTGTCATGTCGGACAATGGGCCCTGTTTCGCCAGCCGTGAATGGTCGTCCTTTGCCGCATCATATGGTTTCACACACGTAACATCCAGCCCTCTACATCCACAGTCAAATGGAAAGGCGGAAAAGGGCGTTCACATTGCCAAGCGGCTCCTCTGCAAGGCTGCTGCTGCCGGATCGGGCTTTCACCTCGCCCTGCTGGCCTATCGATCAGCCCCGCTAGCCACGGGCCTCTCGCCAGCACAGCTACTGATGGGTCGCACCCTCAGGCCAACTGTGCCTTCCATCCTGACACCAACAACGGACCATGCTAAGGTACTGCACAAGATGCAACTGCAGCGTGATCGCCAGAAGAGTCTGTACGATACAAGGGCGACTGATCTTCCCCCCCTGTCCTCCGGGGATAAAGTCCGCATTCATCTGCCAAATGGTGGCTGGTCAGCACCTGCCGAAGTTCTCCGACGTGTGGCTCCCCGCTCGTTCCTGGTACGCATGCCGGATGGATCAGTGCGTCGCCGCAATCGGCGAGCCCTTCGCCGCCTTCCACGCTCGCAACCGAACAGTGCACACACGCCGGGTCCTCCACTGGTTCCCGAGGATGACTTTGTGGAGCTGCCACAGATCATGCCCCTTCCATCGCCACCCGTGGCCAGGCTCGCACCTCAGCCGGTGGTTCTCGACCCACCCTTGAAGCGGTCAACCCAAATTCGTCGCACACCTACTAGATTGGACTTATGAGACTGTTCACACGTTAAAGTTGAAACTCTATTGTATTGTAACATGTTACTGTTTTATCATTCCAGATATCGTTTGACCGGACCACACTTCAAAGTTTTTCGTCTTCCTGTTTTGTTATGGTACAACCTCGTTAGCATGACACACCCGACATCGCCCCATGTATATAGTTACGCCACATGCACCTGCTGTAAATATCACGCACACACACTTTTAGATGCACTCACGACACATTCGTATTTATAACCACGTAGGCACATAATTTTGTAAAAAAGGGGGATGTCATGATATTCAAACACACACATCATGATAGACACACCAACAGACAAATCAGCACACACAACACCACAACCAATCACAGACAAGGACAGAGACAGTATAAGAGAAGAAACACGACACCTGGTGGCCAGTAGATCTGGAGACCAGGACAAGGACAGGACCTGATTAACATCACACACAGGGAGTCACCACGTGCAGAGTATCAAGACAGAACTGTAAATAACAAGTTGAAATAAAACAACGTTGTACCAAATACAACCGTCTTGGTTCATCTGTCCATCAGAACACCCAACACTACACCCAGTATCTCCTTTCTGGCAAAATCTCGAACCTGCATGTATCTAAACATTTCCCCCTGCTCCAGCCCATACTTCACTTCCAGCTCCTTCAATCCTGCAAACCGACCCCTAAGAAACAAATCTTTTAGTGTCTTAACCCCCTTCTCCTCCCATTTCTGAAAATTTCCATCCCACCTCCTTGGCTCAAATCTGTGGTTCCCCCGAATCGGCATTTCCCTTGACCCTGCCCCCAACCCGAAGTGTTGGCGAAACTGCCTCCAAATTCTCAATGAAGCTATTATTACTGGACTCCCTGAGTATTTCCCCGGTGCTACCGGGAGCGGCGCTGTTGCTAGTGCTTTCAATTCCGACCCCCTGCACAAAATCTCCTCCATTCTGACCCACTGGGAATCAACCCCTCTGACCCAGCTCCGCACCTTCTCCACATTCACCACCCAGTCGTAATGCATCAGGTTCGGAAGACCCAAACCCCCTGCCTGCCTTACCCTCTGTAGCAGCACCTTTCTAACTCTGGCCACCTTCCCTCCCCATATGAACGAAGAAATCCTTCCCTCAATCTCTCTGAAAAAAGCCTTTGGCAGGAAAATCGTCAGTCATTGAAAAATAAACAGAAATCGCGGCAACACGTTCATTTTAACCGTGCCACCTTGCCAGATCAGCTTTCACTCTCCCCACCAAACTAGAAATGTTGTACCTGCGGAGCCCCCCCCCCCACTCCCGGGTAACCTGCACCCCCCAGGTACCTAAAGTGAGTCCCTGCCCTACGGAATGGCAGCCCCCCACCCCTGCCCCCACCCCCGGCCAAGACACCACAAACTACTCACTCTTGTCTAGATTTAGTTTGTACCCCGAGAAAGACCCAAACACTCGAAGCAGCTACAATATTCTCATAATCGACACACTCGGTTCCGACATGTAGGACAGCAAGTCATCGGCAGGTAAGGACACCTTATGCTCTATCCCACCCCCACCCCCCCCGCACTATTCCTTTCCATACCCCCGAACTTCTTAATGCGATGATAAATACATTAATATTTATCATCGTAAATTTCTGCAGCTGTGAATTCTGACCCATCCGAATTTCTATTCTTGATCAATTAACTTACGTCCTTTGAAAGTTTGGCGAATCCTGAAGCCGCCCAGGATGCTGTTGAGAAGGGTCTTTCGTTTTTCTGAATTCAGAACATTCCTTTTCAGCTGGTTAAATAAACATATGTTTGCTTTGTAAAAGACCTTACAAATTCTCACCTCCTTGACTTAAAATCTATATTTCTCATGCTGTTGCTGTTCGGTCAACACTAATCTGTCTTTACAGATCATTTGTGTAGATTGACCTTAACAAAGGTTTTCCTCCTCAATCCATTTTATTGTCCAACATTTTTGCAGTGAAGACTGCAGCTGTATTTTTTTATTTATAGCTTACAACACAAATATTTCAATGATTTAGTGTATTGAGATGCAGTTAAGCAGAGAGATCTTCATGGGTCACCTCTGGTAGTCACATTGATTTCCATTTATTTTATCTCTCTTGTTAAATATACTGTCAGAAGATGCTTTGGACTCAATTTAACAGGCCATGTTTTACTGCAGACCAGAAAGGAATAACGTTTTGAAGTTGTACTGTAGGGAACATAGCGAATCTCAGCAGGTGGAAAAAAGATAATTTAAGACTGAAATGTAAACAGCCTAATCAATCTGAAACTAATGTTACAGACTCAAGAGGTTGATAGTGATACCCCAGTTCCTAAATTCCTATTACCCGTTCTTCATGAACATCTCTCCATCACAGTTCACTTCTGTGCCACTGCTTTTGCATATTCAACTCCTAGCTTGTAGTCATTGCATTGCCACTAATTAATTATAAGAATGCAAGAATAGCAGGCCATGAGGCCCATCAAGCCTGCCTTTCAAATATCTTTTACAGGATTGGGCAGGTCTGGCTAGACCAGCATTTATAGCCCAACGTTAATTGGTGGTGGTGAGTTACTTTCTTGAACCACAGCAGTCCATTTGTTGTCGGAACACCAACAGTGTTGTTAGGAAGGGAGTTCCAGGGTTTTGACCCAGTGACAGTAAAGGAATGACAATATGGTTCCAAGTCAGGATGGTGATGACTTGGCAGGGAACCTGCAGGTGGTGGTGCATCTGCTGTCCATGTCATTCTGGGTGGGCAAAGTTGCGAGTTTGGTCGGTGCTGTTGAAGGAGCCATAGTGAGTCACTGCAGTCGATTGTGTAGATGGTTAAACATTGCTGTCACTATGCATCGGTGGTGGAAGGGGTGAATGGTTAAGGTGAATAGGTGCCAATTAAGCGGGCTTCTTTGCCTAGATGGTATCGAGCTTCTTGAGTGTTGTTGAGAGTATCCCAGCACACTCCTGACTTGTGCCTTGTCAGAAGTCAGAATACAGCACATCTGACCTGCTCTTACAGCCACAGTATTAATATACTGGTCCAACTAAGTTACTGGTCCATGGTAAACCCCAGGGTGTTTATTGTGAGGGATTCAGCAATGGTAAAGCCATTGAATCTCAAGGGGAAATGCTAAGATTCTCTTTTGTTGGAGATGGTCATTGATTGGCACTTGTCTGCTGTGAATGTTACTTGCCACTTATTAGCCTGGTCTTGGGAAATTAATCCCCAACTTGGCTACCTTACTGGTACCCCTACATGCACTGTTGAAGAAACCAGAAGTAGTCGTCAGAAGTAGCAGGTGACACAGGACAAAGCATTCACAAAAGTGAAACAACAGCTGTTTTCGTCCAACATCCTATGCACTACGATCCCACAAGACAGTTGATACGAACGTGCCGTGCCTCTCCGTACGGAGTAGGAGTATTCTTCTCCCATCAACGGTTCGGTGGCACTGAGCAACCAATTGCATATGCTTCACGAACCTTGGCAGATGTGGAACGGCGCTATGCCGAAATCGAGAAAGAGGGACAGGCCATGATATTTGGAGTTAAGAAATTCCATCCGTACATCTACGGCTGACACGTTATAATAGTCATGGACCATAAACTCCTGTTGGGCCTTTTTAAGGAGGACTCAGCTCAGGTCCAACATTGGGCACTTGTTGGAGATTACGAATACTCCTTCGAGCACCGGCCTGGCACACACATCGCCAATGCTGATGCTCTGAGTCGGCCACCACTGCCAACAAGTTTGGCCTCTCCATCAGTAATGGAAGAAGTTATAATGACATTAAATTTCCTGGATACCCTGCCTGTATCTGAGAAACAAATCCAGGCGTGGAGACAGAAGGACCTCATGCTGGCAAAACTGCACCACATGATCCTAAATGACAGAATTCAAGGACACCCCACAGAGGATATGAAGCTTTTCCTATCCAAACACTAAGAATTGAGCATGGAAGATGGCATCATCCTTTGGGGAGCCCGAGTGATTATACCCAGCCAGGTCAACGCACAATCTTGACGGAGATATGCAATGGTCACCTAGGGGGTCTCCAAGTTGGAGATACTCGCAAGGAGCTACATCTGGTGACCGGAGCCTGATACTGACAGTGAGAACCTGGTGACACACTGCTTTTTGTGTCAGGAGAACCGGAAGTCGCAACTTCAGCCTTTCTGCACCTGTAGGAATGGTTAGGAAGACCTTGGGTACAGGTACATGTGGACTTCGTCAGGCCGTTCATGGATCGATGTTCTTAATCTTGGTCGGCGCCCATTCTAAATGGATGGACGTACACCAAATGTCCTCCATGACTTCCAATGTGACCACAGAGAAACTCCGGCAATCATTTTGCATTCATGGGATACCGGAGGTCCTCATGTCAGACAACAGGATCCCTTTCACCAGTGGCGAATTCCAGGAATTTGTGAAGTCCAACGGGGTTAAACATATCCAAACTGTGCCAGACTATCTATCCTCCAATGGCCTGGATGAACTGGTGGTCCAAACTTTTAAAAAAGGATGAAGAAACATACCGTTGGTTCTCTAGGCACAAAATTGGCCCAGTTCCTCTTTGATTACAGGACCGTGCCACACACTACAATGGTAGTCGCGCCAGAGGAGCTGCTCATGGGCCATCGACTCTGGCCCAGACTCAGCCTATTGTTTCCCGATCAACGTGAAAAGGTGAAGTCACGACAAGAAGCCCAGAAAAGAAGTTTTGATATCTAAAGGCTTGAGAGGACATTCAAGAAAAGAGACACAGTCAATGTGTGTAACTTCAGAGATGGATCTCCAGTACCCAAGATAATTTCTCCTGTCACTGCGTCTAAGGGTCCAATGTTTACTTTAGCTACTCTCCTCTTTTTTATACACTTGTAAACACTTTTACAATCTGTTTTATATTCCTGGCTTATTTTCTCTCAAATTTGCTCTATTATTATCAACTCTTTGGTGGCTATTGACTGGTTTCTAAAACACACTCAACCCTCAGGCATTACAGTTATTTTTAACATTATAAGCCTCTTCTTTTCATAGAATACTTTCCTTAAATTCCTTAACAAAGTATGAATAGATCTTTCTCACTAAGCTTTTCAATGGAAAGTATTTTTGCTGAAAATCTTGAATTGTTTCTTGAATTGTTTTCCACTGTTTATTTACTGCCATACCTTTTAGTCTACTTACCCAATTAACCATAGCCAGCTCTCTTCTCATGCCTATGTAATCTCATGCCTATGTAATTAGATTTGTTTAATTCAAGTTTGTGATAGGAAAATGGCATATATGTGCGACCGTCTCCCTGCTGAACCGTAGTCTCCTCCTGCATGTGATGTCCGTTAGGGCCTCGAACGACATTCTGTCACGGTACACCCTCGGCCTTGCTGGACGCCTGTGGCGCCCTGGCACCACCATCAGTGGATCTTCCAGCTCCACCTGCTCCTCCTCCTCCTCCTGCTCCCCCCCCCAAGCACTTCCTCTGCATTCCTCGCCGTCTGGCGGTCAATGTTCCCCTCGGCATCCCCCTGTACATTTGGGTCCTGAGCGCCTGTGGCCTGCGCGGCGACGACGGGCCACTCCGCGGCCATCCCCTCTGCTGCACCGGCAACCGCTGCATCTGCAGCCACTGTGGGCTGTGACTCTACGCTGCCGGATGGCAAACTCCAGAGCTGCTGCTCCAACCACGGCAGTGACCATCGCTGTCTGGTTGGCATACATGGTGAGAATATTGTTGAGGTAGAATGGGCCAGACCATAGAGGGATTTGAAGATGAGTATAAATGTCTTCCCTCAAAACCTCTGCTTTGCCATCAGTCTCTGTCCTGACGAAATCCCTCCCCTCGACCTTGCTTTTGTACTTTTCCTCTTTTCTGCTTGCAGCCCCTTAGTTTTGGCTCTCTGAAAAATACTCCAAGAGGTAGGGATGGCACAGTGGTTAGCACTGCTGCCTCACAGTGCCAGAGACCCGGGGTCAATTCCAGCTTTGGGTGACTGTTTGTGTGGAGTTTGACCTTTCTTCCCGTGTCTGCATGGGTTTCCTCCGGGTGCTCTGGTTTCCACCCACAGTCAGAGTATGTGCAGGTTAGGTAGATTGGCCATGAGAAATTGCCCCTTAGGGTCCAGGGATGCACAGGTTAGGTTATGGGGATAGGATGGGCTTAGGTAGGGTACTCTTTTTGAGGGTCGGTGCAGACTTGGTGGGCTGAATGGCCTCCTTCCGCACTGTAGGAGTTCTATGATTCTATCTTATGTTGGGGCACTCGCAAAACGTAAGCTGTCCTGGTATGGTTGGCATGTCAAGGACATCCCACAAGTGGTAGATGGTGGGATTTTGTAACCTGAAAGTACCTTTGGTTCGACCGCCAGCAGGATTGACTTGGATGACTGGTGGAGGGTATATCTGACATACCATCTACGATCTAGGTGACTCACTGTCTTGGCAACTTCTCCCAAGCATGTGAGCTCTACCACTCAAGAGGGCAAGGGGAGCAGATGCACAAACACCCATAGCTCTGCGTTACCCATACTGTCTCGGTTTGGAAATATATCACCGTTCCTTCCTTGGCAGTGGGTCAAAATCCTGGAACACCCCCCATACACCATCCCCCCCCCCCCTCTTCCCAGAGGGCTGCATGAGAGCACCTTAACCAAATGGTGGTGGCTCAGCATCGCCTTCTCAAGGGCAACTGGGGATGGGCAACACACGCCAACATTGGACAGCCCAGATCCTGCAGCAGGAGGGTCGAGTTGTGGGGGTAGGCTGTGGGCGGCAGGTGGCGCCGGGGAGGCGCTCGCTCGCGATGGAGACCCGGGACGGCGGCGCGCGCGCGGTGAGTGGAGGCGCGGCCCCGAGCGCGAGAGAAGGTGAGAGCGCGCGGGCGCGGGCGCGAGAGAAGGTGAGAGCGCGCGGGCGCGGGCGCGAGCGCCTCCAGTCTCCGCACCGGGAGTTGGGAGTCGGAGTCCGGTTTGCTCGCCCGTCCTCTCCGCCGGCGGGAAAGTGCCCGGGTCCCGGGAGCAGAGGCACCGACAGTTGAGGTGAGAGAGGGACGAGCTCCCCCGGGGGGGCGGGGAGCTGCTGCGAATACGATCCGGATCCGAGGGGAGGGAAAGGAAATCTGCTGAAAGTTGGGGAGCCGCCCGGGGAGGAGGCTGCCCGGCCCAGACCCCCCATCTCCCGGGGAATGGGAGCCCCTCTTACAGCAATGCCCCCCCCCCCCCCACAGTCTGTATGCCACTAATGGAATAGGACAGCGCAGAGGGTTGGCCATTCGGCCCATTCAGTGTGTGTCTGCTCTTGTGGAGAACAATCCTGTTATTCCTACTTCCTATTCCTTACTCCCACCCCCTGCAGTGATACCACCTCCCCCACCCCCTGCAGTGATACCACCTCCCCCACCCCCTGCAGTGATACCACCTCCCCCACCCCCTGCAGTGATGCCACCTCCCCCACCCCCTGCAGTGATGCCACCTCCCCCACCCCCTGCAGTGATGCCACCTCCCCCACCCCCTGCAGTGATGCCACCTCCCCCACCCCCTGCAGTGATGCCACCTCCCCCACCCCCTGCAGTGATACCACCTCCCCCACCCCCTGCAGTGATGCCACCTCCCCCACTCCCTGCAGCGATGCCACCTCTTCCACCCCCTACAGTGATGCCACCTCCCCCACCCCCTGCAGTTATACCACCTCCTCTACCCCCTGCAGTGATGCCACCTCCCCCACCCCCTGCAGTGATGCCACCTCCCCACCCCCTGCAGTGATGCCACCTCCCCCACCCCCTGCAGTTATACCACCTCCCCCACCCCCTACAGTGATGCCACCTCCCCCACCCCCTGCAGTTATACCACCTCCCCCACCCCCTGCAGCGATGCCACCTCCCCCACCCCCTGCAGCGATGCCACCTCCCCCACCCCCTGCAGCGATGCCACCTCCCCCACCCCCTGCAGTGATGCCACCTCCCCCACTCCCTGCAGTTATACCACCTCTCCCACCCCCTGCAGTTATACCACCTCTTCCACCCCGTTCAGTGATGCCACCTCCCCCACCCCCTGCAGTTATACCACCTCCTCCACCCCCTGCAGTGATGCCACCTCCCCCACCCCCTGCAGTGATGCCACCTCCCCCACCCCCTGCAGTTATACCACCTCCTCCACCCCCTGCAGTGATGCCACCTCCCCCACCCCCTGCAGTGATGCCACCTCCCCCACCCCCTGCAGTGATGCCACCTCCCCCACCCCCTGCAGTTATACCACCTCCCCCACCCTCTGCAGTTATACCACCTCCCCCACCCCCTGCAGTTATACCACCTCCCCCACCCCCTGCAGTTATACCATCTCCCCCACCCCCTGCAGTTATACCACCGTACAGTGATGCCACCTCCCCCACCCCCTGCAGTTATACCATCTCCCCCACCCCCTGCAGTTATACCATCCCCCTGCAGTTATACCACCTCCCCCACCCCCTGCAGTTATACCACCTCCCCCACCCCCTGCAGTTATACCACCTCCCCCACCCCCTGCAGTTATACCCCCCCTGCAATCATACCATCCCCCCTGCAGTTATACCATCCCCCCTGCAGTTATACCCCCCCCTGCAGTTATACCACCCCCCCCTGCAGTTATACCATCCCCCCCCTGCAGTTATACCATCCCCCCCCTGCAGTTATACCATCCCCCCCTGCAGTTATACCATCCCCCCCTGCAGTTATACCATCCCCCCCCTGCAGTTATACCATCCCCCCCCCTGCAGTTATACCATCCCCCCCCTGCAGTTATACCATCCCCCCCCTGCAGTTATACCATCCCCCCCCTGCAGTTATACCATCCCCCCCCTGCAGTTATACCATCCCCCCCCTGCAGTTATACCATCCCCCCCCTGCAGTTATACCATCAACCCCCTGCAGTTATACCATCACCCCCCTGCAGTTATACCATCACCCCCCTGCAGTTATACCATCACCCCCCTTGCAGTTACACCCCCCCCTGCAGTTACACCCCCCCCTGCAGTTATACCCCCCTCCTGCAGTTATACCATCCCCCCCCCAATAATTTTAAGTCTGCATTGGGTTCCCTTTTTGAAGGCTGGTATTGAATACATTTTCCACCACCCTATGGAGGTTGGAATGGGAATTCCTCTCCTGGTGGTGGGGTGGGGATTTAGGACACCCCCCCACCCCCCGCCCGCCCCCAGTAAAACTTTATACCTGTTGAGCTTTGATGATATGGGGTGAATGCCAAGAATTCTTGTGTGCTGCCCTTGGGTAGTGAGAGGTGAGGAGGTACCTGCCCAGGGCAGGAGTGGTGGTTACTGTTGCTACCAGGGTCCCCTGGATTCTGGCCAGTAACTGGCAGCCTGCTTCTTTGGATTTTTTCGCTTCCAGTGAGCTGTGTCGGATAAGCTTGATTAACTTGTTATGTGAATGGCATGACTTTTAATGAACAAATTCTGAAGCTCATTTTGTTCTTACTGTTTTGTTGCTCTCTGCAAAGTACTGTGCATTATGGATGTAACAGATCACTTGTATGTTATCATTGACATCAGAAACGCCTTAAACAGGAATAACTGAAACGAGGAGGTACTCCAAAACAGCTTGGTTTATGACACCCCATTGAAATACAACTTTTCAAAATTAATATGATGTTTCCATTGCTAGGTTGTATTTTTTTTGAATGCTGAGAGGGAGCACAGTAATTAGCTTTACAGTTGTTTAATGTGTTAGATTGTTCTCGTGTTAGATTGTTCTCGAGTTGCAGGAGATTTTTGTAATATAAACAGCCGGCATAAACTACTTTTGCGAAGTATCAGTTGTTCACCTTTCAGAAGCTGAATAACTGAAAACTCTTTGAGGTTTTTGTTTAAACTTTTGCTGTGTTTTCAGAGTAATCTCAAATTTAACCCTAATCTCCTGCATTGGCTGAGTTTGCTCTGTTTAATTATGTGCTATCCAGAGAGGCCATTTTCAGCCATGAGACTTAGTGCGGGTCTTGGTATGGCTTTTATTTTATGAAATAAGCATTGATGAAAGGGAGGACCCAAGAAACCTTCTAAATTATCTTCGTAAGAGATCATTTGTGACTGGGTAGAAAAAAAAGTGCTTTTTTGGAAATATATGACCAGTGGAAATAATTAAATTTTGGTAAATGTAAGGGAGGAATTTGTAAGACATCTGATGTTTCCTGGTACTATTTTCTGACTCTGGGAATGGGATTAGATACAAAAGTGAACTTGGAAACATCAAAGCAAACCTTTTCCGAAGGGGGATGAACTACTTTAGGAATCTTTACTGATCTTGTGTAGTCATTTTATAAACTAATTTCATTCCTTGTGCTCAAGATGGTTTTATGATGGACAATATTGAAAGCACCTGACTCTGATTTATGTTTCAGCAGGTCATATTTGTGAATTTAATCTACGAGATAAGTGAATATTATTTTTAATTTATTTTAATCAGAAATGATTCTACTGCACGCAAACATGAGGATGTGATGATTGCAGCTATCATGAATTGGATCATTTAGGTTATCATGAATTGGATCATTGTATTAGAAGTTAATTGTTTGAATTGAGCGCTATCTGTACTGTGGGATTTAAATGGAGATTAAGTAGGGATTGTGTTTTGGGTGGATGATGGGTTAAAAGCAGCAACTTTCAAAAGTTTTCCAGAGTCACACTAATTGGATTGGATTGGATTTGTTTATTGTCACGTGTACCGAGGTACAGTGAAAAGTATTTTTCTGCGAGCAGCTCAACAGAACATTAAGTACATGGGAAGAAAAGGGAATAAAAGAAAATACATAGTAGGGCAACACAAGATATACAATGTAACTACATAAGCACTGGCATCGGATGAAGCATACAGGGTGAAGTGTTAATGAGGTCAGTCCATAAGAGGGTCATTTAGGAGTCTGGTGACAGTGGTGAAGAAGCTGTTTTTGAGTCTGTTCATGCGTGTTCTCAGACTTCTGTATCCCCTGCCGATGGAAGAAGCTGGAAGAGTGAGTAAGCCGGGTGGGAGGGATCTTTGATTATGCTGCCCGCTTTCGCCAGGCAGCTGGAGGTGTAGATGGAGTCAATGGATGGGAGGCAGGTTCGTGTGATGGACTGGGCGGTATTCACGACTCTCTGAAGTTTCTTGCTGTCCTGGGCCGAGCAGTTGTCATACCAGGCTGTGATGCAGCCGATAGGATGCTTTCTGTGGTGCATCTGTAAAAGTTGGTAAGGGTTAATGTGGACATGCCGAATTTCCTTAGTTTCCTGAGAAAGTATAGGCGCTGTTGTGCTTTCTTGACTAATATTGTTCTGCCTCATTAAAAGGTCCCTTTTGGAATGTTTATTAACTTGGTTTTGCTCTGGCTGCATTAGATGATGTGTCATTTGGGAGGTCAATCTGTAATAACAATTTGGAAACTTCCTTTATATTTCTGAACTACTTGCATAAAACTTTGGTGAGTGGAGATAATGAAGGAGATATGAAAAGCTTAACTGATCCTGATTGTTTGAATGATCTGATTCCGTATGTATCTGGTATCAAAAGGACATGCACAGTTGACTGTTTTTTGACTAATTTCTGACAGTTTCTGCTTCTTGGGCAAGTCCAAGCTTAGTTGATTTCTTGAGAAAAGGGGTTAACAACCATGAAGGTGGTGGATTAAACTTCTTGTAGCAAGCATGTACGCCTACATGCACCTTACGTTGACCTCCACAGATGTAAGTTGTCATTGTCCCAACAAGACTGATAACATCCCATTAGAATCATCGGATGCCTTGAACTTTTAAACCCATTATTTATCAGATATTTTTGCACTGGTTTCTCAAGGGATTAATTGAGACTAAATTAGATACTTTCAGGACAGTTCACGTATCGCTTGGCAATCGTGACAGAATGCTTGTTTCCAGCCTCACTTGAGTGTGGGTAAATTCCTCCTTGTATCCTAGAATCATAGAATTTCCAGTGCAGGAGGCCATTCGGCCCATCGAGTCTTCACCTGCCCTTGGAAAGAGCACCCCACTTAAGCCCACACCTCCACCCTATCCCGGCAACCCCACCTGATCTTTTTTTTGACGCACAGGGCAATTTTAGCATGGCCAATCCACCTAACCTGCACATCTTTGGACTGTGGGAGGAAACCTATGCAGACACAGGGAGAATGTGCAGACTCCGCACAGACAGTGATCCATGCCAGGAATTGAACCTGGGACCCAGGAGCTGTGAAACAACAGTGCTAACCACTGTGCTACTGTGCCGCCCATGTGCTACCGTGCCGCCCATAGTAGTTCCTGTATCCTGTCGTTCTGCTGACAATATTTAAGGACTTGGATTCTATTCTATTCTGGGTCTTGCGTCTAATTATGTTTATTTCCTGAGTATCTTTGTCAGCTTTCACAAATTAATCTGTTTACCCTTCGTTGGATTTATTTTTAACCAATTCGTGTCCTTCTGAAGGTGTGGTGCCCAGAGCTGTGTGCAGTATTTTTTTTCTATAAATTCAAGAGTACCCAATTATTTTTTTTCCAATTAAGGGGCAATTGAGCCTGGCCAATCCACCTAACCTGCACATCTTTGGATTGTGGGATGAAACCCACACAGATATGGGGAGAATGTGCAAACTCCACACGGACAGTGACCCAGGGCCGGGATTCAAACCCGGGTCCTCAGCACTGCAGTCCCAGTGCTAACCACTGCGCCACATGCTGCCCCTGTGTGCAGTATTTTAATTGTGATCATGGTAATGAGATATGCAATGTTTAAATTTGCAATTGTGGCTTCTCAAATGTCCTTGAGACATTCCAATGATTTTTCCAGACTCTTCCTGCCAACCATAAAATCTTGCAGCAGAGGTGGGCATCGCCATTTGGCTCATTGTGTATCACCTCTTTGCAAGAGTTATCCAATTCGTGCCACTGTCTTTTCTGCTTATCGTCCTGCAATGTTTCTCCCCTTCAAGCATTTATCCAATTCCCCGTTGAACGTTACTATTGGACCTGCTTCCAATATCCTTTTGGGCAATGCATTCTTGGTCATAACTCCCGTATTATCAATTGTAAGTGTCTGCCTCACTTTTCAATTGTTGCTGCATTTGGCTCGTTGATATTAGTTTTTTTTGCAATGTTAATGAAGTACTTATTTAATTATTCCTGACTTGAAAGTATGTTGATGTTCTTTTACGCTCACTGGGTCAAAATTCTGGAAGTGCGTCTGGAACATAATCAGAATTGCAGCTGTTCAAGAAGGTGGCTTACCACCTTCTGATGGGTAGTTCGGCCTGGGCTCTAAATGTTGGCCGTGCTAGTGATGCTCACATCCTATGAAGGAATAATAAAATACAAAACTTATCCCAGCTTTATGGGAGCAGTTTCTTTTTATTCATTTATGGGATGCAGGCGTCACTGGCTAGACCAGCACTTATTGTGCAAGCTTAGTTGCCCATCAGAATATGGTGGTGAGCTGCCTTCTTGAATCACTGCAGTCCCTGAGGTGTGGGTACACCCACAGTGCCGTTGAGGAGGGAATTCCAGGATTTTAACCAAACGACAGTGAAGGAATGGCGGTGTACTTCCAAGTCAAGATGGTGAGTGGCTTGGACTGAAGCCTCCAGGTGGTGCTCCCAGGTATCTTCTGCTCTTATGTTTCTAGATGGTAGTGGTTTGGATAGTGCTTTCTGAGGAACCTTGGTGAGTTCTTTGAGTGCTTCTTGTAGATGGTACACATTTGATGGTGGAGGGATTGAATGTTTGTCGAAGGGGTAGAAATCAAGCGGGCTACTTTGTCCTGGATAGCATTGAGCTTCTTGAGTGTTGTTACCCCCAGGGGGTACTCCCATCACACTCCTGACTTGTGCCTTGTGGGTGGTGGACAGGCTTTGGGGGGTAGGAGGTGAGTTACTTGCCGCAGGGTTCTTAGCCGTTAGCTTGCTCCGGTAGCCACCATATTTATATGGTTAGTCCAGTTCAGTCTCTGGTCAATGGTATGCCTCCGGATGTTGACAGTGGGGGTGTCAGTGATGGTAATACCATTGAATGTCTAGGGCGATGATTTGATTTTCTTTTATTGGAGATGATCATTCCCTGGCATTTGTGTGGCACAAATGTTATTTACCACTTGTCAGCCCAAGCCTAGATATTGACCAGGTCTGGCTGCATTTGGAAATCAAGTGTTTAAGTATCTGAGGTGTTGCGACTGGTGCTGAACATTGTGCAATCATCTGCAAAGATTTCTATGTCTGACCTGATGATGGAAGGAAGGTCATTGATGAAGCAGCTGGAAATGATTGGGCCTAGGACACTACCTTGAGGAACTCCTGCAGTGGTATTCTGGAGCTGAGATGATTGACCTCCAACCACCACAACCATCTTCCTTTATGGCAGGAATGACTGCAACCAGCAGCAAGTTTCCCCCCCATCCCATTGACTCTAGTTTTGCTCGGGCTCCTTGATGCCATACTCGGTCAAGAGATGCCTCCATGTTTGAACCAAGGCTGCAATGAGGTCAGGAGCTGAATGACTCTGGTGGAACCCAAACTGAGCGTCTCTGAGCAGATTATTGTTGAGGAAGTGCTGCTTGAAAGCACTGTTGATGATCCCTTCCATCACTTTACTGATGATCAAGAGTAAACAGATGGGGCAGTAATTGGCTGGGTTGGATTTGTCCTGTTTCTTGTATATAGGACAATCTTCCACATTGCCAGGTAGGTCCCAGTGTTGTAGCTTCACTGGAACAACTTGGTTTGGGTGTGTCAGCTTCTGGAGCAAATGTCTTCAGAACTAATACTGGAATATTGTCAGAGCCCATAGCCTTTGCTACATCCAGTGCCTTCAGCCGTTTCTTGAAATTATGTGGAGTTAATTAGGCTTCTGGTTGTAAGCTGGTTGGCAGTAATACTCATCTCGTTTAAAATTTGAAATTGAAATTACTTGACTGAACATTGTGTCCCAAGTTTTATTTGTTTATACTGTGCAAGTGCACCAACTGCATACCATTCCGTAACTTTTCAATGATGGGATGACATTTTGATGAAGTTCAGAGTGGTGCAACCTGACCCGTATTTAACCACACATTAGTCCCTCATCTGAAATTGCTTGGCTATTTGTTCATAAATAAGAGTGAGCACCATGCCAGCACATGGCACAGTGGTTAGTGCTGGGACTACGGCACTGATGACCTGGGTTTGAATCTCGGCCCTGGGTCACTGTCCATGTGGAATTTGCACATTCTCCCTGTGTCTGCGTGGATTTCACCCCCACAACCCAAAGATGTGCAGGTTAGGTGGATTGGCCAAGCTAAATTGCCTCTTAACTGGAAAAAAAAATTATTGGGTCATCAAAACTTATTTAAAAAATAGAGTGAGCACCATGAGCCTCACTTGTTATTTTAACAGCAAAGTCTAGGTCAATGTGTCCAAACCCTTTTGTTTCTGTGAGCCACAGAGATTTGTACCATGGAGCCCCAGGAGCATCAAGGAATTTGTAATTCATGCATGTACTTCAAGTTGCTGATACTAACACATCTTGATGTTCTGATTTGCAATATATTCACCAACCATGAAAAAACTGGCTCTGTGCCAACGTACACAAATGGGGACATTCAGCGAGCAAGTATGGCAGAGTTCCTTGGGCTTCAAGGACTGGATTGTTGAGACTTGGGGCTGAAATTTGGATTACCCTGTTTTAAAAGGTCTCTGACTCTTAGCTTTTGTGTGCGTGTTGGAATTAGTGGCTTTGTTTATTGTTTGCTACGTAGAAACATGAAATACTCCAGCTGAAAATTGGAGGGCAATGTGGTCCAAAACGTTTCTCGTGAAAGCATTTCTTCAGTGTCACTTTCTGAATAAATATGTGCTTGGACAGAACTTGGGACCCGGATGTGCAAATGGAAAATTCTGGCCCCCGCCCCAGTTATCAACTTGTATTGCCATCAATCACTCAGATAAGGATGCCGTCTACTGCAGAGCAAGGCTTGCTTGACTCTGATCTAACGATGCACCTTGAGCCAAACTTCCAGGGTGCACTATTATAACTAACACAGAGGCAGGAGACTTAAATGTCATCAGTTTGAGCTGGAATCAGATCCATCTTCTGCAGATCGAAGGACTGATGCATCTAGATCAGTGGTTGAAAAATCATGTAAAATCACCTCATTGTGGGTTCACTCTGCAATGTCTGCCGCAATCTGTTTCATTGGCAGTGCAGTGAATGTGACTTCAGTTGAACCTTTGCAGAGTAACTCACAGCTAGCTGATGAAGACTTTGTAGGCATTGTCATCCACATTTGTTTGTGTCGAGCAGGATTGGCATAAACTGTCGGGCATATTAAGATAATGTTATAAACCACCTTTAATTTAAAAAAAATGTTAAATGTGATGTACTGTGCCATATGTTTTGTAATTTTAATTTGTGTGGAATTACTGCATAGTTTAAGATCACATTTTCTTTGCCTTTTTTTTAATACATGACTGTTTTAGGCACAGGATTACATATTTTTTCCTTTGTAGTTATTCGAGTTCTTGTTGAGCTCGAAATCCTTTGGGCCTCATTTTCTATAAAACGAAATGTGAAGGTTGCTCAGTGGCTGCTTGGCGCTTTGAGGCTGTGAACACAGAAAGAGACATATGGTTGCTTTAGAAGTGGCACTGTATTTGTAGTGTAGTGTGAAATTCCAAACCATAGCTATAGCTTATTCATGTTGGAATTTCTGCACAAACAAAATCATAGAATTTTGTAGTTCTGTCCTTGTTGAAGTGCGGAAGAATTGTACCTAATTTGCCACAACTGGTCTTTTTGTGCCATATTTCATCAATAGAAGAAGCTATGTCCAGTGTGTGAATTTTTGCATTTGAAGAGATTGCACAGGTCTAAAAGTGTGTTTCAAAAGGTTTTTCAGTCACAGGCATGTTTTGTTAGTTGTGGATAAATGGTTAATGAAGCAGATTGAAAGAGAAATTCTGAATTGCGTACAAAGGAAATGTCTATGGAGAGATGCTTTGAGCATGATTATTGAAAATTTTTGTTTTAATTTTTAAAAAAAATTTCTGACAGTCAGATCCACTCCACACACCCCCACCCCCCGCGAGCTCAGGTGACTGTCTCACAATCAGACGCACTCCACAAACCCCCGCGCCCCTCCCCGCGAGCTCAGGTCACAGTCTGACAATCAGACCCACTCCTGCCCCGCGAGCTCAGGTCACAGTCTGACAGTTAGACCCCCCCCCCCCCGCTCCCTGCGAGCTCAGGTCACAGTCTGACAGTCAGACCCGCTCCTGCCCCACGAGCTCAGGTCACAGTCAGACCCACTCCCCGCCACGCGAGCTCAGGTCACAGTCTGACAGTCAGACCCACTCCTGCCCCGCGAGCTCAGGTCAAAGTCTGACAATCAGACCCATTCCCCCCGCCAGCTCAGGTCACAGTCTGACAGTCAGATCCACTCCACACACCCCCACCCCCCGCGAGCTCAGGTCACTGTCTCACAATCAGACGCACTCCCCGCCCCGCGAGCTCAAGTCGCAGTCTGACAATCAGACCCACTCCTTCCCCAGGAACTCAGGTGACAGTCTGACAGTTAGACCCACTCCCCCCGTCCCCGCGAGCTCAGGTGCAGTCTGACAGTTAGACCCACTCTCTTTCCCCCCCCCCCCCCCCCCACCCCACCCCTCATCAGCCCCCCACGAGCTCAGGTCACAGTCTGACAGTTAGACCCACTCCCCCCCCCAACCACCCCGCCCCACGCGAACTGAGGTGACAGTCTGACAGTTAGACCCACTCTCTTCCCCCCCCCCCCCCCTCCCCCCACCCCCATGAGCTCAGGTCACAGTCTTGACAGTTAGACCCACTCGCCCCCCCCCGCCCCGCCCCACGCGAGCTGAGGTCACAGTCTGACAATGAAACCCACTCCTGCCCCGCGAGCTGAGGTCACAGTTGACAGTCAGACCCACTCCCCCCGCGGGCTCAGGTCACAGTCTGACAGTCAGACCCACTCCCCGCCCCGACAGCTCATGTCACAGGACAGTCAGACACACTCCCCGCCCCGCGAGCTCAGGTCACAGTCTGACAATCAGACCCACTCCCCGCCCCATGAGCTCAGGTGATTATTAAAATTTTCATAGACGTATGGGATGAAGCAGGTTGGTTGGTTATCTTAATGCTATATAACATAATAGATCATTTGAAATGTGCGCACCTGAGGGCGTTCAGTACTTTTCGCACCTCCTTATGTACAAAAGCAGCCCATGCCTGTATGTAGCAAGACCTGGTCAATGTTTAGGTCTGGGCTGCTAAGTATCCAGCAACGTTAATTTTTATTTTTGTTATTAAGGGGCAATTTAGCACGGCCAATCCACCTACCCTGCACATTTTTGGGTTGTGGGGGTGAGACCCACGCAGACACTGGGAGTATGTGCAAGCTCGATCCGGGGCCGGCATTGAACCAGGGTCCTTGGTGCCATGGGGTTGCAGTGCTACCCACTGTGTCACCCTTCAAGCAATGGCCATCTCCCCATGAAATCATCACAGTTCTATTGTGAATCCACAGCTATTAGCTTCGTGTATTACTAAGAGAAAAAGTTTTTTAAAAAAAGCTTTGTGTAAAAAAAAAAAAGCGTTTGATAAGGTTCCCCACGGTCGGCTACTGTAGGAAATACGGAGGCATGGGATTCAGGGTGATTTAGCAGTTTGGATCAGAAATTGGCTAGCTGGAAGAAGACAAAGGGTGGTGGTTGATGGGAAATGTTCAGACTGGAGTCCAGTTACTAGTGGTGTGCCACAAGGATCTGTTTTGGGGCCACTGCTGTTTTGTCATTTTTATAAATGACCTGGAGGAGGGCGTAGAAGGATGGGTGAGTAAATTTGCAGATAACACTAAAGTCGGTGGAGTTGTGGACAGTGCGGAAGGATGTTACAAGTTACAGAGGGACATAGATAAGCTGCAGCGCTGGGCTGAGAGGTGGCAAATGGAGTTTAATGCAGAAAAGTGTGAGGTGATTCATTTTGGAAGGAATAACAGGAAGACAGAGTACTGGGCTAATGGTAAGATTCTTGGCAGTGTGGATGAGCAGAGAGATCTCGGTGTACATGTACATAGATCCCTGAAAGTTGCCACCCAGGTTGAGAGGGTTGTTAAGAAGGCGTACGGTGTGTTAGCTTTTATTGGTAGAGGGATTGAGTTTCAGAGCCATGAGGTCATGTTGCAGCTGTACAAAACTCTGGCGAGGCCGCATTTGGAGTATTGCGTGCAATTCTGGTCGCCGCATTATAGGAAGGATGTGGAAGCATTGGAAAGGGTGCAGAGGAGCTTTACCAGAATGTTGTCTGGTATGGAGGGAAGATCTTATGAGGGAAGGCTGAAGGACTTGAGGCTGTTTTCGTTAGAGAGAATAAGGTTAAGAGGTGACTTAGTTGAGGCATACAAGATGATCAGAGAATTAGATAGGGTGGACAGTGAGAGCCTTTTTCCTCGGATGGTGATGTCTAGCACGATGGGACATAACTTTAAATTGAGGGGAGATAGATATAGGACAGATGTCAAAGGTAGGTTCTTTACTCACAGAGTAGTAAGAGTGTGGAATGCCCTGCCTGCAACAGTAGTGGACTCGCCAACACTAAGGGCATTCAAATGGTCATTGGATAGACATATGGACGATAAGGGAATAGTGTAGATGGGCTTTAGAGTGGTTTCACAGGTCGGCGCAACATCGAGGGCCGAAGGGCCTGTACTGCGCTGTTATGTTCTATTACCATTGACAAAAACTTAAATGCACTAACCATGTAAATCCTCTGGCTACAAGTGCAGGAATTCTACCATGACTAACTTGCCATAAGCTTGATCAACAACCCATACACCACCTTAACCCTCCGCCACTGGTGCATATATGGCACCTTTTCAGCACCTTCTAAACCTGTGACCGTTGCCACCTAGAAGGCCAAGGCAGCAGATGCATGGTAACACCACCACTTGCATGTACCTCCCCAAACTGCACACCATCCTGGATTGCTGTTCCTTCACTGTCATTGTATCAAAATCCTAGAACTGTTTTCTGAATGGCACTGTGCATGTACCTACACCACATGGGACTCCAACATTTCAGAAAGGCAACTTGTCACATTTAGGTATGGGCAACAAATGCCTGCAAATCTCTCACCTTTATGAACAAATAAACAAAGAGTAGGACAATAACTCATTGAGAATGAGAGGCAGTAAACCGAGAAAATGGTGAGTGAAAGATAAACAGGGTCTAGAGCTTGAAGAGAAAATGGCAATATGGCAAGAAATCAATGTTTGATTTTGCTCTTCGGGAGTGAAATGTAAACACACTTGGGAATCTGGAAGAAGGAGTTTCTGCCCTTGAACCATGTTTCAGGCAGAACCATGGTGTCTGTGGATTCATTCATCATAATAAAGTTGTGGATAACCAGAGACTTGTTTGAGAAGGCACAACGATTCTGAAAGGAAGTATAGGACCATTGACTGGGTCAAGGTTAGGGAGTGGTCTAGCCGCATACTTAATGTATTTATTGTGTGGCTGATCTTTATATTGCAGGTTGCAGTTGTGAAAGTCTGTTGCTTAATTTTCTGCATTTCTTTTGATTGGAAGGTTCGGTTTTTTTTCCAGCCTCTGTCAGGGTTTTTGTTTTGTTTATTAATCCAGAGACAAGCTGGTACGTTTTTGACTTGCTTCCAGGTTTTCTCCCCTGTGTCGGTTGTATCCCTGTTGGGTTGACTGCTTTTGTGAGATGATTTTAATGGTGTGACAAAATAGTAAATGTTATGAACTATTGTCTAAATGAAGGTAAAACAAATATAACAAAAGAATAAACAAACAATGTGAAACAAAATTGAATGAGTCCTGAAATTTTGATCTTGCCTCTTTTGTTTTTACTGTTAAAAGCAGTTTACAGGCTTGGGTTAACCTATGAACTTTATGGGCAAGCGCAGTTAGTCAGGACTTGGTGCTTTTATTTGGAAAATTCCTGATTGTAAAATGTTCTCTAGACCAGTCACAATGGAACTTTTTGTCTTGCTGCATGAAAATTGTTATTGATGTGTATTTGATTTCCTGTTTGGTATTTGATTACTTTCGTTATCCAGTCTATATGCAAACTGATATTGCTACCCAAGGACATTTGTTGCTGCGAAGAACTTTCTGATGTAAGTGCAGAGTAGGGGTGGGGCGCAGTGGTTAGCAATGCTGAGGTCCTGGGTTCGATCCAGACCCCGGGTCACTGTCCATGTGGAGTTTGCACATTCTCCGTGTGTCTGTGTGGGCTTCACCCCCACAACCCAAAGATGTGCAGTTTAGGTGGATTGGCCTCACTAAATTGTCCCTGAATTGGAAAAAAATAATTGGGTACTCTAAATTTATTTTCAAAAAGTAAGTGCAGAGTAGTTGGAAGAATTTCTAGTTCTATTTATTGTTCCACAACATAAGCACCATATCAAGTGTTTATAGGGAGATTGGGTTAAATGTTACTTTTGTTATGCTTTAACAGTATGCCATGCAAATACTAATATACAGCTCACGTGGAACTTGCGATCGAAAGAAAAAGGGGCAAATCTTAATTTTTAACCAAATGTTACTTATAATTATTTGCAGTTTTATTGAAGCTATTGCTGGGCTTGAACCAAACTAATTCATCAATCTTGCAAGCAAGAGCATGTTTATCCCTCATGGTGTTTATTAACTTGATTGTGGGCTACTGCTAATTGTCTTTGCTATGCCACATTAGTTCTAGGTGGCGTCATGTGATAAAACTCTGGCAGGTGATATGATTTTATATCAATTATTTGCTAATTTCCTGCTCCATTGAAATTAAATTGAGAACGGCATTTGAGTATTTTTCCAAAAATTGTATAAGTGCAAATCATCTCTGGCTTTCTCATGCATTCTGTGCACTGTGCCCTTGCCCCCACACAAACTCGGGGCAATGGGCAGGATAGGGTGATCTTCGAACAACACTTCCTGTCCTCCCTTTTGTGACCTCGAGGTGCACCCCCCCTCCGCCACACTAATGAAATGGCATTACTCCGAGTTAGAGATGACATTCAATGTGTCTGTGACTGTTATAAACTGTTTCTCCTCATCCTTCTCTAACGGCCTGCAGCCTTCAACACGGTTGACTACACCATCTTCATCCAATGCTTCTCCTTTTGTCATCCACTTGGGTGGTTTGCACTTGTCTAGTCTGTTCTTCACTATTGAATCATAGCAAGCAAATCATTTGCAATAGCTTCACTTTCTGCAGTTTGCATGGGAGTCTACGAAGACTGTCTTTAAAACTTTTATTTCCCCAGGGATGCACTTTTACCAGCAGGCCGACCTTCGTGGCCCGCCACAAACTGCAAATAATTTAAAAGCCTGTTGCGACCTGCAGTCATGACCTGCTGTTTAAAAATCCCTCCCCTAAGAAACTATGCTTCATTCCCTTCTGTTTGTGTTGTTTGCTTATTGGTTGGGAATTATGTTGGAATCTCTTTGAGATCAACATAGGTCCAAGATCACAAACTTAGCAGGAGGTTTGAACCCAAATCAGCACCATGTGGTGAACTCTATCATTTGATAGCTGACGAAGACGAGCTTGCAGTACTTTATGCTACTGTTGATAATTGGTCACCTAATCTGGCCCATTAAAGAAATCTGCTGGTGGGAACTTGGGCTATTTACACTTGCCCCAGATAGTCCTGTAAGCTAATGCCTCAATCAGTAGAATGGTCTTAATTGGACAAACAGCTGTTGGTATTAATTTTCTGAATACCAGCAGAGTCCAACACATTGCTTGCGAGTGTGCCAGCCTGTGCCAAGATGCTGAAGACCTTGGTAATTGGAATGTGTGCCTGGAGGGAGTGTATGGTTTCCTTTATTGGGCAAACAGAAACCTTCCAGGTCGGTGTGTATTTTGCATAAACTTGATTTATATGCTCTTAAATAGAATAATAGATTTCTATAATGTTTTCTGGAAGTGTGTAAATTATGCAGCTAACCAATTGCCATGCCGAGTGCAGTCAGGAGGGTATTAAACATTTTAAAGCTATATTTTCAAAATTGAGCTCTCAAGGTGGCTGCAACATACCATGTGACCTTTGACATTTGAACTGTCGACATCAGAGTCTCTGGCCAATACCTGATTAATTATGGGCCTGAATGGAGGAACATCATGGCCACTTGTGAAACGCAAAGCCATCTCATTGTCTCTAGGTTTTTATTCATGTTTAAACAATGGAGTTTGCAGGTAACAATTCTCCATTTTTCAGCATGGACAAAAGAGACAGCAAAACGCCATGGGTGTTGGATGAACGTGGAGTGGATTCCATCAAACTTTTGTTGTATTGTGATGGCTGTCTCATCCAAACGTAGGCCTTGCCTTGGCTGTCCATCCAAACGTTTGGCACAGCTGCCGTGATTTTAGTGCATTTATATTGCAGTGCTCAGACTCACAGAAGTTCAAGTTTAAACCAGCAAATGTGGCTTTGTTATATCCCCCACACTAACCAAAGAACTTGAGCTGAGGCATGCAGGCATTAACCGCATCGACCGTTGTGTCAACAACTTGACAGGGCAAGAGTTGAGAGCATTTAATACCACCGGGTGCTCCATGAATGATTTCTGGCCTTAGTTCAGGAACGAATCCCCCATTTACACCATTGTTCGTACAGGAAAATAGGTTCCGACTTGGGTTTCGGGAATCAATTGTGTCGTACCTCTGAGGGCTGCCTGTAATCCCAAACTGTAACTGTATAATTTCTTTCTCCATCTGTATCTAGTCTGTGTGAGAGAGACGCACATTTTAAAAGCTCTGTGGAAAGTATGGGATGATAATAGGGGCAGCATGGTAGCCTTGTGGATAGCACAATTGCTTCACAGCTCCAGGGTCCCAGGTTCGATTCCCGGCTTGGGTCACTGTCTGTGCGGAGTCTGCACATCCTCCCCGTGTGTGCGTGGGTTTCCTCCGGGTGCTCCGGTTTCCTCCCACAGTCCAAAGATGTGCAGGTTAGGTGGATTGGCCATGATAAATTGCCCTTAATGTCCAAAATTGCCCTTAGTGTTGGGTGGGGTTACTGGGTTAAGGGGATAGGGTGGAGGTGTTGACCTTGGGTGGGGTGCTCTTTCCAAGAGCCGGTGCAGACCCGATGGGCCGAATAGCCTCCTTCTGCACTGTAAATTCTATGATGATAATACAAATTTAAAACTCAAGGTGGCTTATGGGATTTATTTATTTATTTTATAAAATTCGAGTACCCAATCATTTTTTATTCCACTTAAGGGGCAAAGTAACGTGGCAGATCCACCTACCCTGCACATCTTTTGGTGTGGGGGTGAGACCTACGCAGACTCTGGGAGAATGTGCGAACTCTACATGGACAGTGACCCGGGGCCTGGATCGAACCGGATCCTTGACATCGTGAGGCAGCAGTGCTAACCATTGCGCCACTGTGCTGCCCTTTGCTGGAATTATTTAAATTGGGACAGGCACTTTGGTTAAAAAAAATTTACACCTCACACCCAAAGACATCGTGGGCAACAAATTAATGCATATGATTCCAGAAACTGGAATTGCACGAACAATTCCTAATTCTTTTGCACTCGTTTGTCTGATTTCGAGTGAATTGTGCTGGAAAAAACCAACACAACCTGGTCCTACTCCATATTTTTCTCCGGTGGGTTGTCAAATCTGGTTTCTAATGTAATGATTCATTGGACACACGAGACATTTTGTAAACCTGCGCAACCTGCTTTAAATGTTCAGAGAGCCAGGCCACACACTGCTTTCAAAGGACTTAAGTTGTTTACAGTTGGGGGAGGGACTGCATTGCTTGTACCTGTATTCAGGCACTCACACCTTATTCTGAGGCGAGATGCAATCAGGCAAAGTCATTTGGATTCTCACTCTCTAAATCAAACTCGAGTTACTTGTTTGGAATCAGTAGTCAATGCAACTTTGGGTATCCCGACAGCGACAATACTGTAGGATTAATAGTGAAAACAAATAGAGCTGGTGGCTACGCACATACACCAGTTATAAATTGTGAATACAGTGCTCTGCAGTTGAGGCCACAATTGATCAACGATAATGTAATAACATCATCTTCCTGTTAAACCTTCTTACCGAATACTGTAAACTGACTAGACAGAGTTTTGCTCTTTCTCATAAAATTAGATTTTTCGTCCCCTTTTAATCTACAATTTGCCAATAGCTTCCTTTACATGACAGTAAAGCTTTAAAATTCAGATTTTCTTCTCTTGAACATGTGTGCTCTCCCTGTTATGATGTTTCAAAAGATTTGAAATTGCAGGTAAAATTCGAATTTTGGAGAATTCAATTAAATTGGCTCGATTAAACTGAAGAAAACTTGAGTAAGTTGTGCTTGCAGTATAAATGCACATTAAAAAAGCTCTTGCTTCGTATAAGGAAGACATACTGGACAACCCTATCACTTGGTTAGTAGTCGAGAAAATATTTAAGGGCTGTTTGCATTCTTTAGTTAATTGTAATCAGATTGTTCACCCAGGTGTGTTGATTTTGAATGAACTTTTATCTACTGTTGGCATATCATGACAAATATATATGCCTGCAGAGAGTAAATTATTTTATTTCGACATAAAGGTTGTTGCAGTCCTTTATCTTACTAAACAATAGTTATCACCTGAAAAACAATAAAGGTCAGGTGAAATGCACAGGTGCATAACATCTGTGGAATCCAGTGTGTTTGGAATTTAACAGTTTCTGCTGTTACCTGAATTTTCTCTTTCTAGAACAGTGCAATGTCATGGTTTTTGAGGGAGAAACACATAAATAATTTACCTGTTTTCCCCCATTCCAAGCAGACAATGAATGATCTTGCAAGAAAATGTCGGTTTAAGTTGAACTGTTCAGCAACAACTTTTGGCAGTTCACTTTCCTTTGTTATGTCAAATTAATTAAAAGGAGTCCAGTATTTCTTGTAAACTTTTAAAAGGCAGCTGAAATATTTGAACTTTTGTTGCAGACTTTTGATTTGGACAAGTTTGAGACCACAATTGGCCATTGTGCCCCTCAGCTGGGGTTGGGGGAGAATAAATCGGCCAACATTTCTCCTTCTGGTCTGTGATTCTATCTAGAAAATATAGGTGTGGAGGATGGACGAGGGCAGGTTTGTGCTCTGCTCTACTGATCCAAGACTGAATACGCTGCTGGTGTTCACTATAGGCGCAGGCATGAAGAATACTACTCATGCCTCTGTATCTGTGGCGAGCTTGACTTCCAGGAGCAGTGAGAAGAAACATTGCTGTTTTTAATTTTGCTCACATGGACAGTGAAAATGGATTGGCATTCAGCAGAATTGTCTTGTTTTCAGTATGCCATGATGCTGGCTTGATGAAGCTGAAGAGGAGTGGAGGCTGAGGTTAGTTTGATTTATTTTTGTTGGGGGTGCAGGTGCCGGGAGAATAGGTTGTAGTGGAAGGAAATTAAATGAGTGAGAGTCTGTTACAATGACTGGAATCCTGGAGCAGCTGTTGCACTTCTCCCTGTAGCTTAACTTACAGGTAGTTGGTAGGAATAACTGTAGCAAACATGAGTGAAAGTATTTCTCCATTACGAATCTGCGATTCATATTTTAGGCTATGTTTCCTCCCATCAATTATAACTGACTTGATCTGCTTTGTTCTCACAGCAGTTGGGATCCAGTTTTTGTTTTACTGAAACAGGCTGGTAGGCGGATGATTACTGCCCGAGGTCAGCACTGATTTGGGTGATGTTTGGAAGGAGCTCATGTTTTTGCAGCATTTGCTATTGACACTAAATTTTAAAACATACTGAATAATTGAGAAGGAAGTTTAACAATAAAGTCTGAGAAACGATTGAAAGTGAAAATCGTAAATTCTAAAAATATGTGCCATCTCAGGTTGACATTTTATCCTGAATAAATACTCTGTCCACGCTAGAGATTCTGCTGCTGATTTCTTTTCCTTGAAAGGTGTTCTGGCGCTTAGATTTATGCTCAGCCCAAGCTATGAAGTTTGCAAACTTTAGATCATCCAGAACATGTGTCTCTTGCACTTGGGAAAATTGCTCGACAAAACTATTCTTTGATTATTTTGTTGCTAGAAAGTAATAGGTACCTTGGAATGTTATCAAATAATGACATTTTGAGTGAGAGCCTTGAAGCACAT
Organism: Scyliorhinus torazame; assembly: GCF_047496885.1. Lineage (NCBI taxonomy): Eukaryota > Metazoa > Chordata > Chondrichthyes > Carcharhiniformes > Scyliorhinidae > Scyliorhinus > Scyliorhinus torazame. The sequence goes on along the minus strand of NC_092719.1, from coordinate 67,667,545 downwards.
TCCAGTGTGGTAGTTTCTTAAAATAACCCGAATGCAGAGATTCATTTTAGATATATGAACAAGTTATTTAAAGGTTCTGCATCTGCACTATTCCAGAGTCACTGGTTTCTTTCGCTAATCTCGGATCCCCACCCCCATTTCCCTATGATCATAAGTTTACCTTGACTACCCCAGTGTAATATGATGTGTGAGTTTGAACAAAAAAGCCTCTTGTGCACATTGAGTATTGAAATCTCGCATGAACTCTTTGCGTTTATTCGATCTTCAGGAATGTGTTAAGAAGCTCAGAATTCAACGCTCTGATCAGAATCTTTAACTGGAGGTAATTCACAATCTGAGAATGTGGGTTTCAGTTTTGAGCTGAATGTAATTTAATAGTCACGTCTTAAATGATCACATTCCAACTTGGATCAAGATTTTAAAAAAATCTTAATGTGATGCAACAACACATTTTTATAAGGTCAATAATGCCACATGGTGGAAGACATTTGAAGGTGATACTATTCAAGCAATTAAATCAAGGGCTTACCAGTTGGCTTGGCTTTTTTGCCCTCATCTTTGTTACCTTCAAAAAAGAGAGCAGAATTGTACAGATTCAACACACACGCATGTAGCATGTTCCATATGTTGTTTCAAATGCTCAAGCTACTTTTGCATTGTGTACTGATATTTTGGCAATCTCTGAAATTTTAATTTGGGGTTGCCACTGGCTGCTGTATTGGAACCCTGCATTGTGAGTTGGTGGCATTGACGTGACATTTAATGTAAAAGCATCTAGAAAACCAAAGCATGAGTCATCGATAAGTGTTGCCTAAAAGCAGCTCTCTGGAAGATGGATGACAACAGATTAATTTGCTGAAATGTGGACTCACTTTTCATAGTAGGTAAGCAAACATTCTTCAAGAAGGTTTTAAGTTCAATCCCTGGTGTGTGCTGAGTTAGCTAAGGACAAGAAGGTTTTAAGTTCAATCCCTGGCATTGAGTTAGCTAAGGACAGGAGTGTAGTGACAGTTGGGATGCTGTAATTGACCAAAATATTCTTGGGTTACAAAATGAGTGCATCAGCCAGAGTTCTTTGATTAATATCCATCTATCCCTGCTGAAAATGCGTGTGGATACAATAGGCGAGGGAACAATCATTGTTAACTGTGATGGTCCTTGCAATCAAACAGCCTGATTACACTTTGCACGTACCTCGATTGGGCACTCTGGACCTATCCATTGACTTTTGGAAAAGAGGAACCAGGCTAATGAGAAGCAACCTTTGCAATGTTTTAGCATTAAGCAGTAGGAACTGAAATTCAATTAATTTTATATATGTCTGAATGTTACAGATGCATGCAAGTATTAACATGAATACTCAAGCCTTAATTTAAATTCACTTTGTCTAATTCTCTGCCATTGTGCTTGCATACCTATGGCTTTATTTGATGCAAGGAATTTCTTTACTCTTGAGGATGAGCAGCACTAAGGCTGCTTAAACTTCCTTCTGTAGCAGTATGGTGCAGAAATGTCTGCTATTGCTGAATAGCAGCTTGACCAGGGAGGTAAGATCACAGTGCTGCAATTGCTTTGTGTACCACTGAAGTACCTTCTGTGCTCATACCTCTTCATTCACCTGAGGAAGGAGCAGCGCTCCGAAAGCTAGTGACATTGAAACAAACCTGTTGGACTTTAACCTGGTGTTGTAAGACTACGTACTGTGCTCACCCCAGTCCAACGCCGGCATCTCCACATCATAGTTTATTAGTTTCACTAATATAATTCAGTTTCCAGTTTACTCTTCAAAGGAAGGATATGAAGTAGCAGCAAATTTTGTAGAATTGTGGGTATCATGTAAAGTTTGGAAAATCTTTTTTAAAGTAGTTAATATTGAAGGAACGAGGACAGCACGGTAGCACAATGGTTAGCACTGCTGCCTACGGCGCTGAGGACACTTGTTTGAATCCCAGCCCTGGGTCACTGTCCGTGTGGAGTCTGCACATTCTCCCCGTGTCTGTGTGGGTTTCACCCCCACAACCCAAAGATGTGCAGGGTAGGTGGATTGGCCACGCTAAATTGCCCCTTAATTGGGGGGAAAAAATAATTTTGATATTCTAAATTTAAAAAAAAAAAAGGAAGAATTTTCTTTGAAGGAACGGAATTAAAATACAATGTCCTTGTTCAGGTGATGAACTTGGGTCGTGATTTAACGAGGGAAAAAAAGAGTCCTGTTTTGGGTGCGAATAGCAGGTGTTTCGTGGAGCCTGCAACACCGAGAATCACCCTGCTATCAGACTTGTTTTTTGGAGGTGGCCTCTGTGAAGAGTGCCCTGCCGAACTTAGCTCGTCAGTAAGAGATCGGGGTGCCATTTTTAATTCAGAGCCCCGAGTGAGATCCAGATCGTGACATCTCGCGAGATCCTCTCATGAAATTTTAACAGCCTCGTTGCATCACCGAGTTCAGCGCGGCGAGGCCGAACGATTGCGCCTGTAATGTTGTATTCCCTAAGCTATTAATAGATATGTTTGTAATTGTTTGTGTAAAATTAAATATCTCTCAAATCAGTTTGTTGTATGACTTGAAAAATTCTGACGTTTCATCGGGAGTATAATGTGGGAAAGTGTGAACTTGTCCACTTCGGCAGGCAAAAGAGAAAAGCACCATGTTATTTGAATGGAGAGAGACTACAGAACTCCGCGCTACAGTGGGATCTGGGTGTCCTATTACATGAGTTGGTATGGAAGTACAGCAAGTGATTAAGAAGGTTCATAGAATGTTTGTATTAATTGCAAGAGGAATTGAATATAAAAGTAGAGAAGTGTTGCTGCAACTGTACAGGGCCTTAGACCACACCTGGAGCACTGTTTATAGTTTTGATAGCATTTCACCTTTTTTCTGCAATGGATGTTGGGAGGATATTTGTGGGGGAGTCCATAACTCGGCGATGCAGTTTAAAAATTAGGGTGTCTCATTTAAGACTGAAATACGTTTTCTTTTTCCCTGAGTATTGTTAGTCTGTGGAATTCTCGCCCCCAGAGAGCAGTGAGTGAATCATTGAGTTTGATTTTTGATTGACAAGGAAATGATGGGGTACGGGAGGCAGACAGGAAAGTAGAGCCTAGCTACAATCAAATCAACCATGATCTTATTGAACACTAGAGCAAGCTCATTGGACTGAATGGCCGCTGCCACCTCATTCTTGACAAAAAAATAAAAATGTGCTTTATTCACAAATGTATAAACCTTCATAATACCTGTGATATCTTACGTCTTATATTTATACTCTTGCAATCTTGCACGAGTGAAGTTCTCAGGAGCAATAGCAAATGTTTGTACGTATGAATGTTGCATTTTGAAAGCCGTAATTTGTGATGGTGCTTTTTGTTCTGTAGAATTAGCACTCTGACCTTAATTTTCCTTTTAAGACAGTAATGGTGGAGTGTCTTACAAATTGCTCAGCCACTTGAAAGGGCATCACGAGTCAATTAATTTGTGTACAGTAAAGTCATCTGTAGATCAGATGAGTAGGATGGCATATTCCCTCCCCTCACAGATAATAGTGAACCAGTTTATTTTATAATTCAGTATCATTTGTGATTTTGTACAGTAGCACTAGAAAAAAAAAATTCCACTTGGCAGCTTGCCATGATTAATTGATGCAAGATCACTGTATAATGGGAAGTATCATTTTGTGCATCACGAGAGGCAGCAGAGCAGTAAGGTCTCGCACAGTAACTGTAGTATGCAGTCTAATACTGCTCAATGAGTTGTATGTATATGTGAGTGAAAGATGCAGAAACAATTGATGCTTGTTTGTGAATGTTATAGTTTGTGTGAATACTGGCTTTATGCAGAGTAGAGTAATTGGGACCGGCTGGATGGGCCAGGCGGTCTTCTGTCTGCCTTTTTCTTATGTAATAAAGAGTTGCCAGGCTCAAAGTCACATGATTCCTTTGATTGTAGTTGTAATGTGACTCTTTGATTCACACCCCTATTGAAAAATGCATATAGTAGTGTATGAATTTAAGCCACCACTAATCTTTAGTTAATAGTTCTTTAAGTGCATAGAAACTGTATAATGAATTTGACCGATTTTAATGTTAACTTAAATTCATCTTAAGCATGAAACATTGAACTATAATATAGTATGAATCATTGAACCATAATATGTTGGGTGCAATCGAACAGCCTCGTCGCTCCCAACTCGGTGATGCGACGGGCTGCTGAATCTCGCGAGAGGCCTCTTGCGATGTGAATGCCTCGTGAGATCTAAAGAGATCTCACGAAATATCACGATCTGCATATCTCCCTCGCTGGGTGCGACCCAGATTTACATATTTAAGTCAGCCATTAGGCTCATTTAAAAGTCGATGCCCGATTCTCCCGAGGCCCGGGAATGAATGGTGAGGCTGGGAGACCTCACCATGGCACTGTTTAGTAGTGGGCCACACAAACAGCATAACAGCACCCGGAGAGGATCTCCCAGGTCATTGTTCACCGCCAAGGTGCCTGTGTGCCAGGTTGCCCATGCCAGGGATCGGGCCTGGGGTGCCCTGCCCTTAGAGGTGGGGTGAGAGGGGGAATGATCACCCCCTAAGAGTCAGATTGGGGATTGGGGGAGTGCGGAGGCAGTGGTGGGAAATCCGAAGGGGGGGGGTTCGAGAGATCGGGGCAGCACTTAAAAATGGCGCATCAATCTCTTCCTGCACTGATGAGTTGAACTCATCAGTGCAGGAAGTGAGGTAAGTGCAGCCTTGGCGGGACGTTCCCGACCGAGGCCAGAAGAAACAAGAGTCCCTTTTGATAGCGGGGTCGTCCTCGTCGCTGATATTGCTAATTGTGTTTCTCTTAATTTGGCTCTGAAGATGGCGGCCAATATGGTCGCCTTCCTTAATTCTAATTACGTTTTGCTTAAGAGTCGCCAGGTATCTCTCGATACCGCCTCAAGGTTCAAAACCGAATACTGATCGAAGACTCGATACACCAGTTAGTAAGTTCAAACTCAATGCTCATTTATTTACACACACAGTCAAATATACTCATGCATAAAACTCTACAGACTAAACTATCACTACTGCTAAAGCCTATACTTAGCTTCAGGCGCCCACTCAGTCAGAGGAACAATGGCCGTTGTTCGGTTCTGAGGTTGCTGGGGTTGAACTGGTATGGAATAACAGCTAAGAGCGTCTGTCTGGTAGCGTGCGTTGACCTTGGACTTACTTGTTCTGATGCAGCTTTGGCAGGTCTCTCCTTGGTGGGAGTTGGAGCCAAGAGAGCAATTCTCTCTTGGGGGATCCTTCTTGTACTCAAAAGGGGCTTTGCGCGCTTTTGTGCGGGCCTTGAACTTGGCCCCAATTAATTGGGCCATTTCCCAATCGTTCCTATCGATTCTCTCCCATAGAGGGGTGGGTACCCTGATGGCTGGGCGTGTCCTAGGTGGCCGTTGGCCTCCTTTGTTCTGGTCTCCTCTGGCGCCGGGGTGTCTGCCTTGGTATCGTTTACTTAAATGTTACTCTTTTGTCCCCGGGGATGGCTTATTAGTATGGTAATGGTTTTGCAGTTTCGGTCTTGTCTGGGAGCTGCGGCTCCAATCAACAGACAACCCCTGCACTTGCTTGCTTTCTCAGTATTGTCCATTTCCCTGCAATCTTTGCAAAGTGTCCATTTTGTAATCGGGAAGTGGCCATCCCAGATGGCTACACTGAAGACGCCAAGAAAACACATCGCCAATGCACCCAAAATTGGACACTCCTTTTGGGTGTTCAATTGCGTTTGTTGTGTTTCTCTCTGTTGCCTTTGTACTCAGTACATGTGCACAGATTATTTTTTCCCCCTTTGTCATTTCACCAAATTGCAATTTCTGAAATATTTGTCCTCTCACTGCAGCAGAGTTGTAAGCAGCAGTAAAGTGAAAGGTTTGGAGGCGCAGCAAATTGTTTCAGTACTCCAAAGTGTTGCACAAAAACGAAGCACTGCATTTCATGTCCAAAGACACAAGTGCTGTTTTGGAAAAGTCTGTGGTATCATCTTTTTAGAAAAAAAATAATTTTAAAGTACCCAATTGGGGCAATTTAGCGTGCCCAATCCACATACCCTGCACATCTTTGGGTTGTGGGGGTGAGACTCACGCAGACACTGAGAGAATGTGCAAACTTCGCGCGGACAGTTACCCGGGGCCGGGATTGAACCAGGGTCCTCGGCACTGTGAGGCAGTGCTAATCACTGCGCCACTGTGCTGCCCTGTGGTATCATCCTCTCGAGCGTGAACATTTTGAAATATTTTCCTCCCAAATGAAAACATGAACCTTTTGTGAGTTGATCAATTTACTGAAAAAGCATTGAAGTCTTTTTATTGTTGTTGCTTGTACACAAGATAAAACTAAGCAGGCATTGTATAGTTTTAGAAAATTAACTTCAACTGGAAGAAATTGCAGATACACTGATGATGTGGGTGTGTTATGTACTATACTTGAAGCATTACACATTGCAAAGCAAAATTGGGCTTCCATACTTTACAGATAAGTAATATAATGACTGATGGCACTGGGAAAATATCTTCTGGTATTTCCACAGGTTGTTAACAAGTAGATAATGTAATTGGTCATCTTTGGTAGATGCCTGTTTCATGCTTTAGGATTTGAGTATGTTTTACTTGAAGCATTTTCCAACCTGCATTAATATGCTGCCTCATTTGCTTCTATAAGATGGTAAATTTCTAAAAAAAAAAACTTTCATGAGGTAGAAGTAGTTATTGCACTGGCCTCAATTTTGATGAAAATAAGACTTCCATTTACATTGTGCCTTTCATAATCTTTGTCCCAAAGTGCATTACAGTAAATTAATAGTTTGGAAGTGCAGTCACTGTTGTAATGCAGGAATAATTGCAATATAATCAAATGATTGGTTTTGGAACATTTCTGAGCTGGCATTATATCGTGTGCCTTCAGTTCTGTTATTTCTGAAAAGTGAGTCATTGAATTCTGCAGTAACTAGTTGTTCTTGGCAATGTCTTGTAAAACTCTTCTCAAGCAAATGTTAAGTTCCATCTATTTCCTTGCAAGCTTCAACTAACAGTTGAAAACCTCACAAGGACAGTTAGCAGATGTCTTGGGCTTACACAAGTCCTTTTTGTCTGGTTATTCATATCTCCTTAGGCAAGTATTATAAACAATGACCTCAATTTTTCCTCTAAGTGGAGCAGCAAATTTGTGTCCTCGATGACCGACTCCTTTCTTCCTGCCTTGTCATTTCAAGTCAGTTGCTTTCACGAGACCAGTCTCATGCTTTCTTGATTTCCTTCTGACTCTGGTTTCCATTTTTGTGGGTTCAGCAAACGGGTACTTTTCCTGACATCGCACTGTTCGTTCCACATTTATACTGATATATCCTTGTCACCTGATTCTCCCCTCTTGTCTTTGCATGCTATTCCTCAAAAAGACCATCTGTAGATTGTGATCAGCTTCTATATTTACTGCGACATCCAACACTTGGTGAAGACCGGTCCAGTGCTGTCAGATAAGTGTAGCGTCATATGTTTTCTATGGAACATGGGAAGGCCAAAGCGATCTTTCCTGGACTTCTGTTATTACCTCCATTTGCTCGCCATTGACTCCAGCCTGTGGAACAGAATCCGACAATTGCAGCCTGTTCAATCAAATATGAGCTTTAACCTCTCAATCCTATCTGTGGCCGAGAAACTGGATTATTTGCAATATCTCCTGTCTTTTTTTTTGATAAACAATTTTCTTTTGACATTTTGGCACAATAAACAACAATATAAAACAGTGTGCAAAAAACAGTCATTATAGTGCAAGAAAACCAGCTCCCCTTCCACAAGGACCAGTCTAACTACCCCCCTAACCGACGTTACCCTAACACCCCCTCCCAACTTCTTGCTGACGATTAATTTTCCGCGAAGAAGTGGATAAATGGTTGCCACCTCCGGGCGAACGCATACAGTGACCCTCTCAAAGTGAACTTAATCTTCTCCAGACCGCGAGAGCTCGCCATATCTGATAGCCAGGCCTCCGACTTTGGAAGTTTTGAAACCCTCCATGCCAGCAGAATTCGTCGCCGGGCTCCCAGGGAAGCAAAGGCCAGAACATCAGCCTCTCTCTCCCCCTGGACTCGCGGGTCCTCCGAAACCCCAAAAATAGCCACCTCTGGCCTCATCACCACCCCTGTTTTCAGTACCCGGGACATAACATCCGTGAACCCCTGCCAGTACCCCCTGAGTTTTGGACATGCCCAAAACATGTGGACATGGTTCGCCGACCCTCCCGAACATCGGGCGCACCTGTCCTCCAATCCTAAAAGTTTACTCATCCAGGCCACTGTCATGTGGGCCCTGTGGACGACCTTGAATTGAATCAGGCTGAGCCTGGAGCATGTTGCGATCGCGTTTACCCTGCTCAACGCCTCCGCCCATAAGCCCTCTTCTATCTCACCTCCGAGCTCCTCTTCCCACTTAAGCTTCAGCTCCTCGGTCTGTGACTCCTCCGCTCCCATAAGTTCTTTATATATTCAACCCCCCCCCCCCCCTTCCCCCACCCATCCACTGGACACTACCCTGTCCTCGATCCCCCTGAGTGGCAGGCGTGGGAAGGACGGAATCTGTCTGCGTAGAAAGTCCTGCACCTGCAAGTACCTAAACTCATTCCCTCTCACCAGCCCGAATTTCTCCTCTAACGCCCTCCTGCTTGGGAAGCTCCCTTCCAAGAACAAATCCCCCATCCTCTCAATCCCCGCCCTCCGCCATGCTCGGAACCCACCGTCCATATTACCCAGGGCAAACCGGTGATTGTCACAAATTGGGGACCAAACCGATGCTCCCACTCCCCCCATGTGCCTTCTCCAGGCCCCAGACCCGCAAAGTCACCACCACTATGGGGCTGGTAGAGTACCGTACCGGCAGGGGCGCCGTAACTGGGCTGCCAAACTGGTCCCCCTGCACAAAGCGGCCTCCATCCGCCCCCAAACCGACCCCGCACCCACCATCCACTTCCTTATCATAGCTGTGTTGGCCGCCCAGTAGTAATTACTGAAGTTTGGCAGCGCCAGCCACCCTTCCCCCTCGGTTCCTCTCGAGCATCACTCTCTTCACCCGCGGGGACTTTCCCGCCCACACAAATCCCATAATCATTTTATTAACCTACTAGAAGCTCTTGGGGCAATCGCCAGCGGCTCTATTGCTAACGCAAACAGCAGTGGAGAGAGGGGACACCCCTGCCTTGTCCCACGGTACAGTCTGAAATAGTCTGATGTCGTCCTGTTCGACCTCACACTCCGGAGCCTGGTACAATAGTCTGACCCAGTCGATTAAAGCCCTCCCCGAACCCAAAACGTCCCAGCACCTCCCATAGATACTCAACCCGGTCGAAAGCCTTCTTGTCATCCATTGCCACAACTACCTCTACCTCCTTACTCTCCGGGGGCGTCATAATCACATTCAGCAGGCTTCTTAGGTTGGCCACCAGCTGCCTGCCCTTGATGAACCCGGTTTGATCTTCCATTTTTAAAAAATATATATTTTTATTCAAATTTTTACACATTTTCAACAAACCCCCCCCCCTTCCAGAAATAAGAAAAAACAAAGACCACATAAATAAACATCTTACAGCTATGTCACATATTCCCCCAATATACAAGCCCCCCATTAAATGATAATAAACACAGTAGTAAACGCAAAGTACCCCTCTTCTCCCCCCCTCCTGGGTTGCTGCTACTGCTGTCCACCTCCTAACGCTCCGCTAGAAAGTCAAGGAATGGCTGCCACCGCCCGAAGAACCCTTGCACAGTTCCTCTTAAGGCAAATTTTACCCTCTCCAATTTAATGAACCCTGCCATGTCGCTGATCCAGGCTTCCACGCTTGGGGGCCTCGCATCCTTCCACTGTAGCAGAATCCTCCGCCGGGCTACCAGGGCCAGAATACCGGCCAGAATACCGGCCTCTTTCACCTCCTGCACGCCCGGCTCGTCCGATACCCCAAATAGTGCGAGCCCCCAACTCGGCTTAACCCGGGTGTTTACCACCTGAGACACCATCCTCGCAACACCCCTCCAGAACCCATCCAGCGCTGGGCACGCCCAGAACATGTGGGCGTGATTTGCTGGGCTCCCCGAACACCTCACGCACCTGTCCTCTACTCCAAAAACCGGACTCAGCCTTGCCCCAGTCATGTGCGCCCTGTGCAGAACCTTAAATTATATCAGGCTAAGCCTGGCGCAAGAAGAGGAAGAATTTACCCTACCCAGGGCGTCCGCCCACGTACCCTCATCTATCTCCTCCCCCAGCTCCTCCTCCCATTTACCTTTCAGCACCTACTCCTCCTGCATCTCCTGGTAGATCGGCAAGACCTTGCCTTCTCGAACCCACACCCCCTAGAGCACCCTATCCTGGATCCTACGTGCTGGCAGCAGCAGAAATTTCCTCACCTGCTGTCTTACAAACGCCCTTATCTGCATGTACCTGAAGGCATTTCCAGGGGGGAGCCCGAATTTTTCCTCCAACGCCCCAAGGCTCGCAAACGTCCCATCAATAAACAGGTACCCCATCCTTCTAATACCTGCCCTGTGCCAGCTCAGGAACCCCCCATCCATTCTCCCCGGGACAAACCGATGGTTCTCTCGGATCGGGGACCACACCGAAGCCTTTGCCTCCCCCCTGTGGCGTCTCCACTGTCCCCAAATTTTGAACGTCGCCGCCACCACTGGACTCGTGGTGTACCTTGTCGGCGGGAACGTCAGCGGTGCCGTCACCAGCGCTCTCAGGCTTGTACCCACACAGGACGCCATCTCCAGCCTCTTCCACGCTGCCCCCTCCCCCTCCATTACCCACTTGCGTATCATCGCCACATTGGCAACCCAGTAGTACCCACACAGATTAGGCAAAGCTAGCCCTCCTCTGTCTCTGCTCCGTTCCATAAACACCCGTCTCACCCTCTGGTCTTTTTTGCCCATACAAACCCCATGATGCTCCTGCTGACCCGCTTAAAATGGGCCTTGGGGATCAGGATAGGGAGGCATTGGAATATAAAAAGGAACCTCAGGAGCACCGTCATCTTCACCGACTGTACCCTACCCACCAGGGAGAGTGGCACCTTTTAAACTCCTCCACCAGCCTCGTCAAGTTGAGTTTGTGTAGGGCCCCCCCGCTCCTGGCCATCTGGATCCCTAGGTACCGAAAACTCCTTTCCGCCCTATTCAGTGGAAGCTCACTCTTCCCCATGTTGAGCTTATACCCGGAAAAGTCTCCAAACTCCCTGAGGATCCGCATCACCTCCAGCATCCCCCCACCGGGTCCGCCGCATACAGTAACAGGTCGCCGGCGTACAACGATACCCGGGTTCCTCCCCCCCCCCCCCCGCACCAGCCCCCTCCAGTTCCTAGACTCCCTCAAAGCCATCGCCAAAGACTCATTTGCCAATGCAAATAGCAGGAGGGATGGGGGGCACCCCTGCCTCGTCCCCCGGTACAGCCAAAAGTATTCCGACCTCCGATTTGTGGCCACACCCGCCACCGGGGCTTCGTACAGTAACCTAACCCAACTAACGAACCCCTCCCCGAACCCAAATCTCAACACTTCCCACAGGTACCCCCACTCCACCCTACCGAAGGCCTTCTCTGCATCCATAGCCACCACTATCTCCGCTTCCTCCTCCACTGCAGGCATCATGATTACATTTAGGAGCCTCCGCACATTGGTGTTTAGCTGCCTTCCCTTCATGAAAACCGTCTGGTCCTTGTGGATCACCCCGGGACACAGACCTCAAATCTGGTGGCCAACACCTTCGCTAACAGCTTCGCATCCACGTTGAGGAGCGAGATTGGCCAGCTCACTCAGCTAGCCTGGTGACTCTCGACTCTGGCGCCAACAAGTCTCCCACCTATTGTTCCCTCTGACACATCCGCCCCCCCGCCCATCAACACCACTTCCCCCAAACCAGCCATCCTCGAGCAATTGTTCTGAAAAGAAACAAACAAAACGAGAAACAAAGAGAACCCCAACGCTAGTGCAAATGAAATAAAACAGAATAAGTAATAGGCACTTCCAACCCCCTCTCTTCCCCCCCCCCCCCGATCCGAACACAAAAAGCCCCCAGCACCACATACCTTAACCTCCCTCTTTTATCCCAACAAAAACTCAAGTACAGGAGGGAACAGAAAAACCAGGAAGAGAAAAAGAAAAACACATAGCACCAGAAAAATATGTAAACATCGCTCAGTGTCTTATTAGCCCAAGTCCAAAAAGTCCTCAGTTCGGCACCAGCCCTTCTCTCTTGACAAATTCCATCGCATCCTCGGGCTCCTCAAAGTAATGGTGCCGTCCCTCGTGTGTGACCCACAGGCGCGCCGGATACAGCAGCCCAAACTTCGCCTGCTTCTTAAACAGAATCTCTTTGACTTGCCTGTAGCCCGCCCTTCTTCTGGCCACCTCCACGCTCAGGTCCTCGTAGATGCGCAAGACACCTTTATTCCAATGGCAGCTCCGCGTGTGCTTGGCCTACTGTAGCACCCGCTCCTTTTCCAGGAACCTGTGAAACCAGACCACCATCGCTTGGTGGGGGGCCCGCTCCCGGCTGCCTCGCCAGCGCCCTGTGCGCCATGTCCACCTCCACCGGGCGTGGGAAGACATCATCTCCCAACAGCTTCTGGAACATGCCCGCCACATACACTGCGGCATCCTCTCCCTCAACCCCATACGGGAGACCAATGCTTCTCAAATTCTGCCGACGAGACCTATTTTCCAGGTCCTCCACCTTTTCCAGGAGCCTTTTTTGCTGGTCCTTCAGCTTCTCCACCTCTACCACTGTTTGGTGATCCTCCTGCTCCTCCAGCGCCTTTTCCAGCTTCTGGATCGTACGATCCTGGGCATCCAGCCTATCAAGGCGCTCGATAGACTTCTGAATCAGGTCTAAACTGTCCTGCTTCAAAGCAGTAAAGCCCTCTTGGATGACCTTCAACAGATGCTCCGTTGTTGGCTGGGCTGTCTGCACCAGGGTCCGGACGTCTGCCATATTGTCCTCAGCAGCAGCTTCTACACTGCCCTTGTTTGCCCACTTCTTCAACTGTTTGCGATTCTTTCTGCTTCTTAATTCCATACACCCGTGTCTGGAGTCAGTGCCTGAGTGCCTATGCCTTCCGAACTAGCACTCAAAAGTACAAGAAAGTCGGGGGAAAAAGGTCCAAACGTCCGACCGGATCGAGAGCCACCAAATGTGCGACTTACTCCTCCATAGCCGCCATGGAAGTCAATATCTCCTGTTTTTGCCATTCATTTCATTGCTCTGTTTGCCATTTGGGACCCTTTATCCACTGTCATCCTCATTTGCAATTCATCCTGCCCCTACTAACAGCCTTGCACAGCCACTTTAACCTGTTCTCTGGAGCTAATTAACTGTTAATCCTCTCTGCTTCTTTAGTCGTGTGTCCATTCAGCTTGCAAGATCTTCTCAAAACTCATCTTTTGGACCAAACTTTCAGAATCTCACTATGTGTTGGTTGCTTGCATATTCTTTTTATTTTTTATTATTCTCCCACTTTCTCCACAATGTAAAGCATCTTGAAATGTTTTGTATATTAAAGATGCCTCGTAAATGCAAGTTATTGTCTTACCTGAAAGACAGCACCTCCTGTAAGGCAATATCCCATTGAAAACTAAAGGATCGAGCGTCAGTATCAGGTGCTATAATCTGGGTGCAGGATTCGGATGCTTGTAGGTTGTGTATGGTTGCTCTGTTCGGAAAGTCTATTGTTTTATATTTATTGAAATAAACTCCCCAAACTTGCCACCGTAGAAGGTAGATGAACAAGTTTAACCTTGCACAATGAAGTAAGTGAGTGATTTCTATTTCACAGCAATTCCAGTTACATCTCTAAATTTCATTTTGTTCGATGATCAGTATAATATTTTGGATGTTTGAAGGTGGGGCAGGGCGTAGCGACATGGTCAGGAAGAAAGGAAAACAGAAGGTGTTCTGCCCTAACTTGACTGGTAACATAACTGACCACCTTTCTGCTTTCGGGGAATGCTACTAAGGTTGGGCGAGAATCCCATTTTTCTCCCTTGTCTGAATGCTGCTTTTATTTACACCATGATTTGAGGATATGGAGTTAGGTTGCAAATATACACCCCTCCTTTAATATTGTCAAATGCTTGTCAGATGTCTGGACCTTGTTAAACTGCAATTTCATCCAGTTAAACATGGGGAGGACCAAAGCCATAACCTTTGGCCTTCGCCTGAGACCCTGTTCCCATGCCATTGATTCCATCATTGTCTCCAGCTACCATCTCAGATTGAACTTGACTGGCAACCTTTGCATCATATTTAATTCCAAACTGACTTTTGGACCTCACCTTCTACATCATCAGATTTTCACTTCGGTCTGCAGAAGAAATTGCAGAAGAAATTTGGATTATAAGAAGTTTTTCCGACTCGCCCTTTGTCAGATTTTCTCTTTCAAGCAAATGATATACGTGACATTGACCAAGTCATTCTTGAATCTTCACTAGAGGTGCGAATGAACCCAGTCTCTTTACAATAACCCCAGTCACATACATCTCATAACCTCCGGTGGTTTTTCACCATCACCTTCTGACCATCACTGAACTCTTTCATGCCTCATGTATCATGGGTCATCTTCACTTTGTTTTGCTTCTATCTTACTTTGCTGTTGACATCAGGCGGAAGCAAATTAAACCTTGTCCTATGACCACGATTAAACACTAACTTGGAAGGTGAGAAACCTGTTGTAGACTGTGGGGTTATTCTGCGAGAGCAGAAAATTGTCTAGCCTGTGTCGACGAGAAACATGATAATTACTGCCTAGCTCATTGCTGAACAAATACTTCTGCAAAGACCTCTTCAAAATCTTCACATTTTAAATTTCTGTAGCACCATTCTATGCTGGATGATATGGTGGTACTAGACTGTGTTTGACTATATTCCGACTAAGAAATATTTCAAACTTTTTTGACCCAAACTGTGGACCAATATCTGACACCAATGCCTGTTTAAGGGCTGCCGTTAAATTCCAACTTTTCAAAACTTGTGTAATTTTGGCGTTTGTGGTGTTGGGCATAGACTCAGTTTTAGCAAATAGATGAATGTTATCGACCAAAACAAAATACTCTTCTTCCTTTCACTTCAAAGAAATCGACATGTACTCATTTCCACGATTTTCTTGGTGTTTGATCATGGAATGAAAGGAACCTTGGTTGGATCGTTTCTCATTCTGAGACCGGAAACTTATTTCACCGCTGTTCGCCAACTATTATCTATCCATCTTTGGAAACCAAAAGCTACGAGGTATCCTTGTGTGCTCTTGATAAATTTCATTTAACTCCTCTTTCAAATCTTGTCGGTATAACGACCCTTGAATCCCAGAGGAGATAGCCTTGATCTACACCCAGTTCATTTCTAGGTGTGAAATACTCCTGCAATTTCTCATTGTCACACTGTATAGGCCAGCCGTTCATGACATAATTATTGCGCATCGCATTCTTGTGAATTTCTTCACTAATTTCTCTGGCAGACACTGGCACTTCATTTATATATGTGAAGCATTTCACATGTAACTTGGTGGTTGAAAATGAATCTGTCTTCACAGGCAATCTGGATAGAATGTCCTTATTTGCATGATCTGATTTATGATATTTAATACCATATGTTGTATTACATGGTGAGGAGACAGCATTACTCCTGCATGCTGCCTGGGTATGACAAACTTCCCCACGGGTCTAGAATTTTGACTGGAAATGAGGGCATTTAAATGGTTAGTGGCTGCCATGGCAACAGTAGCATCTACATTTCTGACTCTGGCACTGTGAACTCGACTGCCAAGGCCTGGATCTTGCTGAAATCCAGTGGACGACCCATGGCTCAGGAAAAGAACTCCCCTGTACATAGACATATCCAGCTGTCATTTCCTTGGCTTATAGTCTCATCGCTGGTTTCCTTCCACATCAGCTTATTGCCTTTGCTCGAAAGCTTGGCCTAGATTTTATTGTTCTTCCGGCCTCCGACAAACATGTCTCTAAGGCCGATTTCTAAGTGCGTCATGTGTACAGCGATAAGAGAGTTTCTTTAAGTTGTGAATGTAATCTACAAGAGTCTCAGATGGGAACGGCTCCATCTCGACCCCCACCACCTTGAACGTAGCTGAGTCTGGCCAGGACCAGAACATGTGGGTGTGGTTAGCCGGGCCCCCAATGACACCACTCGCACTTCTCCTCCAACTGACGAGTGTCTAAATATCCAATTCTTTTTTTTTTCCAATTAAGGAGCAATTTAGCGTGGCCAATCCACCTGTCATGCATATCTTTGGGTTGTGGGGGTGAGACTCATACAGACTCGGGGAGAATGTGCAAACTCCACGCGGACAGTGACACGGGGCCGGGATCAAACCCAGGCCCTCGGCGCCGTGAGGAAGCAGTGCTGACCACTGTCACCGTGGTGCGTGTCTTGGTGAGGTGTGCTATGTGCACTACCTTGAGCTGCATCAGGCTTAGCCCGGCACAGGAGGAGGCAGAGTCCTCCCCGCTTTGCAGCGCATCGGTTTAGAGTCCCCCCCCCCCCCCCCCATCGTTCCATGCCCATTTCCTCCCCCCATTTCCGTCAGTGGGGTCCTGACCTTTTCTAGCTATCGCCACGCTGTCGTCTCTGAACCAGTCCTGCCCTATCATTGTGTTCAGAAATGTGTGTCCTGGTCTCTGGGGGAACTTTTTTGTCACCTTGTGGAGAAAGGCACACAGCTGCAGGTACCTAAGCTTGTTCCCTTTCAGGAGTTGAAGCCGGAGTTACCCCAGGGGTGGAAGTTTTTCATCCACGTAATGTCCTCTACCGTCAGTGTCCCTTTGTCCTCACTCCACATGCCAAATGTAGCGTCTATCCTTGCCAGTGTGAACTTGAGATTGTTGCAGATGGGGGCTCCATTGGACATCTCGTGAAGTTCGAAGTGGTGCCTAAACCTTCCAACAAAGGTGGTTTAATGCTCGGCTCAACAGCTACACAGTACCAGTGCTCTGCGCGAGATCCTGGGGATAACCTCTGTGCCACGTGACCTCTTTATGTAGCTGCATCATCACGTTCTCACGTGACCACTCAGTCTGCATCTTCCCTGCTTAGTTGGGACACCAGTGGCCTGAGATGTAACAGTGTGTCATACAGAGACCATTGTGTGTAACTTGCAACGAAACAAGTTGACAAGGCATAAATGTTTACATATTGTATTGAGGCACAGATTGGGCTGTAAACCTGACTATCATGTCTCTTCTCTCTCCACCTCCTTCTCTCTTCCCTCCCCCCTCCCCAAAAGATGACTGAAGTGGTGTGTTATCTGGTGTTGATGGTTCTGCTACTGGCAGAAAGTGACAGCAATTGTGTACATGGGGCGGGCATTGTTGGAAGCTACCACATAACTCGTTGCGGGGTATTACTGGGTACCATCGACAACTGGTCAAGGCCATGTGCAGTGTTAGAGGGCAGAGTCTATGCGCATCTACATCACTGTTGAGTTTTGCTTTTCAATCTGTGTTGCAGGAGGACCTCATTCACGTTGGTTTCAAGTTTAGGCTGCAGCAGAGCCTGGGCAGTAGGAATTGGTGGTCCTGCTGCGCCTGGAAAAGAGTTGTACTGACGAGGGGAGGCCCTGTCATGGTAGATTTCACAGGTTGATGAGTGTAGCACAGTAATCTGTGCAATCCCACACTTATTTCTCCAGAAGATGTTTGGCTCAGAGTACCGCCAGTTCTGCCAAGTGGTTTAACAGTGAATACAGGGGGCTGCTCGTGATATGCTCTAATTCTCACGTACATGCAAAGTTGCAGAATTCAATGAAGATAAATTGGCGAGCATTGTCTGTCATGTGTCTTTATGAGTTGCTGTGTGGCAAAATGTCTCTTTAACTTAATGGTTACTGATTTCCTCGTCATGTTTGGGTAGTCGAGTTCAAATCACCCAAAATATGAGGCTACTGAGACTAAATGTTTACCATTCCACTCAAAGATGTTGACTGCTGTCAATGACCATGGGAGGTCTGGCACCTCGAGTAGATGCAACAGTTCATTTGCTTGATGTGGTTCGAGTGCATTGCACCATGCACATCTGGCGATATCCCTCTCCGTGTCAGTGTACATGGACGGCCAGCACAGTGATTCCTTGGCTCTGTATCTGGTGGCTTGTGCAGTTGTGTGTAATACCTCTGGAAGTCCATGGAGATGACTAATCACTGGCTGCACCATATTAGTCCATCCTTCACTGTTTTGGTTTGTGATGAATGTAGGAATTTCAGATATATTGTGGTACAGGTACTTGGTGCAGTAAGGGTCAAACGCCTGGGTTAGTGTGTGTCTGACTGCTGCAGCAGTATTTTTAAAGAATCCTGGTTTGAAAGGTATTGGGAGCCAGAGGTGCAATTAAGGCATCATTAAATGTTGCGCTAATGGAGTTTTGTTTGGATTAAGGAGGTTCCCTGTGGAGTTAATTCAATACATTGGGATTCAACTTGCTAAGATATAATTAATGAGGAGCAAAGGTACCAGGCATTTTGCAGAAAAGCAGTTTTAGTTGAGTTATAGATTGGGATATGAGCAGAAGTCAAGCATCTGCGCTCTCACTGCAGTTTTGTTTGTAGACCGATTAGCAGTTTCTTTTCAAGCAGTTCAGAATTGTGTGGCTGGAGGTTGAGTTGAAACAAGCTGAGAAGCAGCTTCTGGCAGCCAGAGTTTCTGCATTGTTCTGACAAGTTTCAGGTCTATCTCTTACAACAGTCTCAAAGTAGAGTATCCTGACATCTCTGTGCAGCAGGTATTCCTGAGTACTAACTGCATTTGAAAGTGGATTGAGAGCAGTTTTGTTGTTTGCATGGGAATAAAGATAGCAGTTAAAGGTTATTGTGTCACTGTATTGATTAGCATTGTTTAAGGGGTAATTGTAGGCTATTTTTCTGGTGTGATATTCAAGATATTTTAATACAGAGTTAGGAATGTTTGTTTTAAAATAACATATCCCTATTTTTTTGTGAAATCACTCCTGGAGTGAGGTATCCTTTCTTCGCAACCATACAAATTCAAAACAAAATATTGGGGTTTCCGTCCAGTATTCTAGCCACTGTTTGGGTCTGGTCCGGGAGCATAATAGTTTGAATTAGTTCACTTCACTGATGCTCCTCTGCTGGCAGTAGCATGGCAGCAGTTCGATCCTTCAGGGGTAAGACGACTGCTGTGGTTCGGACCTGCAGCATTTGGCAAAGTGAAACGAAAATGAAATGAAAAAGTAGTTCCATTTCCGGCATTTTTTTTTTACCACATGCAAAGCAAACTGTTCTGTTTAGGTGCAACCGGCTGCACTTGGAGCAGTGCGTCCCTCGAATGCAAATACCTTGGTTTCCTGCCTAAAATCACGGCTTCATTTCTCAGTTTGTTCGTTTAATATACAAATATTGATAGATATTGATGGCTGTTTTGTAAAGTTAGGTCTTTTTCTTGCAGTAGCTGCTTGCGGACTAAATCGCTATAGATTCCACAAACCGCTCCCCATGATTGGGTCTTCACTGAGTGGCGAACGCACATTTCTTTGCCAATATTGTTCGGGTGGCCTTGTAGAATTGTGTTGACTCATTTGTTTTTTGGTTTGTAGAATTAAATGTGTGTCTATCAAGGATTAGTCTTTTTAGTGGGAGACAAATTGTTTGAGTTATTTTGGGGTCTTTTCCTCTATTTGGAAAATAAACAACTCAAATTTATTGACTGCCTCGGGGTCTGCGAGGTTTAATAGGGTAAATTCCTGTACCATCTTCGACTTGTCGGAAAGCGCAGCACTGCAGTAAATATGCCACTCCTTCTGGAACCTTTCAGAACTATTTGCAATATTTTCATCAGAGATGATTAGGCCATTGCATCAAAGCCCTTGTGCCATATTGCTAACTCCTGACACCATGTGTAATGTTGTGGGCTCCTCAAATCATTGATTTTCAACAAAGGTATATTACTGCTAGGCTCAACAGCTGCATATAGTATGGGTGCTGTGCCTGAGATCCTGAGGATAGCTCCCTGCCTCATGACCTTTTATGTAGCTGCGTCATCATGTTCTCACGTGACCATCTACAAGATGCAGTGTAGGAATTCACCCAAAGCTCCTTAGCACCTTCCAAACCCACGACCGCGACCCTGGGGAAGGATGAGGGCAGCAGACACATGGGAACACCATGACCTGGAGGTCCCCTTCCAAACTACTTACCACCCTGACTTGGAAATATATCACCGTTCCTTCACTGCTGCTGAACCTGGACAGCACTGTGGATTCACCTATACCATGTGGACTGCAGCAGTTCAAGAAGGCAGCTCCCCAGCACCTTCCTGAGGGCAATTCGAGATGGGCAATAAATGCTCTCCTGGACATCCCTTGAATTAATTCTTAAAAAAACAATACATTGGATTATTTGCATTTTCCCACTAATTTTGTTCCTGCTCTAGCTTCCCCTTTAAGTCGTATTTTTTGGCACTGCTGCCTCACAGCGCTGAGGACCCGGGTTCGATCCTGGTCCTGGGTCACTGTCTGTGTGGAGTTTGCACGTTCCCCTGTGTCTGTGTGGGCCTCACCCCCACAACCGAAAGATGTGCAGGGTAGGTGGATTGGTCATGCTAAATTGCCCTTTAATTGGGGGGAAGAGAAGTAATATCTTTTGTGTGATGTACGATTCAATTGATGCTGGCTGCTGCCTGTGTCTTGCCATGAGCTGAATCTGCGAATGGCAATGTCCATTTTGTAACTTCCTAACCAGCTTCATGACTCACTCTGCCTCCCACTTGAGTTTTCTCTGCATACTTGGATATGGAATGTCCTGCTCCCTCATCTAAGTCGTTAATCTATATGGTGCAAAGCTGCTTAACCATTGTAGTTGAAACCGCTGATGGCATATGGATTTTGTTTATCATTCTAAAATTAGTAGATAAAGTTATTAAATGGGGAAACGTAGTGCAAATTGAAATTTTCAAGATTGGTTTGGTAAAGCACTGCTGTTGTCAGCTTGATGAGTTTATTCGTATCATGAGATTTTATATTCGGACAATTGATCACTGAAATAATTTGACAATTGCTCAGAGAATTTATATTTTGGTTGTAAAACATTCCATTAACTTTGGTGTAGTACATTAGGAAATGGGATTCCAAATGGTCAACTGAGTGATTTGTAGTTGTTTTTAAAAAATAGTACTGTAGAAAACCTAATCTGAATTGAAAGAAAAATGTGATTGGTTCAAGATTTGTCACTTTATCTTGACTTGAAGATTCTGAAGTTCTTTTGTTGTGTTTCGATTTGTCTAGCTATAGATATTCAGGAGCAAGGTGCAAAGCCTTGATAATGAACATTTGAATTGATTGCAGCCAAGGAAGGTACTTGGCGTGATTGAAAGTGACAGCACCAATCAATCAGTCACAGCATAAGTAATTGGTATTTGTTTTATCGTTGAATTAGTACAATAAGTTTTTATTCATGAATAGTTGCAGGAAAATTATTTGAAGGCTACGCTTAAACAGCATTCAAATTTCAAGACTTCCACTTTTCTCCCAAAAGTGGTAAACACTGACGATGAGAATGCGGATCTGACTCTCGTTGCTGTCATGAAAGTTACTGATTTAGCTTTGGCTTCTAAGTGAGAACGACTGCTGCTAGTCATGTTGCAGTTGTTCTGTGGTGCTATATTTTCTGTTGAAGACGTGTTCTAAATTGACCTCCACCTTTGTTTCACTCTGTGTTGCCCTGGTGACGAGCCATTTAACCTGGCATGTGGTTGTAGCTGCTGGCTTATAATACGCTGTGGGGTGGTTACAGCTCCTGGATGTTTCTGAGATTAATTAGAGGGTTTAGCAACTGCTTGTACAGAGTTGCCCATTCTTTAATAGCGTTAATGTTAATCCATAGATAACCTCTTTCTGACGGTAGCTAGTGTTGTAACTTGTCACTTACAGAGCTACCTGCTGATATCTTTAGACGAGGAGTGTGCCTCATCAAATTGAAAACATTTGCCTCTTGCTCATTTGCCCAAGGAGAGGAGCTTGCACAAAATGTGGAATAAAGATTTAACAGCAGATACAAATGTCAAAATTTGAAGCTTAAGGTAATGTATTTATTTGTAAAAAACAGAATTTTTAGCCTAAATTTTAACACTGCAAATTTTTATATTTGCTCAAATAAAAAGAGACTTGATGTTTTTAATGTGCTATTGATTTTTTAAAAAATCCCTGGCTCTGCTGGATTACATAAATTAATCAAATTTTAAATTAGCTTTTGCAGAAATGTGTAATGTTTTGTGTTTACAATGTCCTGTGGTGCATTTAAGCTAAATTTAGTTTAATATGTGGAATTACTTGTCACAGTCACTTGTACATGTTGATCATGCCTGAATTTTTGTTGTGTACTTGCAACTAAACTTTGGTTTAATCGTGGGTTCGCCCTGCTGCCTCACGGCGCCGAGGTCCCAGGTTCGATCCCGGCTCTGGGTCACTGTCTGTGTGGCGTTTGCACATTCTCCCTGTGTTTGCGTGGGTTTCGGCCCCACAACCCAAAGATGTGCAAGGTAGGTTGATTGAACACGCTAAATTGCCCCTTAATTGGAAAAAAATGAATTGGGTACATTAACATTTAAAAAAAAAAACTTTGGTTTAATCCTATTTAATGTGCTTTCAAGTTTTAACTCTATAGGTACCAATGTATGTCCAAGTTTGAAAATGCAAATTTAGGTCTCTGCAAAAGGTACCTTTTGAGTCAAGTGACTTAATTTAAACCAGTTATGCATAACCTTTGATTAATGAGTAGAACACTTAAAAAAATCATATATATACTACAAGAATATATGTAAGAGAATAGATGGCAAGTTTGTTAACTGACAGTAATTTTTGGATTGGGTAAGAGTTCGAAGTGGTATAATCCAGAATTTAATGCTGGACCCACTTCTGTTCCATTACAAATTAGCCACAGGGCACGTTTACAGTTCCTGTTGTGTCCTTGATATGTATGTCCCTGTCAGGCAGGGAGGAGATGGTCGAGTGAGGGAACCATGGTTGACAGAGAGGTTGAATGTCTTGTTAAGAGGAAAAAGGGGACTTATGTAAGGCTGAGGAAACAAGGTTCAGACAGGGCATTGGAGGGATACAAGATAGCCAGGAGGGAACTGAAGAAAGGGATTAGGAGAGCTAAGAGAGGGCATGAACTATCTTTGGCGGGTAGGATCAAGGAAAACCCCAAGGCCTTTTACACATGTGAGAAATATGAGAATGACTAGAGCGAGGGTAGGTCCGATCAAGGACAGTAGCGGGAGATTGTGTATTGAGTCTGAAGAGATAGGAGAGGTCTTGAACGAGTACTTTTCTTCTGTATTTACAAATGAGAGGGGCGATATTGTTGGAGAGGACAGTGTGAAACAGACTGGTAAGCTCGAGGAAATACTTGTTGGGAAGGAAGATGTGTTGGGCATTTTGAAAAACTTGAGGATAGACAAGTCCCTCGGGCCTGACGGGATATATCCAAGGATTCTATGGGAAGCAAGAGATAAAATTGCAGAGCCGTTGGCAATGATCTTTTCGTCCTCACTGTCAACAGGGGTGGTATCAGGGGATTGGAGAGTGGCGAATGTCGTGCCCCTGTTCAAAAAAGGGACTAGGGATAACCCTGGGAATTACAGGCCAGTTAGTCTTACTTCGGTGGTAGGCAAAGTAATGGAAAGGGTACTGAAGGATAGGATTTCTGAGCATCTGGAAAGACACTGCTTGATTAGGGATAGTCAGCACGGATTTGTGAGGGGTAGGTCTTGCCTTACAAATCTTATTGAATTCTTTGAGGAGGTGACCAAGCATGTGGATGAAGGTAAAGCAGTGGATGTAGTGTACATGGATTTTAGTGAGGTATTTGATAAGGTTCCCCATGGTAGGCTTCTGCAGAAAGTAAGGAGGCATGGGATAGTGGGAAATTTGGCCAGTTGGATAACAAACTGGCTAACCGATAGAAGTCAGAGAGTGGTGGTAGATGGCAAATATTCAGCCTGGATCCCAGTTACCAGTGGCGTACCGCAGGGATCAGTTCTGGGTCCTCTGCTGTTTGTGATTTTCATTAATGACTTGGATGAGGGAGTTGAAGGGTGGGCCAGTAAATTTGCAGACGATACGAAGATTGGTGGAGTTGTGGATAGTAAGGAGGGCTGTTGTCGGCTGCAAAGAGACATAGATAGGATGCAGAGCTGGGCTGAGAAGTGGCAGATGGAGTTTAACCCTGAAAGTGTGAGGTTGTCCATTTTGGAAGGACAAATATGAATGCGGAATACAGGGTTAACGGTAGAGTTCTTGGCAATGTGGAGGAGCAGAGAGATCTTGGGGTCTATGTTCATACATCTTTGAAAGTTGCCACTCAAGTGGATAGAGCTGTGAAGAAGGCCTATGGTGTGCTCGCGTTCATTAACAGAGGGATTGAATTTAAGAGCCGTGAGGTGATGATGCAGCTGTACAAAACTTTGGTAAGGCCACATTTGGAGTACTGTGTACAGTTCTGGTCACCTCATTTTAGGAAGGATGTGGAAGCTTTGGAAAAGGTGCAAAGAAGATTTACCAGGATGTTACCTGGAATGGAGAGTAGGTCTTATGAGGAAAGGTTGAGGGTGCTAGGCCTTTTCTCATTAGAACGGAGAAGGATGAGGGGCGACTTGATAGAGGTTTATAAGATGATCAGGGGAATAGATAGAGTAGACAGTCAGAGACTTTTTCCCCGGGTGGAACAAACCATTACAAGGGGACATAAATTTAAGGTGGAAGATATAGGAGGGATATCAGAGGTAGGTTCTTTACCCAGAGAGTAGTGGGGGCATGGAATGCACTGCCTGTGGAAGTAGTTGAGTCGGAAACATTAGGGACCTTCAAGCAGCTATTGGATAGGTACATGGATTACGGTAAAATGATATAGTGTAGATTTATTTGTTCTTCAGGGCAGCACGGTAGCATTGTGGATAGCACAATTGCTTCACAGCTCCAGGGTCCCAGGTTCGATTCCTGCTTGGGTCACTGTCTGTGCGGAGTCTGCACGTCCTCCCTGTGTCTGCGTGGGTTTCCTCCGGGTGCTCCGGTTTCCTCCCACAGTCCAAAGATGTGCAGGGTAGGTGGATTGGCCATGATAAATTGCCCTTAGTGTCCAAAATTGCCCTTGGTGTTGGGTGGAGGTGGTGAGTTTAGGTAGGGTGCTCTTTCCAAGAGCCGGTGCAGACTCGGGGGGCCGAATGGCCTCCTTCTGCACTGTAAATTCAATGGTAATCTATGATTAATCTAGGAGAAAGGTTCGGCACAACATCGTGGGCCGAAGGGCCTGTTCTGTGCTGTATTTTCTATGTTCTATGTTCCAGGGCATATGACCCTCGGTTAATTTGTCGGTGGTTTGACTTGGCAATCCCGACTGGGTAGAACAAGCCCTTCATTGTAGCATTTGCACAATCTTTTTTTTAAATACATTTAGAGTACCCAGTTATTTTTGTTTTCCAATTAAGGGGCAATTTAGCATGGCCAATCCACCTAACCTGCATATCTTTGGGTTGTGGGGGTGAAACCCACGCAGACATGGGGAGAATGTGCATTAGCAGAATGCACAATCGTATATGGAGTATTCAATAACTGAGTATTACTGTCTCGAGTCTCTGGATTGTAGTGCAGCATGGTTGGTCTTGTTCAAATTTGCGGTGTTTTATTTTGTTTGTGCTTTTTCATTTGTGCCTTTTAAGACTGTAGTGCCAGCTATTCTTGCAGTTGAAGCTCATGGGCTCCACATTGTCCAGCTTCAGCCCATCACATTCACTATTTTGCAATCTGATGGGACCTTTCCAGAATCAAGATTTCAATTGTGTAAGTCCTGTAGGTATTAGGTTTTTGCTAAGATGTTGCAGTTGAATCGCAGCAATCTACGAATCCAAAGTATCAGTATGAAATAATTTATTTTTAAAGAGTACCCAATCCATTTTTTTTTTTTTTACAATAAGGGGCAATTTAGTGTGGCCAATCCACCTAGTTTACACATCTTTTGGGTTGTGGGGGCGAAACCCACGCAATCTTGGGGAGAACGTGCAAACTCCACACTGACAGTGACCCAGAGCCGGGATCGAACCTGGGACCTCGGCGCCGTGAGGCCGCAGTGCCAACCCGCTGCACCACCGTGCTGCCCTATGAAATACAAATATTAAACCTGGCCTTGTCTTGCTAGGAACACTTCTCAGTTTTCTCATGGGATCTTTTAGTTTTAAAGTGCAGAATTAACCATTTCTTCCTGAACCAGGGTGTTAGAGCATGGATTCAAAATTTGGGAGTCTAATTTGTCCTTCAGTATTCCAGTATTGTTACTATGGATCTTGCCTCCATTGACCACTGGAGTCAAATTAATTTAAAAAAAAATAATGTTCTTATTGCAACTTATGGCTGGGTGCCATTGTGCCACTGATCATAGAAAATAATTGCAAAGAGTGTGGGTGAGTGACCTGCAGAGTTTCTCAGGCTGGAAAAGATAAAGTTTGCCTTGAGGGGGTCTGTGGAGGGGTTTGCCTGGAGATGGCAGCCGTTCATCGACTTCTTTGAGAACAGTTAAGATGTCAACAGTGGGAGGGGGGTGGGGGATAAAATGGGGAGATAGGGGAGCTGGGGAGTTGGGGTTGGGCTGGTGGGGTGTTAGGTATTTAGTTGATTTGGCTATTTGCAGCCCTGTTGGCTTGCTTTGTTTTGTAGATGTGTTTGATGTGTAAATACATAAATGCCTCAATAAAATATTTTTCAAAAAAAATAAAATGATTGAAAAGTAAGTGATAGCTGCTACATTTTGTAATCTTTGTAATGTTAATAGTTGGGGGTACACTGCAAATTTTCCCCATTAGCATGTGGTCCATTACCATTGACTCTGTTCTGATTTAAGACTCTGAAGAATTTGTTAGCATTTGAGCTAGATTTGATAACATCCATTTTTCAAAATATGGCTGGGAAAAAAGCATTCTAGGAGCACTGTGACCGGGTAATATTTTGATTGAGCATCCTTTAACCACAGCTCTATAGCTTAGCTATGAGCTGGGCACAATCCCAGGTCAGCCAGCCAAAATTACTGGACTGAACATTTCAAACATTTTTTAAGTAGCAGCAGAATACGTTGCCTTTTTTCTCTCACATTTCACTCCCTATAATTTATTTCTGAGAATTTTAGTAACATTGTTCTTGGTGTAAACGATTGAGATCAAATATGGCTTGATGTGCAACCACTGCATCACTGGGAATTGGATTATTTTAGAAAGCCACTAGCAATAATCCAGCTTGTGCAGGTCAACCATTGTTGGTAAAACTCTCACCTCTTGAGTCTGAAGGTTGGGAGTTCAAATCCCACTCGAAATTGGGGAGCTGTTGCATTACATAGACTCCCTACACTGCAGAAAGAGGCCATTTGGCACCGACCCTTCCAAAAGAGCACTCTAGCAAGGGGGGTGGGTCCTGAGGTTGTGGAAGGTGCTATATAAATTCAAACCTTTTCTGTAGGACGTGTCAATCAGCTCTTGTAGATAGTTTTTTATTTACTTGCATTTCATTGATTCAATGTTAAACATTTTTGAACAAATTGCTTTAATTGAAATGTATATCTTCAGAGCAAAGTTGTATTGCATGCTTTGCTGTTTACTTAGGGCTTTAAAAAAAATTCTTTAATGGGATGTGGGCACCCCTGGCAAATGAAGCATTTCCTTAATTGTCCTTGAAGTGCGAGGCCATTACAGTGAGCACAGTACGAAGTCTTACAACACCAGGTTAAAGTCCAACAGGTTTGTTTCGATGTTACTAGCTTTCGGAGCGCTGCTCCTTCCTCGGGTGAATGGAGAGGTCTGTTCCAGAAACACACACATAGACAAATTCAAAGATGCCAAACAATGCTAGGAATGCGACCATTAGCAGGTGATTAAATCTTTACAG
Source organism: Scyliorhinus torazame (assembly GCF_047496885.1). Lineage (NCBI taxonomy): Eukaryota > Metazoa > Chordata > Chondrichthyes > Carcharhiniformes > Scyliorhinidae > Scyliorhinus > Scyliorhinus torazame. The sequence goes on along the minus strand of NC_092719.1, from coordinate 67,639,600 downwards.
ATCCAGAGATGGGGTAACCCCAGGTTAAAGAGGTGTGAATTGTATCAAGCCAGGACAGTTGGTAGGATTTCGCAGGCCAGATGGTGGGGGATGAATGTAATGCGACATGAATCCCAGGTCCCGGTTGAGGCCGCACTCGTGTGCGGAACTTGGCTATACGTTTCTGCTCGGCGATTCTGCGTTGTCAGTGAGCAGTTAGGAGTTAATCACATTGTTGGTGATCTGTAATTTCTGTTTTACACCTCTCTGCCATTTGAAGAAGGTCTTTCAACATCCAACAGTGGTTTTAACTGCCTTCCAGAGCTGGGCTGTTAAATCGGTTCTGACACTCCCGCGCTTTGTTTTACTTTTCATTTGTTATTTGTTTTTCAGTTGATCTTTCATAAGAGGGATACGTTATTTTATAGAGGGATATGGCTGAGGGTTTTGGTCAAGGGTGGTATCATGACCAGTACAGGCTTGGAGGGCTGAAGGGCCTGTTCCTGCGCTGTTGTATTGTTTGTTCTTTGTTCTAGTTCATCTTTGAACTTGGATAGTTTGGTCATCTTGTCTGCCTGCCCACCCAATAGGAAATATCCAAGCTTTGTAGTCAGTGCTGCTTGTTCTGCTATAATGGGGCTGTGGATCCAGTAGTCAGCTGGTGGGATATGGTACACCTTGGTAGGGGAGATGGTTTACTTGGCTTGAAATGTGGTGGTGTTATTCTTCTGGTGGACATCAATGGTTCTATACAAAGCTATGTGCAGTACGGTGTGATTTTGTTATTAGATTGCTGTTGTGAAAAGTTGCCATTTGTACAGTAGGTGAATGACCTGTCTGCTGTGTACTTCTACTGCGATGTTTAGCAACTTTCTCCCCAAATACCATTGTCCAAAAAACTTCAAAAATACTTAATGTCTTTTCTGTCAACCCATTTTTTGTAGTTCCACTTTAGTCTGCACTGCATCTCATAATGGAACTGTGTTTGAAGCAGAGGTTTGCAGTGTTTGGAATTAAAATCTTTTGAAATTGGGCAAAAATAATTAGGATGGTGACGCAGTCTGGCCAATGGGGGAAATAAAATGACTACAGTTAGATATTGGGATAGTCAGAAGTTACAAGGTGCTGGAGAGGGCAAGAAGACTGGTACCTTCAAGGCCTTTTTCTCACTTCCTCTCTAATATTCTTTGTTGTTTTTTGAGGACATGGGTGTTTTCCAGTGTTGTTGCCTGAGTCCAGCATTTGAGGGAAATGAAAATGGAGCTAGAAAGTATAATTTCAGTTGTTCAACTTGGGCATTCAGCCCAAAGTTGGAGGGGATTCAAATAACGTTCACACCCCAGTGCAAGTTTAGAGAATAGAATTTTTTTCTTGCCACCACATATGACAGGCAGGGAAAGGAGGATACAAGAATGGGCTGAAATCCGCATAGTCAATATGAAGTACTATCTTTGGAGAGATCAATAAGAAGAACGCTTCTATCCAGACAAGTCCTGAAGTCTACTAACTTTTTCAAAGTTTGCCCTTTCCTTTGGAACATTTTATGGTTGTTCTTGAGCAATTCTATATGCAGTGCACTTGACATGTTTTACCCAATCAAGTGTCCAGTTGTGCAATGTGAAAAGTTGTTTAAATTTAAATTGCTCACTGAGGGAATCATGTCAGTCCTCTTAAGCACTTGGATCTGATATTCTGTTGCAGTAAGCAATCCCAGAAAGTGGAAGGACACTCTTCCTTTTTGGAAAATGGCCATGAGACTCGTTTCAGGTGCACTGAACAGGCAGATTGAGTCTCATCTGATCTCTGACAAAGCAATGCTAATTGTTTTTTTTAAAGTTTACTTTTTAAGTACTCAAGTCTTGAAGCAGGATGGGATAGGGAGTGCTGATGGGCTTTATACCTTGACCGTCTAACTCGCGTGAGAGTGCTGCCACCGAGGCACGTTGATGCATTATGTGAAATCAAGCGCTTGTATTCTGAAATAAATGAGAACCACATGTATTAATCATTCTTCTGAAATGTACTGCTTCTAAGGATGATTAATCAGCCATGTTTCGTTATGTTTGATCTGTTCCAAAGTGGGTCATTTCAAAAATATTTGTTACACTCACCCTTTACAGTAATGTTTGTTAATTGCTTGCTGTAAGTCTTTCCAGTATCTGATTCATTTCTGAATGGAGAAATAACAGTGGTATTGCATGGAAACCAACCAGTTAATTGAATGTTTCTCCCTCCTTGTGTCTCTCATGATAATGAGGGGCACCCTTTTTGGGACTTTCCTCTGCACCCCAAGTGTGAAACTTATAACCAAACTTAATTTCTCTGTGTCCACAGATTGAAGTAGAAATTAATAGATGTTCAATGTCTACTCCACCCCAAACACTTGGGGCAAAGCTTTGTTTTAGTAATTTACAATTGCATGTGGCAAAGCTTTTCAGCAGTTGTTATTAAAACCGGATTCTATTTGAGTTCAGCCTGTCTTAGTATTTCCCTCTTCATGGTTGTCTTGAATTTATTGCATTATTGCGAACCGCTTTGTTGTCTATACAAATGAATAACTGCTCAGTATTTTAAATTATCTTCAAATATGTTCTTGCTCATTATTTTAACTTCTCGCTGCAAATAAATACTTGAATCCCTCCGTGTCAGATCAAGCTATTACCTACATCAGATTTTCCCCCCCTTTTCTTCCTTGTGCCTAATGTCCTGATCCGTCATGGAAGGAGATATCTATTCCCAACTGTGTTCCAATTTGGAAAACATTGCAGGTTTGGACTCATGGTAAGGAACCACACAAAAATGTCACAATGGCTGAACCATGTTTTGCAGCGATTCAGGAGGTAGTGTTTTCTCAGGCCAGTAGATCATTCGGCTTCAGATACAAAGCTTGGGGTTCTTGGAAAATGATTGTGATCCTTCACCATCGCATGCATTGACTTTGATGTAGATGACACCTTATTGTAAGGATGTTGAGATGATCAGTACGGTTCAAGATTCTATTCCTGTTGGGTCTAGGTTTGGCAAGGAAAAATGTGGACTGAAGCTAATTAGAGGATTTGATATGGCCTTTCTGGGTCAGTGCAGCTTCTCTTTCACTAGAGTTTGCTTATTGTCTCCCACTAGGAACATTACATCCGTGAGAATCCAAATGCCAGAGGGGTTTGCGAGTATTGTGTTCTGTGAGTTTTCATCAACCTTTGTGGATTTGTTGAAGAATGTTCAAAATTTGATCTGACTAATGTACTCCAGTCTCACCATGACCAAACATAACAATTTGTCTAACTGTTTACCATAGTGTTCGTGTTAAGTAGTAACCAAAGCATGCATATTGAAGTTTGCTAACAATTGTTGGAAATTCCCTGTTGGTTAAAAAATATTGATTTTTGAAATAGGAGCAGAAATAGATCATTTGGTCTCTCGGGCCTGCTCTACCATTCGGTAGATTCATGGCTGATCTTCACCTCCACCTTACTCCCCACTCAATTTATCCCTTAATTCATCAGAGTAAAGGTCTATCTCAGCCTTGAAAATACTCCATTATTGAGCACCCACGACCCTCTGGTTAGAGAATTGCAAAGATTCACAATCCTTTCAATGATATTTTTTCAATTATAGTTTTGAATGATTGACCATCTCATTCTGAGACTATCTCACCATGTACTAGATTCCCTAGATATGGTGAATAGCCTCTCGGAGTCTACCTTGTTCAGTCCCTTTCGAATCTTGTATGTTTCAATTAGATCACCTCTCATTCTTCAGAGTTTCAGAGAATATAGACACAATTTACACAGCCCCTCATCATAGGACAGCAATTGCATCCCAGGAGTTAATGTGGTGTACCTTTCTGTACCTCCAAGGCAAGTATTTCCCTCTTGAAATGTGGACACCGAAACAGCACACCGTATTCCCAGTGTTGCCTCGCCAAAACCCGGCAATTTTAGGAAGACTTCTTTAATTTGTCCTCCAATCCCCTTGATATAAAGGCCATCTTAATTGCTTGCTGGATTGTCTGAATTACTTGCTAGATCTGCATGATAACATGTTTCTGTTCTTTACGAGTACACCCAACTCTCTGAACATCAACCTCAAAGTTTCATGCTATTTTCATTTCCAAATTACAAACTGATTAGCCTCACACTTCTCCACATCTGCCACCTTGTTGGACACACAACCTGTCTGCATCTCTTTCCAGCCTCTACAAAGAAAAGTATAGCACAGGAAAAGGCCTGTCGGCCCTCGAAGCCTACGCCAACCATGCTGCCCGTCTAACCTAAAACCTTTTACACTTCTGGGGCCTGTATTCCCATATTATTCATGTATTTGTTTAAGATGTCTCTTAAATGTCATCATCGTACCTGCTTCCAGGACCACCACCTGCAGCGAGTTCCAGGCAGCCACTGCCCTCTGTTTTTAAAAAAAACTTTCCTCGCACATCTCCTCTAAACTTTGCCCCTTGCACCTTAAACCTATGTCCCCTAGCAGTTGACTCTTCTACCCTGGGAAAAAGCTTCTGACTATCCACTCGTCCCTGCACCTCATAATTTTGTCGTCTTTATCAGGTCGCCCCTCAACGTCCATCATTCCAGTGAGAGCAAACCCAGTTTATTTTATTTAAAAAAAAAAAAAAAATGATTTCTTTTAATTTAGAGTACCCAATTCATTTTTTTCGAATTAAGGGACAATTTAGGGTGGCCAATCCACCTGCACTGCACATCTTTGGGTTGTGGGGGCAAAACCCACGCAGACATGGGGAGAATGTGCAAACTCCACACAGACAGTGACCCAAACTGGGAATCAAACCAGGGTCCCTAGCGCTGTGAAGCAACAATGCTAACCACTGTGTTACCATGCCGCCTATCTACTCACGTCCTCAAAATGTCCGCCCAAGTGAGTGAGACATGACCAAATTAGTGAGGCATGACCTCCCCTTCACAAAACCATGCCGCCTCTCGCTAAGACCTTCACTTGATTCCAAATGGGAGTATGTCATATCTCGAGGAATCCTTCCTAATAATTTCCCTCCCACTGACGCAAGGCTCGCGGCCTGTAATTTCCTGGATTATCCTTGTGACCTTTCTTAAACAAAGGAACAACATTAGCTATTCTCCAGTCCTCTGGGACCTCAACTGTAGCCAGTGAGGATACAAAGATTCCTGTCCAGAACCAAGCAATTTCCTCCCTTGCCTACCTCCGTATTCTAGGGGAGATCCCATCAGGCCCTGGGGACTTATCTACCTTAGTTTTTTCAAGACGCCCAATACCACCTCTCTGATCTCTATGTGACCCAGACTATCTACACACCTTTCCCCAGACTCATCAACAACCAAGTCAACAAGTCCTCTAAAGGCACCAAGTCCTCTTTGGTGAATACTGATGCAAAATACTCATTTAGTCCACTGTCCTTGAGTGGGCCAACCCTTTCCCTGGCTATCCTTTTGCTCTTTATATACATAGAAAAATCCGTGGGATTTTCCTCAATCCTGTTTGCCATTTACTTTCGTGACCCCTTTTCGCCCTCCTGACTCCTTGTCCTTCCTACTTTCGTTATATTCTTCACGGGCTTCATCTGTTCCCAGCCTTCTAGCCCTGACAAATGCTTCCTTTTTCTTTCTGATCAGGCTCACAATATCCCTCGCTATCCAAGGTTCTCCAAACTTTCCATATTTATCCTTCTTCCTCACAGGAACATGCCGGTCCTGAATTCCTATCAACTGATGTTTGAAAGCTTCCCAAATGCCAGATGTTGATTTACCCTCAAAACATCCGCCTTCAACCTAGATTCTTCAGTTCCTGCCTAACATTGTTATAATTAACCTTCCTCAATTTAGCACCTTCACCTGAGGACTACCGTTATCCAACAGTTCCTTAAAACGTACTAAATTATGGTCACTGTTCCCAAAATGCTCTGCTACTGAAACTTTGACCACCTGGCTGGGCTCATTCCCCAATACCATGTCAGTACTGCCCCTTCCCCAGTTGGACTATTTACTTATTGTGCCCTTCTCTCTCAAATTCTGCTCAGTTTTGAACAGTCAGCAAACGTAGATATAGTACCCTGCCTCTGTACAGATTATAAATCACTGAGGCCCCAGCATTGGTTTGTATGCTATTCGTTACAGTCTGCCAACTTGAAAAGGTCTCATTTTATCCCTACTGTCTGTTTCCCTTCCGTTGACCAGTCCTCTATCCATCCTAACATATTACCCCCTACTTCATGAGACAGTACTGAGGATCCGGGTCCAGGTCACTGTCCGTGTGGAGTTTGCACATTCTCCCCATGTCTGCGTGGGTCTCACCCTCACAACTCAAAGATGTGCCTGGTAGGTGAATTGACCAGGCTAAATTGCTCCTTAATGGGAGGGGAAAAAAAGAATTGGGTACTCTAAATGTATTTTTAACAAGTATCGAAAGAGTTGCTTAAAATCAGTCATTTCTTTTTCCCAATAAAAGTCAAACCCTGGGGTGACTGCAACTGACATGTCGTATATGAAGGGCACCACACTTATAATTCCTAACCTGTTTGCTCCCAGAAAGACTCGTGGTTGTAGTGATCTCTATGTGTGCATGTATACAAGGGGTTAATGTGTAATCAGTAGCACCACATGATCACTAGAGGGCTGGACCAACAGGAGTATAAAAGACAGCCACATTGGGTCTCTCCCTTTCTCTTGGGTGCACTGTGACCAGAGCAATAGTAGACTAGTTCAGATGGCTAGTGGAGTTACGTATATTTACCGTAGTTAGATATTGTTAACCTTATCACTAGTATCAAAGTTAAATTAAAGAACTCATGTAAATATTGTTATAGTTACTCAATAAACCTTTTGTTACTACTGGACGAGTTCGAATCTTATTCGTCGAGATTCAGAAGACCTCACGTTACCTACCACACAGGTAACAAAACATGGTACCAGCGAGTGGCTTTAACAGAACTAGTTAGATTAGGTTAGACAAATAGAGAAGAAAATTCAGACCGGATATTCGACTGTGGAAGACTTCGCAGCAAATGGATCCTCGGCGACTAACTATGGGACTCATTGGACCTCTAGGGCAGCTGGAAACAACCGGTAATTTAAGTTATGACTGGAAAAGATTTGAACAGATATTCCACATATTTATCGCAGCTAATGATTTAAGCACGGTCTCTGACGCAACAAAAATAGCACTACTAATCTCAATAGGAGGGCATGAAGCGAGATAAATCTTTAATTACTTAGAAGGTGAAGACGACACCAAAATAGAAGTAATACTCAAAAAATGTGATGAACACCTTAAGAGTCAGTCTGGTGAGATGCTGGAAAGAGTAAACAATTGTTATAAATGCCAGAGACATGGAGGGTCCATCACTGATTTTATTACAAATCTCAAGTAAATACCACGAGGCTGTGATTATGCTCATTTCAGAGACACTGTGACAATGAATCAATTAATTTCTGGATTATCTGATAAAAATTTGAGGGAAGAACTATCACAAAATAAGTATCTAACTCGAGAAATCGCTTTACAAAAATGCCTTGCTTATGAACAAAAACAAAATCAATACTTTGAGTCTCTACAAACACAGAATCATTATCTAGAAAACAAAATCGGTAAAAATGGCGCGAACACTCACCCCGAGGCAGCGGCAGGATCTCCATCGATGCAACAGCACTTTTTGATTGGCAGCCATCTTAAGCGAGAGCGTTCCGGCCAGTGCGCACATGCGCACTTCTCAAAAAGAAGGAAAACGACAAACTACACTTGCGCGAGAAGCCGTGCATGCGCAGTTACACAAAGAGTGCACAGTAAAGGAAACTCTAATTGCGCATTTGATTCCTACGCATGACGTCACGAGCGCCATGACGTCAGAGGACCCGGACCACGCCCACTTAAAAGGGAAATGCACGAAAATGAACAAAAAGAAATTTAAAGCTGCCAAACCCAATTTTCTTACCTCAAAAGACAGAACAATGCCCGAATGTACACCAGCAGTTGAAAATAACTTTAACAACACCCTGGAACAAGCAGTCTGCACCACCCAAAGTGAAGAGAACAATGACAAATGCGAAACAAAAAGAGATGATTTGTTCATTGAAGACTACTGCTCAGACATGGATGGGTTATTCGGAATTGCTGATCATTGCATCAGCAACAAGGTTGAAAAAGCTCAACACGACACTTCTCATGGTAGATGAATCCAATACCATGATGCCATGGCAGATCGTCGATACATTGGATGACAGCAATACCCAAGAAGAAGACAACGCCACACAGAGCACAGAATGACTCCGTTGAGAGAGCACAGATCGACTCTACCGCGAGAACACTGCACGACTCCACAAAGATAGCGATGACAGACTCCACAGAGAGAGCGATGAAAGACTCCACAGAGAGAGCGGCACAAGCCTCCACAAAGAGAGCAACGCAAGCCTCCACAGACAGCTCGGTGACAGACTCAAAAATGGAAGTAGGCAAACACGCCATAGCGAACGCCATGCCTGAACAAGACTACGAAAGTCTACCAAGCTCACGTGAACAACAAAAAGACTATGACAGTCTAGCCAGCTTATTTGAGCCACCAGAAGAAGACTATGAAAGTCTACCCAGCTCATTTAACCAACAAGACACTGAATGTCTACCCACTGTATGTGAGACAAGTGACGAAGAAATCACAATTCCCATACAGGATGTGCAGGATCACAGCGAGACTGACAGATCTCAGCTCGCCTGCACAGAAACCCTCAACGATCAGAGGAGGGCTACTCGTGAGTTCAGAGAGACCACGTAAAATGAAATCGTGCAGATTTTGACTCCAGAAGAGGAGCACCAAGAAGCCAAAGGTGAGTCAAATGAACCAGAAATTACTCCAGAAGAGGAACACCAAGATATCACAGATGATTCAAGTGAATCCAGAAATGACTCCAGAAGAGGAGTACCAAGGAAGCAAAGAAGAGGAATCAAATCCACCACAAATGACTGACGTCACCAACATTAATGCAACATCGGATCATTCTCACAATTCTCAAGAAGAAACGCTCAATGTAACAGATACCACAAAGGACACTGACACCAATAACTGTGACAATGACTCCCGTCATCCACACGGAACACTCATTGAGTGCAACAGGAGCAACAACAACCGCAAGAAGCACAGCAGAAACAAGAACAACGAAAACAACATGCAGCGCAACAAGAGCAACAACAACAAGAAGCGCACAGACACAAGAACAACGACAGCAACATCAAAAGCTACAAGCACAACAACAAAAACTACAAGAAAAACAACAAGGAGCATAAAAAAAACCAGAAACAACAAGCACGACAAAAACAACAACAAGAATGACAACGAAAACTACCAAGACAGAAACGACAACAATGAAACAACGACCTGTACAACCTGGTACAACTCTGCACATGAAGGATAATGCCATAGCACACTGCAAAACAATGGCAAGGGTACAAATCTCACAAATTCACATTTGCTCCACAACAAACAAGCAAACCAGCTTTCAAGAAAGATGACATGCAGAATCAATACCACAAACACAGGGGAAAGTCTGGGTCAGACAACAAAGATGTAACACAGAATCGCTGCCGCATGCATAAAAAAAAAGCATAAATCAGACAACAAAGTGATTCGACCATTCAAATACCTCATTGATGACTTCTTGGTTACTTAAACACGGGAACACTGACGACGTTCACAAAGAAATAGCAACATCAACATTACCACTTCAACAACAGAAGAAGAAAGCAACTCGACCGAACAAACTCAAAGTATGGACTCTCAAATTTAAAAAAAAATTAAGATTGGACTCATATAAACATTAATTGGCTTTGTATAATCGTCAAGACATCACAACTTGTACATAACATCATTTGTCTACCTATTTCACGCAAGCAAAAAAGAACTTGAGACTAAATGTATTAACATTTGACTGACTAACTGGATCCATTATGTTTGTTCAATTTTCTTTATCATACAGAAAATATGTAAAATGAAAAAAAGGGGGATGTAGTGCTCTATGTGTGCATGTACACAAGGGGTTAATGTGTAATCTGTAGCACCACATGATCACTAGAGGGACGGACCAACAAGGGTATAAAAGGCAGCCACATTGGGGGTCTCCTTCTCTCTTGGGTGCACTGTGACTAGAGCAATAGCAGACTAGTTCAGATGGCTAGTGGAGTTACTTATAGTTACTGTAGTTAGATCTTGTTAACCTTATCACTAGTATCAAAGTTAAAGTAAAGAACCCATGTAAATATTGTTGTAGTTACTCAATAAACCTTTTGTTACTACTGGAAGGGTTTGAATCATCTTCATCGAGATTCAGAAGACCTCATCACTAACCAAGGATTGAGTAGCACATGTTACCTACCACACAGGTAACAAAACAGTGGTTTCTTGAAAAGAAAGTACTTGCACTTGTATAATTATCTCAGGCTGCCGTAAAGTGCTGTTTTGTCCTCTATTTTCCAGAAGTTTGAAATATCACATTTTTATATTCAAAATGCTGGAGCTCTCCATGTGGCTGGTGGACTGATGCATTGTTGCTCAGCATGCCACTGCAGTGTGACAGTGAAGTGACAACCTGGATGTACATTTGCAACAATTAGTTCCTAACTCTTTGACTGCTTTACAGTCAAATGAAGAACAATTGAAGTGTAGCTACTGTTTCAGGAAATGTATAAACCAGTTTGTACAAACAAGTTCCCCAAACCAACAGTGAAATAAAATCCAGATGATGTGTTCAGAATTATACTGGTTGAGGGTAAATATTGGCCAGGTCTCCCCTCTGCCATGTGATCTTTTGCATCCACCTGCGAGGGCAGATGGAGCTTTGAATTAACTTCTCATCTGAAAAACAGCATCTTTGACAGTGTAGCACCTCCTCAGCATAGCTCTGGGGTGTCCACAATGGTTTTTATGCTCATGACCCAATGGCACATACGCAAGTGCAATAAATGAACCATGGCTGACGCCCGTAAAGGTGCCTGTCCATCATTCGTTAAATGAGTAAGAATAGATTACACAACTGTTCTATTTTGACGTCTCATAAATTGTATTGCAGTTCAGGTTCTTTAGTACATTTTGTGGCACTGAGGTGCCTCACTGCACTTGCAGGTTATCCTTGCGATACACAAGTGTTTTCACCCACAGCTGTGCTACTGCACAAAAGTCCAAATGCTGTGCATTTAATTATTACAACCATGCATATCCTGATGGTTAACTGAGGGTTGGAATTGACAGCCAAATTCATTTGTCAGTTCCGAGAGCCCAAAACTACTTTAGCACTTGACTTCCTTGCCTGTCGCGTCCCCCGCAACCCTGATGCTCCCTGGTTCCACCTGTGACTCAACACTTGCTCCCTTGTTTGCTTCCTCGCTCTTGCCGCTTTCTCCCGAGTCCTCACTAAAGCTAGATATAACCAATTGTCTCTAATGCAGAGAGGTGTGTCATGTTAGAGTGGTAAAGGAAAGGCCAAGTGAAGCGAAGGAGGTGCAAAAGATTGTACAGCCTGATCAAGAGGTGATTGATAAGAAGGTGCCAGATCTCTTTAAAGAATTTACTTGTGTGGGAAAAGTTTACTCATGTATATCACTGTGACTTTACATGGCGTAGTTTATTACAGTGAAAACATTTGAAACTTTTCATTTCTTTTCCACCGTCCTGGATTTCTTTTTTAGTTTGTTAAAGTGGTAAAGGAAAGCCAAGTGAAGTGAAGGAGGTGCAAAAGATTGTACAGCCTGATCAAGAGGTGATTGATTAAAAAAATATTCTCCTTTTTCACATTTTCTCCCGAATTTACACCCACCAACAATGAACAATAATCAGCAACAGATGTCAGTCCCCATAACAATAACAACGATCCCATCCTCCCACCAACCCCCAAACATCATGTTTACATAAACAAATGACAAAAAGGAATCGGGGATTACCCATAGTCACCCTTAATATCCACAGCCCCCCCCCCCCCCCCCCCAACCCTCCCCCAACTGATGTTCGATGTCATCCAGTTCTTGAAAGTGCATAAGAAATAGTGCCCATGACTTTTAGAACCCCTTCAAGCTTCCCCTCAGTTCGAACTTAACCTTCTCAAGGGTCAAGTATTCCAACAGGTCCCCCCGCCACGCCAGGGCACAGGGTGGAGAGGCTGCTCTCCATCCCAGCAAGATCCGCCTTCGGGCGATCAACGAGGCGAAGGCTATGATATCTGCCTCCGCACCCGTTTCCAACCCTAGCTGGTCTGACACCCCGAATATGGCCTCCCAGGGACCCAGGTCCAGTTTCTCACACACCACCTTGGAAATTACCCTAAAAACGTCCTTCCAGTAATCCTCTAGCTTTGGACAAGACCAAAACATATGAACGTGATTAGCGGGGCCCGCCCCGCAACACTCACACACATCTTCTACTCCTTCAAAAAATCGTCTCACATCGCCCTCGTGAGGTGCGCTCTATATTCCACCGTCAGCTGTATCAGCCCCAACCTCGCACATGAGGTGGAGGCATTCACTCTCCGGAGCACCTCACACCAGACCCCCTCTTCCATAACCTCCCCCAGCTCTTCCTCCCACTTTGCTTTGATCCCTTCCAGTGGTGCCTTATCCTCCTCCAAAATAGCTCCATACACCGCTGACACTGCCCCCTTCTCCAGCCCCCTTGTCGTCAGCACCTCCTCCAGCAATGTGGAGGCCGGTTTCTCCGGGAACCTCTGTATCTCCTTCCTGGCAAAATCCCGAACCTGCATCTATCTAAACACTTCTCCCTGCTCCAGCAAGTGGTGATTGATAAGAAGGTGCCAGATCTCTTTAAAGAATTTACTTGTGTGGGTAAAGTTTACTGATGTGTATCAGGAGGAGCAGGTAAAGATGTCACAATTTTAAGAGATACGGGAGTTAGTCAATCTTTAATGGTAAGAGATGAGGACTTATGTAGTTTGGAAAGAATATTGCCAGAAAAGGTGGTGATATGTGGAATTCAGAGTGAGAGGAGTAGTGTTCCATTATCTAAGGTAAGGTTGGAAAGTCCAGTGACGAGTGGTGAAGTGGTAATAGGAATAATAGAGAAACTATCTTGTCCAGGAATACTGTTCATCTTGGGTAATGATATAGCTGGATCGCAGGTGGGAGTGATGCCTACGGTGGTTGATAAGCCAGTGGAAAATCAGACAACTGAAGTGTTGAAGGATGAAAATCCTGGGATTTTTCTGGATTGTAAGTAACAAGGTCGCAAAGTCACAGGTTAAGACGAGGAGAAATCAAAGAGTGAAGATGAAGTTGAAGTGCAATTGTCAGAAACAATTTTTGATCAGATGGTTGAAGAAGAACAAGAACAGGTGGAGGATGAGGCGTAGAGAAATGGATGGATCGTGCAAGGACCTTCCTGTTCAAAGACATGTCAATTGAGAGGGATTTCAGTTGGAGGAAGAAGAACAAAAAAAAAAGGACTATATTATTATACCTGTTTGCGTGTGTTGTTTCTTGAAACAAAAAAGTATATTTACTATGTGCATTTCTTAAAGGGTAGCGAAAAGGTGAAAAATGAAACCATCTTGAAGTTGATGGTTTTTTTTTTCTTGGGGGGAGGTATCATGTGAGAGTATCTTTAAGAAATGGGTGTTTAGAAATGGGTATGTGTATAAATATCTGTAGTGAGAGTACCTTTAATAAATGGGCGTTTATTAGTGCAGTGATGTCAGAGAATGGGTGGAGCTGGGCTGTCTGTCAGCTTTTTTACTTTTGTTTTATGCTGTTTGCTGCAGGGTGTGTTTTAGTTTTATTTTCAGAGCTGGATAGCTGCAGTCACAACCAGAAGGTGTACGAGTCTCTCTGTAATCTAAAGATTGTAAATCGATCCTTTGGTGAATGAAAACAAATAACTGCTCTCAGTAGTGACTTTAACCTGATGTGCTTCTGTTTAAAGGTTTTTGTTTTTAAAGTCTCATGGATGGTAAAAGGACAGCTTAAGGATTACTTAGTGTTGTATTCTTTGGGGGTTATATTTTAATTGATGGTTGCTAAGATGTTCACTGTGTTTTAAAAAGGTTAACTTGAGTTCATAGAATAAATATATGTTTTGCTTTAAAAAATACTTTTCCATTTCTGCTGTACCACACATGTAGAGTGGGCTGTGTGCTCCCCATACCACAATCTATTAACAGTTGTGGGTCAGGTGAACTCCATGATACGCTTTGGGGTTCTCTTAAACCCTGGCCCGTAACAGGTGCCTGTGGTCTTTTATGGACTATGGCTGTTTACTCAGCCACACATCCATGTGTGGTATGGGCAAGGATCAATGGTCTCAGAAATGAGCTGGTATTGCACACCATTGGGGACATCTTGGGACCTGGCCTTGAGAGGTGTGCTGGACTACCTAAAGAAAGAAGCAGTCACTTTTCAAGATGCTTTCAAGGGACATTGCCCTTGTCAAATGCATGAGCCCTGGACTGGTGGATGAGGTAGAAGAACTGATTACTCGGAATGAAGGTCCAAAGGCACAACAGCACGATGTGTGACACGTTCAGGGTAGCAGGGCAGGGTCATGACACTTGAGGACAAACATCCAGTCAACTTGGAAGAGTCTGGGTACTTGGCATGTATCACAATTGGTAGTTCATGGAATCTCGAAGTACAGACAGTGTCGGCAGATCTGGGCCCCCTGTGGAGGTAGTCTGTAGGAACAGGGGAGGAAAAGCACTTGCTAACAAGTAGGAACAGCCGTGTGAATGGAAATATTATGGTGGTGTTCAAATTGAGGGCTTTGATAAAGTAGATGAGAAATAACTTTCTATTGGCATGATGGTGGGTAATCAGAGGACACAGATTTAAAATATTTAGCAGTGAAGGTAAATTGTTTTGTTCAGTGAGTTATGGTTTGGAATGGACTGCTGGAAAGAGTGGTGGAAGCAGATTCAGGAGTAACTTCCAAAAGTGATTAGGATCTCTACTTAACGCAATCATTTATAGGGCTGTGGAAAAAGAGTGAAGGACTACAATTATTTTGAGTAAGATGTCCTGAATGCCAGTCCCACTGCACTGTATGATTCTGTGGTCATGCAATCTTACATGTTCACATGAATTGTGAACATTCAAAAGTGAATTGATCCATTAGATTTGATGTATTGCAGCACAGATGAATGTCAAATCCTTCACAATATACAACAATTATTGTTTTGGAAATTCAAATATGTATCCTTGTTAGTGATGGATCTGATTAATCTCTCTTTATTTCTCACCTGGTTTGAGCTGTCATTCATGTGCCCAAGTGTGATATTGTTAACCAAATTGCAACAATCAAAACTGTGACAAAATAGTACAATTAAGTGTAATCTAATTCATACCTGCCAGAGGAACCAAAGAGGTACAGTTCCCTGAGCTAACATTTAAAAAAAAAAATCGAAAGTTGGATAGTACATTTAATACCATCACTATATTCACTATTGATAAAATGCCACATCAAAGGGTATTGTGGAAAATAAAAGCTCATGGTTCAGGGCATGGATTCAAGATCGGCTAGTTAGCAGGAAACCGATAAATGAATCTTTTTCTGGTTGGCAAGAAGTGAGGAGTGTGCCACAGGAACCAATGCTAGGGCCTTGACTTTTAAAAATTTCTATAAATGACTTGGATGAAGGGACTGAAGGTATGGGTGCCAGATTTACTGATGACACAGGTAGGAAAGTAAATTGTAAGGAGGATGTAGGGAGGCAATAAAGGAACATAGGTTGAGTGAATGGGCAAAGATCTGGCAAATTGAGTATAATATGGGCAAATGTGAAATTATCCATTTTAGCAGGAAGAATAAAAAAGTGTATTCACTAAGGAGTGGAGATTACAGAGCTCCGAGGTGCAGAGGAATCTGGGTGTCCTAGTGCATGAATCACAAAAGGCTTGCATGCAGGTCCAGCAAGTAATTAGGGAGGCTAATAGAATGTTATTATGCCTCAGTTGTACGGCATTGTTGAGACCACACCTGGCATATAATGTACAGTATTAGTCTCCTTACTTCAGGAAAGATGTAAATGTGTTAGAAGCAGTTCAGAGAAGGTTTGCTAGATTAATACCAGGAATAGGTGGGTTGCATTGTGGAAAGCTTGGACACGTTAAATTTGTATCCACTTGAGTTTAAAAGAGTAAGAGGTGACTTAAAGGGCCTTATAACAGGCTGGATGTGGAGAGGATGTTTCCCCTTGTCTGATAAGCTATAACTAGGCGGCACTCATTTAAGGCAATGATGAGGAGAACATTTTCTCCTGAGGGTTGTGTGTCTCTAGACTTCTGTTCCTCAAAAGGCAGTGGAAGCAGACAGAATCTTTGAATAATTTAAGACTGAGTAAGAGATTCTTGATTAACAAGGGGGTGAAAGGTTATCGGGGGGTAGGCTGGAATGTGGGGTTGAGGTTACAATCGGATCAGCCATGATCTTATTGAATGGTGGAGCAGGCTCGAGGGGCTGAGTGACGTATTCCTTTTAGTTTGTGTGTTCATAGACTGACCCTTGATGATCAAAAGAATTTAGATCACGTCGCAAATTTTGCTCGGCTTTACTTTGTAAGATGAGAACAAAGGTTATGCTGGATGTAACAGATTACTTTGCAGATTTGATAAACTGCAGTTCATATTATTGTATTTCTGCTGTTTCCAACCTTACATCTCTCGCTTTTGTGAAGATAGTATAAGTTCATGCAACTGTTCCCTTTCTCCTGAATTGACTGTACTGTTGGGACATTATATTTCCAGCAATGTGCCTTTGCCTTGAAGGTGTTCCCATTAATGTATTATTGTTGGTTGTGTTTCTTTCATCATCCTTCCTATTGGGGGAACACCGGGTTTAATGAGAGGAAGCAACTGAAGGAAAATCAGTATTAGTAGGGAAATTATGTTTGGGAAATTGATGGGATTGAAGGCCGATAAATCCCCAGGGCTTGATGATCCACATACTAGAATACTTTTTTTTTAAATTTAGAGTACCCAAGACACTTTTTCCAATTAAGGGGCAATTTAGCATGGCCAATCCACCTAGCTGGAACATTTTTGGGTTGTAGGGGTGAAACCCACGCAAACACGGGGAGAATGTGCAAACTCCACACGGACAGTGACCCAGAGCCAGGATCGAACCTGGGACCTCAGCGCCGTGAGGCAACAGGGCTAACCCACTACGCCACCATGCTGCCCACTACATACTAGAATACTTGAGGAAGTGGTCCTAGAAATCATAGATGTATTGATGATCATCTTCCAAGATTCTATAGACTCTGGGACAGCTCCTTCCGTTTTGAGGTAGAGATTGTAGCCCCCTATTTATAAAGGTAAGTGGAGAGAAAACTGGGTATGAGAGACCAATCAGCCTGATGTCGGTAGTGGGAAAAATGCTAGAGTCCATTATAAAAGATTTAATAGCAGAGCACTTGGAAAACAGTGGCAGGATCGGAAAGAGTCAGCATGGATTTACGAAAAGGAAATCCTGCTTGACAAAATCTACTGGAATATTTTGAGGGTGTAACTGGTAGAGTTGATGACGGGGAGCCAATGGATGTGGTTTATGTTTCAGAAGGCTTTCGGCAAGGTCCCGAATAAGTGATTATCGTGTAATATTAAAGCACATTGGAATGGCAGTAGTGTAATGAGATGGATAGAAAACTGATTGGCTGACAGAAAACAAAGAGTAGGAATAAACGGATCTTTTTACAAGTGGTAAGCAGTGGCTAATGGGAGTTTAAAAAAAAAGTTAATGGGATGTGGGCTTCGCTGGTTAGGCCAGAATTTATTGTCGATCCCTAGTTGCCTTCAGAAGGTGGTGGTGAACTGCCTTCTTGAGCCGTTGCAGTCCCTATGGTTCAGGTACAGCCACAGTGCTTTTAGGGAGGGAGCTCCACGATTTTGCCCCAGCGACAGTGTAGGAACAGCGATATATGTCCAAGTCAGAATGGTGGGTGACTTAGGGGGGGGGGGGGGGGGGAGTACTTCCCAGGTGGTGGTGGTGTTCCCAGGTTTTTGCTGCTCCTGTCCTTCTAGATAGTAGTGGTCGTGGGTTTGTAAGGTGCTGTCTAAGGAACCGTGCGAGTTACTGCAGCGCATCTTGCAGATGATTCAGACGGCTGCCACTGTTAGTCGGTGGTGGAGAGATTGAACGTTTGTTTAAGGGGGAGCAATTAAGCGGGCTGCTTTGTCCTGAATGGTGTCGCGCTTCTTGAGTCTTGCTGGAACTGCACTCATCGAGGCAAGGAGAGAGTATTCAATTACATGCCTGACTTGTGCCTTGTAGATGGACAGGCTTTGCGGTTAGGAGGTGAGTTACTCGCCTTAGGATTCCTAGCCTTTGACATGTCCTGGTAGCTACAGTATTAATATGGCTAGTCCAGATCAGTTTCTGATCAGTGATAACTCCCAGGATGTTGATTCAGAAATGGTAATGTCAGGAGGCAGTGGTTAGGTCCTCTCTTGGTCATTGCCTGGCACTTGTGTGGTGCGAATGCAACTTTCCACTTGTCAGCCCAAGCCTGGATATTGTCCAGGCCTTGCAACGTTTGGATATGGACTGCTTCATTATCTGAGGAGGCGTGAATGGTGCTGAACATTGTGCATTCATCTGCGAACATCCCCACTTCTAACCTTATGATGTAAGGGAGGTCATTGATGAAGCAGCTGAAGATGGCTGGGTCTAGGACACTACCCTGAGGAACTCCTGCAGTGATGTCCTGGAGCTGAGATATTTGACTTCCAATCATCACAACCATCTTTCTTTGTGCCAGGTATGACTCCAACTGGTGGAGAGTCTCTCTCTCTCTCTCTCTCTCTCTCTCTCTCTCTCTCTCTCTCTCTCTCTCTCTTCTCCCCCTCCCCCAAGATTCCCATTGATTCTAGCGAGGGCTCCTTGATGCCATACTCTGTCAAATGCTACCTTGATGTCAAGGGCAGGCACTCTCACTTCACCTCTGGATTCAGCTCTTTTGTCCATTTTGAACCAAGGCTGTAATGAGGTCAGGAGCTGAGTGACCCTGGCAACACCCAAACTGAGCGTCTGTGAGCAGGTTAGTGCCACTTGATAGCACTGTTGATGACTCCTTCCATCACTTTGCCGTTGGAGAGTAGATTGATAGGGCAGTAATTGGCTGGGTTGGATTTCTCCTGTTTCTTGTGTACAGGACACACCTGAGCAATTTTCCACATTGCTGGGTCGATGGCAGTGTTTTGGCTGTACTGGAACAGCTGCAGTCCTGATGAGGTACCACGGGGATCAGTACTCGGACCCCAGCTGTTCACAATGTATATTAATGATTTAGATGAGGGAACTAAATTTAATATCTCCACGTCTCCATTTTTGTAGTTGATACAAAGCTAGGTGGGAGGGTGTGCTCTGCGGAGAATGCAGAGGTGCTTAAGTGGATTTGGATAAGCTGAGTGAGTGGGCAAATTTAAGGTAGATGCAGAATACTCTGGATACATGTGAGATAATGAACTTTGCTTGCAAAAACAGGAAGGCAGATTGTCGTCTGAATGCCGATAGATTGGGAGAGGAGAATGAGCAATGAGACCTCGATGCCCTTGTACGCCAGTCACTGAAGGTAAACATGCAGGTGCAGCAGGCAGTGAAGAGGCAAATGGTATGTTGGCCTTCATAGCGCGAGGATTCGAGAACAGGGGCAGGGATGTCTTGCTGCAATTATACATGGCCTTGGTAAGATCACACCTGGAATATTGTGTGCAGAATGTCTTACTCCTACTCCTAGTTTCTATGTTTGTATTGCTAACCGTACACATACTTCAAGTCTATTTGGCTTTTGTGCTGCATTCTCATGAAGCGAATCTGGTAAGTTAGTTGTTGCTATATAATTAACAGTCTTTTATTTCCATTTAAACTGAACAGTTAACACTTTCACCTTTTTCATGAACACTTCCCTAACTTTCAGGAAGCTTTGAAAGCTTGCTGGAGCTTCCTAGTACCTAATACTTCAAAAAAAACACCTGAAATCTAGCATTTTAGGTTTGGGTGAGTGAAGTATGATGTTACGTACCTCTGACTAGATAGTGAATTTCATTGACAGGGATTACATTCAAGTATGTCATTCAAGCAACAGAAAACAGATGCCAACCTGGACAGGCTTCCTGATGCTGTGAATGGCAGGGCATCCTGTTCACCGCGGGCAAAGGAGTGCCAGCAGCAGGGTCACCAATATCACCTGGGAGGCAGTGGCAGCAGTTGTTGTATGGGCAGCATGACTAGGAGGACCGCTGACCAATGTCACAAGAAGACCACCTCTATTGAGCTTCAAAGTGAGTTACCACCTCTTTCCACCCTCCCCTCACCGCCAGACAGGCGGCGCAGTGTCTCACCGCTAATGAGGGAGAACTGCTTTGAAACACTTCCTCGCCACTCCGTCCCAGTCAACACACAAGCATGGCAGCATGCAACCCTGCTCCTCACTTTGGCAATGCCAACGTGGACAGGCTTCCTGAAGCTGTGAATGAGAGGGCATCCTGTTCTCCCTAGGGGTCGGAGGGCCAGCATCAGGGCCACCAATATCACCTGGGGGTCAGTGGCTGTCAGTGTGGGTAGCATGAACGGGGGTTCTGCCATCCAATATTGCAAGAAGACCAACGACCTCCACTCGGCTGCAAGGTTAAGTTACCACTCTTTTTTTCTTCTCACACTCTCACACACATACACATATCAGGTGGAGGCAGGAACGTCAAAGGAAGCCAGCAATCGGAGGTCTTCTGGTTCCCAGGACTCAGCTGAGACCCAGTCAGACGCCGAACCTCAGGACAAGGTTATCTCAGAGCTGATGCAGATACCCAGCCATGGCCGTGAGATTCAGGAGCAGATGTCAGCAACATTCCAGCTAGTGCATAGTTGATTGGAAGAGGCCCAAAGGCTACCGGCACAGGAGATGATGTCAGCAATGCCTGGCACCAAGGCTAATACTGCTAGGGTGGCGACCACAGTTGAAAGCCTGGAGCACCAGGTCAGCCTATTGAGTGGTGCTGTCCATGACATGGCTCAGTAACAGCTATGGCTGAGGGCCTCGACATGTCGCAGATGCTGAGGGACATCTCCCACAAGCAGGTGGACATTGCCGGGTCATTCCAGAGCATGTCCCAGTCGCTGAGGGCATCGGCAATGGGCAGATAACGGGAAGCCTGTAGGGCTGGCAGAGCCAGATGCCGCAGATGCCACTGAAGCTCACTCCAGCTGCCCATCTGTTCCATAGAGACCCCCAGGGCCCTACTGGTACCATTAAGAGGAGAAAGCTCTGGAGGCCAGCCACTGCTCAGCCACCAAACAGTTCTTCTCAATATCCCCCCTCCTGACACTGGCTCATCTTGAGGGTGGCATGGTGATGCCTGTGAACCGGTCAGTGGGCTAAGGGTCCTCTGGCTCCAGGCCCTCCAGAGGATGTCCGCCAGGGCATCAGGCCAACGGGCACAAAAAGCAGCAGGCTGCCTCCACCTCTGAGGTGTACCATAAATGTGGCACTACACCACGGAAGATCAAGCAGTTTGAGGATCACTGAGTGGGGGGAGGGAGGATGTGAGTGGGGGGACGGGGTGTCTGTGGCCGGGGGACACTACCTGTAGCTCGGGAATGGAAATATCAAATTTTCACAAGTAAAACATGTTACACCCGATCCATGTGAAGCCTCTGTCGTGTTAATCTTCACAGCGAGCCTGCCTGCACCCCTGCCTCCAGAAAATCTGGTCCAAGATCAAACTCCCACAATGCAGACCCCATTCAGAGGATGGGTGTGAGTGCGTTGGAGGGGAGAAAGTGTAAACTCTGCAGACAGTCACCTAGGCTGGAATTGAACCTGGGTCCCTGGTGCTGAGAGGTGGCAGTGTTAACCAGTGTACCACTTTGTGCTAGTTGCACTTCGTCAGGGAGATTGTTTGTGTTTTGAAAAATAATAAATTATTACATTGGTAAGAAATTTCTTGAGGATGCTTCCATATTTTTCGATTGAATGTCAGTTACATTTTTGTTCTGTAAATTAACTAAATATTTGCCTACTATTGGCTTCAAGGTGCTTATTATATATTCTAGGGCCAGATGTCATGTGGTGTGCTACAGAATGAAGTACCTCTAAGCATCTCAACAAAGTGCTTTGTAGCCTCACGGCGCTGAGGTCCCCGGTTCGATCCTGGCTCTGGGTCACTGTCTGTGTGGAGTTTGCACATTCTCCCTGTGTTTTCATGGGTTTCGCCCCCACAACCCAAAAATGTGCAGGGTAGGTGGATTGGCCATGCTACATTGCCCCTTAATTGGAAAAATGAATTGGATACTCTAAATTTTTTTTATTTTTATAAAGTGCTTTGATATCCGTTTCATAAGAACCTGCAGCATTGTTTTAAACATTGATTTCCAGGGCAAGCTATCTGTGACATTGGAGGTAAAATGTTTTGTGTTGTCCAGTGCTCTGTAGGTATGTCATGTGAGAATGCCAACTAGAAAATAATTCTGGATAGAAATAGATCACAGGAAGAGACCCTCATAACATTTTAAGAAGTATTTAGATGGGAACTTGTGATGTCAAGGGTACGGGCCAAGTGCTGGTAGACTGGAGTAGACTACTGAGGTTGTTTTTGACCAGCAGAGACATGATGGGCCGAAGGGCCTTTCCTGGGCTTTAGATCTCTATAATTCTAGAGTTGAAAGTGTGCACATGCAATAAATACTCCAGTTCGTCCCTCTTGGATGGTTAGAATAAATTGGCTAAATGGCTCTTAATATCAGAGTAAAAAATTTAGTAAGACGATCTGAGCGCTATCTACTGGCCGTGTTGTGCCTGAACGGGAACACTAGATGCTGAGAGAAGCATCCCATGGGCTTCCTGGCAGCCAGTACGCCTCACGGAATCTACCCAGATCTTGCGAGGTGTCGGGATCAGGACTCCACCCACGATGGACGTGACCAAGCCTCGCGCACCTGAATTGGTTTTAAACCCACTGAGGCATACTCCTTAGGCATGTTCACCCAGGATCTACCGGGTTCCCAGCATCTAATGGCCTCCCCAGAGAGTCCCCAGATGGACGGCGTTCAGTGCTGGTCCACACACACATGACCCAGGTGGAATGGCACCTGGAGGGGGGGGGGCTCCCGGGCCATCTGAGTCCCCTGAGTGATCAGGGCATGGTCGACTCCTTGCCCTCCCCATGGAACGTGGGCACTGAGGCTCAGTCACTGTCCTAAATTGTTAAATAAACTGGTTTTATTTTGAAGAAGTGATCCAAGAATTTTCTGTGGTGCTTTTCTATTACAGGCAGCTGGAAACCTCCTGGAGAATTCAATATTGTGGTTCTAATTGCTAACCAAAATCCCTTTTGGGTTTTTATTTTGAATACTTTTAATCATGTAAAGTATGTTGTGCCCTGTCCAAAATTCCAATCACAGAATTATTTAAAAGCAAACTTCATAACACTAATACTCGAGTGAAAGACCAGTTTGAGTGCAGAAATGACCATCGAGTCTATGTCAGCTCTTTTGTAAAGAATTCAACCCAGCAGCTGCTCTCTCCAGAAGTTAAACCGTCCATTTACACCTTTAAACTGCCTCAAAGGACGACCCAAGCCCAGCCTGGATCTATATCACTTCAGTCTTCATTAACTGTAAAATTACCTCCCCCCAACCCATTTCGGAAAGTTTTTCTGTGTGTAACTTCTCCTTCAAAATAACTAGTCTGTTTTCAGTTACAGCACGTAATCAGTTAAACATTCACTGAATTGGCAAGCATGTTCTTTTTTTAAAAAAACTGTTGTGATTGGAGCCATGTGACTTTGCCCCGCCCAATCATCCAATTAAGAATGAGGGAATTGTAATTTTGGTGTTTAAAATTATGAAAACCATAATGCAAATTAATTATTAAACTTTGACTGAGTGAAAAGCTAGGGAATGCAAGTATAAAATTAGCTAGATCTAAATGAAATTCCAGCTGAGATTTTCTTCCCCCTGCAGATTAATGGATATGTGAAATAGAATGTTGCATAACATTCAGAGGGCAACCATGATTGATGTGAGTCTGGAGTCACATGTAAAATTGGCAGATTTCATTCCTTAAAGGACATTCTTGAACCAAATGATCACCATTACTGAGACTAACTTTCAATTCCAGTTTTATTAATTGGATTTAAATTCCACCAACTGCCGTGGTGGGGTTTGAACCTGTCTCTGGATTACTAATTTTAGTGACATGACGAATACACCACCGAATATTGCTAAGGGAATAAGGAGCCATTTGTGGAATCCATTCCTAATATAGTGCCCTCCAGTAGGAGGAATTCACTCAGTAACCAATCATTCAGTGCATTCATCTGAAGTTGCCTTCATCACGTCATGAAAGGTTACTGTACGGAAACCGGTTTACAACACTCTTCTTTTCCACGTTGTGATGAGTGGTTTGCATCTTTAATTGGACGGCAATCTGCTCTGTTCTGGTGCAACCAAAGTACGAAAGTAAACTCCCGAGTGCTGCTCATAATCTGCTGTGAGGGTTTATTGCAAGTCTATCTGAATTGGACCACCCAAAACATTTCACCTGGGGCTGTTGCCCTGCTCCAGCTGAATGGAGCATTCTCGTTGATCCTTTGCCATAATGTTTTACGGTACAATAAATCAATGACAATTGACTGTGCTGAATGACTTTGTATTATATTTAGTCAGAACAAAGAAAATATATCTACCTTGGAAAGGAGAAATCTGTTGAACTGTGAATACAGAATTCTGTTTCAGTAAAAGACAAGTAGGGTGCATTGTATTTCAAAAAAATTGTATGTGCTTGCAAAATCAGTATGTAGCAGAGCAGTTGTGTACAGATTAACAAAATTAAGACAGCATTGTTTGTTGTCTTTTCAAAACCCGTGTGCTTGATTTTCCCAATTGATTGCGTCTCTCAATGATGACAAAGGAAGAAAGGGAAAAACTTGCATTTTTGTGGACTTTTCGTGACCTTCGTCAGCTTTGAAGGTCCAAAGTGTAGTCATTGTAGTAATGTAGGCAATGCAGCAGCTAGTTTGTGATGATGACCAGATGATTTTCTGATGTTCATTCAGGGATAAATATTATCTAGGACATTGGGGATAAATCCCCTGCTCTTCTTCAAAATAGCGCAGTGAGAACTTTTTCCATCCACCTAAGCAGACCGAAGGGGCTTTGGATTAACGTCTGATCCAAAAGACAGCTCCTCCGACAAGTTACTCCATCAGTACGACTACGACACTGGAGTGTCAGCTTTGATTTTTGTGCTTAAACCCTTGAGTGGGATTTAAGGTGAGAACTTTGTAATTCAGAGCTGCGTGTGCTGCCAACTGATCCAGGGCAGACACTGAGGGATCAACCACCAAGGAACAAATTTTAAAAGCTCTGAATTTAGGAGTAAAAGGATGAGTTAAGTAAGGCTTGTCGCAAGACTGTGGCCCACTATAAACTTTCAACTGATTAGAAACATCGCAAGTTGAACTAAATTAGAACCAACTAAAAATGCAAAGCCACTTCCTAATGTGAAAAAGAAAACAAGTGACCCTCCAGGGGTGGGGGGAGATATATATTTTAATAATTCAGAGACCCATTAGAACTTGTCATTGCATCATAATGTCTCTTCCTTAGACAAAGTGTTGGATATTGAAACAATAGTGGTCACAGATGTACTCACCTAAACCTCCTTGGAAATATATATTGGAAGAAGTATTTCAGGACTAGATTTCCAGCCACTACAGAGAGATTGTAAGAAAAGGGGCTAAAAGCTTGGTTCCCACTCTCTTCTGGAACAAATGTGTTGCCCGTTTGAAAGCCAACTTTACTAGAAATCTACCAGCAGAGATCTTGTAATAATTTCAACATCGTCAACATAAGATCACATCCACAAAACTAGGTAATCCAAATTGGCCAGCTTGTTTGAAAATCTACATCTATGGGGAAAATCAGTGGTCACTTAACTGCATATTGCTTTGACTTTTATTGTACTCATCCCTTATTTCTGATGCCTGTGCATGTGACATTGACTTTCATTATTTTCCCTCTGGTTTCGTGGTTAGCTCTCTCTTTGACTTAAGAGACCCTTGTTTGATTGGCTCTTTATTGCTCATGGCTTTGTTAAATATATTTAAATGCAGAAAAGGCATATCCTTATGAGAAAGCAACTTGAACCTTTGTGACCAACTAAGGAAGCTAAATAGAGCAGGCAGTTCTAGCCTTCTCACCTGATCAATACAGACTATTAACCCGATGGTGGTAATCTTCTGGGGTGGCGTGGTGGTGCAGTGGTGAGCACTGCTACCTCACCCGCGCCGAGGATCCGGGTTCGATCCCGGCCCCGGATCACTGTCTGTGTGGAGTTTGCACATTCTCTCTGAGTCTGTGTGGGTTTCACTCCCACAATCCAAAGATGTGCAGGGTAGGTGGATTGGCCACGCTAAATTGCCCCTTAATTGGAAAAAGAAGAGAATTGGGTATTCTAAATTTATTTTTAGAAAAGATGATAATCTTGTGGAATATGTGCAATAATGTGCCGGAAAGATCATTGAAGTCAACAGCATGATTGAATTGAGATTGAAGATGGTGAAAGACTAGCAGATGGAGTTGAGATTGATCAAAAATGACCAGGGTGGTTCGACCACATGCCTATTTCCAGATTTTAAAAATTCTTAGTATTCATGAGGTGCAGTTAAGAAAAAAGATTACACTGCCAAATATTAGATATTCGCCCAAAAGTAGTGAACACTTAGTTGACCAGTTGCTTCAATGATATCTGATATTCTGTGAAGCTTATTGTCACATTGAAGTAAGTCAAATTAGAAAATTGTTCCTTGGTTTGAATACTGAATCTGTTTTGTCTATTGCTCATCTGAGAGTAAAATGTTGGCGTTGTGTTTCTTTTTCTCTGTCTATTCTCCCACCTCAAAAAAGACCTGTCAGCCACTGCTCCATTCGCAACAAAATTTAACATTTGCTAATGAAGATGTGCTTTTGTTTTGATTGTCTTTTTTCGGATACGAGCTGATCTGGTTATGCTTCTGGAGGGCAATCTTCTTAAAGACACAATATATAAATGCAAATTGTTTCTGTAAAAGAACAAGTGCAGATGGTTTCATAATTTTACTTTTGTGCTGGTTCTGGATCTATTGCTCATTCGGCTTATTGCCTCATCTCTTTCTTTTGGAAGACAGGAAAGTGGGAGACTATTTATCAGGGGAAATAAATTGATGCATCTGCATTGCAATAAATGATATTGACTAGTAGTAATTATATAAAAGGTAAGCATTTTGCTTGGAACAAGTTAGAAGGATTATGCAGTAAAGCTCTGCTCAGTATGGGCAGTGTTGTGCTTTTAGTGTGTGTGAAGGTGCCATTAAGTTGCTGATGAGGTAATTGTCTTTCCTCCAGTTTGTATTGACTGCTTATGTCGCCATTCATATTTATTGGCACAGGTCAAAATTACTTTTGTGAATATATTCTGTTTGCTGGTTTTGGTTTTCTAATTTGAGCGATCTATGACACTGCAGCGCTAATTGGAATGAAATGAAAATGAAAATCGTTTATTGTCACAAGTAGGCTTCAAATGAAGTTACTGTGAAAAGCCCCTAGTTGCCACATTCCGGTGCCTGTTCGGGGAGGCTGGTACGGGAATTGAGCCGTGCTGCTGCCTTGGTCTGCTTTCAAAGCCAGCGATTTAGCCCTGTGCTAAACCAGCCGTAACAGTAGGTACCAGTGAACAAATGTGCAAGAGATGTAGTTTTTAAAAAAAAACCCACATGTACATCCTTACTAAAACAAGTGGAAACAAAGCATCAATTTCACAGTGACAATGTCTCTTATAGCAAACTTTCCTGCATATGACTGGGATGAAAAAGTTGGTAACGCGTAATCCTCATGTTCACCATTGAACTTGCCTGCCCGAATCAGGCCAAGCTGCTTGCCGAATAGTCATGTATAAATTCTCGAACATGAAAATAAAGTTTCTGGAAGACGTCATCCGAAAATGGGTATCTGAACTTTGTATGCAGGGCTGTTCATGTGTAATTGTTACAAGACGACAGAGCTGCTTATTCTCACTCGGTTTTGCTTGCCTCCTCACATTATTCCAAAAACCTCGCAGATAACATCATGACAGAAAATTAGGGGCTCAAATCCAGGATCTTACAGTTTAATTCCTCTGTCACAAACCACACTGATGTGTATACATTATCATGTGTCTCCCTCATTGATCTTCCAATCACCTTGGTAAGCTGTTTCTACTCCTGAACTATCCACATCTGATTCTATCAAAATGTCTTCTAATCTCGTTTCTGGGAGCAATGCATCTCACCTGGCCTGATGAATGTTGGCTACTGTTGTCACTAGGCAGATTTTTACCTGTTGTTGGGCAGGTTGCATCCTATTATATCTTATAAAATTAGTGTTGTGGCTGTTATTCGGCAAATCCATTACCGGTGTGGTTGGAGTGAGGCTGGTTGGGTGGTGAGTCTTGGCATGTGCTGTGTATCTTGGGAGTAATGACTCCTCTGTGCAGGATTGGGCCAGGTCACGTACTGTGGTTGGTACCCTGTTGCCCCTTTTATGTTTCGGACATAACTTCTTAGCCGGGATGTTCCGAGAGGCTGAGTGAGTTTTGAACAAGCAGCCTTTTCTCCTCTTTGACTATGGTGAAAGGCGTGCGCCAGAGGATCATGGACTCATGGCAGTGTCCTGGTTCTTTTTGATTCGAGCCCCTTTACTCCTCGTAGTTTTCCTTTTTTATCCTGTCTCGGTTGGTTCGTTGGGAGGTGCTGACTGCACGGACTATAATCTGAACATATTGTATGAATATTTGCTGGCCTTCTCTGTATAAATATGTGGAATTATAGTTTTGTACTGTGCCAGAGTTGAGGGTTTTGTTGCGTCTGATGATGTATGTAAAATATCTCATTAGAACTGGGGTCCTCAAATTTGTTTCTGTAATTTAAAAAAAATTATTTTATTGTTGTGTTAAAGAATCCGTGATTGGTTCCTACAAGGGTACAGTATAGACAGATCTGATATCCGAGATGAGGATGTTACAGGGTGTTATTGGTGCCTCTGGTGTGTCTGGAGTTGAGGGAGATATGTTCTGGTGTGTGCCTGAACATGGCGTGAGCATCTTAACCTGAATTCTTATGGTCATTGTGAGCAATTGCCGCGTGGAAAGGTGTGCACCATTTTACCATGTTTTCATAGCCTTACCCTCTTCTTCCTTCTCTGGCAACGTGTATAGAGGTGCCAAGTTGAGTTTAGCGATTGTACTGGGCCAACTGTATTGTTCTCCTGCCCTCTGTATGTTGAGACATTTTTTGCTATGCTATACCATTCCTGTGGCTTGTTGCGTTATTTGTTTAAATGGAAAAACTTCAATAAAAATACTTTAATTTTTTTTTTACTGCGATTGAAGGACCTGGAAATTTGAGGCATTGATATAAGCGTAGTGCAGAGGATTTGGCACTGAGAACCAAGAGAAACATTTCTACACAAATGGTTCATTGAAGGATAGACCATTCGCCATTTCAGAAAAGTTGGATAATTTGCTAAGAGAAAGGGATATGTGGAAGATGAACTCTCAATATGAACAGGTTGTGTTTATTCTGTACTTGTGCTTTTGTGGCAAATTGTGTTACTCTCCCCTTGCTGCCAACCGAATGAGACCTCAAAGGTGACTGAATTGGTTAAAGTACAACAAAGAATCGCTATCATTGTGGGAAATGAAAAGCAGGTGGACAAGCCAGTTTATTTGTCGTGGTGGTGTCTCTTAAGGTAACATATGTGATTAATGGAAGTTTGGAATCAACTCTGATCACCATGTTGGTAGTCAGATCCTTGAGCAGGCCATCAGCAGCTAGCCTGTCTCAATGATAGTACCTGGAAGGGCAAATAATGATTACTGCTTCTTCCCATGCTGCTCCGGTAAAACCTGCAGGAGAAAAAAAGGTGCAATGGGCAAGATTGGGCAACCCAGGAAGCTGACCAGCGATTTGCGTGAGCAAGCTGATTTTAGCTGTTTACATTTCAGCAATGCTCCTGGCTGAGCAGGAGGTGAAGGGAGGGTCCTCCAAGTCCTGGTTATGTCACCTCATGCCAAAACTCTGTGCTGTGGAAAAGGGATAAAGGGCATGCACACAGGCAAACTTACATCCTGCAGACAAATGTAGATTTTGCAGCTTGTATACAATGATAATGGGGTTCTGCATGTGCCAGGAAATGGACTGATCCAACAAGGCGAATGTATTGGCAATTGTTCCTCTTTGGCAAAACATTGGCTGCTGAGCGAGGATGGAGAGTGGCAATTGATGATTTCTCTTTGGAAAGCAGGTGTTTTTGCACCCCCCTTAAATAACAAAGCTAGCTTTCTGCACAAATTAACATTGCTAATTTAAGGCCCAGTGCATTGTGACTTCAAATAGGACAGACATGATTATGTGAATCCAAAGTTTAAAACAGCATCTAAGTGGGAATTTAATACTTTGCCCTAGCTGTGTGGTTGTTGCAGCCCCGAATGGTGCAAAAGTTATAAATAAGGCACAAAGTTATCCAAATCCTATCCTCAAAACTGTTTTTTGTTGTAAAAATTTAATGAGCAAATTAAATCTAGCAAAATTTGCCATTTGTGCTAAGACTTGTCATATGTTTTTGCTGGTGAGTTATGTTATGGATCCTGGTGGTTGGTTTCTGTTTGTAGTTTGTGCTTTAAGCTAAGCAATGCTGTGATTTATTTTGTCATTCAGGAGTATCTTATATTCATGAAGTATATTGTACTGTATTACTGATGCACAGTATGCATGACCATGATAGTGTAGTCTAGTTTAACCAGCCTTCATAATATTTAGCTTTGGTCCATCAATTGAGCATGGAATGTTTAGGTATGGGTGAATACCATAAAGCAAGACATCTTCACTTTGGAGAGATGCCAGTATCGAAGTAATCTAATTTACTTCCCAAAACCCAATCAGTTATAATTCTCCCAGCTGCCTCATTTTGCTAGCCAGAATTCGTCATGACACTAACTGTTGAATGTCTTTTGTGCAGTTAAGCTTTCTGCCTTCTCTACTCAATATCACTTATTTTCCATACAGTCGTATTTGATGATAATAGTTTCAGGAATACATTTTACCATGAAACTAAATGTTTAGTGTGCAACTTGCGAAATTTTGAGCTTAAACTTTGACCCACAATCCAACTAAACATAGCAGTAGTGACGGCAATGTAATTTGAAACCATGAATGATAGTTAGTCGGGATTTAATATTTAGTGCTGAGTAAATGGTATAGTAGTAATGTATGGGCAGCACAGTGGTTAACACTGCTGCCCTTGACTTCCGGTGGCGGCTATGAAGGAGTAAGTCGCACATTTGGTGGCTCCCGTTCGGGCTGGACTTTTGGACCTTCCCCCCGAATTTTTACCAGACTTGAATTGAAAAATTGATGACAGAGGCAATTGTGTACTGAATTCCCACATCGGTGCATGGAGAGGAGGACTAGAAGTGCTCGTAAAAGGCAGCAACAGATGAACGGAGAAGGCTGTAGCCACCTAAATTGGCCAACTCACGATTTAAAATGGTGAACAGCAAAGGCTGATGGGAAAGTCAGCCAAAAAGACAGAAACCGGCAGGTGTAGGTTTGCTGTGTATTAAAACTTTGCAAAAGGCCAGACAACATCGATACCAGCGACCATCACCATAACAATGTAGCAGCCATCTGCATACTGATGAGCAATCCCCGGGAACAATCAGTAACATTTTGGACGCACAAGGCAAAGCCAAACTCCTCGGCGCCAGCAGGAGCCAACACAAAGGAGGTGTTCTTGAGGAGCACCTCAAGACCGCCCATCGATCAGGGAACCGCTCCAGTATTGGAGAAATCGAACCAAGCGATTGGGACAAAGTCCAATCACTTGGGACCAGGTACAGGGTCTGCCCCGAAAGGCGGGAAGCCCTTGGGGACTATAAGAGCTAAGCCCCAAGTTCAAATCGCTCTCTTCACTTCTGCGCCCTGCCCGGGTCACCCAGCAACACGGACCAACATTGACCGTGACCGGTGCAGTGACCACCGAACGAAGTAAGTCTTAATTCAACGCTCGCTACGAGATAGGCGCTCCTAGCTACCAATCCGTACCAACTTCAAATCCCTCAGAACCCGAACGAAAGGCCATTTGTTCCCCTGACCTGGTGGGCCAGTCCAAAGTTAAGTATAGGCCTGTTAGTTGTAGAAGTAGCTTAGACGTAGAATTTGTGCATGAGTAGTGATTACTGTGTATAATAAATGTGCTTTGATTTGAATCTTACTAATCGGTGTATTGGGTTATTGATCATTACTCGGACTTGAACCTCATGGCGGTATCATAAAGATACCTGGCGACTCGAGAGCAAAGGTAATAAAACAGAGCAATTGAACCAAGGAGAAATTTAGCAACAAGGCTTGGGCTGAACTTGCGGCGGGTGGCAGCATGGCGGAGGACCGGACCTCTGGCTCGTCAACCCAGCGGTCAATGGAGCAGCTGATGCAAGTTATCCAGGAGGGCTTCGCTAAGTAGAAACGGGACTGATTGGCCCCGATTAAAGAGTCAATTGCGCAGCTGGAGCTTAGATTGGATGCCCAAGATCAGGCGATCCAGAAAGTAGAGAAGGTGCTGGCTGACCAGGAGGATCATCAAACTGCGGTGGAGTTGGTGGTGGGGATGTTGAGAGACCAGCAGAAAAGGCTCCTGGAGAAGGTGGCGGACCTGGAGAATAGGTCCCACTGGCAGAACTTGAGAATCATTGGGCTCCCAGAGGGGTCTGAAGGTGCGGACGTTGGGGCATATATAACGGACATGGTTCATGGTTGAAAAGCTGCTGGGGGATTGGGCATTCTCCCGACCCTTGGAGGTGGACAGGGCTCACAGAGCGCTCGCGAGGAAGCCGCGAATGGGAGACCCCCCCCCCCCCGAGGGCAATGGTGGTGAGATTCCACAGGTACTCGGGTGAGGAGCGCAATAACAGTGGACCAAGCAGACACGGATCTGTAAATGGGACAACGGTATCCTGTGGATCTATCGGGACCCGAGTGCGGAGGTGGCCAGGAGAAGAGCGGGGTTTAACCAGACCAGGTCGACCCTTTTTAAGAAAAAGGTGAAGTTCGGGCTGCTGTATCCGGCCCGTCTCTGGGTCAGGTACGAGGAGCATCATTTTTATTTCGAGTCGCCTGAGGATGCGCTGGACTTCACGAGTCGCCTGACGGTGCGCTGGACTTCGCGAAAAGGAAAGGACTGGTGGTGGACTGAGAACTTTTGAACTTTGCTGCAACGTTCATGTTTAAAAAAAGTTTCTCGTTTTTCGATTTGTGGATGCTATTTGTAATGCCTTCTGTATTGATTTGGGGCCAGTTGCAGAGCTGAGTGAGTTAAAGTTTACATTAGCACTTTTGGGGGATGGAGGTGTGTTTGTTTAGATGTTGGATCTCTTGCTTGATCTTTTCTTTGTTTAGCGGAGTTTTGTTTCTGTCGGGCAATTGTGTTGGGACTGTTTGTCATTTGAATATGTGTGTATGAGCGGCGGTGGGGAGGGAACAATAGGTGGGAGAGTTTCTGGCGCCAGGGGCCACCAAGCTAGCTGGCGGGCTAGCTCACGGAAGCATAGTGGGGGGTGAGCAGATGTTAGGCTTATCAAAGGGGTGATTTACATTGTGCTGTTACTGGGGGAGGGGAGGGGGAAAATGTTCTGCTGGCGAGGGAGGGACTTGGCTGAGAGACTGAGAGGAGGTCGAGGGGGGCGGAGGCTGCCTGGGGGCAGGCCGGTGGAGGCGTGGAGCGCGGGCTGGAGACTGGCCCAAGAAAGGTGATGGCTGATCGGCGAGGGGGGGGAATGAGCTACCCAACTAGGCTGTTTACCTGGAATGTACGAGGGCTCAATGGGCCAGTCAAGAGGGCACGTGTGTTCGCGCATTTGAGAGGACTGAAGGCGGACGTGATAATGCTGCAGGAGACGCACCTTAGAGTAGCTGACCAGATTAGATTGAGGAAAGGTTGGGTCGGTCAGGTCTTTCACTCGGGACTAGACTCGAAGACTAGAGGGGTCGCGATCCTGATTAATAAGCGGGTGGTGTTTGAGGCGGGAAGAATAGTTTTGATGTGGGAGGCTGGTACATTATGGTCAGTGGGAAATTGGAGGCGGTGAAGGTGGTACTAGTAAATGTGTATGTGCCAAATTGGGACGATGTGGAGTTTATAAAGAGGATGCTGGGGAAGATACCGGACCTGGACTCGCATAAGTTGGTCATGGGAGGGGACTTCAACATAGTTATTGACCCTGGCTTGGACCGGTCAAGCTCAAAAACGGGCAGGGTGCCAGCAATGGCAAAGAAACTAAAAGGGTTCATGGAGCAGATGGGGGTGGGGTGGTGGGGATGGGGGGTGGACCCATGGAGATTTGGGCAGCCAAGGATTAAGGAGTTCTCCTTCGACTCACATGTGCATGGATTGATTTCTTTATTCTGTGAAGGGCTTTCCTGATGGGGCTGGTGGACACGGGGTACTCGGCGATCACAATCTCAGACCATGCTTCGCACTGGGTTGACCTACAGGTTAGTAAAGACAGTAACCAGCGCCCGCACTGGATGTTAGACGTGGGTCTTTTAGCTGATGAGGTGTGCGGGCGATGAGGAAATGTATTCAGAACTACCTGGAAGTCAACGACACGGGGGAAATTTCAGCAGCGGTGGTCTGGGAAGCATTGAAGGCGGTGGTTAGAGGGGAGCTAATCTCGATAATGGCAGCGATGGACCGACTGGTAAAGGAGATACTACAGATCGATAGGATGTATGTGGAGACCACAGAGGCAGGGCTTTTAAGGGAATGGCGGAGGCTACAGGTGGAGTTTGGCTTGTTAACTACAGGGAAGGCGGTAGAGCAGCTGAGAAAGGCGAGGGGGGCGATCTATGAGCATGGAGAGAACGTTGGCAGAATGCTTGCACAGCAGCTTAGAAAGAGGGAGGCAGATAGGGAAAGTAAAGGATGGAGACAGGAACCTGGTGGGAGACTCAGCAGGGGTAAATAAGGCGTTTAAGGAATTTTATAGTAGGCGGTACGGGTCGGAGCCCCCAACAGGGTCGGAGGGGATGAGGCACTTCCTAGGGGGTTGAACTTCCCGAAAGTGGACGGGGAGCTGGTAGAAGGGCTGGGGCCCAAATCGGGTTGGAAGAGATTGCGGAGGGTCTGAAGGCCATGCAGTTGGGTAAAGCCCCGGGGCTGGACGGGTACGCAGTGGAGTTCTATAAAAGTTCTCTGGGGTATTGGAACCGTTGTTGATGAGGACATTTGGTAAGGCAAGGGAGAGAGGGGTGCTTTCCCCGACGATGTCACAGGCCACGATTTCGTTGATCCTGAAGCGGGACAAGAACCCGGGGCTGTGTGGGTCCTATAGACCGATATCCCTATTGAATGTGGACGCCAAACTGCTGGCCAAAATTTTGTCCTCCAGGATTGAGGATTGTGTTCCGGACATTAATGGGGAGTACCAGACTGGGTTTGTGAAGGGAAGGCAGTTGGTGGCCAATATAAGGCTATTAAACGTGATCATGATGCCCCCTGGAAGGTAGGGAGGTGGAGTTGGTGGTCGCAATGGACGCAGAGAAGGCCTTTGATCGAGTGGAATGGGAATATCTGTGGGAAATGTTGGGACGGTTCGGAATTGGGCGGGGCTTTATTGACTGGGTCAGGTTGCTGCATCAGGCTCGTGTAGCGAATGTACGGACGAACAGGATAACATTGGACTATTTTAGGCTGCACCGGGGGACGAGACAGGGATGCTCCTCTCCCCACTGTTGTTCGCGTTTGCCATAGAGCCGCTGACAATTGCACTGAGAGCCTCAAGGGGCTGGAAGAGGCTGGTCCGGGGGGGGGGGGGGGGGGGGGGAGCGGGGGGAGTGGAGTGGAGTGGAGCACAGAGTCTCGCTTTACGCAGACGACCTGCTCCCGTATGTATCGGACCCAATAGAGGGGAAGGAAGAAATCATTAGGATTATGGAGGAATTTGGCCGGTTTCCGGGGTGTCAACTAAATATGGGGAAAGGTGAGATGTTTGCGGTCCAGGCGAGGGGACAGGAAAGGCTACTGGGGGAACTGCCGTTTAGAGTAGTGGGGGCAGCTTTAGGTATCTAGGCATCCAAGTGGCGCGGGAATGGGAACGGCTGCACAAGCTAAATCTGGCCCGACTAGTAGACCAAATGAAGGACGATTTTCAGAGGTGGGACGCGCTCCCGTTGTCATTAGCTGGGAGGGTGCAGACGGTGAAGATGATGGTCCTCCCGAGATTCCTGTTTGCGTTTCAGTGTCTCCCCATTTTTATTGCGCGGTCCTTTTTTAAATGGGTCAACAAAGTGATCACTGGCTTTGTCTGGGCGGGCAAGACCCCGCGAGTAAGGAAGGTGATGCTTGAACGGAGCCGGGGAGAGGGCGGGCTGGCGCTGCCAAACTTCAGTAACTACAATTGGGTGGCGAATATAGCCATGATCAGGAAGTGGGTGGTGGGGGGAGGGTCGGCATGGGAGCGTATGGAGGCGGCTTCATGCAAGGGCACCAGTTTGGGGGTGTTGATAACAGCGCCTCTGCCGTTCCCGCCGGCACGGTACTCCACCAGCCCGATGGTGGTGGCGATCCTGAGAGTCTGGGGGCAATGGAGGAGACATGTGGGAGCAGAGGGAGCATCGGTTTGGTCTCCAATCTACAATAATCACCGGTTTGCCCCGGGAAGTATGGACGGGGGGGTTTCGGAGATGGCAGAGAGCAGGGATTCAGAGGATGGGGAATATGTTTATAGAGGGGAGCTTTATAAGTTTGAGGGAGCTGGAGGAGAAGTTTGGATTGGCGAGGGGAAACAAATTCTGGTACCTGCAGGTGCGGGACTTCCAACGCAGACAGGTTTCAACCTTCCTGCTCCTACCACCAAGAGGGATACAGGACAGGGTAGTTTCCAGAGGGTGGGTGGGAGAAGGGAGCGTCTCTGACATTTACAAGGAACTTATGGCTCAGAGGAGACGCAGAGTGAGGAGCTGAAGCGCAAGTGGGAAGAGGAGTTGGGAGGAGAGATAGAGGATGGTCGATGGGCAGACGCGTTGAGTAGAGTCAATGCGCCCACAACATGTGCCAGGCTCAGCCTGATACATTTCAAGGTCGTTCACCGGGCTCACATGACTGGCCCGGATGAGCAGATTCTTTGGGGTGGAAGATGGGTGTGCAAAGTGTGCGGGAGGGCCAGCGAACCATGTCCACATGTTCTGGACATGTCCCAAGCTTAGGGGATTTTGGCAGGGGTTTGCAGCTGTCATGTCCAAGGTGTTAAAAACAAGGGTGGCGCTGAGTCCAGACGTGGCGATTTTTAGAGAGTCGGAAGATTCGGGAATCCAGGAGGAGAAAGAGGCAGATGTTCTGGCCTTTGCTTCACTGGTAGCCCGGAGACGGATATTATTAGCATGGAGGGACACAAAGCCCCCGAAGTCGGAGACCTGGCTAATCAAGTTCGCCATGAGAGGGTCAATGTTAGGGTTCACCCGGAGGTGGCAACCGTTCATCGACTTCTTTGCTGAAAATTAATCGTCAGCAGAAGGGGAGGGTGGGTTAGTTTAGCTTTGAGTAGGGGGTTAATAAAGGTGGGACCTGTAAGGGAGGAAGACAGCATTTGCACTGTTTCGATTCATGTACATTGTTTATTTTGTTGTTGTTGTAAAAAACACTGCTGCTCTCACAGTGCCAGGGAACCCGGGTTCAATTCCGGCCTTGGATGACCTTGTGTGGAGTTTGCACTTTCGCCCCGTATCTACATGAATTTACTCCCACAGTCCAAAGATGTGAAGGTTGGGTAGATTGGCCATGCTAAATTTCCCTTTGGGGTCCAGGGATGTGCAGGTTATGTTATTCTAGGTAGGATGCTCTTTCAGAGGGTCATTGCAGATTTAATGGGCCGAATGGTCTCCTGCTCTGTAGGAATTAATCACATGAAAATGGGGACGGAATGAGACCTGGTCTAAGAAACATCTGTGGACTGACTCCATTGCGCATCCTGAGCGGAGGGAGAAGGATGATATGTAAAATAAAGGGTTAGACGTTGTTAAGCAGTTTCTACTTTGCTTCCGGATATTCTCCCTTAAGAAACACTATCCCCAAATATTCTTCACGATCAGCACTATTGTATTGCCTTGTTTTGGTATATCTGCATTGTCCAGCAATTTGCTCACCACCGACGAATGTCACTGGCATTTTATTGCAACCATAGATTCACTCTCCAAAAATAAAAACTGAAGCGGACTCGAAGAGAAGAATGCAAAAATATAAAGCATTGAAATATATCATGGAAAAGTGAAATAATAACCCTGGCAGCCTTCTGTCTCGTGAACCAATCGGTTGCTTCCTGGTGTTGGGTCAACTGTATTAAGTATCCCCTGGTGTGGCTGCGGAGCCCCACTCTGACCTGGCAGTATCTGCCGCACATGCTGCAAATGAACCCAGGTTGGCTGAAATAACAGGATGCTGTTATTTTCTCTGGGTCCTCTTCTCAGCGAGCTGAGCCTTCCATTTCACTTTGCATCTCCAGATACCCGTCATTCCTCCTTGTGTCCCTCAGCCGCTGCCTCCCAGTTGTCTGTGTCCGTGTCCACCATCGTCATATCTTGCTTCTCGGTGTACTTTTAGCAGAAGTATGGGTGCCCATCAATTCGTGACCCAGTGGTCAGTTCATTGTATCTAAGGTCTTGGGGTATATGCTCATCCTTCACCCCATGAAGGTGAACAAACTTCGCAGATGTTAGCTTCGTAATAATGTATGCTGATGGATGACTGCATGCTCCAGTATCTCTTGAGTGGTGACCGTGCCCTGTCGAGAGATGGCGATGATAAAAACGTTTTAGTCTTTCCTCTTGCCAGGTGTATGTCGTCCAGCCCTCGCACTGTCGTGCACTGAAGACAGAGGCTGAGTAGACTTGCAGTTTGGTGTTCTCTGTTAGATTGCTGTTGTTTCACGCACTCTTGCTCTGCTTGGGCATAACAGCTGCGGTTTGTGCAATGTGCAGCATAACTGACTTTGCGGTGCCCAGATATGTGAAACTAGCAACAACTTTTTACGGTATGACAATGTGATACTCAATCAGCATTACTTTTTTTTTAAAATTCCAATTAAGGGACAATTTTGTGTGGCCAATCCTCCTACCATGCGCATTCTTTGGGTTATGGGGGCTAGACCCACGCAGACACTGGGAAAACGTGCAAATCCCACACGGACAGTGACCCAGGACCGGGATCGAACCCGGGCCCTCGGTGCCGTGAGGCAGCAGTGCTAATCACTGCGCTACCGTGTAGCCCAATCAGCATTGATAACGTTTTGGACCATTTGTCTTCCTGATGCTGATGGCCAACCCAATTCTGTACAAGAGTGAGATGTGTCCATTTTCTGCAGAAGATATTCCTTGATGTGTAATGCTAGTGGCTCATTTGAAAAGAATTGCAGCACTTTGCTGATCTACTTCTGCCCAAGAAACTAACCGTCTCCTACTTTTATATTGGTGTCATATGCAAACCAGTCATTCAGGTGTGCATCACAGTAAGAGCATATGGCCTCTTTCAAAGAGAACATTTTCGATTAAATGATTTTCTGTTACCACATACAACTTTAAAAAAAAAAAAATTTGGTGTACCCCAATTTTTTTTTCCAGTTAAGGGCAATGTACGGTAGCACAGTGGTTAACACTGTTGCTGCACAGTGCCGGGGTCCCGGGATCGATTCCCGCTTTGGTCGCTGTCTGTGCGGAGGCTGCGTGTTCTCACCGTGTCTGCGTGGATTTCCTCCGGGTGCTCCGGTTTCCTCCCACAAGTTCCGAAGGACGTGCTTGTTAGGTGAATTTGACATTCTGAATTCTCCCTCTGTGTACCTGAACAGATACCGGGATGTGGTGACTAGGGGATTTTCACAGTAACTTCATTGCAGTGTTAATGTAAGTCTGCTTGTGACAATAACAAAGATTATTATTATAATGTGGCATCATCGACATGGAGCAATTCTTTTTTTTATATAAATGTTTTTTATTGGGTTTTTGAACACAGGATATTTACAGTTATGTACACAGATTGAAATATATGGAAGAGAAAAAGTAAAGAAACTGGTAGGATATTGTGCATTAGCTCAACAACAGCAACTCTGTACAGTTAGCAATATTATGTTTAACAAATAAGTAGGCACCTGTGTGTGTGGGGGGTGGGGGGGGGCAACTGAGGAGGTACATGTGCATTTGGGTGCCGGAGAAACAATTACAGTAGTTATGTCCAGTACAGCGAGGGCAATACGAGAATGGATCTGGTGTTGGTGTTGTCACTTGAGACATAGAGCAATTCTGAGGACATGGCGCACTTGTGTCTTGAATCTCAGGCCGGCAAGCAAGGCTGTGAACAGCTTTTGCAAAGTGAAAAGTGTGACATAAAGGATGTCTGTGTAAGCTGCAACCCTGTTTGACTTTGCAGTGGATCTAGAAGGGTTCTGATGTTGACCCAACATAGCTGACCTTACTTACCCCCCATGTTGTCCTGGAAGGAGGAGATGGAATAAAATGATGAAGTGCAACAAAAAGATACAGAAAAAAAAGAGCTTGAAAGGCAGGAAGAAATAATTTACTGATTGAGGGAACCAAATATAAAATGTTGCACTTTGTAAGTGTTGCTGGAGTTTTTGTCTTTGCATGGTATTGTGGAATTTTACCAAACAACAAAGACTTCAGTACAATCTGCTTTTAGCAGTCGGTTAGCTGATTTCTGGCAAGACGGTACAGTAAGGTACAGCTACTGGTCCCTGGACCCTTGAGTTGGGTCACCGAAATGTTGGTAGGATTCCTGTTACTGATCATTATCCAGTAACTATGTGGACAGAAACTGTCTTTGATGCAATGCCGAACAGCAGAGTTGAATAGTCTGCAGGCAATCTTCCAGGCTCAGTGAAAATGGCTAGTTCAATGAGGTACTGGAGGGCAGCCAATTCCGACAGAGCTCTACCCCAGCAGGAACAACCTCCTTTTAGGTTAGGAGGGGAAACTTTAACAAAAATACTTTCTTAGAAAATAATAATCTAACCCTGAAATATTTATTGGCTTTCAATCTCAGCAGTTGGGAATGATATTTTTGTGATTAACTTGAATTAAATGGCAGTGAGGTCATGAGAAGCAAACAAATCACCTTTTGTAATGTTTCTCTTAGCTGCATGCTGCAGAATGTGTTAAATATTGACAATATTAAATATCTTTTTTTTGAACAGTGTCGTCTTTGGGTATTTTGAAGTAACTTGTTAAACCACCTTGCAATACCACATTCTGCTCTTGGCCATTCTGTGATAAGAGACCTGTTGGCTTAGTCATTAACTTTTAATGTTGTGAAACCCATAAAGGGTTCATCCTGTGACAGATAGCAGGAGCAGATTTGGGACAGTAATTGCATGTAGTCTGCGCTCTTGTTTGAAATATGTTTTATCATGTTTAAGATGTGAAAATGAAATTGTTAGGTGTGTGCTAAATCCAAAGAGCATTGACTTCATCCGATTCACAAGGTAAGGAGATGCTGTGAATTTTTTTTTTTTAATTTAGGGTACCCAATTCATTTTTTCCCAATTAAGGGGCAATTTAGCGTGGCCAATCCACCTACCCTGCACATCTTTGGGCTGTGGGGGCGAAACACACGCAAACACGGGGAGAATGTGGAAACTCCACACGGACAGTGACCCAGAGCCGGGATCGAACCTGGGACCTCGGCGCCGTGAGGCCGCAGGGCTAACCCACTGCGCCACCGTGCCGCCGAGTTGCTGTGAAATTGATAGTTGTGCAATTATGTAACATGTCAACACAGGCCAGTTCAGAGTAAGGAAGGATTAACCTAGTCATGGCAGCAGTCTGTTGGAAGTTCCACATGTGAAAGACAACAATTAAATTTGTGGCTTCTGTTATTGTTAGAGGGAGTGTTTTTTAAAAAGAAAAACCTCCAGGTTAGTTTTTGTGCAGTCTTATTTCAAAGTGGTGTTTGCTCTGCCCATTGTACAGGGTGTGGTTTTACTTGGATTCTGTAATAATACTTGACTGTCAAATCTCAAGAGGAAATTTGAACCAGAAGGTTAAAATATAATTCATCCCAAAACAATCAGGAACAGATTTACCTAGCTCTGCAGTGTGCTGGTTTTAAAGACTTTAAAGCTAACACTTTCTCACTTCATCTGTTCTAAATGTGCAAAGAATGTGATCCCAGTTAGCCATAAAACAATGCAATGAGTGGAGCGATTTTATTACTACTAGTCAGAATTGGCAAACTCATATTTCCATAGAATGAAGTCTCTTAATGAATGTTCCTGTAATAGTATATGTTGTGAGTACTTCAGCTTGTTCAAATTAACCTCTCAAGAGGAATTGCTTTACAGCTCGTACTATTTAAAAATAATGTCTCTGGTAGTAAGGTTGTATAATTTAATGGCTTAAATTATGGCAGCTATTTTTTTTTTTTTTTTTTTTGTTCGCTTGATGTTGGGCGCAAAACAGAAACCATTCGTGTTGTAAAATTTCTATACCAAGCTATCAAGAAATTCAAATTAGTGACATTTCTGTTTGCCCAGTATGAAGTATGCTCTTGTTGGGGCACATTACACTGAAGAATTCTGAAGCATTTATGTGCAGGTCCTATTACTGAGTGGTTTCACCATTTGGAGGTGCCAAGTCTCAGCAGTCAAAAGTTTCTACAGTGCAGTTCTGAATAGTGATTATGCATTAGTAATATATTGAGCTAAATTGAAGTATAAAACCAAAATTCAGCATTTATGCATCTTTTCAATCAGCTTGTCATGTACAAAATGAAACATGTTAACAACCTAGGTTGTAGAGATGCCCCAGGCAAATAATAAAAGTTTGGGTGTGAGAGAAAATTTTGCTTTCAATCCCTTCTATTCTTTCCTTCTAAATTAAAATAATGTCACTGTAAGGCTATTTAGGAATATGTTGTTCCATGAAGATGCACATCGTAGTTGAACTTCAGATAAACTAATAGAAGGATTACAAATCCAAGGACAGCCATGTAATTCATAATAATCTGTTTACATTATCATTGACAATGCCACAGTGATTGGAGTCAAGTTCATAAGTGAGTGCAAACCTAAAACACTGCTTGATGCATCCAAAGGAACATCTTCTTGTAATCTTAAGAAATGTTAAAACTTTGATCTGTACTGTTGAGAATGCCACTTATCTTTGTGTCATCAGCAAATTTTGATATGTGGCTTTCTATCGCATTATCTAAGTGAACTGTTGAGATTCCTGCCAAGACACCACTAATCACATCCTACCAATTAATAATAATAATCATCTTTTACTGTCACAAGTATGAAGTTACTGTGAAAAGCCCCCAGTCACCACAATCCGGCAATTAAAGCCTGCCCATCATTCTACCTTGTGTCTCGCCACTCAGCCAGTTTCCTAACCAGGACATTAATTTGCCTTTGATTCCGTTAGCTTCCAAATTAGCTAGAAGTCTATTTAAGGGATTTTATCTTATACCTTCTGGAAGTCTATATAAATAATATCGGTTCACGACTTCATTTACCCCTTCAAAAAAAATTGAATCGGGTTCGACAGGCCTGACTCATCCCCTGCAGATCCATGCTGGCTCTCTGGTAAAGTAAACATGTTCAAGGTGTTCCGTACCCTTATCCTCAAATATGACGCCAGTAGTTTTTTGGAGGCAGATGTTAAGTGAACTGTTCTATAATTCCTTGGCTTTCCTCTCTCCTTGTACAGCAGAGTTACATGCACAATTGTTTTGTACAGCAGAGCGCTTACCCCTCAGGTGTATAAAC
The DNA here is from genome assembly GCF_047496885.1 of Scyliorhinus torazame. Lineage (NCBI taxonomy): Eukaryota > Metazoa > Chordata > Chondrichthyes > Carcharhiniformes > Scyliorhinidae > Scyliorhinus > Scyliorhinus torazame. Next base: position 67,595,810 of record NC_092719.1, on the reverse strand, counting down.
TAGTTCTGTATGAGATTAAATTAATTTTTGAACACGTACTTATCTTCGGTCATTTTGTTCAATGACAAATTTGCCCAGCTTACTGTGGACACTGTAGTCGCCCTAATAAATCTAGAATCTTATCTTTCGTGTTTCTCTCTTTCAAACACCGTTTAATTTGATCATGTCACTATTTGATAACTATTCATGCACAGTTAGGTTATGAGCTAAATCTGGTTCATTGGTCATTATTAAATCTAATATGGCATGCCCTCTGTTAATTCCAGGTCACATTGAAAGCTGCCCTAGTTGCACTCAAATTCATGTAGTTTGCTTATTTCAATCTGGAAATTAAAATCTCCCATTAACACCACTCTACTACCTACTTGTCTAATCTCTGCATTCATGCAATCAACTTCACAGCTGCCGCCAGCTCTGAACAACTCAATACAGTTTGAAATTATTTTTCCATTTCTTTACTCTACCTGTAAAGCCTCCACTGTCAGCTTACCTCTTGTTATATCTTCTCTTATCTCAAAGTGATTTCCTCCTTAATCACCGAGACCACTACCTCTCGGCTGTTTTTTCCTGACTTTCTTGAAGACCTCATCACCTGTTACATTTCGTTCCTCTCTTGAGTGTCTTCCAGCCACTTTTCATTCATGGATACCATGTCATGCCCTCCAATTTGAATTTGTGCCTACAATTCATTCAACTTGTTCCTTATGTTCTTTTGTAGAAAATCATTAACGCAACACACCTTAATGTGCTCTTCAGCTCTAATATTTTGCTTGACTGTTTATTTTACTCTGCTAGTTTAGTGATTAGGGTTTTATTTTGAGTGTACTTTGCTCTCCCCTTTGATTTTTGAGCTGTTGTTAATACTACCTTTTCCATCAGAGATTTTAGCCTTGTGACCATTCTGTTTATCCTTTCCACTAGGACACAGCCTGGTTGGGTGAAACCTGTCTTTCCTGTCACAATACTGCTGGCAGTGTTCCAACCCGTCTTTTCCACACCGTGTTCATATCTCTTTAAACCTACCTCTTACTACGTCAATTTACACATGACTAGATGATAGACCAGAAATTAAAACCCTTGAGGTCTTGTTTGATTTAGCCCCTCTAGTTCCTGGTATTCCCCAACAGGCTCCTGGTATTCCCCAACAGGCTCCTGGTATTCCCCAACAGGCTCCTGGTATTCCCCAACAGGCCCTCTTGCATATTCTTCCTTGTGTTGCCACAACATGAAAGCTGAAAAGTCGTCAAATTTTTTCTGTCACTTTTTTTGGGCAGTAGCTTGGTTCTCCAACTATTGAGAGCAGTATTTCAGGGTGTAACCACAAATAGTTTGCCATGTTGTGAAGATCAGCCAGTTCTTTGCAGGGACGAAGGATGGGTGTGGGCACGCCCACCCAAACGAATCCCGTTCACATGTTCTGGCTGATGGCTGAGTCCAAAGCTAAAGGTATTCTGGCAGGGATTCTCGGATGTTGGGTCCGAGATGCTGGGGTGGAGGTGGTGATATTTGGAGTGTCGGAAGATCCATGTGGGGAGAAAGGCAGATGTCTTGGCCCTGGCCTCCCTGATAGCCTGGAGATGTATTTTGTTGAGCTGGCAGGACTTGGAGCTGCCAAACAGTAAAAAATATATACAAGGCCGAACGGTACAAACACTAAGTGGTATGGGTGAACAACCTGGCAGAATTCCAGTTCGCCTTACGGGGGATGGAGGAGGGGTTCGCCCGTGGGTGGAAGCCGTTTATCGATTTCTTCAGGTGAATTATGGCAACAGCGGGCGGGGGGAAAGGGGGGGGGGGGGTTGTTTGCTTCCGTTGTTTTGGAAGGAGGGATAAAGGGAGAAAAAAACTAAGGTGACAGGGAGAGTTGTGGGATTGGTATCGGGCGTTGTTGTGGGCCTGTGTTTTTTGTTCCTGCGGATTTCTGTTTTTCTGATATTTCTATATACATATGCAAAATGCCTTTAATAAAAATATTTAATAAAAATAGTTTGGCCATAATCAAACACTCTCTATCTGAAGTCTAGATGCTGAAATGTTTCCTATCGAGGGAGAGATTTAGAAATAGGGGGTGTAATTAAATGGATCTCCCATTTAAGAAGGAGATGAGGAGGAATGTGTCTCTGGGTAGCAACCCTCCGAATAGTGAAGGCTGGGTCATTGACTACATTCAAGGTTGAGTTAGACATATTTTTGATCATCAAGGGAGATGAGGGTTGTGAGACAGGTATAAAAGTGGAGTTATGGTCACAATCCGATCAACCACAATCTTATTGAATGGCAGAGCAGGTTTGAGGGGCTGAATGGCCTCCTATTTCTTATGAACCAGTTTTCAGTCTGCTTACACCATGTGAGAAAAAAATGGACCACAATTCTAAAATGAACTGTAGCTTTCATTTAAAAAGCAACCTTTATGTTGAAGGCAGTGATTAGTTTTGTAGTTTAGTTCTAACTGCTGCATGTGATTTGATGTCCACAATCTACATTTTGAAAATTCTTTCTGCATCTCAATCAGCCATCAATACAGCCATACTGGGGGAGGCACGGTGGCATAGCGGTTAGCACTGCTGTCTCACAACACCGAGGACCCGGGTTCGATCCCGGCCCTGGGTCACTGTCAGTGTGGACTTTGCACGTTTTCCCAATGTCTCACCCCTGCAACCCAAAAAAGATGCGCAGGGTAGGCCAATTGGCCATATCTTTTTATTAAAACAGTAACAAATATATACAAGGCCAAACGGTACAAACACTAATTTTGTGTTGGCGAAACAGGGTACCCTCCCCTCAGTACCAATGTACGGGGAGGGGGGGGGGGGGGGGGGGGGGGGGGTGGATACTCTGATTATTAAAACAGTTCACAACACATTTCTACAAAAAACAAATGGTACAAGCACTAAACTTTGCGCTGGAGAGACCAGATACCCTCACCTCTGTACCAACAGAAGGGAAAGGAAAGGGGGGTGGTGAGGAGAGGAGGGAAAGGATGGTGGTGGGGAGGGAGGGAATCGAAGTGTTGGTGAAGGGTGGGTGCAAATAGGGCACTGCCTGAACTATCTACGGAGGTAGAAAAATAAAAGAAACTTCAATTATGATGTGCCAGATTCCGGGAGTCCCCCAGAGGGGGTGAGGGGCGGCACAGTGTCAGGTACGAGTGAGACCCGCACCCCGCTACAGAGCGTCTCGTGCACCCTGCGCCCCCGACACTGGGCGGCTGACAGCCTTCGGACAGTCGCCCTCCGGGCCCGAGTCCTCCTCCACATTGAGTGCGGCGAGCGACACGGGCCCACCAACCAACTCAGGGGCTCCCTTGATCCCGCCACCGGGATCATCGACTGATAGGATCTCCTCGGGCTCCTCCCGGGGCCCCGTGCCAGCGGAAGGCGGCGGTGCAGATTCCTGCTCCGCCCCTGCTGCCTGGTCACCGGAAGGCCCCGAATACAACTCCGGAAGCAGTTCCGGGATGGTGGCAGAGGTGCCCGAAGACAGCGGTTGGGACAGAGGGTCTTCCAAACTATAACACGCGAAGAACCTAAGAAGCATGGAGTAATCGCTGACCCCCCTCCCCTGAGAAATTGAGCAAGTCTGGGGTGCTAAATTGTGCTGGGTGGAACGGGCCCTCTCGGGTTCCGTCCGACCCCGAAGCACCCGTCGGGGGACAGCGGCAGCTGCTGGGATTTCCTCACCACCACCCCCACCTCTTTTCTTTCGGGGACTGGGCGTGATATCTATGGAAAAGAACCTGGATTGACGCCATTTGCGCGGGAGAGGGTCACACACCGGGGAGACCTCTATCTCTGGAGGTCTCTCCAGGCTGACTCCTTGTCCCTCGATGCTTCTCTCCAGAATTTGTGGCTGGGACAGAAGACCCTTTGGTTCGAGGTCATGCACCTCGCTACCGCCACCCAGAGGGGCCTGTGCAGAAGTGGCACCAGGCCCGGCATCCGATGGAGAAATGTCACCGAGGGTGTTGCTGGGTGATGGTGGGGTGAGGCGTAATGGCTGCACCCGAGTCAGTAGTCAGGGTCAGAAGGATCCAAACATGACCGCTGGCAAATCGCCCAGTTGGTCTTCCTCTCAGCCTTCCGGCCACGCGGCTGTCCCCTCACCACCACGCCAGTGGAAGTAGAGGGGACGGCGGCACCATTAGCGGCAGTGTTAGAGGTGGGACAAGTTTTTGTAATACGCCCCACCTTGCAGGCGTGGCACCGCACGCCACCCGCAGACCAGAAGATGCAGTAGGTTTTGTCCCCAAAAGGGATCTCAAAAGTCCCTTCCAGTACCACCTCCCGGGCCAGGCAAACAAAGACCTGGCGCTGGAAGGAGAAAATATACTTGAGGGTGGGGTCTTTGAGGCTGAGCGGGAGCGGTATCACCCCTGACTGTACGTCCCCCAGTTGATGGAGGTGGGTGAGGAGGAGCTCTGTGGGAATAAAAGGCAGGACATTAGAGAGGATAACTGTCTCGGCAGTGGCCTCCAGCAGGTCCACCTCCAGGTAGATCCCGCCCACCGTGAGCCCTTTTTCCAGGGCAAGGTGACCGCCCGCTCGGCTCTGAAAAAGAAGAGAACTTTGCCATACACCTTCGAGGCTGCAGCTATGGTCGAAGGGCCAACAACCTCAGCCATAGCACCGATGCAGGCTTCGATTGACATGGTGGGGTGGGCGTAGCACTTCACCCCAAGTTTTTAGGTCATGAGGCGAAACGGTGACCTAATCCCAGGAACAGTGGGGAGGGTGGAAGCCACCACTCCCGCATAGGTTGCTGTAGAGGGCCCCATCACTGGCACAGGCGGCATTGTTGCCACCCCGGTCAGTGGTGGATGATTGGGGGAAAAAGGAGAGGGAGAGAGTAACTGAAAGGGGTGGGGGGGGGGGGGGGTGGGGAGGGAGAGGTTTGCTATATTTACTTTCTATAAATATGGCGGTTAATAAGGTCGCCTTAATCCTAATTGAGTATGCTTTCAGAGTCGCCAGGAATCTCTCGATACCGCCACAAGGTTCAACCGAATACCGATCAAAGAGCCAATACACCAGTTAGTTAGTTCAAAATCAACTACATTATTTACACATAGTATGATTTACTCATGCGCAATAACACTACAGGCTAAACTACATCTATCACTAACACCTATACTTAACTTCGGGTGCCCACTTCGGTCAGAGGAACAATGGCCGTTGTTTGGCTCTGAGGCTGTTGGGTTCGAAGAGGTAACAGGAGTACAGCTAAGGTCGTCCGTCTGGTAGCGAGCGTTGAACTTGAACTTGCTTGCTTCTGGTGGTGCAGGTGGAAGGGTCTCTCCGGTTGAGAGCCAAATCCAAGAGACTGAACCTTTGGCGGGGGTTCCTTCTTATACTCTGAGGGGCTTCGCGCACTTTTAGGCGGGCCTTAAACTTGGTCCCAATTAATTGGGCAGCTTCTTGATCACTGCCATCGATCTGAGCCAATAAAGGGGCGGGTACCTTGATGGCTGGGCGTGTCCTAAATGGCCATTGGCCTTGCTTTGTTTGTGTCGTCTTGGTGGGGTGGTGGCGCCGGAATGTCTGGGACAGAATCGGCTACCTGAGCACTAGTTCTTTGTTCTTCGGAGATGGCCATCAATATGTAAATCGGCCCAGGGTTTCGGTTCCGTCTGCAGTCTGTCTTCCAAATATACATTCAGGCTCTGTGCCTGCTTGTTGCTTTGCATTGTCCATTTTTCCCTGTATGCTCTGCGAGTGTCCATTTTATATAGTGAAAGTGGCCATCCCAGATGGGTACAAGAGAGTAACTGAAGGGGGGAGGGGAGGCACAGGAAGATGGGGCACAGGGGGACAGACCACGGTGTGCCCCAAGTACAAGGGAGGAAAGAGGAGGTAGGAGCAGGAAGGCACAAAAGGCAGGACGGTGCCGAGGAAAGTCTTGCGGGCTGGTCCCCAAAAAGGTCTTCGATCCAGCAGCGGGTGGGTGGGGGACAGGGTCTTCAGCCCAGCAAGGGCCCAGCAAAACAGTCCACGGATATTATCCCATCTCGGTGTTATCGGCAGATAAAACAAGATAAAATCCAGTTGCACCAACCTTCCTCTCCTCTTCGTCCCCTTCCAAGTGTTGCAGCAACCTGTTTGCTGGGAGACCTCAGGCCCTAGGGCTCTGTAGATGAAACAGGCAGCAAACTACAAACAGTCCCAGCTCCAAGGGTCCTGCCGATGGAACAGGCAGAAAACAGACCCGGACCCTCCTCCTCTCCTTCTGCTGCAGGCTCTGGAAATGCAGGGAGGCAGACAGGCAGTGTTTCAATCCAGTCCCAGGCTGGAACTCTAGCCACTCTGTCATGATGTCCACATCAGCATATCATGGTGCAATCACACATACTCAGATGCACTCAGTACACATTTCTATTTATTAGCATGTAGGCACATATCCTTTGTGAAAGGGGGGGATGTCATGATATCCACATCAGCATATCATGATGCAATCATACACACACTGATGGACAGGCAGTTGGACCAACCAGTACACACACAACATCGCAGCCAATCACCAGTGAGAGCACATGCACTATAAAACAGGGAACACCACAGTTCCCGCTCATTCTACCAGGAGACAGCTCAGAGCACAGAGCTCACAGCGTGCCACTCAGACACGGACCATGTGCTGAGTGCCTCACTAAGATAGTGATAGGGCTGGGTCCACAGATTAGCTGGTGAAGCACATACCCAAGCCAGCAGTTAGTTGTTACCGTTGTTTAGACAAAACAGAGTTGTACCATCTACAGCCGTGTTGGATCATTTGTGCATCAGAACACCCAACATGACACACTCCAGGCCAGCCCAAACCTCCACCTGTGAAGACTGCTTTCCCTCTCTTGCAGCTCCTTGCAACATCCGGTGAGCTTAAGATAAACCAGGCAGCAGCAAATGTCATCCTCCCTCTCTCCTTTCTCCTTCACCCAGGCAATTCAGCAACTGCCAGCTCTGGACACAGCAGCCACTAAATGACCTCTTAATTGGAAAAAAGAATTGGGTACTCTAAATTTATATTTTAAAAAAACGCTGCCATACTGGGCAATAATTCCCAAAAGTGACTAAGTCAAGGGCAGATATTTGCAGTGGCACAAAATACTTTTAATTTTTGATTTAGTGAAAAAGGAACTATTTTTCTTTCTTCAAAAACTATTCATAACCGTAAAATGGCAACCGACTTGGTACTAGCTCTGTGTGCGTATACGTGAGAGAGAAGTGCGTTCTGTATTTTTTTCCAATTAAGGGCCAATTTAGCGTGGCCAATCCACCTACCCTGCACATATTTTTGATTGTCAGGGTGAGACCCATGCAGACACTGGGAGAATGTGCAAACTCCACATGGACAGTGACCCTGGGCTGGAATAGAACCCGAGACCTTGGTGCAGTGAAGCAGCAGTGCTAACCACCGTGTCATTGTGCCACCCAAAGTGTGTTCCCGTTGATGAGCAGTCGAGTATCATGTTGCTTGGGCTTTGATGGGAACTTGAAGGGTCCTTGTGATATTAAGATTTGGCTGAATAGTTCCCGGATACCTTAATAATCTTATTTTGCATTTAATTCACTCTCTGACATGCTCAGGTACATCTATGCTGCATGGGTCCAGCCTGTAACCTCTGATATGCTTAGGTGCGTGTTATAACCCGACCGGAGTGTCTGTAACCGTAGTCCCTGTAGCCTCACCTGAGTACGATCTCTCTAGATGAGGGGGCAGAGACACCCCCTTAAGCTAGGGGCCTCTGGGGCTTAAATACCCCGACCTAAGTATGGGCAGGACACGGGAGACCCTTTGGGGAGTACGAGGTGGAATGTCATAGGTGAAATAAATTTGAGTTTTTCTTAAGTCATCGCGTCAATGTCGTTGCTCGCCTGGAACTTTACAGTGCATCTATGTTGCATGTGTCCAGCTTGTAACCTATTGTCGAATCGGGAGCTGCAGCATAAAAGTTTTATATTAAGGGAATAAGTTTAAAAGGCTATACATGTTTAACTCTATTTACTATAAAGACAATCATTGAAATTTCCAAGAATATCAAGTAATCATAAAATCCTTTTAATAAAATATTCCACCATTGCATTGTGTTGAATTATTGAAAGAAATTGTTGAAAAAGTTGCCACTATTTAAATTTACTAATGTAATGTCACTTCACTCTTCAATTCGATACTGGTGTAGGAAAATTGATGTTTAATGATTTGTTTTAATTTAGTTTACTTACAGAATGTCCACTCAAATACAATTTTATGCTGGATTCTGGGCTACAAGCTCATCACATGATTTGGCCTTAGCACCATACAAATTTGACACGAGACAAAGAACATATGGCTCTTGAGATTGAAGATCTGCCGAGATTGAAGATCTGCCAAGATTGAACAATTACTGGCATGAACTATCCACCTCCCTAGCAATTAAAATTATCAGTTCTGTTCCCAAATTCAAAATCCTATTGTGCAAAGAAAAACAACCATTAAAACATTCAGCCTAATGCAGTAAATTAATGCAATTCCACTTATGATGTTTGAAGGAAGTCACTTAATTTCATATTGATTTTAGAATTAAGTTCTGTCATTAACTTTTGCAACTCTGTAGTTCTTTGATCTGTAAATTGAATACATCATTTTTAACACACCAATCTCTTTCAAGCATTGATATGTATTTCATATAGACATTGGGTAATTTCTGTAACTGTAAGTTTAATTGACTTGTACCAAGCACTGACAGATACCACAACAGCATAGTATAGCAAAGCAGTTGTCTCAGCAAAAACACACAGATAAGTGCCTGTTTTAATGAAGTCAAAGTAGCCATAAGACATTACATGCTGTCTTGAGTAAAAGCAGACATGAAAGCTGTTCTCAGGAGCAGCAAGGTGGCGCAGTGGGTTAGCACTGTGGCCTCACGGCGCCGAGGTCCCAGGTCCGATCCCGGCTCTGGGTCACTGTCCGACAGCAGGGTCGTTCTTGGCGCTGCCGGTTCAAGAACCCCTCCTGCTAAATGCGTCCAAAACAGGACACACCACCACCCCGTTGAATCACACCCTATATATTTCAAAAGAATTTGATAAATATACTAATTAGTTTGAAGGTTATAAGCAATTTTACAATTCTATGCATTGTTTTTAAAAGGAAAGTAACCAAAGAGAAGTAACAGCAACCTTCAAATAACCTACCCAAAACACTGATAAGCGTCTGACGTAATACCAATTAAATGAGGTTTTGAGAAGATGTGCTCAAGGTATCAATCATGGGGGCTGGGCAGCGTATTTCCCCATCCTGAACAAATGGGCAAAGAAGCACTCAAAACATTCTTTTACCTTGGCACGAAGCAACAGAACAAACCCTAATGAGAGGGACGGACCGACAAGAAATTGACACTTAAATCCCAACAGCGCAGGAGGAGGCTATTCGGTCCAAAGTCTGCACCAACCCGCTGAAAGAGCACCCTACCTTGGCCTGCACTCCGCTCTATCTGCTTATCCCCATGCATTGTTAATGTCACCAAGGGGCAATTAAGCATGGCCAATTCCCGAAGCTGCACATCTTTGGACTGAGGGGGAAACTAGAGCACCCGGAAGAAACCTCCGCAGACAGAGGAAGAACATGCAACTTCCACACAGGCTCCCAAGGTTGAAATTGAACGCAGATCCCTGTTCTGTGAGGCAGCAGTGCTAACCACTGTGCTGAGGGCCAACCGAGGGACTATGGGAAATTACATCAATAGCTGACCATCACTCTCAAGAAACCAATTGGAAACTGATCATGCCCACCTCGATCAATCACAGATGGATCACTCATCCTTAAGCCAATTAAGAATTTGCCTCCCCTCATTTAGGCCAATTAGAACCAATAACCTCTGCTCACTCTGTGGGTTGTGGCTTGGAATGAGTTAATAAGCAAAAGCTTTCACCTGAGCTAGTTCTGCATTAAGTTTGGAACTGAAGTTTGTTTGTCCAGAGGGAAGCAGAGGTTACTGGGAAAGAACAACAGAGATAGTGTCAACCTGCACCCACGGCCGAACCGGAAAGCAAGACCCATAGTGCGCTAGTCATGTCCCCCGCTCTATCTTTAAAAAAAAAAAAAAATCTTTTATTTGGCAATTCTCATATTTATAAACAATTGTGTGTGTATAATATATATACACCACACGTTTCTTACCCACGTTAATTTAATTTATTATACAGAGATGTTTATTTTTTTCTTTCTTTTAATTGACCCTATATACATTTCGCCGCCCTCTGGATTGGTCTATGGTGTCTCTCTCCCCCCCCCACCCAACCCACCCACCCATTGACTTCAGCTGTACTTTGCTTTTATTTTCAGGGAGGGGGGGGGGGTTACCCCTCCCCTCCCCTCCCCTCCCCTCCCCTCCCCTCCCTCCTCTTCTCTTTTGTGATTCCCCCATCTTCATTCCGTCTCCTTCCCCCCCGGGTTGTGCAGTTCTTTGGTTCCTCATCTATCTTGTTTTTTTTATTCTTAACTTGCTCTTCGTTGCTGGCCTCGAACAGGTTTTGGAACAGGCTGGTGGGAGTGAGCACCACCTTTGTAGGTTCTTTTTTTACTTCCTCCGCCAAGCTGGTCAGGTTCCACTTGTGGATCTGTGTCCAGTCTCTGGCTATCTGGATCCCCAGGTAACTGAATCTGTTCTGGGCCGTTTTAAATGGGAGCCCCTCCAGCTCTGCAACCCCCCCCATTTGGGTTCACTGGGAATGCCTCACTTTTGTCCAGGTTACGTTTGTAGCCCGAAAAGGTTCCAAACTCCGTCAGGATCCGCAGTATTGCCTTCAGTTCCTCCTGTGGCTTCGAGACATAGAGGAGCAGGCCATCTGCATAGAGTGAAACTCTGTGCTCTCTGTCTCTTCCCCGGATTCCCTTCCAGCTTTTTACCTCCCGCAGGGCTGTCGCCAGGGGTTCGATCGCTAGCGTGAACAAGAGTGGGGACAGGGGGCAGCACTGTCTTCCTCTCTGTAGCTGGAAGTATTCAGAGCTGGTGGTGTTAGCTCGGACACTCGCTTTGGGAGTGTTGTACAAGAGCTTCACCCAGGCGGTGAACCCCACTCCTGGCCCAAACATTTCAGTACCTTGAGGAGGTACTTCCATTCGACACTGTCGAAGGCCTTTTCTGCGTCCAAGTAGACGATCACCTCTGGTGTTCTCTCCCAGGTGGGGGGTCTCATTATTACGTTCAGCCTGATGTTCACTGTGAACTGCCTACCCTTGAGAAAGCCCGTTTGGTCCTCTGCGACCACCTCCAGTGCACAGCCTTTTGGCCAGGACCTTTGCAAGTATTTTCACGTCCACATTCAGTAGTGAAATGGGTCTATATCATCCACATTCCGTCGGGTCTTTATCTTTTTTGGGTATCAGTGTAATTGTGGCCTGCAGTAGCGTGGGGAGCAGGGTGCCCCTTGCCAGTGGTTTTGTGAACATGTCCCTTAGGTGTGAGGCTAGGACTGGCGCAAATGTTTTGTAGAGGTCAGCCTCAATTGGTGCTTCCAGCTCCCCCTTCTGTCTTCCCTCACAACTGGTAGTTCCAGCCCGTCGAGGAACTGTTTCATCCCTACGTCCCCGTTGGGGGGCTCGGAGGTGTACAGTCCCCGACAGAAGGTCTCAAATGCCCGATTGACCTCCTTTGGTTCTGTTACCAGTCTGCCTTTGCTATCCTTTACCTGTGCTATTTCCCTTGTGGCAGCCTGCTTTCTCAGCTGGTGAGCCAATAGGCACCAACCTCGTCTCTGTGTTCGTAGAAGGTTCCCCAGGTCTAGCGGAGTTGGTACACTGCTTTCCTGGTGGATAACAGGTTAAAGTCCACTTGCAGCTTTTTCCTCTCCGCCAGCTACTCTATGGTCGGGGCCTCGGAGTATTTTCTGTCAACTTCCAGAATGGAGTCCACAATTCGCTGCCTGGCCACCCTCTCTTCCCTATCTCTCCTTGCCTTGTAGGCTATGACCTCTCCTCTAATCACGGCCTTCAGTGCCTCACAAAACGTGGAGGGTGAGACTTCCCTCTTTTTGTTGTTGCTAACATAATCGCCGATGGGCTGTAATGCTCATGTCCCCGCTCTATCTTTGACAAGTATCGGACGTCAGGGTTGCACAGTGCTGAGGACCTGGGTTCGATCCCAGTCCCGGGTCACTGTCCGTGTGGAGTTTGCACATTCTCTCTATGTCTGCGTGGGTTACATCCCCACAACCCAAAGATGTGCAGGGTACGTGGATTGGTCATGCTAAATTGCACCTTGATTGAAAAAAATAATGGGTACTCTAAATTTATTTTAAAAAAATCTTTGATAGATATTTACAACTAATTAAAGATCTCATTAAAGATTTCCTGAGTTATTTCAAACTGTCTCGCACTGTAAATTCAATGATAATCTATGATTAATCTAGGACAAAGGTTCGGCACAACATCGTGGGCCGAAGGGCCTGTTCTGTGCTGTATTTTCTATGTTCTATGTATGTCTCCTGTTAACTAAACGGTTAAAATCTCAAATAAGCACAATTAGAATTTATGTTCAGGACGGCACGGTGGTACAGTGGTTAGCACTGCTTCCTCATGGCATTGAGGGCCCGGGTTCAATCCTGGCCTTGCGTCACTGGCCGTGTGGAATTAGCACGTTCTTCCTTTTTTCTGTATGGGTCTCACCTCCACAACCAGAAAAGTTGTGCAGGGTAGGCAAATTGGCTACGCTACATTGCCCCTTAATTGGAAAAATATATAATTGGGTACTCTAAGTTTATATATTTAAAAAAATGACGTTCAAATAATACATAGTACGTACAAAGGTAAGATTTCTGATCGTATCTTTCCATGTTGTATTTTTCTGTTGGGCAAGAGTTTTGGCCATGGGGGAAATCTTATCGTTAGAAACAAGTGAGGATATGCAAAACAGTCCTGGAAGGAAACGGCTTCAAATGTTTCTAAGAATGTTGACAATGCATAAATGAACTGAAAGGAAAAGAACCAAATTGAATTCCTATAAGAAAGAAACAAATTGTATTTATATAGCTATTTTTATGGCCGCTGGCTGCCAGTGAAGTACTTTTTAAAGTGTAATGTAGCAAATGAGGCAGCCAGTTTGCACACAGCAAACACCAACAGCAATGTGATAATGATTAGATAATCTGTTTTTGTCATGTTGATTGACAAATGGATATTGACCGGGTTATCAGGGATAATCAGGGAAGATGGTGGTGAGCCACCTTGAACTGCTGCAGACCATGTGGTGTATGTACACCCGCAGTGCTATTCGGAAGGGAGTTCTAGACTTTTGGCCAGTTGGGATTTGACCAGCGGCAGTGAAGGAGTGGTGATAACGGTTCCAAGTTGGAATGGTGATATGGTTCTAAGTCAGGATGGTGTGTGGCTTGGAAGATAACTTGCAGGCGGTGGCATTTCCAAGCATCTGCTGCCCTTGCCCTTCAAGGTGGTAGACATCTCCATTTTGGAAGGTGCAATCAAAGGAACCTTGATGAGTTGCTGCCGTCTATATTGCAGGTGGTACACACTTCACGCTGGATGCAGTCGTGTATATTAATTATTGCTTTAACTTTGTGAATGACTATTCACAAGAGGTGCAGGACATTCAAACTATCTGCTTAAAGTTCCTTTAATGCGTCCTCCAGCAGCTAGATTGAATATTAAAAGTGGAGGCGTCCTCACATTCAATTTAAATGAATGCATGTTCTGGGAGGCACATTTAGCTGGGAGGGGCTGGTTTAGCACAGTGGGCTAAACATCTGGCTTGTAAAGCAGAACAACGCCAGCAGCGCGGTTAAATTCCCGTGCCAGCCTCCCCGAACATGTGGTCACTAACTTCATTTGAAGCCTACTTGTGACAATAAATGATTTTCATTTAATTTCATTTTGCTTTTTGTTCCAAAAGTTGCCTCCTTGTGTTGTAAACTATTGTTGAATGGTACTTGTGAAGGAAAGGTGGATTACATCACTGTAGATGTTACATTTTAAAAATAATTCCAATCGCAACCGTAATTCTTTGGACCTTGGCTGTCTCACAATATGAGCGTAATGCATTCAAACAAGCTCTGTGTTATTGTTTGAGTTTTATTTTCTGTTTGATAGCACTGCGTTGCCTTAAAAGGATGTAATTCTTGATTGCGACTTCTGCTAATAACCTTGTGCTACTTGCTTCCCTTCAGTCGAAATGGGGTGCAGTGTGTAAATGGGCCCATCATCTAAAAGAGAGTATTCTTCAAATGAAAAGGGGTCACTTCTGATTTTTATTTTTGTAAATGAATTGAACCGTTTCATGTGCTCGAAAGCTAGTGGAAAAAATGAAATCGACCATTTAAAAATTCAAGAGCATTGAAGAACAGCTTCCCTTGGGAGTATCATTTTCATGCGCAAAGAAATCTTGGAAATGTAATTAGAAAACAAGGCATTGAAAATATATTTGTAGGAGGGGTTGGGGGGAGTATAGGTAGGGAATATACAGTGAATGGTAGAACCCTCAAGAGTATTGAAAGTCAAAGAGATCTAGGAGTACAGGTCCACAGATCACTGAAAGGGGCTACACAGGTGGAGAAGGTAGTCAAGAAGGCATACGGCATGCTTGCCTTCATTGGCCGGGGCATTGAGTATAAGAATTGGCAAGTCATGTTGCAGCTGTATAGAACCTTAGTTAGGCCACACTTGGAGTATAGTGTTCAATTCTGGTCGCCACACTACCAGAAGGATGTGGAGGCTTTAGAGAGGGTGCAGAAGAGATTTACCAGAATGTTGCCTGGTATGGAGGGCATAAGCTATGAGGAGCGATTGAATAAACTCGGTTTGTTCTCACTGGAACGAAGGAGGTTGAGGGGCGACCTGATAGAGGTATACAAAATTATGAGGGGCATAGACAGAGTGGATAGTCAGAGGCTTTTCCCCAGGGTAGAGGGGTCAATTACTAGGGGGCATAGGTTTAAGGTGAGAGGGGCAAAGTTTAGAGTAGATGTACGAGGCAAGTTTTTTACGCAGAGGGTAGTGGGTGCCTGGAACTCACTACCGGAGGAGGTAGTGGAGGCAGGGACGATAGGGACATTTAAGGGGCATCTTGACAAATATATGAATAGGATGGGAATAGAAGGATACGGACCCAGGAAGTGTAGAAGATTGTAGTTTAGTCGGGCAGTATGGTCGGCACGGGCTTGGAGGGCCGAAGGGCCTGTTCCTGTGCTGTACATTTCTTTGTTCTTTGTTCTTTGTACTTACATAGGCCCTATACACACTATACATATGCCAATTGTGATGCTTTAGTCAAGTTGCATGTTGTTGTGAATCAGTGACTGCAGTCTGATAGTTTAGACTGCAAATTAAGGCTCCAAAACAGCGCAGTTTGTCAGTTTGTGTGCTTCTGTTGTCCAGTTTTCACTATAGAATGCACAGCGGGTAAATTGTTCGGGCAGGATAATTAGCTGCTTTGCCTGGTTTTGCATGAGTGAAATCACATTCAGTGTTGACAGATTTGTTTCCCTCCCCCCAACCCCTCCACGAAGCATGCATTTTTACGTTGCAAATTACCACCTGCTGCATAGTTTGTCATTTGAATTTGAACATTTCCATATACCTTGAGTTCTGTTTTACATTCGAAATAAGAGTTGTGAGCTTGAGTGCGTGTGATATGCAAGCAAATAATGTTTGAGTAATAATCGACATGTGGGTCCCTGGTCATCAAAATATAATCCCTGTAGATTAAGTGCTCTGAAATTACAACAGCATAGATTTTTGCTGCTAGTTACATTTGAGTATCATTAATTTTTGAACCAGTAATGAAAATAAAATGTAACGGTATGATGAAATAAATGTGAATTGTGGAGTAAATCTATCATTTATTTGTACATCAGAATTAATGGTGCTTCATATGCTATGCAACACAATATTTTTAATTTTGTTCACAAAGACATAATTGCTACTTCTTTCAAATTACAGTTTGAGACTAGACAAAAATGAATGGACATCTGTCGAGTTATCACCAGGAAGGATTCGGATCCTACTCTTCTCCTCCAGTGAAGTATGTTTGCCAAATTTTTCAAATGAATGTTTATCCATCTTTCAAACATAAACCACACCTTGGCTTTGCGCCATTTTGCTTTTGTGTTTTTTCTTTATATTTCTGGAAGATGAAGAACTGAACAACCCAATTTAGCTCGCAGTTCACACACATCCACTGGATTTAATTTTTCTTGCTCAATCACATTGAAAATATTTGGTGACCTACAGAGTCGCTGGAGTAGATTGGAGTTTCCGAAGGAAGCAAGTTATCATGTTTTTTCCCATTCTTCCTCCCCTCCCCAAGTTCTCATGGTAGTCAGCCATGTTCAGAGTGCATATTAATTTCAGATTTTGTGTGTCTCCTCGTAGAGTGCTGTTATTAAGATCCGTAACCATTGCATGCTCTTTTGCTCAAAAGTGTGAAGGATTTCATTGTTATGTTGGGGATTTATTAGCCCTATCTTGTATCTCATGTCAAATCCTCCAATTCCTTTCTAGTATTTGGATCAAAAGAGGTTCAGGGACTATAGGTAATGGTTAAGTTTACCAGAGGCATAAAGTCCTCATGTGGCGACTTCAGTTAGGGCGCTGAGGACCTGGGTTCAATCCCAGCCTTGGGTCACTGTCCGTGAGGAGTTTGCACATTCGTGTCTGTGTGAGTCTCACCCCCACAACCCAAAGATGTGCAGGGCAGGTGGATTGCCATATCCTTTTATTAAAACAGTAAAAAATATATACAAGGCCAAACGGTACAAACACTAATTTTGTGTTGGCGAAACAGGGTACCCTCCCCTCAGTACCAATGTACGGGGAGGGGGGGGTGGATACTCTGATTATTAAAATAGTTCACAACACGTTTCTACAAAAAACAAATGGTACAAGCACTAAACTTTGCGCTGGAGAGACCAGATACCCTCGCCTCTGTACCAACAGAAGGGAAAGGAAGGGGGGTGGTGGGGAGAGAAGGGAAAGGAGGGTGGTGGGAAAGGCGGGAGTCAAAGTGTTGGTGAAGGGGGGACAAATAGGGCACTGCCTGAACTATCTACGGAGGCAGAAAAATAAAAGAACCTTCAATTATGATGTGCCAGATTCCGGAAGTCCCCCAGAGAGGGTGAGGGGCGACACAGTGTCAGGCACGAGTGAGACCTACACTCCGCTACACTCGTGCACCCTCCGCCCCCGACACTGGGCGGCTGACAGCCTTCGGACAGTTGCCCTCCGGGCCCGAGTCCTCCTCCACAGTGAGTGCGGCGGGCGACACGGGCCCACCAACCAACTCAAGGCCTGCCTTGATCCCGCCACTGGGATCATCGACAGGAGGGATCTCCTCAGGCTCCTCCCGGGGCCCCATGCCAGCGGGAGGCTGTGGTGCAGATGCCTGCTCCGCCCCCGCTGCCTGGTCACCGGAAGGCCCCGAAAATGACTCCGGAAACATTTCCAGGATGGTGGCAGAGAAGCGGTTGGGACAGAGGGTCTTCCAAACGATAATCCGCTAAGAACCTAAGAAGCAGGTGGTTATCGCTGACCCCCTCCCCTGAGAAATTGAACAAGTCCGGGGTGCTCAATTGTTCTGGGTGGAACGGGCCCTATCCGTTCCCGTCCGACCCCGAAGCACCCTGTTTTGGGGACAGCGGCAGCTGCTGGGATTTCCTCACTATCCCCCCGCCTCTCTTCTTTCGGGGACTGGGCGTGACATCTATGGAAAAGAACCTGGATTGACGCTGTTTGCGGGGGAGAGGGTCATACACCGGGGAGACCTCTATCTCTGGAGGCCCCTCCAGGCTGATTCCACTAAATTGGCCCTGAATTAGGGGAAAAAAGAGAATTGGGAGGGTTCCTGCTACTACCTCTTCACCTGATGATTTGACTTATGATGTGACCCTTTATCCAAAAACATTGTGTTGCTCTCCATGCAGAATGATTCATCTCCACCAAATACATTGGGTAAATTATTACATTGAATCAGCTGCTATTTATTCCTGAACAAATTAACATTAGTGCCTTGTTGACCTTTTTAGGCAAGTTAATTTTTTCAAGATCCAGGAATGTATCTATTTTAAAGTTGTTCAGGAATGTTCTGACTAAAGACTGATCACCAATTGGAATAGCCAAATAATGTATAAACATGTTAATCACAAACTGGGCAGAGCTGATTTTGTGTAGAAATTCTGTATACTGCTTAAGCATGGGAGATTTAGGATTTGTTTGTTGCTAATGATGCCTTCTGTAAATCTCCATTCAAATAATGGCAGCTGTGTATTTAAAGAATCAGCAAAGAACCATTCACTCTGTACTTTAAAAATATTTTAAATGCAGTGTTCGTCATTTCCTCAACTTAACTTGAGCCATGAGAATTTAAGGAAGTGTTAAAAGCAGTGCCTGCAGTTACTTTTTCAAATTAGCAGTTACTGATATATAAAAAGAATTGAATCCATCTGTACGTTGCTGAAGCTCCACTTTCTGGGATTTGATTAGATTTGTCTGTAGCAACCAACATGACTTTGGTTCAATGCCTCCAGTCATCAGGTTTGTCTTCATACTTGGGTCTGCACTCAAAAGAGAGTATAGAAACTTCAGATTACTGTCCAAGCATGATTTGTTGGGGAAGATTCTTCCACAGCATGAAACAAATCACTGAAGGGGATTAACTGGCCATTATCTCATTGCTCTCTGTGATCTTCCTGAGTGCAAAAAAGCTGCCTTGCTTCCTACGTTGCGATGGCAAAAACACTGGAAGAACTCTATTGGCCGTAAAGTGGTTTTCCTGAGGATGTGAAAGGCTCTATACAAATGCAAGTGCTTTGTTTTTTTGGCTCTTTCAATTCACAACCTGCAGTACCGTATTCTTACTGCCAGACTGTACAACCGACTTTGTAGGTCCTGGTTTGAGACTCGTAAGTGCAGTATTGTTAAGATACCTGATTAGACCCTAACACATGTTAGGATAGAGGACAAGACCCCCCCCCCCCCCCCCCCACCAAATTATTTTTGTGTAAAACTTTTGAGGAAAGGATACTTCACCCCAGGAGCGATGACTCTGATCAAGAGGTATCTATTATGTTAAAACAAACTTTCCACAATTAACCACATTAACATCAAAGAAAATGGCTTTACAATTATCAGTTTAACAGTTCCCAAAGGAAAAACTTACACTTCCTATCTATACCTGCTACTAATTCCAATTAAGCACCCAAGACAGTTTAAATGGCATTTATAAATAAAGTTAACAAAGTAGGTTTACTTGCTCACCTTCGGAGAGCGTTCCTTTCAGGACCAGATTAAGTACACTTCTGCTCAACCTGGCAGCCTTTGGCAAAACTGCTGTTCAACTTAAAATCCTTCTGCCTTGTCAAACTTGAATCCTATGACAAACTGCAAAACTACAGACAGACCTGGCTCCTCCCATTGATCACATCTGTATCCCACTAATATCACACAACCTGCTTAACGAGGACTAAATACAACTCCTCCGACAAATCTACTCTCCAAGCAATCTTTAGGAATCATAACAGCATCCCAATAACCCTTTATCTGTGACCAGGTAAGTGGTTAAAAACAATTGTGACCTTGTTTTACAACTGCCTAATTACAGCTTTAGCAGACATACTGCCTGTATGTATTTTAAACCCAGAGTTTTTTTTAGAACATTACTGTCGCAAATGTGACACATAATGTATATCAATTTCTACATTCATCACAATATTGCCACATTCTTTGTCATTCGTGAGGGCTAGATGGGCTAGACCTGTTTCAAGTTTCCCATATCCGTTAGTACTACTTGCCCTTTCCCATTTTCCGTAGTCAACAGAAACAATTTTTGTTGTGCTAAAGGTGTAAATATTCAATGTTGCAAGATACTTCACAAGCACATTACAAAAAAAAGTGTGACACCAAGTTGCATAGGAGATCATTAATCAGATGTCTATTACTCAGTCTATTTGAAGAAGACAAGATGATTCTTCCCATAGCATCTGCAAGAATACAGCGATGAGCCCTATTGCTAGTGGTGTATGAGTACGTATTGGAGCCTCGCCTGGGCACATTGCGAATGCGCATGCTCTGAGCCAGCTCCTGTTGCCAACGTGCCCCCCACCGAGGGCTGATGAGGTCATATCCACCCTTAACGTCATGGACACTTTGCTGGTCACCGCTGCCCAGATACACGACTTGGCAGAAGGACCCAGTGTTTAAGTTGCACTCTGTCGTCCTGCACGGCCGTCAGCAAGCGAAGCTACCCAAAGAGCTACAAGCCTTTGAGCAAAGCAGCAGGAGCATGGTGTGGCGGACAGCATCCTCCCGTGGGGGGCCCGCATCGTGATCCCAAGCCAGGATAAACGGGCCAGACTTGCACAACGGACATGTGGGGTGTCGAAAATGAAAATTCAGTGTGGTGGCCAGGGTTTGATGGTGAGATTGAATGACTGGCCCAGCAGTCTACCTTGTGCCAGAGCAGCAGAGACTCCTGCTGGCTGCACCATTACACGCCTGGGAATGGCCGGGCCAGCCTTGGGTACGCCTACATGCAGATTTTGCCAAACATTTCCAAGGCTCCATGATCCTGCTTCTGGTAGACTCCCATTCTAAATAGCTGGATATCCATCAGACGGCATCCACCATTTCGAAGGCCATTATTGAGAAGCCACGACTCATGTTTAGCACCCATGGCTTCCTGGAGATATTGGTAAGGGACAATCGTATACCGTTCACCAATGAAGAATTTGCTTACTTAATGAAAATGAACGGAGTGAAGCACATCCGAATGGCCCCATACCACCCTTCCTCAAACGGCCTTACCGAGCGAGCGGTGTAGATCTTCAAGAAGGGTATCAGGAAACGGGCTTTTTAAGGGTATGGATAGGTTGGTTTCATAGTTTGTCTGGGAAATTAAAGTGGTTAGGATTAGGAAGACTGTGCTTCAGAG
The DNA here is from genome assembly GCF_047496885.1 of Scyliorhinus torazame. Taxonomy (NCBI): domain Eukaryota; kingdom Metazoa; phylum Chordata; class Chondrichthyes; order Carcharhiniformes; family Scyliorhinidae; genus Scyliorhinus; species Scyliorhinus torazame. The sequence continues at coordinate 67,574,908 of NC_092719.1, read as the reverse complement.
GGGGGTGCGGGGGGGTGTCATCTGAACTTTTTGTAATATTACTGGGTGACTAATGCAGGAAAGGTGCGGAGTTGGAGTAGGAAGACGAAGGCTTTGTGGGTGAGGATGGAGGTGGGTTCCCGTAGGGATTGGGACTGCAGGCTCTGGCAACGGCCCTGCTCCAGTTTGCCCAGGAAGGTATTCGGGGAGTCCTGTGGTGGTTGCCACGCTGAAAATATGCAGGCAATTTCGGCAGCACTTTAGATTGGAGCAGTGGTTGAGGTTGATGCCGATCCGAGGGAATCATGCGTTTGAGTCGGGAGGATGGATGCGAAGTTTTGGGACTGGGAGGAAAGAGGGGTGAAAGAGATGAAGGATTTTTTTTTTGGAAGGGCGGTTCGCGTGTTTGGAGGAGTTGGGGGCGAAGTTTGGGTTCCTGTACTGGGAGGGATTTGGGTCATGCAGGTGTGGGGCTTTGCGAAAAAGGACTTTCCGACCTTTCCGGTAGCAACTTTCTCCTCGTTGCTGGTGGAGGTGTTGTCGGTAATGGAGTTGGAGGAGGCGTTGTCGGTAATTGGGTTGGAAGGTGGGGGACATCTCGGCGATTTATGGGAGGCTTTTGGAAGAAGAGGTGTCCCTGAATGGGGTCAAGGCAAGGTGGAAGGAGGAGCTGGGAATGGCGCTGGAGGAGGGACTGTTGGAGGTGTTGTGGAGGGTGAATGCCTCAAACCTTGTGTGAGGCTGGGGTTGATGCAGCTAAAGGGGTACACAGGGCGCACCTTTCGAAGTCCAGGATAAGCCAGCTTTTTGAGGGGTAGATATTTGTGAACGGTGTGGGAGGGACCCAACTAATCATGTGCACACGTTTTGGTGCTGCCTGAAGTTGGAGAAATTTTGGAGGTCGTTCTTCAGCGCCATGTTGGCGGTCTTGCAAGTGGACTTGGAGTTTCGGTCCCCTGGTGGCCATATTTCAGGTGTCAGATCTGCTGAAGTTGCAGTCAGGAGCGGGGGCAGATGTTTTAGCCTTTGCCTCGCTGATTGCTCGCAGGCGGGTTCTGTTGGGGTGGAGGTCTGCTTCTCCACTCTGTGCCTGGCGTGGCTGGGGGATCTAATGGAGTTCCTGCATTTAGAGAAGGTTAAGTTTGTCCTCAAAAGGGCAAATGAGGGGTTCCACAAGAGATGGGGTTTGTTCATTCTGTATTTTGGGGAGCTAGTTACCATTAATTGTTGGGGGGGATGGAGGGTAGGCTGATTGGGGGGATGTGCGGGGGGGGGGGGGGGGGGGGGTTGTGCTGAGTTTATTTTATTTTGTGTTGTAATGGTTTATACATGGTAACTTGAATAAAAATACTTATTTTTTTTTAAATGCCTACATCCATGAATGAATTTTAAAAATTGTAATATAAAAGATAGTTTTGTTTGAGTTTCTGTCAGAGCATTTCAGTTTCTGCCAGAGATTTTCAATCATTACAAAGTTGGAGAATGTTAATATCATGGTTCCTGGAGGGTTCCTGGAGCCTCAATTAGCCCTTTAAATATGCTCTTACGTTTGTACTGAGTCTGTGCTACCATATGACCTTAAAGATGGTCATAACTTTTTAAATTCCAGAGGTTCATATATCCCTAACAGATTCAGCACATTTTGTCTGATTTGAGCTGCTGTTGAACCCAATCTTCTTTTTAAGTTACTTTGATTTTCTATTTAGATTATCTTTAAGCTCTCCTGAGCGTTTCAAAGCTTGTGCTGGATATATATATCTTTCAGAAAATTGCGTTGTTTGATGGCACTCCAGATTTATGTGTATCTAGATGCTCTTTTGCAGTTCAGTAAGAATTTGAAGTAACGATGCTTAGTGGGATGTGGCATGTTTTGACAGCATCAGCCCTCCCCGCCCTCTGTTCTGGGATCCGTGAGTTTTTAAGCCTACTTGCCATGGCCCAATGAAGTAATGTTCCTGTTTCATCTTGGCATCAGCGTCTGGATGGGGTTTCTTTTGCATTCCCCTATTATCCCTAGACTGATTTCCGTAAAAGCTATTCTTGTTTATTTACAGATCTATATACATCTCAGCACTGTACATGACGTTGTCAGTATGTTTCCCACTAGATCTTGGTCTCTTAGCATGTGACATTGCATCACAGTTACAACAGTATCAAATGCTCCTGATGTTTACCCTTTACTCTACATTTCCTACCTTCACCGGTGGTCATTGTTCAGACTTCTTTTCCTCCAAAGAACCTCTTTGGTCCACAAAGCAGTTATCCTAGACGTTATATATTTTCTGGCTTTTTTTTTTAATATACTCGATCTGTGGAGAACATATGAATTATGAAGACTAATTATTGTTCTCAGAATGCACTTTACTGTTCTTTACATGCAACAATCCCTTTCTAGCTCCCCAACTGCATTGTTCCTTCTGTTAATAGCTGACCCGGCAAGCTATTTATCAAAGTAGGAGAGATGTATTTTGTGTAAGATTATTCCATGAAGTACGAAATTGGACAAGGTGTCCTGATTCTTGTGACTTCAGATTAAAAGCATTCTCTTTTTTTAGTGTATTTTATTCCAAACAACCTATTCAAAAATACAACAACACAGATCAATAGCAATCTCAGCACCCCCATAGTTCGGTTTGCACAATTCTCCCCACCCCCCTTTTTCTCCCACTCTGCTCCCTCATCCCCCCGCGATGAACAATTCCTTAAACATTGTCATGAACAGTCCCCACCGTGTCTCAAAGTCCTCTGCTGATCCCCTCAACTCGAACTTGATCTTTTCCAGTCAAAGAAAGTCATATAGGTCCCCCAACCAGGCCGCCACCACTGGCAGCATCGGCAACCGCCAATCCAGCAATATCCTTTGTGGGGCATCGAGAGAGCCAATATCCAGGACGTTGGCCCTCTTTCCCCCTCCATCAGCTCTGGCATTTCCGATACCCCAGAGATTGCCACCATTGGGCCCAGCCTGACCTCTACCCCCACAATCTTCGATAGCATCCCAAACACCGCCTCCCAGTACCTCTCAAACTTCTCACAGCCCCAGAACATGTGCACATGTTTCGCTGGCCCTCGCCCACACATCTCACACTCGTCTGCCCCGATCATATGCGCCCTGTGCACCACCTTGAATTGAATCAAGCTCATCCTTGCGCACAAGGAGGTTGAATTTACCCTATGCATCGCCTCACTCCACGCACCCCTTCCTATCTCCTCATCCCTTCCTATCTCCTCATCCTATCTCGCCCCCCCCCCCCAACTCTTCCTCCAATGTTCGATGTAATCCAATTCTCGAAAGTGCGTTGTGAATAAAGCCCATGAATTGTAGAACCCCTCCATCCTTCCCCTCAGTTCAAATTTGACCTTGTCAAGAGTCAAGAATTCCAGCAGGTACCCACGCCACGCCAGGGCACAGGGTTGAGTGGTTGATCTTCACCCCAACAGGATCCACCTTCGGACGATCAACGAGGCGAAGGCCAGAACATCTGTCTTCGCAGCCTTTTGCAATCCTGGCTGGTCTGACACCCCGAATATGGCCTTCCGAGGGCCCAGGTCCAGTTTCATGTGCACCACTTTAGAGATTAACCTAAAAACCTCCTATCAGCTTTGGACAGGATTAAAACATATGAAAGTGTTTTTTTTTATAGATTTCCCCCTGCTCCAGCCGATACTTCGCTCCCAGCTCCTTCAATCCAGAAAACCGAACCCCAAGAAACAAATCTTTTAGTACTAATTCCTTTCTCCTCCCATCTCGAAAATTTCCATCCCACTTCCCTGGCTCAAATCTATGGTTCTCCCGAATCTGCATTTCTCTTGACCCTGCCCCCAACCCGAAGTGCTGATGGAACTGCCTCCAAATTCTCAACAAAGCTATTACTACCGGACTCCCTGAGTATTTCACGGGGCTGTCTGGAGCGGCGCTATTGCTCGCACCTTCAATCCTGACCCCCGACACAAACTCTCCTCCATTCTGACCACTGGGAGTGAACCCCTCTGACCCAGCTCCGCACCTTCTCCACATTCGCCGCCCAGTAATAATACATCCGGTTCGGAAGACCCAAACCCCCTGCCTGTCTTCCTCCCTCCACTTCCTATATATGCCAATTCATCTCCCTCGGCGTAAACCTGTGATTTCTGCACAACTGTGTCAGCACCGACATCCCCTCCATCCTGAAGTGTCTCCTCAGCTGGTTCCGCACTTTAACCGCAGACTGCACCACCGGGCTCACCGTATACCTCCCTGGCACCAGCAAAAGCGACGCCGTCATCATGGCACTCAGGCTGGACCCCCTACAGTATGACGACTCCTTCTTAAACTTTCCAACCCCCCCCCCCCCCCCCCCCCCCCCCCCCCCCCACAGACCTCCTCCATTAACGTTGTCAGATTCCACTTGTGCAACGTAGCCTATTCCCCCTGTCACCTATCTCTGGCTACCCTGAATGGCAATGCCCCCAGGAAGGCCTCCCGACCCGCCCCATTCATCGGGAAAACTTCACTCTTCCCAACGTTTAACTTATAACCCGATAAGGTCCCAACCCTCTCCCATACGTCCGCAATTCTCCTTATACTGTCCAGTGGGTCCGACACAAGGAGTAACAGGTTGTCCGTGTACAGTGACACCCGTGTTCCTTACTCCCCCTCACAATCTCTTGCCACTCCACTGACCCCCTAAAGGCCATTTCCGGGGTTCTATTGCCAGCGCAAACAGCAGCAACAACAGTGAGATTAAAAGCATTCTCAATAATTTCCCCCAAATGCACTCTCATCAAGAATGTTTGTGAAGGATAAATTCATGCTGACGAGCAATCCAACTACGACAAAAGCAAAATAATGGGAATGCTGGAAATCTGAAATAAAGATGGAAAATCTTGCAAAATATTCGGCAGGCCAGACAGTATATGTGGTGAAGGAAACTATTGAAATTTCAGATCTGGGATCTTTAAACAGCACCTTCTGTTGAAACACAACTCTGTTGCTCCATTTGCGGATGCTGCCTAATCAGCTGAGTGTTTCTAGTATTTTCTGTTTTTTACTAACTAGTCTGACTATGCTGTTTTTTAAAATTTAATTTAGAGTACCCAATTCATTTTTCCAATTAAGGGTCAATTTAGCGTGGCTAATCCATCTACCTGCACATTTTTGGGTTGTGAGGGCGAACCCCACGCAAATACTGGGAGAATGTGCAAGCTCCACATGGACAGTGACCTAGAGTCGTAATTGAACTCAGGACCTCGGTGCTGTGAGGCAGCAGTGCTAACCACTGCACCACCGTGCTGCCCTAAGACCGACTATGTTGTTGATAGTTGATTTTTATTATCTCCACAAAGTTGGTCATTCATTGTTATGGATTTTGAGCACAGGATGATATCTTAAATGCACTTTTGAGGTAAAATCAGTCTTCCATTTTGCATGTATTAAATATGTTAGGTGTATTTTCGTTATAGTAAAATACAGCAAAAGATACTGCCACTTTTGGGGCCGAATTTTGAGAGCAAGTGTGGTGGCAGGTGGCTCAGCCGACACCTGGCCTGCTGAGCAGAATGGTGGCATCCCATGCAGGGTGAAAAAAAATGAAAATCGCTTATTGTCACACGTAGGCTTCAAATTAAGTTACTGCGAAAAGCTCCTAGTCGCTACATTCCGGCACCTGTTCAGGGAGGCTGGTACGGGAATTGAACCCGCGCTGCTGGCCTGTCTTGGTCTGCTTTAAAAGCCAACTATTTAACCCTGTGCTAAACTGGTCCAGGATGTCAGAAACATAGAGGGAAAAGGCTTGGCAGCTTCATAGATATCTGTTCCTTGATTCAACAACCTTCCCACTGAGCCCATCACCTGCAAGGCACCCACATAGGCCTCTACCACCACCTCTGGAGTCTTCATCCAGATCCTTCCAAACAATATGGTATTCCCTTTGACCCCCTTGTTTGTGAGCTTTTCGTGGTGGCTTGCTGAGGTCGGGGTCGAGCTCCCCTCCGATTTCCCACTGCCTTCTATTGTTCATCATCTTCATCCACCTTCTTGCCATCGTGAACCCTTGTCCTACCCCTTGGGCACAGCCTTCTTTCCACAATGCTCCCCTTGTCCTTGTCAGGCCGCGACCACCACCTCCTGCTTTGCACTCCACCCCTGGTTGAACCTTGGACTTTTGTTGCAATGGCTGTGTGATTACCACAGCACAGCTCTGTCCAGATGGATACTGGTGTGTGGTTCAAGGTGGGAGCGGGAGACCCCTATACTCCCCAACTTCAGGCACAGTACTGAACCAAGGTGGTGACACAGGAGGGCCCATGGGTCCAGCAACATGGTGCTGACCATGATGACCAGCTCAGTATCTAGATGGCAGTCAGAAACTTACCTGCCCTGGCAAAGTGGTGGAGAGTGCATCTGGAATAGCGTGGCACTATGGCGGAAAGTGTTGTTGCACTCAATTCCGTCTCTTGCCAACTGTGAGTCACCTTGTGCACATGTTCTTTAACAATCAGGTTTGACACCGACATGGTTTGCCACTGGCATGAATTAAGATTGGAAGGCCTGACGGTTATCAGTGAGCTGCTGTTCTAATGAGTATTCATGGGATGCAAATGGCATTCTCTCCATTTGCCAGCGGGCTGACCAACCTGCCATTAACCCACCATTGGGAGAATTGCAACCTAGTTTAATGCAATTGGGTTTCCAACTTTTCGGCTCCCACCAGATTTTCCACGCCCACCTGTCACCAAACCCGCTGTGGGTTTCCTGAGGTTTTGGATCGGATGATGCTGAAGAGTTTGTGCCGGATGAACAAATTCCAACATGTCTGCTGTATGACTTCAGAAACTCTGCTCTATAATTACTCTTAAACTTTGGAGGGATATAGAAAACAGGATTTTCAGTCAGATTAACATTCTGATTCTTATTTTTTATTTAGTGGCTATGCTTCTCACACAGTGACTCAACCAACAATGGATAATACTTCAAAGACAAGTGGAAAAGCCTTGTATGGTGAGTTAAGTAGGAAGTTTTTTTTCTGCAAATGCTGCTTTTATGCATAATTATGTAAGTGGATTTTTATTGTCCATTTATGCTGTAATTCCTCCTCATCCCTTCCATTTTCTATTGTTGTTTGATTCAGATAGATTTTGTGGATTAGGTCATGACAGTGAAGAAAATAATGGATCAGATTTTGCTTTGCAGGGGACCTAACCGTGTTTGCTGTAGACTTTGCAGTTACGTGTTGGTTTTGAAATGTCTTGCATGACAAATTAGAGGAAGTGCATTCTTTTGATATCGCACTGAGGGAAATGGGGCATCTGGCAGTTGGGTGAACAGGGCAAACAACTATATATCTCCTTAACCATCATATTGAAGGATTAAGAAATTAATAGTGCAAGGACTGAGAAGGTAATGAAAACTGAGTTAGTGAACATGATCTCAAAAAATGTATGTAAAGACAGAAAGAAATAACTGATTACAAGATGGGAAAAAAGTTGAAGGAAAAGTTGAACAAGAAATTTCATTTTTATACAATAATTAAAACCTGAAAGCATGAAACTTGACATTTGTAAATAATTTTCAGTTCCAGAGAGGTTGATAGGCAGTCATTAATACTTGACATTTTGTTTAACGAGTACTTAGATTTGAAATCACGAACTTAACTTTCTTTAGTGAGTTCATCTTTGCTAGGAAAATACAGCAACGTCGTGTCATTTAGTGCACTTCAATGATAAAGCAGATGGCGAGACACCATTGTTGTAAAGTTGACAGTGGAGCATCACAATTTAGATGGCAACCTTGGGATTTCTGTGGTTAACTGCACGAGTTGTTATAACATTTGTGCATAAATAGTAGCAGGGGCAATTAGCTTCACTGTTATTTTGACAGTAAATTCCAGGTCAACATTCTTTTACTCCATTTTTGTACAGGCGTGAGAAATGATTTTAATTTGGGTATTTTTACATCACATTCGCTTTTCCAAATGGCCAGGTGGTTATTCATTGTGTAAATATGTATCTTTGGAGTCAAATTTGCATTTCTTAAATTCCTATGAGCACTTGAGGTGATGGCTGGTAGGGTTAGACTATATTTGAATCATTTGAGAGATGGCTATATAAATGACTTCATGATTATAATCTAATGACAGATTTATTTTTTATTAATTTACAGGATGTTGGCATCGCTGGTTAGGCCAGCATTTATTGCCCATCCCTAATTGCCCTTCAGAAGGTGGTGGTGAGTTGCCTTCTTGAACTGCTGCAGTCCTTGAGGTGTAGGTACACCCATTGTGCTGTTAGGGAGTGGGTTCCAGAATGTTGCCCCAGCGACAGTGAAGAAACTGCGATATATTGCTAATATACATTCTAATAACCAGTTTCATGCTCCAATTTAAGTTCAATTGTTTCTGACTACTGATGGTTTCATTGCCAGCTCAATTCAATGTTGAAAACCAATTAAAACCATATGCTTGTGTGTGAATGCATTGAGTATTGCTGAAAAAAGTGATGCTGTCCAGCACTCATCAGGACAGATGCAAGAAAACCAAATTTCAAAGCGGGCAACAATTTATACTGCATGAGAAAAGGGTGCTGATTGGTCGGCAAGAAATCTGCTACTTGGACTAGATATGGTCCAATGAGCCAGGGATTTTGTGTTTGGTGAACCTCTGCTAGAAGTGTGTGTGTGTAGTTTTAAGTTACAACAGCAGTGAGCACTGTTGCCATGTCCCTTACAATGCATGCTGACAATGTTGAGGCTCAGGTGAATAATGGAGAAATGCCAGTGCAGTTGCATTTCATCAAAGGGATCCACATCTTTGGGTAAGTATGGGGAAAGAGCACTAATGTGGTAGAAAAAATGGAAACAAGTGCCATCAATTAAAATAAAGTACGAAATAGTGTTGTTAAATCCCATCCGTGCCAGTCGTTGTCTTTTTCCTTTCACATATTAAGAATTGTTACTTAATGAGGCAAATCACTTCGTGAAATCTATATTATGGTGTGATTGAAATGTTTCCTGCAATATTTAACTATAAGAGACACAAGCAAAATGCTTGAAACTGAAGACAGGAAGAGTATTGATAATTTAAAGTTTTGCTGATGGATTTTTTGAGAAAAATAATTGTTTTGAATTGGAACAATTTAGGAAGTTATGCGAGTAAGTTTCATTCTAAGATGTAAGTTTTACTTGAATGCCTTGAAACTAAACTTTGCTTTTATATCGCTGCAGACTGCATTAGTGTACTCCTAATGAGACCCAAATTATCTTCACCTCTGCCCTCCGCAGATGTGCTCCAAGTCTATCTGGGCTTCCATCTATAGTTAGCCAGTTCTGGGATGTTGACAAAGCTAGAATATATAAATATACATTTAGTATATAACTTGTGGGTTTCTCAGTGTGTCAGGGGGATATTATGTTTCCTAATGGTGGGTGGAGTTGGCGAAGGGTTATGTCTTAATGAATCGTGAGTCACAGATTTAACATGTTGGAACAGTGAATTATTTTATTAAGTAGGTTATCTGGATTTTGTTTTACAATATTCTCAAAATTGAATTCTACAGTTTTTCTATTTTTGGAAAGTGCAACTAGCTGGTCTTAAGATATGTTGGCTCAACCTCTGTCATTTTTTCTTCTGTCAGTATTGAGGACAGAGTTCTGAATGATGGGGGCACAGTAGAGCAGTCTGAGTAATATGTAATCTGGCATTGCGGGGCAAGATGGGTTGCAGAAGCATTGAGTGGGAGGAGTTATTTTTAAAAAATAAACTGAAGAGTACACAATTCTTGTTTTTCCAATTAAGGGCAGTTTAGTCTGCCCAATCCACCTAGCCTGCACATCTTTTGGGTTGTAGGGGTGAGAATGTGCAAACTCCTCACAGACAGTGGCCCGGGGCTGTGATTGAACCCAGGTCCTCAGTGCCGTGAGGCAGCAGTGCTAACCACTGTGCCATTATGCTGCCCGAGAGTGGGAGGAATTCTACACAAAATTGTGGCTCAATATCTCTCAGCCCCTTAGGGCCATCAGTTAGGTCTGTGCCATGTTTAGCACAATGACCAGCCCAACACCTGAGAACAAATCCACCCTCAGTTGAATTCCTGTTGTCAGTTAGAAGTAGTCAAGAACATACCCTTGTGTTAACCCTGTGCTAACATGCTACTAAATGACTGCTCCATATGTAAGCGCAGCTATTCTGGAAATTCATGCTTAGATGATTGCTATTGCTACATACATAGCCTTTGTTTGGGATTCTATTGCAGACAAATAAATACTTTGTTCCCGGCCAAACACACAAAATTAAGAAAACTCCAGCCCTTGACTGGTGTGCTTCAATAAATTACAGTTGCTAAACAAGATTAATAATTTCAAAGTGTTTCTTTTTATATTTCTTGCTCCTATATGAGAATTGTTCCAAGCTTGTCACATTTGTATCTGTTTGCCAGTAGAGCACAAGAGTTAACTTAAATTTATATTTACTAGTCTGCATTTTGCTAGTGAGAAATCACAAAGCTCCACTTTAGGGTTCTTGAATTTGGAAACTTGTTGCATTGAAATCCTGTTGCCATGATAGACCAATGTATAAACCCACGGCACGGGAGCAGAATGCATCAGTAAGCTGCCAGTTCTTGCAGCAGTCTTGTGTATTGTAGATAAACTTCTATTCTCTCATTTACAAATAACTAACTAATGTAACCATGCTATTTTGCAACCATAAATTGACTTTAGAAGTTTTTGGCCATTCAGAGAAGGTACCAGTTATTTATTTGCTACAAAAACATATTAAATATAAAATTATGAACAGTGATCACACGGTGGCACAGTGGTTAGCACTGCTGCTCCACAGCGCCGAAGACCCAAGTTCGATCCCGGCCCCGGGTCACTGTCCGTGTGGAGTTTGCACATTCTCCCCGTGTCTGAAGAAGGGAAGGGTAGGTGGATGAGCTACGCTAAATTGACCCTTAATTGGAAAAAAAAATGAACACTGATCACAAAACTAGCAACTAGTGATCTGTCAATATACTGCATGCTAGCATAGATAACAGCAAGTGCAGACAGTAGAGATATATGAATATTTTCAAAATTATTTCTGATATATTGCATGGCCTGGATTTTTCTGGCAATGACTTAAAGATGGCCACTAATCTCAAAAAGCCGCCACCAAGATTTTTGGCCTTAGAGCTTCGGGTTTCCCCTATTATGTCATGACTTTGAATCTGACGCCATCAATCGGGAGATCTGTGGTATCCAACAATGACGAAGTCATCAAGCTGGTTAAGCACTCAAATAGATTGATGAATTCTCAGACACCAAACCAGGAAGTAAAAAAACACATTTTCATTTCATTTTTAATCGTTTTACATAGTGAAATAAATGCTGGTATATAGATAGAAGGTTAATTTAGAAGCTGAAATATATTAAACTTCAAAAGTAAATAATTGTTGTTTTAAAAAAAAAAAATTTTGAAATGTTATTCTGAGGGAATGATTAATCTACATTTGTAAAAATTAGTTTCAGGGCCAGACAGGCTGTTCAGCCATAATGACTTTGTATGCTGTTAAGATTAAACTGCACCTCATTCAACATTTTCAGTGATTTTTACAACAAAAACTAATGTCTCAGATATTGATGTTCATATCAAATCACTGATCTGCAAAGACTGCAGCACACTCTGGAGGAACACTGAAAGCTGCTGCTGGATTTACATGTTTAACTCCACATTTGTGGATAGCAGAAATTGGAAGTAATGCAATTTCTCTGTCATTACAACCAAAGATTCTGTATTTTCGTGTAATGAAACCTGGTTAAGCTTTAAATAGCATTTATAACCTGTAGCAAATATGAACTGTCAGGACCATGATCAAAGGCTGAAACTGTTAATTGTCCTCTTTACAGCATGGATTTATAAGTAACTCTGTCACTTTTGTTTATCTGCCATGGCAAGTAATATTACAGCCATTGCCCATTGAGTGCCCAAAAAGTTTCGCCATGAAGAAAGTGATCGAGTACCTAAGTTATCAAATTAGTTTTGAGACATGTATATTTTTGTTTATACCTTGAATGGTTTGACAAAGGCAGACCCAAAATTTATTTCAACAGAATTTAACTCCTTTACTACGGTAACAATCCTTTTAAAGTCAACAGCTTTGTGCTTTAAAATGACTCGCCACACTGAAAAGCTAATTGCAGTGTGGTGAATGTTACAGTCTGCTGTGATTTTTACAAAAAGGAATTTGCAACAACATTTTTCCCATGTTTATATTAAAATTGAAAAATGTTTTCTGTCCATTTTAAGGGATATCCGTTCCTAAATTACAATGGCTGTTATCGATGCACATTAATATAATAAGTATGGTCTGCTGTCTGCTGTTGAGTTCAGTATTTTGCTTCCCTTTGTCTTAGGAGCTGATGGATTGTACTTCTTACATTCTTCAAAACATAAAAAAAAAGGTAGAAACAAAACCAAAATGGGTTGTGTTTTGTCATATTGTGTGATTTTATTTTCCATCTGCACCAGAGTGTGCAAAAACCAAAAATATTCAATTTTGTATGAAGCTAACTTATTACAGTATGCTTAAAGGACTTGTTCAGTAATAAATGTGGCTGGTAATTTGGGCACTGACTTTCAAACGAAAGTCCATAAATTGAAATGTATCACTGAAAATACCATTGCATAATCGCGTCAGTGTCCCCTACAAACCTAATACAATTATGCAACGTACAAGTTATACTTCATTGTCAAATGAATGGTGGAGTAGATTTTTAAAAAAGTGTTTGATGTAATGTTAGTTGCACTAATGAATCCCTCATTTCAAATTCTTTCTGGAGGCTCTGCTGTAAACTACTGACTCCTTCCCTCCCCATGGCAACAGTCTGAGATGAGGCCAGGCTTTTAACAATCTTGGTATCACATCTTATCTCAAGACAAGCTTCCAACTTGAGGTCATTTCAAACTCTGTCCATGTCTGGTCAAGCAATGCAAAGACTTTAAAGTTCGTATCCTTGTTTTCAAATCTCTGTTGCTCCTCCCTATCTCTGGGATCTCCTCCGATCCCACAAACCACCATCACCTGCTCAACAATCCTCCAAGACAGCTGCATTGGTCTAATTATGGCCCCATGGGCATCCTTTATTTTAATTGTTCTGCCATTGCTGGCTATGCTTTCAGATTTGGAATTTCCTCCCTACACCTCTTTGCCTCTCCATCTCACATCTTCCTTAAGTCGTGCCTTAAAATCCACATCTTGAACCAAGTAGTTGGCCATGTGACTTAATATCCCCTTGAGTGGCTCGCTGTTATACTTTGTTTTGTAATATTCCTGCAAAGTGCTTTGGGACATTTTATCATGTTAGAGATGCTGTTTGAATATAAATTGTTCTGTGTTCATGATGCTCTCACTTTAGAAATGCATCTCAGCTTAGTTGGGATATGACAAATCCAGTTTTAAGACGAGGGATGAACGTACAGGTACATTTACACTGAACCATAAGTTTCATCCCTATTATTAGGTGGTAACCATAATTTGTTTTCTTTTTTAAACCCCACGCGCACAGTCACAACTGAAGATGGTTTGCTGTGGGGAGTCTGCACATCCTCCCCATGTGTGTGTGGGTTTCCTCCGGGTGCTCCGGTTTCCTCCCACAGTCCAAAGATGTGCAGGTTAGGTGATTGGCCATGATAAATTGCCCTTAGTGTCCAAAATTGCCCTTAGTGTTGGGTGGGGTTACTGGGTTATGGGGATAGGGTGGAGGTGTTGACCTTGGGTAGGGTGCTCTTTCCAAGAGCCGGTGCAGACTCGATGGGCCGAATGGCCTACTTCTGCACTGTAAATTCTATGATGATGGAGGAGCTTCTCCTTCACAGTAACAGTCTGGAAGCCATATCCTGTTTTTGTATGCAATTCTGAAAAGAAGTGAAGATCCCTCAATTTTGAGATATCCTCTCTCTTACCCTCATGATGGGGCTTCTGATTCAAGATTGGAAAGCATTCTACTGGCACTCAAACTTCAGGAGACTGTGTACTGTCCGAATTGGATTGGAAAGGGAGCGCATTCCCTGACCTTGCGTTATAACCCCTACAAGATCCATGGGAATGATGTATTCGATCTCCTGTGGATCCCCGTTGAGGGGTGGAGGCCCAATAGCGGGGCTTGTTAATTTCCCAAGATAAAAGCCGGTCCAGGAGGGAGCCGGCATTTAAGGATGGACCCGGCTGAGGCTTGGAGTGTTGCTTAGTCGCTGTATTTCCTGACTGAGTAGGAAATAAACTACCTTTGACTTGCCTTTTCAGGGCTCCTCATTGACTATGATACCTTAATTGATCGTCTCGTCAGAAATTCCATCAGGTGTTGTCACAATGTGGAGTTGAGGACCTAAAAATGCCACAACATCAGAGTCCGATCTCCTCGAACTAAAATTCAGCCCTGTTTTCCTGTAGTATAAAAGATTCTCGTTTGAAAACCTTGCATTCTTTAACTCTTCTACAACGGTCTCCACCATTTAGGGCAGGCCTATATTTATTTTTAGATTTTCCAATTAATGGGCAATTTAGCGTGGCCAAACCATCTACCTTGCACATCTTTGGGTTGTGGGAATGAGACCCACACAATCATGGGGAGGATGTGCAATCTCCACGTGGACAGTGACCCGGGGCCAGAATCAAACCAGGGTCTTTGACGCTGTGAGGCAGCAGTGCTAACCACTGCACCACCGTGCCGCCCTTGCAGGCCTTTAGATTTGAGTGATCCAAGCAGCCACTTTCTGCCTAGGAAACAATTTTAATTCTGTCAAATAGGCCCACAATGAATTTTAATCTAATTTATATTTAGCAGGTCACATTTTTACTTCAATTATCCAGTGCTGCAAACAGCATTACACTTATCACAAATTCATAACTTATCACAAATTCATAAAATGTATTCCATTTTCTTCTCACTTCCCCCGTGTTCCACTTTGAACATATTGTATCTTCTCTTGGTTATGTTTGCATAGCAACTAGGTGTTTTTGGCAATAATTTGTGAATCTAGATACTTGGAACATTGCCTGCTCCAATATTCATCTAAATCATGGCCGATCTTTGACAGCAACACTATTTCCATGCTGCATTAGAGGATTTGGTGATCTATTTGAACACGGGGAATGGAAGTTGTGTATCATGGATGTGCCTGTTCCTCTCCTCACGGACATCAGCAGGTGTAAGTATTTGAGATCGGGAATAAGAGTTATGACACGATGGTTCAGAAGCCAGGAGCTCAAGTCAAGTGTTGCCCTTGTGCTGCTGCCCTATCTGAGATCATGCTGACGCTGTGTAGATAGGACTAGAACGTTAAAATTTCCTTCGTCTCCACAGCTCAACTGCTCACATAGCAAATCTGATGACCCACTGAAATAATTATTTCTAAATCTTTCCCAAGTTGGTGTACCTCAATTGTTTGGAGAAATAGGTTTTGTTTTAAAAGAGCAGTGAGTAAGATTGAGCCTTTTTCAATCCCATTCATTGATGCTGGTTCTAATAATTGTGAAATGAAATCAGTGGTGTTCGCTGAAGTGTGCAAGTAGTGAAACACCAGAATTATAATTACAATTAAAGCACTTTGCCAGATTCCTCTTGCTGGTAACGCCCCTTGCATATATTGGTGAAGTGCTTAATCTATTTTGCTTTTGCTCTTTGTTTAAAAAAATTCTTTAAGCGTGGCCATTAAAATCTGTAACTTGTTTCTAATACTTCATGATTTACAAAAAGACTGTTACAATAAATCCCACTTGGATATTACCATCAGAAAAGGAAGCTATCTGGCAGATTACAAACTGCTGAACATTTTTCTCATGTTCCTAAATATAGTTATTTGGATGATTTCACAGCCTCCAGTTTTACTGGCAGTGGTTTCATTCTCGTGCTGCTTCATGTGAAAGTATTTTCTATGCCCTATAAGGCAAAAAAGCAAATTTTTTAATGTGAAGGAGCACTTATTTGACTGTTCCACATCAAATGTAGCATTATTGAAATTGCTGAACTGTCTTTACCCTCAAAGTCTTTATTTCTATCCTCTTGCGTCAATAATTAATTACTGGAGTATATGTTTATTTGTATATATAAAATGTGTGTGGATTTTTGTGTATGTTGTGTGTGTGTGTGTGTATATATATATATATATATATATATATATAATATATAAATGTATCTGTATAACTTATGTTGCTCTGGGCTTGTGAAGCCATTGTCCAGCGCTTGGGACTAAGCTCACAATGTGTACTGCATGGTTTGGAAGTTAAAATAATTTATTTGTGCCCCTCCTGTTCAGTTGAATTGTGGGCATTTTGAGGGTCCTGACTGGAAGTGATGGTGGTGTGGGGTCTTTCTGTGGCCCCTTTGTTTTTTTTGCCATATCATTGAAGAAATGGAAACAGTTCCCAAGCACAATGTTTTACTTGATGTTTTACTTTTTTTCCCCTCCTGCCCCCCCTTAAACTGGCTGTGAAGAGCTTTGAGATGCCCTGAGAATGTGAATGGTGTTAAATGACAATTCAACCGTGTACTTGTATGGTATCTTTACCATGACAAAATACATAGAAACATACATAGAAACTAGAAGCAGGAGCAGGCCATTCGGTCCTTAAAGCCTGCTCCGCCATTCATTATGATTGTGGCTGATCATCAATTTCAATACCCTGATCCCGCCTCTTCTCCCCCCCCCCCCCCCCCCCCACCAATCCCTTGATCACTTAAGCCCCAAGAGCTATATTTAATTCCTTCTTGAAATCAAACAAACTTTTTGCCTCAACTACTTTCTGTGATAGTGAATTCCACAGATTCACCACTCTCCTGGTGAAGAAATTTCTCCTTGCCTCAGTCCTAAAAGGTTTACCCTTTATCCTCAAACACTGACCATGAATTCTGGACTCCCTCACTATCTACCCCGTCTAATCTAATCTACCCCGTCTAATTCTTTCTCGCTCGTCTGAACTCTGATGAACATAATCCTTTTTTAAATTAATTCTTTTATTTTAATTTTTTTAAATAAATTTAGAATATCCAATTCTTTTTAGTTCCATGGTGTGGAGATGCTGGCGTTGGACTGGGGTGAGTACAGTAAGAAGTCTTCCAACACCAGGTTAAAGTCCAACAGGTTTGTTTCGAGTCACGAGCTTTCGGAGCACAGCTGATTCATCTGAGGAAGGAGCTGTGCTCTGAAAGCTAGTGATTCGAGACAAACCTGTTGGACTTTAACCTGGTGTTTTTATTTCCAATTAAGGGCCATTTAGCGTGGCCATCTACCTACCCTGCACATCTTTGGGTTGTGAGGGTGAGACCTAGGCAGACACGGGGAGAATGTGACCCAGGGCGGGATTGACCGCAGGTCCTCTGTGCCGTGAGGCAGCAGTGCTCACCACTGAGCCGCCATTCCGCCCCCAATGAATATAATCCTAACCGACTTAGTTTCTCCTCATTTGACAGTCCTGACATCCCAGGAATCAGCCTGGTAAACCTTCGCTGCACTCCCTCCAGAGCAAGAACATCCTTCCTTAGATTGGCCACTAAAATTGCACACAACACTCCAGGTGTGGCCTCACCAATGCCCTATACAATTGCAGTAATTCCTATACTGAAATCACTCAGGCTGTCAAAATCATGCTGGAGCATCTCGGCATCCTCCTCACAGCTCACCCTCCCACACGATTTTGTAACTGCAAATTTGGAGATAATACATTTAGTTTCCTCGTCCAAATCATTAATATACAATGCGAACAGTTGGGTCCTAGCACGATCCCCACTAGTCACTGCCTGCCAATCAGAAAAAGACCCGTTTATTCCAACTCTTTGTTTCATGTCTGCTAACCAACGTTTTATCCATGTCAAGACACGGCCCGCAATCCCACGCACTTTAACTTTACACAGTAATCTGTTACGTGAGACTTGTCGAAAGCCTTCTGAAAGTCTAAATAAACCATATCCACCGGTTAACTCTACTGGCTATATCTTCAAAGAATTCCAGGCATGATTTTCCTTTCGTAAATCCATGTGACTTTGTCTGATTATACCACTGCTTTCCAAATGCTGTGCTATGAAATCCTTGATCGTGTTATGGGCCAGGGTTTAGCAACTCCAAAATGTGTTATGGAGTCCACTTGACCTATAACCTTTTATTGATTTTGGCTAGGATGAACACAAGAGCCTGCCTTTCAGGGGTTATTAAACAGAATTCTTAGGCGCTTTTAATCAAAAAAACAAGCTTTATTCTAAGAACTTAGTTAACATTTGTATAAACACGCAAAGCAAGAAATTTTACCAATTACAAACATAAATACCCTACACAGCTACAGTAATCTATGTATAATCCTTAATGAATTCCCCCTTAACTGTTCCAATTCAATAACAAAATCCAAGTAAAACCAGAAACCCCTTTTCAAAGGCATGGCCCAGCACCCAACATTCTCACTGGTATAAGACTGTTGTTATTGATACTCTGTTCCCCTTTTCAAACAGCAGATTTGAATTTCTTCCAGAAGGCAATTATCTCTTTTAGGTTAGCAAGCAGCCAGGAACTGCTTTTGAAATGAAGATAGAGAAAGACATTTCTTCAAATCTGTGTAGTTCAAACCAGTCCAAAACTCAAAGCAAAAGTAAAAACTCTCAGAGCCACACCCCAGCTTCACCCACACAAATGACATCACTGAAGCCATGTGATAAGACAAAAAACTTTCTTAAAGGGACAATAGTAATTTTTATTAGTGTCACAAGTAGGCTTACATCAACACTGCAATGAAATTACTGTGAAAATAACCTAGTCGCCACACTCCGGCGCCTGTGCGCGTACACATCAGGAAGAATTCAGATTGCCCAATTCACCTTACAAGCACTTCTTTCAGGACTTGTGGGAGGAAACCGGAGCACTCGGAGGAAACCAACGCAGACACTGGGAGAACGTGCAGACTCCACACGAATAGTGGCCCAAGCCAGGAATTGAACCCAGGTCCCTGGCGCTGTGAAACAACAGTGCTAACCACTGTGCCATATGCTGCCCATAATGAATTCTAACAACTTCCCTACTACCGATGTTAGGCGCACTGGTCTATAGTTCCTGTTTTCTCTCTACCTCCCTCCAATCTGTAGGAATCATTCTGGAGTCCAAAGAATTTTGGAAAATCACCACCAATGAATCTACTATTTCTATGACCACTTAAGTACTCTGGGATGAAGATTATCCGGCCCTGGAGATTTCTCCGCCTTCGATCCCATTATTTCCTGAAAATCATTTCACTACTAATACTAATTTCCTTCAGCTCCTCACTAAGACTTGTGTTTCTCAGAACTTCTAGTACGTTATTCATGGCTTCCTTTTTGAGGACGGAAACAAAGTACGAATTTAGTTCCTCAGCAATTTCTTTATTCACTGTTCCAGACTGTAAGGGATCTACATTCGTTTTTATCAATCTTTTTAACTCTACATACCTATAGAAAATTTTACTGTCAGTTTTTAAGTTCCCTGCCTGTTTACTTTCATTTTGTATTTCCCCCCTTAATCAATCCCTTGGTCCGCCTTTGCTGAATTTGAAACTTTTCCCAATCCTCAAGTCTATTGCTTTTTATTGTTAATTTGTATGCTTCTTCTTCAAACCTAATACTATCTCTAATTTCCCTTGTAAGCTATGGTTTGCCCACAGTTCCCTATTCTTGTACCAAATAGTAATAAACAACTTTTGGAGTTCACCTATTAATTTCTTGAACACCTACCATTGTCGGTCCACTGTCCGTCCTTGTCAGTAATGTTTCCCAGTCCATCATAGCCAACTCATGCCTCATACCATCATAGTTACCTTTATTGAGATTCAGGACCCTGGTTTCATAAAAACCTACCCCATTTTCCATCTTGATAAAGATTTGTATCATATTATGTTCACTCATCCCCATGGATTCTCTAAACTAGATTGCCAACTAATCCTTTCTCATTGCGCAATACCCAGTCCAAGAAGACATAGAACATAGAAAATACAGCACAGAACAGGCCCTTCGGCCCACGATGTTGTGCCGAACCTTTGTCCTAGATTAATCATAGATTATCATTGAATTTACAGTGCAGAAGGAGGCCATTCGGCCCTTTGAGTCTGCACCGGCTCTTTGGAAAGAGCCCCCTACCCAAACTCAACACCTCCACCCAACACCAAGGGCAATTTTGGACACTAAGGGCAATTTATCATGGCCAATCCACCTAACCTGCACATCTTTGGACTGTGGGAGGAAACCGGAGCACCCGGAGGAAACCCACGCAGACACTGGGAGGATGTGCAGACTCCGCACAGACAGTGATCCAAGCCGGAATCGAACCTGGGACCCTGGAGCTATGAAGCAATTGTGCTATCCACAATGCTACCGTGCTGCCCTGAAGAACACAAAAATCTACACTATATCATTTTACCGTAATCCATGTACCTATCCAATAGCTGCTTGAAGGTCCCTAATGTTTCCGACTCAACTACTTCCACAGGCAGTGCATTCCATGCCCCCACTACTCTCTGGGTAATGAACCTACCTCTGATATCCCTCCGATATCTTCCACCTTTCACCTTAAATTCATGTCCCCTCGTAATGGTTTGTTCCACCTGGGGAAAAAGTCTCTGACTGTCTACTCTATCTATTCCCCTGATCATCTTATAAACCTCTATCAAGTCGCCCCTCATTCTTCTCCGTTCTAATGAGAAAAGGCCTAGCACCCTCAACCTTTCCTCGTAAGACCTACTCTCCATTCCAGGCAACATCCTGGTAAATCTTCTTTGCACCTTTTCCAAAGCTTCCACATCCTTCCTAAAATGAGGCGACCAGAACTGTACACAGTACTCCAAATGTGGCCTGACCAAAGTTTTGTACAGCTGCATCATCACCTCACGGCTCTTAAATTCAATCCCTCTGTTAATGAACGCGAGCACACCATAGGCCTTCTTCACAGCTCTATCCACTTGAGTGGCAACTTTCAAAGATGTATGAACATAGACCCCAAGATCTCTCTGCTCCTCCACATTGCCAAGAACTCTACCGTTAACCGTGTATTCAGCATTCATATTTGTCCTTCCAAAATGGACAACCACACACTTTTCAGGGTTAAACTCCATCTGCCACTTCTCAGCCCAGCTCTGCATCCTATCTATGTCTCTTTGCAGCCGACAACAGCCCTCCTTACTAGCCACAACTCCACCAATCTTCGTATCGTCTGCAAATTTACTGATCCACCCTTCAACTCCCTCATCCAAGTCATTAATGAAAATCACAAACAGCAGAGGACCCAGAACTGATCCCTGCGGTACACCACTGGTAACTGGGATCCAGGCTGAATATTTGCCATAACCACCACTCTCTGACTTCTATCGGTTAGCCAGTTTGTTATCCAACTGGCCAAATTTCCCACTATCCCATGCCTCCTTACTTTCTGCAGAAGCCTACCATGGGGTACCTTATCAAATGCCTTACTAAAATCCATGTACACTACATCCACTGCTTTACCTTCATCCACATGCTTGGTCACCTCCTCAAAGAATTCAATAAGATTTGTAAGGCAAGACCTACCCCTCACAAGTCCGTGCTGACTATCCCTAATCAAGCAGTGTCTTTCCAGATGCTCAGAAATCCTATCCTTCAGTACCCTTTCCATTACTTTGCCTACCACCGAAGTAAGACTAACTGGCCTGTAATTCCCAGGGTTATCCCTAGTCCCTTTTTTGAACAGGGCCACGACATTCGCCACTCCAATCCCCTGGTACCACCCCTGTTGACAGTGAGGACGAAAAGATCATTGCCAACGGCTCTGCAATTTCATCTCTTGCTTCCCATAGAATCCTTGGATATATCCCGTCAGGCTCGGGGGACTTGTCTATCCCAAGTTTTTCAAAATGCCCAACACATCTTCCTTCCCAACAAGTATTTCCTCGAGCTTACCAATCTGTTTCACACTGTCCTCTCCAACAATATCGCCCCTCTCATTTGTAAATACAGAAGAAAAGTACTCGTTCAAGACCTCTCCTATCTCTTCAGACTCAATACACAATCTCCCGCTACTGTCCTTGATCGGACCTGCCCTCGCTCTAGTCATTCTCATATTTCTCACATGTGTAAAAGGCCTTGGGGTTTTCCTTGATCCTACCCGCCAAAGATTGTTCATGCCCTCTCTTAGCTCTCCTAATCCCTTTCTTCAGTTCCCTCCTGGCTATCTTGTATCCCTCCAATGACATAAGTCTCCTTTTTCCTCTTAACAAGACATTCAACCTCTCTTGTCAACCATGGTTCCCTCACTCGACCATCTCTTCCCTGCCTGACAGGGACATACATATCAAGGACACGTAGTACCTGTTCCTTGAACAAGTTCCACATTTCACTTGTGTCCTTCCCTGACAGCCTATGTTCCCAACTTATGCACTTCAATACTTGTCTGACAAAATCGTATTTACCCTTCCCCCAATTGTAAACCTTGCCCTGTTGCACGCACCTATCCCTCTCCATTACTAAAGTGAAAGTCACAGAATTGTGGTCACTATCATTACCAAGTACTAAATCCAATATTGCCCTTCCTCTGGTCGGACAATCTACATACTGTGTTAGAAAAGCTTCCTGGACACACTGCACAAACACTACCCCATCCAAACTATTTGATCTAAAGAGTTTCCACTCAATATTTGGGAAGTTAAAGTCACCCATGACTACTACCCTGTGACTTCTGCACCTTTCCAAAATCTGTTTCCCAATCTGTTCCTCCACATCTCTGCTACTATTGGGGGGCCTATAGAAAACTCCTAACAAGGTGACTGCTCCTTTCCTATTTCTGACTTCAACCCACACTTTCTCAGTCGGGTGATACTCCTCGAACTGCCTTTCTGCAGCTGTTATACTATCTCTAATTAACAATGCCACCCCCCCCCCCCACCTCTTTTACCACCCTCCCTAATCTTATTGAAACATCTATAACCAGGGACCTCCAACAACCATTTCTGCCCCTCTTCTATCCAGGTTTCCGTGATGGCCACCACATCGTAGTCCCAAGTACCGATCCATGCCTTAAGTTCACCCACCTTATTCCTGATGCTTCTTGCGCTGAAGTATACACATTTCAACCCATCTCCGTGCCTGCAGGTACTCTCCTTTGTCAGTGTTCCCTTCCCCACTGCCTCATTACACGCTATGGCGTCCTGAATATCGGCTTCCTTAGTTGCTGGACTACAAATCCGGTTCCCATTCCCCTGCCAAATTAGTTTAAACCCTCCCGAAGAGTACTAGAAAACCTCCCTCCCAGGATATTGGTGCCCCTCTGGTTCAGATGCAACCCGTCCTGCTTGTACAGGTCCCACCTTCCCCAGAATGCGCTCCAATTATCCAAATACCTGAAGCCCTCCCTCCACCATTCCTGCAGCCACATGTTCAGCTGCACTCTCTCCCTATTCCTAGCCTCGCTATCACGTGGCACTGGCAACAAACCAGAGATGACAACTCTGTCTGTCCTGGCTTTTAACTTCCAGCCTAACTCCCTGAACTTGTTTATTACCTCCACACCCCTTTTCCTACCTATGTCGTTGGTACCAATGTGCACCACGACTTCTGGCTGCTCCCCCTCCCCCTTAAGGATCCTGAAGACACAATCCGAGACGTCCTTGGCCCTGGCACCCGGGAGGCAACATACCTTCCGGGAGTCTCGCTCGCGACCACAGAATCTCCTATCTATTCCCCTAACCATTGAATCTCCTACAACTATTGCTTTTCTATTCTCCCCCCTTCCCTTCTGAGCCCCAGAGCCAGACTCAGTGCCAGAGACCTGGCCGCTAGGGCCTTCCCCCGGTAGGTCATCTCCCCCCCCCCCCCCCCCAACAGCATCCAAAACGGTATACTTGTTTTGAAGGGGAACGGCCACGAGGGATCCCTGCACTGACCTGTTCCCTTGTTGGTTCCTCAATATATCGGTCCAGAAAACCATCCACTTTATGTCCCTTTCCATTATAATAAGACTAATCTATTTATTGTCACAAGTAGTCTTGCATTAACATTTCAATGAAGTTACCGTGAAAAGCCCCAAGTCAACACATTCCAGTCATTAAATTATTCCCCTGAGTTAAACCATTGAGCCATGATATAGTCCCTTGGTTGAGAAAAGTACTGAAAAATGACCAAATGTTCCAGGAATTGGGTTGGAACTTCAAGCCCCAGATAACAAATGAATTAGCCTGAACGTGCAGGAGGGAAAGCATGTTGTCACTGAACCAACATGTATGCTGCAGCATACAAGGCACCAGTGTTGGAGAGATACAGCGACGGCCCCATATAATAGGTTTTTCTGACTTAACTGAAGTACATGTAACATCAAAATTTATATTAACATGTCTTTGACTGTCAGCATGGAGCTCCAAGCATAACTGTAGGGAAGAAGCCACCAATTTCAATTGTATTTCAATAGTCTAGAGAAAGGATACTATAACAGTTTAATATAAGTAAGGATATGAACCAGTCCTTTGGCATACTGTACAATTTTAATAACTATTTCTATGCTATTAATCGAAATGTATCAACATTTTCAATCCGAGCATTTGAGTAGCTTTTAAAAAAAGAAATTTCACTTTATTTTTGGTTTTACATTGCGTTTCTATAAAATAAGCTGCATTTATGTTAACTTTTTAAAAAGTTCTTACTCCTCTGTTTTGAGCTTACTAACTCCTATCTATATATATATATATATATATATATATATAGTCCTTTCCACCTCGTCTCTTCGACTTTCATCCATTTAGAGATAGTCCATTGCATTACTAAATAGACATGATTATTGCACCTTTCAGACTTTAGTTAATGGAACTTGGTGTGAGATTTTAAATACAAAGCAGAGTTAAGCATTGTATTTAAAGGAGATTATGGCCATTCATTGTTTACTGCTGATTTAGTACTAGTCATAGCTATTGCTTCTGATGAAAAATGGCTGTTGAGCTGTAGCTTTAGACATTCAGGACATTTACCTGACTTTCATACTTTATTCCACTCTAAACTGGGGTTGTTAACTAAATGGCTGATTAAGACAACATAATGACCCTTCCCTGTATTGTATTGTTCTGTGATGAATTAGCCAGTCTTTGCTATGGGAATAGTAATGCTGGTTACATTGATTCCTGCATTCCTGAGCTTCGGAGAAAAATTGCCCTAAGTTCCTGACCCGTGACAACTGCTGGAAAATGCATTTTTATAAATTTGTTCATAAGATATGGATGTCTCAGCCCATTCTTAATTGCTTTTGAAAAAGTGATGATGGTGATTTGCCTTCTTGAATTGCTGCAAGCCCATGTATTGCAGGTACACATGTAATGCTAATAAGAATGGTGTTCCAGGGCTTTGACCCAGCAACAGTGAGGCAACTGTGATAAAGTTCCAAGTCAGAATGGTGTGTGACTTGGAAGGAAATTTGCATGTGTTGCTGTTCCCACCCGCCTGCTTCCCTGTTGTTCTCGGTTATAGAGGTCATGGAGTTGGAAGGTGCTGTCAAAGGAAGCTTGACAAGTTACTATGGTGCACCTTGTTGATGCCAAACACTGCTGCCTCTGAGAACCAATGGTGGGTGAGGTGCCAATCAGGCAGGCTCCTTCATCCTGGATGGTGTTGAGCTTCTTGAGTGTTGGAGCTGCGCTCATCCAGGCAACTGGAACGTATTCCACACATTCTTGATTTGTATAGGACATTATAATTAGGTAAAAAAACCAAAACATTGACGGATGCACGGGAATGAGAATAGAAGTAGATATCTTTAACACACATTTGGCTCCAGCATAAGCAAGATTACCAGATGACATTGCCGATCCTAAATGCATTGATTATGCGCAAAATGTGGCTCCACTGTGATGTCAGTATTGTTCAATAGGCTTTTGATGTTTGCTGAGTCCCTTGCCATGAATTTCTATTTGGGCAAGGTCAGAATTATTGATAGTTTTGCACTGCAGCATGTGTCACTGCTTTCACGAAGCAAGGAAAACAGATACTTTTGTTCTCCCCTGGATCATCAGGAATTTACTGATGGATTAATCCATCAACAGGCAATATTAAAAGGTGCATTTAAAAGTCTTTAGTAACAGTTATTGCTAGAAGCTGGCTAATGTTCCTTACAGTTTTAGCATTACGGTCAAATGCCATGCAGGGATGGTTTGTTCTCAACCAACGTAATAAGTTGATGAACTGTTTTTTTCCTTCATTGACAGACTATTAAAAAGCTTAAAGTACTTGCATGAAGTCAGGAACATGTAGTTATGTTACAAAATTGAACACTGCCAACATCATCCTACCTTACGCAGTGACAGTTGATGAATTCATTGCTCAAAATGTTGCGAAATGAACAGCCACCTGTACATCTTCGCTCTTATTGGCAGCACTAAAATGGCTCTAAATCCATGGTGTCCATGGTGCTTTGCCCTAGTTTTTCATTGATCTTTGTGCAGCTTTGCACAGCACACTCGCCTCCTCATCTGTCGTCCATTGTCTTGGAAGGGCCTTTACATCTGCTCATGCAGATCTTGTCATGAACAATGCATCTCTGCTTCTTTCTCCTGTCTGGCACCTCATCACATCCTGATGTCACCCCCCTCCCCCTCTCCCATATCTACAGGTGCCCTTCAGTAATGGCATTTAGAGGCATGCAGATAGGTGTCTGTTGTACCTCCATTAATTGCCTAGGGGGTGTTGGACTGCATGCCCAGACATCAGTCTTGAATTAACCACAATGTTATCCATTCCAACATCATGGTGGTGCAGTGGTTAGCACTGCTGCCTCACAGTGCCGAGGATCCGGGTTTGATTCCGGGTCACTGTCCGGGTGGAGTTTGCACATTCTCCGCATGTCTGCATGGGTCTCACCCCCACAGCTCAAAAGATTTGTGCAGGGTAGATGAATTGGCCACACTTAATTGTTCTTAATAGGGCAAAAAGAATTGGGTACTCTAAATTTATAAAAAAGAATCTATCCCAACATTAAGAAGAATGAAGTAATCATTACATTCCCAGTGCTCTTGCTATCAGTTTCATCTCCCTCCCTGCTACCATTGCAGGCACAATCAGTCTGTTCAAATTTGACTTCCCATTTGACCCCAAGGTAGATTTCAGACCATAACATTTTTCTCTCCTCTAGTATTGGCTGCTTTCCCCCCAAAGTTTTATTTGTGCCTTTGCCACTCGCTCCATGTTCCTTTTAAAAAGAAATTAAGAGTACCCAATTATTTTTTTCCCAATTAAGGGGCAATTTAGCGTGGCCAATCTACCTAACCTTCACATTGGGTTGTGGGGGTGAAACCCACGCAGACATGGGGAGAATGTGCAAACTCCACATAGACAGTGAGCCAGGGCTGGGGTTCGAACCTGGATCCTCAGCGCTGTAGTCCCAATGCTAACCACTGCACCACATGCCGCCCCTTACTCCATGTTGTTCTTGATGACTTCTCATCTGCTATAAACTCAAGTTTTCCTAAAACTGGCTGAGGTTATCCAGTTTTGCATTAATTCTTACTCCTATCCTAACTGATCCATATTGTTGCCCTATCCTAACTGATCCATATTGTTGCCCCAAAACGCCAGATTTAAAATATTTGTTGATAAATCCATCACTGCTATCAGTGCAGTCTACTCCTTGCCAAGATAACTCTTCCCCCGCTCCTGAATGTTCTCTTTCCTTGACTTTGGTCTTTTATATGTGTTTTTCAGCCCAGCTGTTTGATGCACCATTGATGGCAGAACCTTGGATTTCCTGGTTCTTGAAGTGAAATTTCCTCCTTGAGCATTTCTACCTTTTCATCTCCCCTCGGTCCCTCCCTCTCGCTCTGCTCCTCCACTCTCCCCCTGCTCCTCCACTCTCCCCCTCCTCTAATTCTAAAGAAAAGATGATCTTTGCAAATTCCATTTTAATCACCTGACTTCTGGACACATTTGCTACAATGCTCCCTTTTTATCTTTGGGTTTTTGTGCCAATATGTTCATTACATTAAAGGTTCGGAGAAAATTAACACTGTTCTTGGTTTTCTTATGATGGTAATTTGTAAGGTATTCAACATCTGCTCAAATTGAAAAACAAAATGAAAGAAATGCATGATGTTGTTTCTGAAAGTATAAGTGACTGGATTACATTTTTGTTCCAATTTGAAGATTTCAAATAATATAAACTCGTCACTCCTGAAGGTAAGTCAGTGGTACGTTGTTTAAATCAAATGATTTTATTTTGATCCAAACAGATGTTCAAAGTAAAAATACAAATCTAATCCTCCGTAAGACGCCATTGGCTTTTGAGTTGCCTGCAACAGGGTATGGGTTGACGTATGATGACTTCAGAATTTGTGCAAGTTCTGTTGGTGGACAGCATTGGTCCAGTTCATAGCAGGACTGAGGAAATATCTGAACAAGTCGTCGAGCATTCTGGAGTATCTGCTTGTAGTCAGTCCAAGAGTGGGGCAAGTTGCATTCCCATTCTACCGAGTAGGATGTAACACCACCATAACTGAAAACAGCGAAGCAATGTATTGAGGCAATTTGGAACAAATGCTGTTTAAGAACCGAGTAAGTGTTCTATCTTTCTTTGCATTTCTTTATCAAGGATAACTCACTTGTACATGAAACAGTTGAGCTGTTTTGTCATTTCCCTTGTGCTCTAACGCTGCGAATTAATCTAATTGTGTTGGGACTTTCTCATTGACATGTGAACCAGAATCCTTCGCATGTTTCTATTGACCAGAGTTAAATGAAGAAACTGTCAGTTTTTAATTTGCACTTAAACGGTTGATGAGTCAGCGACCCAAAACTGGTTTGACACAAATATCCAGAAAGGCTTGGTCATATGTTCTTGGTTATATGCAATCCATAATTAAAACGCAAAAATGATGTAGTGTTCTTGTTTAGTATTGGTAATTGATTTCATGGAGTTGTACATCTTTGAGAACATTTATAATGTGTGAAATTGGACGTAGGTGGGAACACAATGCAGGCAGTATCACATTGGTTACCTGTTGTTCATTCTGCCGTATATTCAGTTCCATTGACTTAATTAAAACTGAACCTTGGGTGTCTTATAATGCTAGGGAAATGCATTTCCACACGTTTTGCTTCCCCAATTTTCACCTCTAAAAGTATTACTTTTAGTAAAATTACTGTTATTAAACTCAAGTCTGTACAGGTGAAGTTATATCGATACTAGATTGATTTTTATGTTATATATAACCTTTTTCAAAATGGCGATGGCATTCTGTGTTTCTCTGCTCAGTCTGCTGTATTGTTAAAAATGTTGAGTAGCTCCTTTTTATATAGATTTATATCTTAACAATTAAGCTTTTCAGTGTTTACTTTTGTAGATTTCTGCAAATCAGAAGTGCTGGGGCTATTAAAAGTGGACTATTATTGCGATAAAATATGCACCACTCAAGTTGAATGAAATGAAATATTCATTAAACATAACTTTTTGAATTCTACAGAACAAAGAAAGAATTATGCAAAATCAACTGTTGTAATGTCAGAGACGTCGCAATACCGTGTTGAGGTAATTAGATTATTTTGTTGACTTCTATCCGGTTTAGTAATTTCACGTATGATGGATCAATTTAAACCAATTGGAGAAAAGAGCTGAAAGCAGTATCTGTAATGAGATTAATGTATGTGGTATTTAATTAAAATAGACTTCAGGTCTGTGATCTTTATTATGTACATTTTAATGTGTTTTTGATGCTTGCCAGTTAATCTGGTTTAACATTGAAACTCAAAGATTAAATGTTTTTAAGTGGAAATCATACTGTAATTTGTTTCATGGTACAATAGCGGTGGTGATTTACATAAACTTGTCTGACCCCAAGATTCAAGAGTAGATTCTGTTTGTAAAAGTATCAATGAGGGAGTCTACCTTGATGGCCTCTCTGCGAAATAAGTTGTATAGGATGATTACATTTTGCAACTAAACTGTACATAATTGGTGTACGATACATTTATAAAATGTAATTTTTCTCTTGAATATAGCACCTCGCAACTTTTGTTGTGGATCGGAAGGATGCCATGATTACAGTAGACGATGGTATAAGAAAACTAAAACTACTTGATGCAAAAGGCAAGGTCTGGACCCAGGACATGTTACTGCAGGTGGATGAGAAAGCAGCCAGCTTAATTGATCTGGAGAGCAAAGTAAGTCTAAAATCATGGAGTATTTTCGCAACAAATTATTTATCAAATGCAGCAAAATTGCAGTTACCCATTTGAGTGAAGCATGATGCTAAATGGAACAGAGTATATTAATTGATGAGTTTTGTTATGTTTGCGACGTGTTTGGTTAGTTCTGGTTGTGCTAGTAATTTGTGAAGGGAGATCGGTTAAACCTGTGCAGGCTAGAGATCACAACATGTATGACTTAGAACTGAATGCAGTTGCCAATGAGCCAGTGTCGATAAATTCAGTTGAAATTGCAACAGTGCAGATCCTGGTTTAAAACTCCCAATTATAAAATTTATTTAGACAACATTATAAATTTCTTGTTAGCTGACATTTGCTAGCATTTGTTCATATAGTATCAATTGATCCCAACACTTTTTACAACATTTGATTAAGATATCAGTAGTATGCATCAGTGTTAATTTAAATTTAATGCAAATTTACTGGCAATCAATGTAATTTTGCTATTCCTTGAGCACAGTAGACAAACTTGGTTTCCATATGCTACAGTATATATCACCATCTATAGGGCATTTGAGTGGCTGCATGCATGCACTGCAAATTTGCTGAAATCACTTTACATGCATAATAAAACATCAAATCAACTTGAAGGCTAGATTTGCATAAAGAAATTAGGGTATCCTGTCAGTTCCGACAAAATGCCAGCTTGCATTAAAAAAAAAGTTTGTTTTTCGGTTGCATGCAAAGTGGAGTTAAATCACTTCAGGTGAACGCAAACGTCAGTTTGGCATACTCAATTTTAGGTACTTGTAAATGATATAGTTTTACAAGTAGATATGTAATTAGCCTCTGACTACCTTAATACAGTAATGAAATATTCATAAAGTTGATCATTGCCTCTGCCAGCAGTGAGCGATTTGGGCTTCAGTATTTTCAGCTGGATGTTGCCATTCTGCGATGGATCCAATGTCCTCCAGTTCAGCTGCCGAACAATGTATTTTGGAGCATGTACAATTTTTTTGCATCAAATAGTTTTGATACTGCTCCCCCCCCCCCCCCCAACCATTGTAAACTGTAATTAGTGTGCACACATTTCAGTCGATCCCAAGGAATAATTATTAAACTGCTTCCTCCTACATTTAATTGTTAACAGGGGCATGTGCATATATATTTAACCCTTAGTGGTTTCAGAGAAATGTCTACCCAATGTGTGAACTGCATTTTGGCTGTCACACAGACCAATTATTTCAGCATACATGCGATGGGCGGCATGGCAGCACAGTGGGTAGCATTGTTGGTTCACAGCGCCAGAGACACAGGTTTGATTCCTGGCTTGGGTCACTGTCACGTGCGGAGTCTGCATGTCTGCGTGCGTTTCCTCCAGGTGCTCTGGTTTCCTCCCATAATTCTCTAAAGATGTGCTTGTTAGGTGAATTGGACATTCTGAATTCTCCCTCTGTGCACCTGAACAGGCAGCGGAATGTGGCGACTAGGAGATTTTCACAGTAACCTCATTGCAGTGTAATGTAAGCCTACTTGTGACACTAATAAAGATTATTATTATTACAATGTCATTGGGAAATATCATTTTAAGAAAAAATACTTTTATTTGCTGCAATCACAGTATGATTAATGTGATTGGAAAAAATCAATGGATTTTTTGACGTTCAAGCCATTCTTTTGAGACATGGCATGTGATTGGTCAAATGTAGGATTTTCATTTTGTTGAAGTAATGGGTTTGGTTAACAGCTATATGTTGGGTGAAGATGTGAGAATCTATGATAGGCAGGGCAATGATTCTTTGTAATCCTTTTGACGCAACAGCTCTGCAGTCATAAGCTGATTATGGAGCTTGTATTTGGCTGTTTCAACTCACCTGAGACCTGAGCGATATGGAGGTAATCAGCATTCCATGCTATGATTTAGCAATTTATGTAGCGACCATGTTTTAAGAATCAATTTTATATTGTGTTATTGCAGGTGAAAGTTTTGAGCCATAACTTTTTTAAAAATTCATCCTTGGAACGAGGGTATTGCTGGCATTTATTGCCTATCCCCAACTGCCCTTGAGTAAGTGGTGCTGTGCGGCCTTCTTGAACTGCTGAAGTTCATGTGGTGTAGATACTCAAATACTATTCGAAAGAGCTTTTGCTTCTGAAATAGCAATGGATACTGATGTTGTTCCAAGTCAGCATGGTGTGTGGCTTGGAGGGGAATCTGCAGGTGGTGGTTGAGGTTATGAGTTTGGAGTTGCTGCAGTGCATCTTGTAGATGGTGCACACTACTGCCACTGTGCGTCACTGGTGGAGGGCGTGAATGTTGAAGATGGTGGCATTCAGTCTACTGAGGTTGGAAGGAATATTAATCACCTGGTGGATCTTAATCAACGAGAGTGCAGTGCTGAGCATTCTTTGATCTCTGTCTTTCCCTATACATTCGCATATTGGGGAAGGCAAGGCATTGTCTGCTTCATAAACAACACATGATCTGTTCCGACAAGTGGTTCAACCCAAGGCCAGTGTAGAAGTGATAGCTCTTTGTAAAAGCTGAGATAAGTTGTACTTCAAATGTACTTTCTCATTCTTATTGGTGGTTACTCTGAACTCAAGAAGTGGTCAAACTTCTGGCTTTCATCCTAATTACAGCACAAAACTGCATTTCACTGAAATTGCTCTCAAAAGCCCAGTCAGCATGAGTTGTTAACCCAGAATATTATTCAATCTATTGACTGGGTGAACCCGGGTAAATGTTAAAGAAAACCGACACCCATTTCTGACTCAACTGCGTAGCATCATCAACAGTAACACTAACAGCTAAAATGCCTTTCAAAAGAGAAAAAAATACATATATTGGTGCCCTTTCTCTTAAATCACCAAACTATAATGGTGCAGCTAAGAGAATCAGTGGTTATTGGTAACTAAAGTAGTGACAGCAATATACGTAATTACCTTTTTTAAAATGACACTGCCCAAAATCCTGTTCTCAGTGAGTTTTATTCCCTGTTGAGCTTTTATTCTATTATGTACACTGACTAAATCTTGTACTGTGCCAATTATTTCTTGACACATCATTGTGTTGTAACAGAATATTCCAAAGTGGTATCACTTTGAAATGAAGGATTTTGTCAAAAGGCAGCAACTCTGGAGTTTTAGAATCAAACTAGAAAAGGTAAATGAATTGCCTTTGGGGCACTAATGGAAACCCTGGGATTTACAGTAAAGCACTGGAAGGCCTCCTGAAGAAATATATGATGGAATGCCTGACTAAATATGGAACAATGAGTGGAAGTCTATGGATGGCAAGGTCACGCTTGTTATAATTGATAGCTGACCTTGATGCTATGCATTGATGTTTGAACAAGTATCAGACATATTGCCACCACAGAGGAGATTTCAGTCATAAAATTGGATGAAATGAAATAGTGGTGTGGGTAGGGCGAAGAGGCATTTCTGAAATAGACTTGAAATGCAGTTAAATTGGAGAACGCAAAGGCTGTTGTAATGAAGCTGCAATGGCATGGAGGATGGCGAGCATCATATTGGGGTGATTGCTGTTTCAGAGTGCAAATAATTGACGACAAAAACAAAGGTGCCAAAGCTTTGTGACACCATCAAAATAAATGTTATTGGATTTAAATCGGAGATGGCAAATGCCAGATGTTGATTAATGAATAGAGGTAGAGTGGCACACAGGAAAGAGCATAAATAGAAAAAGTGAGGATATGACAACTTGCTGGATATTTGGAAGAGGAATGTGGGTGTGCTGGTGATAGAAATCTAAAGCCATCAGCAGAGGATAGCAGCATCTTGTATCGGGATAGAGCATAGGTACCAAGAAGCAATGATGAGTTTGTGCAGGTGATTGGTTCCCATTTGGAATAACGGAGTCTCAATACTTCATGACTACAGGAGCCTTTGCCTCTGAAGACAGCAATGACCAATGAATTGAGGCTTGAGATTGGAAGCAAGAACTAAGAGAGGCCCAGCTATTGGGAATGTTTGCACTTGGAAAGGGAAGACTTAGGTTTGAAGCGGAAACTGAAAACTTAGGGAGATAGAAA
Source organism: Scyliorhinus torazame (assembly GCF_047496885.1). Lineage (NCBI taxonomy): Eukaryota > Metazoa > Chordata > Chondrichthyes > Carcharhiniformes > Scyliorhinidae > Scyliorhinus > Scyliorhinus torazame. Next base: position 67,540,768 of record NC_092719.1, on the reverse strand, counting down.
ATATATTGAGCTTTTGTCTACAAGGTGGTGTGCAGATGACGGGAAGAGAAAAGCTGAACATTTAGATTTCCCTGAGACCGTAATAAGGGGGCTGCTATTAAGTAATCACTAGCCATTAGTTCAGAGTGTCAGTGATTGAGGTCTGCAAATTGATGCCTTCCCCTGTCTAATTGGCTACAGCTATTGAAGATATGAAAATAATTTAGTGTGGACAATGGAATATAGAATGCAGGAAGTGACTGTGAAAATGGACTATAACCAAGAATACAAAAATAGTTCATGTGCTTTCTTTATAGAATGAGTTGGAGCACTTTCCCTATAACACAATCCAGCATTGTCAGTCTGTGATGAATGCCTGTAACTATGACTCCATTCTGGCACTCGTTTGCAAGGAATCTGGCCAAGGCAAACCAGACATTCATCTTTTCCAATGTGACGAAGTTAAGGTTGGTAAATGTTTTACTTTCTACAGCATCAGTCTGATTCTGTGACCATGTCCTCTGCAGATTATAAAACATGAACATGTTAAGACATACTTAATACATTTTTCCACATTTGTATCAAATACATGTAAACTGGTGTTGAAAGTGGTAATGAGATACTTTCATCTTTTTTTTATAGCTTTTAATACTTTTGCCACCCCATTTTCAAATACCTCGATGGATAGATTTTGCGCTGCTCTCCAACCCTCACAACCCCCTGTCACCCAACCCTACTTCCCCAAACCCTTTGGTGATGCTCACCACCTCTTTCCAGAGGTCCTGTGAGTGACTTATCTTCAGCACTCTCCCAAGAATGCTCTGAAATGGCTTGGGGTGAAGAAGGTGAGAATGACCCAGATGGACACATGTTTGACTAACACTTGGCAATTCTTTCAGGCAGATTGCCCAAAATAAAAAATAATGTGTTGAACAAACTTGTCAGTCAAATAAGTTACTACTGGATACTTTGTGCTAACTTTTCAAATCTCTGTCAGCGTTTGCTTAATTATGTAATGTAACTTGGCACTGGTGAGGGGGTTAACTTGTTTTGCTGCTTTTTAATTGGTGAACTAAACCTTTGTGATAAAATATCACTTGAATACAAGAAGATATATTTAAACAGTAGCGATTTCCTGAAGAAAACAGTGCACCTTTTCATAAAATAGATCAAAATATTACAATGTTTGGGGAAATGGTTAGTCCTAAAGTTTATTATACCTTTTATAATGCATATTTTTGATGGTGCTTGCATGTGCCGTCATTAATTATTTGGGTACTTTGATTAATTGAGGCTGTTTTCTATTAAATCTTCCAGTTATTTGTCGCTCTGAAGCTGCCTTTTATGCTGTTCTGGTCAATTGGCATTTACTTTACCCTTGCTTCAGGACAAATTCTGTAATTGCTCTGAATAATATATGAAGTGTGGCACAGTGGTTAGCACTGTTGCTTCACAGCGCCAGGGACCCAGGTTCGATTCCCAACTTGGGTCACTATCTGTGTGGAGTCTGCATGTTCTCCCCGTAGTCTGCGTGGGTTTCCTCCGGGTGCTCCAGTTTTCCCCCACAAGTCCCGAAAGACGTGCTTATGTGAATTCAACATTTCTAAATTCTTCCTCGGTGTACCCGAACAGGTGCGATAGTGTGGCGACTAGGGGATTTTCACAGTATCTTCATTGCAGTTTTAATGTAAGCCGACTTGTGACATTAATAAAATGATTATTAAGATTATGTAATTTTTGTCTCATGTACTTTGCCTTCTGATGTATAGCAGATCCTTCCATGCCACGAGAACTTTTATTAAATGCATTTTTTGAGGTAAATGCAACTTTTAGATAATATCTAGGCAAAGGGGTTGTAGCATGATAATTCAGGCATTATTTTCTTGTGTCTGAGAGAATTGAGCAGAATTGTCAACAATTTTTGCAATACAGATTAAAAGAAAAGTTTACTTCTAAAGCAACTGCTTTCCAATGGCTGCAATGGAGTTAGTCATAGACTCATGGGTACGCTGTTTGCGCAAGTGTGTTCCACGCAGTTTGAGCGAGTCTTGTAATTAGAAACTTTGTTAAGTCGTGCTGTTGCTGTGACTTAGCTCATGGTCTTGTTTTGCAGGCTGAGCTGATCCATGCAGATATTGAAAGTGCAATCAGTGACAGTAAAGGTAGTAAACAGAAGAAAAGGCCTGATACTTTGAGGTACGAAGATACATGGATATTAATGATGAAATAGTATCATTGGTCATCTATTTGGACTTCCTTTTCACAGTATGCAATCTCTCTTTTGTGATTTAAAAAAAAAAATAATGTCCAGCTAACCTGTAATGTAAAGCTGAGATCTGATTAAATGTTGAAGTGATATTAAAGTGTACCTCAAATGAGCAGAACACGTTGTAATCTGTTCAAAATTCCAGGTGAGTGTTTCAGACTGTTTCCTTTTGCCCATGAAGTCAGGCCATATGCTCGTAGGATTGATGAGCAGTGTTGAGATGATAGAGAATCTTATGCCTTTTAAGTCCAGCCAGACTAAAAAATTAAGGATCAATTAAGTTTAAAATTCAATGGCAGACATAATCAAAGAAGTGCAGCTGAATGCAATGAGTTTCTTTTCAAATAATATGTGCATGTAGTGTTTGATAATATACCAGATGAACTGTTTCAATGAACGCGTTGACGTTGTTCCTCCTATGTATGAACATGAGCTTTAGCTCTCATTAAAGTATCGTGCATTTTTGTGCACCTAAGAAATAATATGTCTTTGTTTTTATTGATAGAATGATTACAAATGCAGGTGGTTCCTCCATCCCGCCACCTCCAAGCGCCCCTGCTCCTGTTCCTCCAGGGACTGTTACACAAGTAGATGTCAGGAGTCGAGTAGCAGCCTGGTCAGCTTGGGCTTTACCTGAACAAGGTAATTGGGTTTTCACAAATACATGTTCACATCTTCAGAGGAGCAATTGTATTTTGTTATAAAATGAAAGGGGCAAGTTGGATCCTTGACCATATTTACCACACTGAGAGGTGAAAGGAAAATGCAAAATAACTATGTGCTGGAATAGATAGAGCAGAGTAAGCATTTGGTGAGTAATACAGATAAGTGATGCTGTATTGGTAGTTCAGTGATGCTTTAAAGTGATTTTCTTTGCTGGATTGGGATGCTGCTATGATTCTATGTAGCTGGTCAGCATTCCGACTTGGGGTGATCATGGACAAATTACACTCAAGCCACATGTGTTAGATAATGACCATTTTCAATAAAAGAGAACCTTCATACCTCCCCTTGACGACCAACAGGATTACCATCAGGGAACACCTACCATCATCATTGATCTGAAACTTCACTGGAATGACCACCAGTGGCGAGAGGAATAGGTCAGAGGATTTTGTTGTGTGGCCAATGCCTCACCACCTTACTTGCCAAAGCTGCTCCACCATTTCTACCATCCAGGGACAAGTGAGGAATGTGTTGGAATACTTGCCTAGATGGGTGTAGCTCCAACAAGATTAAAGAAGCTTGACCCCCTCCAAGACAAAACAGCCCCCTTTCACCACCTTAGACATTTACTCATTCCATCACAGGTGCATAATGCCAGCAGTGAGTTCCATCTACAAGAGAGACTTTTTCAACGACACTTTCCAAACCCATAAACTCTACTGCTTGGAATGCCGAGGGCAGTAGGTGCACGGGAGAACTACCACCTGCAAGTTACCCTCCAAGTCATACACCATGCTAACTTCAACATATATCATAGTTCCTTCAGAATCACTGGAAGCTCCTTATTGACACTGTAGGTGCAGCATACACCACATGGACTGCAGTAGTTCAAGAAGGTGGCGCAGTAGTACCATTGCAACAACAGTTGGGAATAAATAGTAAATGGTGAGCTTGCCAGTGAAGCACACATCACAAACAATTTTTTTAGATGCACATCGGAATCATTCTTTTCATTGGGGATTAGGTAATGCTATGAGCTTTGAGACTGGCTAAGGAGTCCATCTCCAAATCCGACCCACAGTGTTGTGTGATGGCTGTCTCCTCAGTCCGTAAAAATTTAATGTAGCTCCAAGAAATCATGAAAGGAAGCTTTTTCTGGGGCTGAGATAGGTTGCTGAGCTAGAAGGAGCTTTACTTCACAGCAACTTGTGTTACACCTATTGGAGATTATTTAATGCTGCATTCGGAGGCGTTCCACACCTTTGAAAATGCCGCCTTTTAGATGAGACATTGCGCTTGAGGTTCCGTCTGCTCTCGCTGCGTAAAAGATCCCTCGGCCCTATTTTGAAGAAGAGCAGTGGAATATCCCCGGTGTCCAGGCCAATATTTATTCCTCAATCATTATCACAGAAACAGTTTATCTGGGCATTATCACATTGTTGACTGTGGGAATTTGTTGCAAATTGGCTGCCGTGTTTTCCACATTATCACCGTGACTACTCTTCAGAAATAATTCACTGGCAGTAAAACACTGGGGCATCCTGAGATTGTGAAAGGTGCTATTTAACTGCAAGTCTTTCTTGTTCTTTGACACTGGGTGTCTGAAATGGAATTTGTTTCATTTTGTAACAGTAATATTTCTTAATTTCATCACTTTTTTGTAAACTCTGTATTTTTCTGTCAGAGACCCATGATCATTGCTGCCACTTGCTTCGCAGTGAATTATACCATCTGTATCTATTATGGACATTACCATGCCATTCAGTGGTTAGCACTGTTGCTTCACAGCGCCAGGGTCCCATGTTCGATTCACTGTCTGTGCAGAGTGTACAGATTCTCCCCGTGTCTACATGTGTTTCCCTCGGGAGCTCCGGTTTCCTCCCACAAGTCCCAAAAGATGTGCTTGTTAGGTAATTTGGACATCCTGAATTCTCCCTCCGTGTTCCCGAACAGGTGCCGGAATGTGGCAACTAGGGGCTTTTCACAGTAATTTGTGACAATAAAGGTTATTATTGTCAGAACACATCCGCTATATACTGAATTGCAAACAGACTGTCTTCAGACAAAAATGCCAGCTACCAACAGTACATAAAAATGTAGATAAAATGTTTCTATTAAAATACTGTTTTCTTAACAGATGAAAAACAGAAGGTTATTCATGAACCCGAAGAAACTCCAGATATGGCGGCAGTAAGGATTGATCGCGATGTGGTATGAATGCATATTAGAATGTTTTTCCCAAAATGCTTTTCATTTTGATTTGTTAAACACGTGTACAAAAAGTACTAAAAACCTTGAAAAATTGTCATGTTGAGGAAAGATATTAATTTGAATGCCTTTTGTGTTCTTGATCTCATTGAAATGGTCTGACTTTACCATGTGCTAGGTACTTGGTGCGATCAATACTGAGAATGTATTCGGATGTTGTACCAAACTTAAGTTGCCATTTTACACCCCAAATCAAATGGCAAATTTTGAAAACCATGAATAACCTGAGTGCACTATTTAAAATTATATTCTGGCGAAGGAGTCTCCAGCCTTTCTCACTGGTCTAATTTGCTTAACAAAAAAACCTCAATTGGCTACGACCTCAAATTGCTAGAATGCTCCCAAAATTATTTCACACTGTTTCTGTCCACCATCTTTCTGGGCAAGTATACATTGATGCAAAGACAAGGTATTAAAATGTTCACAGACCGTCCTGTTTTCACCTGTTGAGTTTCATTTTTAATGCTGTTTCCAGACTGGCGGCTGTTCCTAAACTTGAAAATTTAATTGGCGGGGCAAATAGCCAACTGTGTGACCTGTGTTACAGACAGGGATGAAAGAAAACTGAAACGCTTCTTCCTTCCCATATTGTCCATAATAAATGCACTTTTCAAAAGTAAGACCTCTGAATAACCAGCAGCAAGCTTTTTGTGGCTTTAAATAAAGAGGGTTATTTATTCCCATGTTCACCCTGGAAAATCTGACATGGTGGGTACGTTCGACCGGCCACACAGTGCACAAAAAGCAGCCTGCTGCAGCACAACGTGGTTGATCATTGACCGGAGTCCCTGGAATCTACCAGGCTCACAGGCTCTCAAGATCCAACGTGCCCTATGCGAGACGTCGCGATATGAAGCCACCCCCATTGTGGGCAGGGTCACTTTTTGGCAAATCTGGATATTCGAGCGAGACAGCTAGTCTCACTCTAATATGCAGTTTACTGAGGTAACCATGGAGTCGGGATCTGTCCCCTCCCTTCATCTTAGAGACCTAGGGTGAGCGCCGTTCAGTGCTGGTCTCCATAAACGGGGACCAGATGGAATGGGATTGGTCGAAGTCTCACAGGGTATCGGAGGCCACCAGGTGCTTGCCTGCACTGGCACTGCCAGTGCCACCTGGGTGCTAGTCTGGCACTGCCAAGGTGCCCAGGTGGCATTTTTCACGACGGTGATCGGTCTGGGGGTGGGGTGCAGCGCGCAGATGTGAACGGGATGTGGTGGGGCCAGGGACCCCCTTTATAGTGAGTTGGGGCTTGGGGGGGGGGGTGTCGGGGATCACATCGGGAGCTCGAGAGATCGGATGGCATCCCGATCTCGCTACTTGGAGAATTTCCGGCGAGCGAGCTCGTCAGTGCAGAAAACAGGGCTGAGTGCGACCTCGTGCACGCATTCCCCACTGAGGCCCCGTATCTAACCGGATGGGCACGCAGCTAAACACACTCGCTATGGGACCCTGTTCCCATTTGGTTAGATCGGGCTCTATATCACTCACCCTGCCGTACCTCCCAAAAACACATACAATACAGTTAGAGAGAACAAACTATTCAAACCAGGAATGTGGTTTAGATGGTCTCAGGGCATTTACACCTCCTTAGTCTGGAATGCTCCCTCATCCTTTCATGACAGTGTGGCACCTTTTTGGAATCCACAGACCTAGAGTCAGATGACCCCTCGGTCATCTTTTGCAGCCTATCATAGTCCATTTTAAAAGGAAAGTTAGTTCCGGAAGATACAGTTCTTGCTTTAAAAGGTATTAATCGAACATTCCTCCACTGGGCATGACACCTGTGTCAACCAGACCTGCATCATTCAGAACAGTGTAGCACTTGGCCTTTTCTACGTGACTTTGTTGGCTCAAAATCTGGCAAATCACTACATTTTACCACGACTCATTTGATTTTTTCTATTCGTGAGGCTGTGAAGATGGATTTTGTTCTGAGTTTGTCTATTATGTGCCCCAACCCGCCACAACCACAAATTTGTAAGTAATGCAGAGCACTGTTACATTTGACAAACCTTTTACAATGTAGTCTTGTCAGTGATACAGTCTACATCCTGCACTGAGCAGCGGCTGAGTGTTTTGTTAGTACTCGACTTGATTTCAATTCCATAAAGTTTGCAAGTACGTTTGCTTTCACACAGAATGAACTGATGCACCGGTAAACTAAAATAGTAGCCCATGTGTTTAGCGTACAAGGTTTCATTTTTTTTTTCTTGCATAGTTTAAAATTTTTTTTTAAGAGTACCCAATTCATTTTTTCCATTTAAGGGGCAATTTAGCGTGGCCAATCCACCTACCCTGCACATCTTTGGGTTGTGGGGGCGAAACCCACGCAATCACAGGGAGAATGTGCAAACTCCACACGGACAGTGACTCAGAGCCGGGATCAAACCTGGGACCTCGGCGCCATGAGGCAGCAGCACTAACCACTGTGCCCTCCTGCTGCCCCTTTATTGCATATTGTTTGAACTATGAACCCAATTTTAAAAACTCTTGAAATAAAATTTGAGTAATTGTTTTGAATGTCAAAGAACTGGGCAACAGCCGATTCTGAAATTTCTACTTGGCTTTTGATGCTTTCTGTCTGTCTTTGAAAAGTTATTTTTGTGTAACTCGACCCATGGCAGGTTGATGTATTCTTTTTGTCTGAAATATTTTGCTTCCAGCATGGAGAACTCATTAATATATCCTCAAAAAATGTCCTCCTGCAAATATTGTAACTATCTGAAAGCCCATCTAAAATAGTTCATGTTGGAGATAAACCATCTCTTAACAGCCTTTGAAGTATAGTCTGGAGTCCTCTTCCTTAATCAAAATCAGCTTTCTCATCCTTCAGTGTCTCTTATCCCTTCTTTCAAATCTCAAACTTTGATTCCCACAGAAGGACCTATGGCAATTCGGCAGTGACATCGGAATAGTAACTAATTCCCAATTGCAGGCTGACTTGGTATTTGTAGCACACCTTCACCCAATGCAGCTTTCTTTCCTAATTTATTGAAATGGGATTGATTGATCACCCATTGTGTGCTTTGTCCCAACAGATGGCTTGTATGTAAAGCACTCCCTCCAATTTATTTATCCCAAAGGGAGGTGTGGAGTACCAGGCAAAAGAAGAGAAAACATGAAACGGAATAAATTTGAGTCGCTGCTCTTTGCAGCAAATAATTCATGGGGAGACCTACAAAATAAACACTTATTTCAAGATGAAACTTGTTGCAAATGAGTTGATGCACAGTGGTTTGCACTGTATTGCTAAATATAACAGCATCCAAATGTGATTTTTAAATTTGGAACAAACCCCAGCATTATATGTGCATGTATTGAGGCAAAATCTGATTCGGTGCATTTTTCCATTTGTTGGCATTGTTCAGGGAATGTTTGTTAACTGGTGGTCACAAAGGAAATTATTTTTCTGTGTACAAGTGGAGCTTTAAGAAAAAGCCTAAAGAAGTTACTGACTTGTTCAATCCATGGTTGTTTTCAAGATCATGTAAAAGACACTTTCTAAATGTAAGCAGTTGAATATTGTTTTCCTGAAACTGCATACTTCTTTTTCTTGCGGCAGCAAATTTTGAACCACGTTTTGGATGATGTGGAAGCGTTTGTTATTAAACTTCAGAAGGCAGCTGAAGCATTTTCTCAGCTTTCACAACGGAAGAAATCAAAGAAAAGCAAAAAGAAAGGACCAGGAGGTAAGTGGTTCTTCGAAGTTCAGCTGTACAATGTATTGAGCAATAAAACCTATTTATTTTGGCTGTAAAGTACATGGGAAATTGGTACCATGTTAAGTCATTTCCTTTTAAGTGATATAAACTTTCCCCAAAAGTAAGGTAAAGTCGCCTAAGCCGGGTTCTTTTAAAATTCCATGCTGCAGAAAACAAAGTTAGTTATGGTTTCACTCTAAGGTAATTTTATTTTGCTTGTGTACATGGTTATTTTTAATCTATTAACTATTATTTGTGACTATATCTATTAGAAAAATTAAGAGCTGTTCTCAAGAGCTATCTATGAATTTTGGCTTTTTCGAGGGTTGAATAAAGTAGATTTTAAATGGGAATCAACTATGTGAAAGTTAAATCTGATTTAATGAGGTAATAATACAAATACACACTTTTTTATTGCTGAGACCGTGGTTGGTTTGTATAATCTCTTTACTGGTTTCCCCAAATACTTGCATTAAAATACCAGGTTTAAGGGGTACTAACATCTGATTATTTTCTTTTCCCTTCATTAGAGGGTGTTCTGACTCTCCGTGCAAAGCCACCTCCACAGGATGAGTTCATTGACTGTTTTCAGAAATTTAAGCATGCATTTAACCTCCTGGTAAGTCATTATTTTTGAAAGATATAAAGTTGATTAAAGTTGTTTGGAAATTTTAATTTGCGTAAAAAGAAATGTGGCTTATTTTGAGTGTTCCGTACGTAGCTCCTGTGTTGTCATGATTATTTTTTCCTTGTCATTGTAATGCACACTACTGACCGCAAAGTGTGATTCCTGCACTGCAAATACAAATTATGACCTGATCCAGATAGTTATGAAACATAGTTATTGAAGTACTATGGAACAGGCTTGTAGCTATCCTTGCTACACTATAGATATTGAGCTTAAAACCTAGGCTATCATAGCATGAAGTTCTTTACAGTTTCTAAATCCTTAAAAAGGTTGATGCACAAATTATTCCATCTGGATTTATAAATTAACTCCACACTTTGCTTCTCTCCTTTCACTGGAGGCCAAACTGCGAACCCACATTCAGAACCCTAGTGCAATTGACCTGGTGCACTTCTTGTTTACGCCTTTGAACATGGTAAGTTTACGAGATGTTGGTATCGATATAAAGCATAAATTTAAATGTGAGATTACTTGTAGAGTATTTCCTTAGGTCACTGTTGAGGTTGCAGCGTTGAATAGTCAATTGTTAAATAGCTCAAATCTACATGTGTGATTAATAACGTTCACGGTTTACACAATCTCAACTTATTGGATCAGTCTTCTTTCGCTGGGATGCAGGCATTCTTTTATAAAATTAATAAATCACAAGATAGTACAGCACAGAAGGAAGCTATTTAATCGCAGCATGTCTGTGTTGGCTGCTTTGAAGAAAAGTACAGTTAGTCCAACTCTGCTGTTCTTTCCCCGTAACCCTGCAATATTTACTCCCTCAGATATTTATACAATTCTCTTTGAAGGCTGCAACTAAAGTAATATCCACCATTTGGCATACAGGTAGTGTATGCCAAATCCTCACTACTCACTGCATAAAAAGCATTTCCTCATGTTGTGTCTTTTGTTATTCACCATAAATATATTCGTTCTCTGGTTATCAAACCTTCAGTCATTGGGAACAGCTTCGCTTTCTTTATTCTACCCAAACCTTTACGACTTTAAACCACTCTGTAAAATTTATTCTTGGTCTTCTCTGCTCAAACGAGAATTATGCCAGCTTTTCCCCTCTATCCAAGTATCTATGATCCACCATCCCTACAACCATTCCAGGAAATCTTTTGTGTAACCACTTTAAAGCCAATACATCCTCCCTGAAATGCACTGCCCAGAATTGGAGGCAATATTCTAGCTGGGGCTGACGAATGTTTTCGTAATAAGCCTACCATAAACTTCCTTGCTTTTGCATTCAATGACTCACTTTTAAATCCCCTGGATCAGGATCAGCGCAACCTCCAGTTGCCTAGGTCGGCAAGGTTTGAAGGGTCGGAGCCACAGCACCAAGGCAATAAACTGAGTGCTTAAACCTTAAAATGAAAGTGATGGCCTTTATTATGAGCAGGAGCAACTGAAACTCGAGTGCCCGGTCATTGAGTTTCATTTCAGTCCCTCCCTTCGAGCAGACAGCAGCAGCAACTCTTTTGCTGGCCCCTCCATTTCTTGCCCACACCAAATATATACTTATAGTCTCCTGAATACTTCCCTCCCATGTGCTTACTGAGCATCAAATTGCTTTCCCTTCTTGCCCCCCTCCCCCGTGTCATGATCGCTTGTTGAAGCCTTTCATCTTGCACTCATGAGGGCAGTCACAAGAAGACCATGCATGAAGTGCTAAAGGAGGCCATTCATCCCATCAAGTCTGCACCGATCCTCTGAAAGAACATCCTACCTAGTTCCACTCCCCTGCCCTATCCCCTTAATCCACTAACCTGCACATCTTTGAACTGGAAACCAGAGCACGCGGAGGAAACCCACGCAGACACTGGGAGATTGTGCAAACTCCACCCTTGGGTGACTGTCTGTGTGGAATTGAACCCAGGTCATTGGCACTGTGAGGCAGCAGTGCTAACCGCTGTGCCGACCAGTGTCAGGGGAATCAACAGCTTTACTACTGTATGAGAGGAGAGGGCTGATTGGTTGGCAAGTGGACTCTGATTGCCAAGTAGACTCTGATTCGTAGAGGCGACTGACAGTTAACTGCCGAGCATTGTTTGAAAATTTAAACCCAGCAGCTGGCTTTGGTCAGGGCATTGCCCTGAGGAATGAAGCAGTGAATGCCTGTCATTAAAAAAGATACAAAGTATGTTTATGTTCTTTCTGTCTGCAAAGAGCAGAGCCCTGTGTATTAATATATGTAGCTAGGCCTGACTGATCATCTTAAATTGGTTGTCAGTGTAATTCTTCACACACCTGAGGTTTGTTGAGCAAATGTTGTCCAATATTGAAAACGGAGTTTTGCAAGTATGGCCAAGTTGGTTATGGTCTGTACCTTGCTCATTGTGAGCAGTGGGGCATGCTTTTTGATATGATTTGCCATTCTTTGGTATGTACGGCCTACATACCACACTGACACTGAAATTCTCATTTATGTGATGGAGAGAACATCTTTTTGGCTTGATGGCAGCATCCTGTTGGTGGTGAATACCACTCGTTGCTACTGCATTGTAGCAGTATGAAACAGCTAGCATTTTGTGCCGTCTGGAAATTTCAAAATTGTGCCTTGTACCTTAAAATCATTAATATATATAAAAACAGCAGAGGTTCTAGTATTGATGGAACACCACTGCATACCTTCCTCTAGCCTCGAAAAAAAACAGCCATTCAATCCCTTAAAGCTACTTTGTACTTGGAGGGATACTTCTTACATCTGCAATGTTATTTTCAAAAAATTACGTTGATATAAGAAATACAGAATTTTTCCAGTTAACCCAGTCTAAAAACAAGGTCAGAATCTGCTTTTCAGTGACCTATGTGTAGGAAATGCTTGCACCATTTGGTTCGATCACATTCACGAAATCCGTACTGACGTTGCAGACAGGTTGGCTCCACTTTTACATTGCCCTCTTATAATTAACAAAGGGACCCATACAGATGTATGGGACCTTGACCTTCTTGTGACTCATTAAAAGTTCTTGCCTGGAACATGGATAATGATTTTATGACTTAATTGCTTAAAAGCCTGTATGAGCATCCTCGGGCAGTTTGAATTATTTTGCTTACCAATCATCAGTTTTATGGGGTACTCTTCCTTTGAAAGGCAATGTTGTATGTGCAGCCACTACATTGTTAATAGAGCACAAGTATTTCATGCACACACAGCATTAAAGTTTTTTCAAATTGAAAATTCCAAGAAATGCACATTCTGCTAATATTGCCATGGTCTAATCAGTTGCCACTGAAATCGTTTCTGTTTTATGTTCATGATTTTTAAAATGTCATCCTTGTTTTAAAATCCCTCCATAACCTTGCACCACCCCCATCTCTGTAATCTCCTCCAACCCTGTTGCGATATCTACATTCTTCCAATATTGGCCTTTTTTAAGTATTATCGATTTTAATTGCACCACCCTTTGGCAACCACACCTTCAACTGCAAGGTCGTAAGACTTGGAATTTCAACTTTGAACGTCATGGCCTCTCTATCTCCCTAACCTATTTGCACTCTCCTTTAAAACATACATATTTGACTAAAATTATGGCTGTCTGCCAAAATGTCCCCTTATCTGGCTTGTCAAATTTTGTTTGATAGCACCATGGTGAAGTGCCTCGGGCATTTTGCTATGCTAAATGCCTTAAATAATTTCAATACCTCAGTGGTAGTGTATATTTCTCTCTGTCTATCATAATCGACTCTGCTGCATGAACACAATGGCCATAACCTCCGGCTCCCCAGCATCCGGGAGAGGGGGTGGGAGGGAGGCACAATTGTCATGCAAATCTCACCAGTGAATTTCGGCAGTACATCTGGAGAACTCCCTTGGAAATTCACGGGTAAGATTCTCATAGCAATTGTCCAGAAGTGTAAAATTCCCCTGTGTGAATGCGAATCGCAAACTTCGGATGGTTCCAACTGGATAAGACCAATAGTTAAGACCAATAGTTATCCAGAAAGTTAGAATAACTAAAGCCACATTTAACTTCTTGGTAACTATGGTACAGACCGACACTGAACTCCCAGCAGTATATCTTCTCTATTTCTTACCCCCCCCCCCCCCCCCCCCAACCAATGTAGGAGACTCTACCCCCAACACCTGTCCTGACCTCTGGGGTGAAATTCTCCCCCAACGGCGCGATGTCCGCCGACTGGCGCCAAACACGGCGCCAATCAGACGGGCATCGCGCCGGCCCAAAGGTGCGGAACGCTCCGCATATTTGGCGGCCTAGCCCCAACATTGAGGGGCTAGGCCGATGCCGGAGGAACTTCCGCCCCGCCAGCTGGCGGAAATGGCGTTTGATGCCCTGCCAGCTGGCGCGGAAATGCGGCGCATGCGCGGGAGCGTCAGCGGCCGCTGACAGTTTCCCGCGCATGCGCAGTGGGGAGAGTCTCTTCCGCCTCCGCCATGGTGGAGGCCGTAGCGGAGGCGGAAGGGAAAGAGTGCCCCCACGGCACAGGCCCGCCCGCGGATCGGTGGGCCCCGATCGCGGGCCAGGCCACCGTGGGGGCACCCCCCGGGGTCAGATCGCCCCGCGCCCCCCCCCCCCCCCCCCGAGCCCGCCCACGCCGCCTGGTCCCGCCGGTAAATACCAGGTTTGATTTACGCCGGCGGGACAGGCAATTTCTGGGCGGGACTTCGGCCCATCCGGGCCGGAGAATCCAGCGGGGGGTCCCGCCAACCGGCGCGGCCCGATTCCCGCCCCCGCCCAATCTCCGGTACCGGAGACTTCGGCGGGGGCGGGATTCACGGCGGCCTACGGCCATTCTCTGACCCGGCAGGGGGTCGGAGAATGACGCCCCAGACTCCCACCACCCCTAAATCCTATTTCCTTGCCATAGATACGTACCTTTTCCCTGACCTGACAAAGAAATCTAAATTTCAATGGACCTTTGAACTTGTGTGGTTTATGGCAGCTCATGCTGTAAAAAAGGGGAGTGGCCTCTTCAATGTGCCGCACTGTCTGGGTCTCTGCCTGGGTCGAGTGTTGAGCGAGATAGCATTGAAAAAACATTGGCGAAAGTAATTTGACGCTGATTACCACGTCGAGGAAGTTCAGGCCTCAATGTTTCACAATTAACACGTTCAACTGAGTCAAGTCACTTCTAATTCAGATATTGGATTTGTAGTGCAATGTTTTGAGTGCCCAACAGCACCCTTTCATTGATACTTAACAGTATTGTTTTGCTTTCACTATTTGAACAACTGTAGATTAACTCAGTACAGATTTGTTTTTTGCATTATGTCCTGCCCATCAAATTATAAGGAATGAATTTTTACATATTTCTGATGTGCCTTAGCTAATTTGGGTTCAACAAAGCTACTCAATTCCATATTCTACCGAGTATCTAATTATACAATATCATGTCCGGACATACGATAATAGCATACAATGGGGCTAGATACAAATGGTAAAGAGGAAGTGAACATAGGGAGGAGTGACCGGTGAAATCAAACCTGAGTTTAAATCCGATGGGATAAAATTAAATTCTACTGGCCGTCATTGTCTCGAGTGAAACGAGTTTGGGCTATCCTAATTCAGTCTAACTGAGTCAGTGGAATTTTGTTGCTTGTAATTTGGGGGGCATTGGCAGTCATGAAAATCATTGTGAAATTGAAAAGCTCATCCTCAGCCTGTATGGTTACTTTTTAAAAAAGTTTACATTCGCATTACAACTGGATTATAATTACTGGCTGGAATCATATGCCTTCCCTCATAGCAAGTTTGGTGGCAGTGGGGGGCTTCTAATAGACGGGTGGGGACCCCACCGACTTCCCAGCTCTCTCTCTCTTTCTCCCCCCTTTCCCCCCTACCCTCTATTCTGTTCGTAATTGGAAGGCCTGTGCTTGGCCTACCCACCAACCTGCCAATTGAGCCCTTTAGTGGCTGATTAATGCCCACTACCGGCCTCATCCCACTGCCCTGGTACTAACCCAGCAGTGGGTGGGGGTCTTGCCACACTACATATTTCTAACGTTGCCGTAAACTTTTATATTTCAGGTCATACAAACCAGCGGTGGACCTGAAATAGGTAGATCTGTTCTCTCTCCTCTCTTGACAAAGGATGCTATAGACTTTCTGAATGTATGTGTCACACCTGAAGAAAGGGAAATTTGGTTTTCCTTGGATGAAACGTGGACTAAACCCAGGCAAGTTGATTGGAATGTTTACTTACAGTACTTGCCTCTGCTGTAAAGATATGCTTCACACAAGTGGGGACCTCAAATTGACCAATTTTAATTTGTAGAGGGTGAGTTGATGAAGGTTGCTGCGGGATTCTACATTTTTGGTTAGTGAGGGGTGGAAGGAAGGTGATAAATTCAGCAGCAAGATAATTCTGTTCCACATCCCACTTCATGAAGTTGTAGATGATGTATAAAGTTGCTCTGTGGACTTGTAAATTTCACCATAAAAAGCTGATGGATAATTTGTCATATTGGACTGGATTCCCCAGGCTCCCCAGCCGTGTGTTTCTTGGCAGTGCGCTGTTCGCTGGCGGTGGGATTCTCTACTGCTGCTTGTCAATGGCATATACAAAAGGTGCTTTGTTAATACAATAAAACTGGCTTCTGAGCTAATCTACATTGTAGTTGCATGAACTTGTGTTCGAAATGTTAATAGTATGTAAATTAAATTGTTGCGGTGAAGGTGAAAGGCATTGTTTAATCAAGTACTTTGAGCACATAAATAGGGGATAGCTGGAGGGAAAGAGGTGGAGTGTTGCGATTGAGTCACTGAACCCTTTGTAAAGAAAAGCTGTGCCTTGGTTTCAACTTCACAGGCTTGGATCCTGTTGAGAAGAAAGCCCCCTCGATGTTCAATGATAAAACCAATTTCAAAATATGTTCTGTAACTTGCCTAATCACTTCAGTGTCCTGTATTCTTGTTGCACTACAAGTTGTCGGAATGTTTTTTATTTACATGCAATTTTATACTATTTATGAACTACATTTGGACCCCACTAGTTATAGACCATAGGTTGTAACTCAGTTCTTCAACGCAATATACAATTGATCCCAATATGTGCTTTTTCCACATGGAAGGAATTGTTCCTTTTGCTAACATCCAACTTTTATCTGTTCCAGATCTGAGTGGCCTAAAGATCAGTTTATTCCCCCTTACGTGCCTCACTTTAGAAATGGATGGGAGCCCCCTTTATTGTCATTTTTGGGCACACCATGTGAACAGGAACTGAATAATTTGGCTGAATCGGTAGCAAATGCAGAGCATCAGCGAAGGCAAGAAGAGCAGAGGAGGCTGAGTGAAGAGGTATGAGCCTGTACTGACCGAATCTGGGCTTGCCTTTCAGCAAAAGTTATCCTTCCACCATGTCTTGTTAATCAGGAAACCATCCTGCTTTTGCAATGCCAAAGCTAAATATAGATGGAAGGAAATTACTATTAGGAACTGTAGGCTTCAAAGGATAATTATGTATTATTAAGGACACGTTTTGTATGTGCAGTTGTTTATTCCTTTAGCATTTCATTTAAAGTAGTCTGCTAAGCCATATGTAATTTCAACATGAAGTCATTTGTTTCGAATGTATTTAATCAAGATGTGTTTTGTAGGAAATAGAAGATGAGTTTAAATAGAATGGAAATATAATTTTTTATTTCTGTTGGTCCAAATATTGGCGAGGTAGCTGTTACCCATCATAGTATACGAATCCTGTTTTGTATGTCAGCTTGCAACTTCACGCATACAATTTATAATTTTCCCCTTCCTAGTATGCAACATAAAGTGGTAATTTACTTAAATGTTTTACAAACATACATTGTTGGGAAAATAAAGGTAATTTTAAGGAATTTATATTTGTATTCAGAAGCATTTAAAATAAGGTATAGTTTTAAGTGAGTTTAATATAATGTTTCTGTGCTTGGAAGGATAAGCCTATAGTTGGATTCATGTTGTACAAAGGTGATTGGTGATTGTATGTGTGGGGGTTGGGGTCAATTCCAATTGTGATTTGGTTGTGCTTGGCGTACGCTACAGCATGAAGAGCAAATAAACCAGCAGTGGTTGCTTAGCATCTGGGGCCATTCCAGATAGCGAAGCTTTTCTGTTTCAGTTTAGCAAATTGATTGTACCTGGAGATGGGCGGTGAGAGAGAAGGCAGCCCTCAGCTCTTCTAGAAGCAATTGTCTCGAGAAGACTAAAGAGGGAACATCTCTCTCAGCCTTGCTAGAAGAAAAGGAGTAATGGTTAACAGAACAGATGCTGGAAATTTAAAGTCCAGCTAGTTAAGGAAACTAGAGAAATTAAGAGAAGTTTCCAAGAAGTCTGGAGTTACCGGAACAGAGAAAACTGGGAACCAGAACTGCTTACTGTTCAGTTAAGTCAGAGAGTTGAAAAGGCATTGGATCGTGAGAGGCCAGAAAGATATCTGCAGTAGTGCTAAGGTTTGTGAGAAATCATTACAGCTTGGGAGTAATTATTTGAAATAATTGTGGAAATTGGTGGCTGGACCTCTTGAGTTTGTGTAAAAGCCTTTCAGACAAAGGAAACCTGAAGGGAGAGGTGTAAAACCTGGAAGTGAAACTTTGGTGGAAGCAGGGGAGGGCATAATTCTTTTTAAAATTTAAAAATATGATTTTTGAAAGTGGAATGTAAATTATCTGGGGGGATTTTGAGGAGAAATTCACTTGGGTTCAGACAGGCATGTATCTTACACAATCAAGGGGACTGTGTTAATGAAACCACTGTAGCGTAAGATGTACTTTGTAGTTTGTGCTAATCGTAAAACCTGTGTGTAATTGCTAAACTAAAGGAGGAGTAAAGGAGTATTGTATTACAATCCAATTTTTCCATCTTTAGTTTATTTTTTATTTCTCATTGTTCAAGCTAATTAGTGGTCATGTGACTCTTGCTCCACAATTTTCTTTTACAAAAGTAAACATCATGGTCGTTTAAGCCAGGGTTCCATTTTGGGATCTGTGTGTCCAGTTATAACATCAACTGGGACTGTAACATTATACTGGCAAATATACAGAAACTGAGACAGATTGTAGTACAAGTTAAACTCTAGTTTGTCTTGAGATGAGTATGCTGACCGGCCTTAGAGGATTGTGTTATGGGCCAGGGTTTAGAGAATCCCAAAGTGTATCATGGAGTTCACCTGACCCACAACTTTTAATAGATTGTGGTATGGGCAGCACACGGCCCACTCTACAGGTGTGGTAAAGCAGAAATGGTAAAGTATTTTTTAAAGCAAAACAATATTTATTCGATGAACTCAAGTTAACCCCTTTAAAACATACAATTCAAATACAACCCCCGAAGAATACAACACTAAGTAATCCTTGAGCTTTCCTTTTAACATCCATAAGACTTAAAACAAAACCTTTAACAGAAGCACCTTGGGTTTAACTTCACTACTGAGAACAGTTACCACGTTGAAAGCAACAAATGGACATTCATATGCTTGCAGAGATTCACACACGTCCTGCTGTGATTGCATCTTCTCCAAAACTAAAATGAAACCAAACCCACCCTGCAGCAAAAAGCCTAAAGCGAAAGTAAAAAGCTGACACAGCCCAGCTCCACCCACTCTCTGACATCACTGCAGTAATAAACACCCATTTCTTAAAGGTACTCACATGACAATTGAAAATACCATTGACCAAATGTGTCTACACTGGATCCCGTAGATTGGATAAGAACTGGTGTACAAGTGAAAGAATAATGTATATACTCTGCTGATCAAGTCTGCACTAGGAATGTTAACCTGTTACCTGTGTAAATAGAAATATCAGAATATTTGATTGGACCTTTCAACAATTAAACTGGTAGAAGAATAATAGTTTAAGCATTGGTTTATAGAAACTTCACACATGTGCTTGACTGGCATAGTGATGAAGGGTTTGGCGATGGTAATTGTCCCGGTTCACTAATAATATTCTTGTCTCTGAGTCATAATGTTCCAGATTCAGGCCCCAATCCAGAGCCTTTAACACACAATCCAGGCTGACACTTAAATGCAGATGGATTCCTGCATTGTTGTGGGTGCTCTCTTTTGAATGAAGTGCTAAACAGAGGCCCCAAAGCACGATTCAGCAAAGAACAATAAGGTTATCTTAATGGCCAATACTTAGCCCTTAACTGGCATCTTAATCAGGTCATTTCTCTCATTGCTTTTTTAAAAAATATATTTTATTTAAGTTTTCAAACACAATTTTTTCCCTTACAAATCAAAAAAAAAAAGGTAATATGATAACTGCAATATAACATTGTTTAACTAACATGGTAAACTAACCAAATAAAACGAAGTAATACTCCCCCCGCCCCCTCTCCCCCTCCAAAAACCCAAACAATTTACCCCCCCCCCCGGGTCTGGGTTGCTGCTGCTGGCCATCTATCTTCCCTCTAACGTTCCGCTAGGTAGTCGAGGAACGGTTGCCACCGTCTGGTGAACCCTTGAGCCGATCCTCTCAGCGCAAACTTCATCTGCTCTAGTTTTATGAACCACGGCATATCGTTTATCCAGGCCTCCAGTCCGGGGGGTTTCGCTTCCTTCCACATGAGTAAAATCCCACGCCGGGCTACTAGGGACGCAAAGGCCACGGCATTGGCCTCTTTCGCCTCCTGCACTCCCGGCACATCCGCTACTCCAAATATAGCTAACCCCCAGCCTGGCTTGACCCGGACCTTCACCACCTTCGAGATCACTCCTGTCACTCCCCTCCAATACCCCTCCAGTGCCGGACACAACCAAAACATATGTGTGTGGTTCGCCGGGCTTCCCCCGCACCTCCCACACTTGTCCTCCACTCCGAAGAACCTGCTCAACCTTGCTCCCGTTATGTGTGCTCTATGCAGCACCTTAAATTGGATCAGGCTAAGCCTGGCACACGAGGAAGAGGAATTTACCCTGCTTAGGGCATCAGCCCACAAACCCTCCTCAATCTCCTCCCCGAGCTCTTCTTCCCATTTTCCCTTCAGCTCGCCCACCAACTCCTCCCCCTCTTCTCTCATCTCCCGGTATATCTCTGACACTTTGCCCTCCCCGACCCACACCCCCGAAAGCACCCTGTCCTGGATCCCTTGTGTCGGGAGCAGCGGAAATTCCCTCACCAGTTGTTTCGTGAACGCTCTCACCTGCATATATCTAAAGAAATTTCCCCGGGGCAGCTCATACTTTTCCTCAAGCGCTCTCAAGCTCACAAACGTCCCGTCTATAAATAAATCCCCCACTCACCTGATTCCTACCCGGTGCCAGCTCTGGAATCCTCCGTCCAGTCTCCCTGGGGCAAACCTATGATTGATCCTGATCGGGGACCATACCGAGGCTCCCAGCACACCCCTCTGTCGCCTCCAGTGCCCCCAGATACTTAATGTTGCCGCCACCACTGGGTTCGTGGTAAATTTTTTGGGGGAGAGCGGTAGTGGCGCCGTCACCAGCGCTTTTAAACTCGTCCCTTTGCAGGACTTCATCTCCAACCTTTTCCACGCCGCTCCCTCTCCCTCTATCATCCATTTACGAATCATCGCCACGTTGGCGGCCCAGCAGTAGTCGCCCAAATTCGGCAACGCCAGTCCCCCTCTGTCTCTGCTACGTTGTAGGAACCCCCTCCTTACCCTCGGGGCCTTCTCTGCCCACACGAAGCTCGTGATGCTCCTATCTATTTTTTTAAAGAAGGCCTTCGTGATCAGTATAGGGAGACATTGGAACACAAATAGGAACCTCGGGAGGACCATCATCTTAATTGCCTGCACTCTGCCCGCCAGTGACAGCGGCTGCATGTCCCACCTTTTGAAATCCTCTTCCATTTGTTCCACCAGTCGTGTCAGATTGAGTCTGTGTAAGGTTCCCCAGCTCCTGGCTATCTGAATCCCCAGGTATCGGAAGTTTCTTTCCACTCTCCTTAGCGGTAGGCCATCTATCCCTCTACTCTGGTCCCAAGGGTGTATCACAAAAAGCCCACTCTTTCCCATGTTAAGCCTATATCCTGAGAAATCTCCAAACTCCCTCAATATCTGCATGACCTCTGTCATCCCCCCCACTGGGTCCGTCACATACAGCAGTAGGTCATCCGCGTAGAGTGACACTCGGTGTTCCTCTGCCCCTCTAATCACCCCTCTCCATTTTCTGGAGTCTCTCAGCGCTATGGCCAGTGGTTCAATTGCCAGCGCGAACAGTAATGGGGACAACGGGCATCCCTGTCTTGTTCCCCTGTGTCGTCGAAAATACTCCGACCTTTGCCGACCTGTGACCACACTTGCCGTTGGGGCCCCATAGAGGAGTTTAACCCAGCTGACAAACCCGAACCCGAACCTCCTCAGCACCTCCCATAGATACTCCCACTCCACCCTATCAAATGCCTTCTCTGCATCCATTGCCGCCACTATCTCTGCCTCCCCCTCCGCTGGGGGCATCATTATCACCCCTAATAGCCGTCGCACGTTGACATTTAGTTGTCTCCCCTTTACGAACCCTGTCTGGTCTTCGTGCACCACCCCCGGGACACAATCCTCTATCCTCGTTGCCAGCACCTTTGCTAGCAACTTGGCGTCCACATTTAGCAGTGAGATAGGCCTATAGGACCCGCACTGCAGCGGATCTTTATCCCGCTTCAAGATTAGCGATATCGTCGCCTCCGACATTGTCGGGGGTAGGGTCCCCCCTTCTCTGGCCTCGTTAAAGGTCCTTACCAGCAGCGGGGCCAACAAGTCCACATATTTTCTATAGAATTCCACCGGGAACCCATCTGGTCCCGGGGCCTTCCCTGCCTGCATGTTCCCCAGCCCCTTGGTAACCTTGTCCTCCCCAATCGGCGCCCCCAGTCCTTCCACCTCCTGCTCCTCCACCCCTCTCATTGCTTTTTATGGACATTGCCTTTCACAATTTGGCTGTCTTGCTTTCTACATTACAACAGTGACTGTAGACTTCAAAAGTACATCTTCATTTGTAAACCACTTTGGGAGGTCCTGGAGATGTGAAAAACACCATGAGCGGGATTCTCTGTTTCTGAGACTTAAGTGTTGACGCCAGATGCCAACGCAGAATTCGTGGACTTTCGCAACAGAAAAAACTGGCGCCACACCTGGACCGTTTCCACCTACTATTGAGGGGCTAGCACCTGTGCCACGTGGAACACAATTGATTCCAGTGAAAACTGTTGCAGGATTCACCGGGTCCGTGATTGACACTTGGGAGGCTGACCAGCTGCAGTCGCATATAAACATTACAATTACAATTCCCACACACACTTATCCCAGCCAACAAAATGGCACTGGCTGCGCTGGAGCACACCCATATAGCTGAAAGGTTGGCTGGGTCAGATTGCACCCCGGGGGGTGCCCTGGGAGGAATACACCTATACGACCCATGACACTAGGTTCAAGGTGGGCTGTCCGTGGTGTGTGCAGCTGCATGGCTGCCTTGCTGGCTGCGGCAATGGTGTTCCGTGTCCATCCACCCTGACCAACAGCCCACCTCCTGGCCACCCCCCACTACTACCCCCGGCTCTGGCAGAAGCCCCCCGGCAAGCAGCGCAACTGTCAGCAAACTATGGCGATGCTGGACATCTTCCCTACCCCCTCTCTCCCTCAGCAGCCGCCACGCCGGGTTCACGATTTTTAAAAGCACAAGTGATCTGCGCTGTCGGGAACTCAACCCATCGGAGGTGGAGAATCGGGTAGGCTCCGGAGAATACTGAGTCGGGCCCGCTAATGACAGGCAAACTGTGTCTATTGTAGGTGTGTTCTGGATTGCATTAACACCGCTGTCGAAGTGATGGTGACTTGCGATTTGGCGTCAAATCGGCGCCTGCCACGATTTTGGCGTCAGAACCAATTCTCCGCCCAATCGCCTTTCAGAATTTCTGCATCGCCCAATAGAGAATCCCGCCCCATATATTTGCAAAATCTAAAACTTCTCTCGACATTTCGGGTGGCAGTCATTACAAATCTCAAGCCTTCAGGGAATACAAGGCTAATTTGTACACTTTTTCAAAAGTTTGAACACCTTGTTGGGGCTTGTGAGCAATATTAGATACTGTTTGTTTCATTCTGGAAGCTACATATTAGAAATCGTACTGCATGTATTTTGAGTGCTGAGTGTACAGTTGCTGAAATCATCAAAGTTGAAGAATAGATTTGATGTGCTTTTAATCCTTCAATTTACCTAAGACTTGAACACTGTTTTGTGAAATATCTGTAATTGGAGAGCTGCATAGACAATCAATGTTTTTATATATTAAGAAATTGTGCATATTTTCCACGTGATACTGAACTATAAAAAATGGTGCAACAGAAATATAAACTGTAACTGTTGTATTGTTAAAATAGTGAAACACTATATCACCAGCAGAGGATGCTGTTGCCTTTTAATCTGGTTTATGCCAAAACTGAAGATTGTTCATTTTGAAAATCTAGACGAATCAACTTGCTTGTTCAATTACTGAGCTCACGTTGAGGTTCAAAAACCTTTTTGAGTCAGTGTACACAAACTGTAAAACGATACTGTAATATTTTCAAAATATGTCCCATAGTTACGTTATTGAAGGCCAATTATCTCATTTTATTTTTCACAAATGATCTTCTGAGATCTTTGACTAGTGAGGGAAAATGAATTAGCACTTTCCTTATCATCTGTAAAGAAATGATCTTTAGTTCTGTTAACCAGAGCAAGGATCAGTCTCAGTTTTGGGGTGCACCATATTGCACTCATTTCCGCAAAAGTTCAACCACCAGCTGCAATTTAAATTTTATTTATGTGCTGACTTGAAGTAAAGAGCATCTTCACCTCGTGCAGCAGCCCTTGTTGAAAATAATTTTCCTCAAAGAAACAGATATGCATTAATATGTGGAGGCAGTGAAATGATTTTAAGGACTTGAGTCAATCTGACTTCCATTGTAAATTCTTCATTACCAAAGGTTGCATTCTGCTGCTTGGTCCTTAGTTATTGAGATTATCCGTTACTAGAGTTAAATCATTTCAATATCTGATTCCTGTGTTTCACTGCTTTTTGTCTTTCAGCAAGCCATTTCACAGGATCACCTTCCAGCTGACGGGTATGCATTCAGCAACTCTAACTACAAGAGGCGATCTCTTCTGCAACAAGGGGCAGCTGATTCTTCCTTTAAGAGAAGTAGTAGCCGGCATGTAGCTAGGTAACAGTTGATAGAATATATGTATTATGCTGTGGAGAGTTGTCTTGACTTTGTTTTTTTAAAAAAATCTGTATGCATGAGGATTTCTTGATCTTTTCTTTCCTGCCCATTTTCTTCAGAATCTTTTAACTGCTGTGATTTAAAACCTGATCCTTCCTATTGTCCAGCTCGATGTATAACATCATTACACATTTGGACTTAAGGTGATGCTGTTATCAGTTATGCTGCTACATTAACCGGAATGCTTCCTTTAAAAGCAACACCTGTATATTCCTGTGAATTATGTTCATGTGAATGATGCAATAAGCCTGCACCACTAATGTTTGATATTTTTCTTTTCTGTTATATCAAAGATTAGATTTAGGAGTGTAATCCTGCCTCAATTTTCCTCGAAAATCTTCGTTCAGAGTTAAATATACACTATGAAAGCAGTGCATGTTCCTCGCAATTTAAAAGAAATGCTTTATGTCAGTTTTCTGCTCATAGACTAAAAACAAACTTATTAACCAACAAAGAGCTATTATGTGCTCCTTTCAATCTCCAATCCTCTCCCCTGCTTTGCTTCCCCTCACCCCCCCCCCTTCTGATGTATTTAAGCTGCATTGTTATTGCAACCACACTCCCAATGCAAAGTGGTTTTGCTTAGTACAGGTGTTGAAATTAGTGTGAAAGCAACCTGAGATCAGAGCAAGGAGGGGCGGGGGGGGGGAGTCTCTATCAGCGTTGTTTTCACATTAGGCTCTGCCTTAACACAACACCTGGTTATTTACATGACACTTACTTAGATTCAGTATGAAGCTCAAATGGCTTCTCATTGACATGAAGCTTGTTTCATGATGCTTGTTTCATGATGCTCCAATCACTGCTACTTTTAATGTCCCTGGAGTTCAGTTTATTTAAACTGACTAATTGCAATATGATTGGTTTGTTTTTGCTATCTTGGTTCCTGATTCGCCTGTTGTCTGAACAGGTTTTGAATTTAAACCTGTGTGAGGTGCAGCGAGTAGATGTGTGGATGTTGCAAACCAGCGAAGGGCTGAGACAGACAGCCAATTGTAATGGCAAGAATTATAGAAAGTGGTTAATTTTTGTTGCCTTATAAAAATTTCCCCAAATCTTTGAGGGAGTCTTGATACAAGTTTAAGAACTGAGGGAATGTTTGTTTTTAACACAACTGCTCCAGTGTGCAAGTTTGTAAGTTATGAGGCCATGTAGTGTTACAAAATACATTTTCATTATCTGCACAATGCATTTTTTTGTGTTAATCAATCTTGTTCACTGTTTTTCCACCAAAGTTTGTGTTGACATTTTGAAGTCATGCAATATAATCACTTCTTTAAACTGTGGTATTTAGCATATTACCAGGCAGTTGGTGTTTAGTAACTGAAGAGGCTGCTAAACGTTATCAATTGTTTACTTTTATTTTAAATCATTGTTTTTTGGATAAAATTGTACAGTTTTTCTACAACTTCCTTTGCAAACCAATGGACTCATGTTGGGAAATAACCTGGGTGCCAAGTTGGCACAGTGAGTATATGCTTTTTGCTGTGCACCTAAGCCAGTCAAGTGACACAGGGATATTTAACATGCTGGTACCAGGAAGGTTTCAGGCTCGGTCAGCTTAAATTCCAACCTTCAAGAGTGGCAACAGTGGATCATAGCTTCAGAAAAGCTGTCTACTCACCGTCCTGCATGCTGGCCTACAAGTCTGCAGTTGCTCTGAAAGTAAAGCGGTTTGTCATGCTGCAGAGATATCTGTGTAGCTGAAAACTTTGACAAAACTCTGGAACCATCTGGCATTTCTTGCAGATGACTTATTACCCTGGACACACATTGGCAGTCTTACTAAATCAGATTGTTCCAGTAAAAACAATATCACAAAACTGTTAAAGGTAAGGGTAGGTCATCCAGCTTATCTTTCTATATGGCTAAAGGTACTAAAGTTTCACAATATGACATGCAATTTTTTTCTTAAAATATCCCAACATTTGCCCCTCCAATGTTTTATTCTGTACGTTAGCCACTCTGCGTAAAATAGGGCTTTTTGGTATCACCGGTAATGTACCCATTACTAGTTTGAATCTGTGTTCTTGAAGTTTTTTCCTGAATTTGCCTTTTCCTTAATATCTTGGTTATCTGCATTATACCCCTCCTCGGGGACAACTTTTCAGGCTAATAGCCCAAGTTTAGCCAATCTTTCATAGTCATTTGAATGAGGTATCAACCTGTGGCTTGTCACTGCATTGCTTCCAGTTCTTGAATCATAGAAGGAAATCGTTCAGCCAATGTGCCTGTGGTATCTCATTGGTAGAACTACTCAATTAATCCCCTGGTCTTTTACCATTGCCCTGTAAAGTGTTTTTCCATTTAACTGTTTATCCAATTCACTTTTGAATGCTGCAAGTGAATTTTCTTCCACCACCGTTTCAGGTAGTGCATTCCACATCACAGCAACTCCCTTTTCAAAGATCACGTCATTGTTGGTTCTTTTACTAGTCGCCTTAAATTGGTGTCCACTGGTCACCAACATATGCCACCGAAAAACTGTCCTCATTCTATCAATACATTAATAGTTTTGAAGAACGCTATTAAATCTCCTTTTAATTTTCTCTGCTCTAAGAAGTTCCTCAACCCTGGTATCATTCTAATAAATTTGTTCTCCACCCTTTCCGAGGTCTTGACATCCTTTCAAAAGTCTGCCTAAAATTGAACGCACCATTCCAGTTGAGGATTAATCAGTGTTTCAGAAAGATTTAATGTAACTAAGCTTGCTTGTGTAAGATATTTCTCTAATTATAAAGCCAGTGATCCTATATGCTTTTTAAGCAGCCTTCTGAGTTTGTCCTGCCACTTCAAAGCTTTGTATACAAAGCTTTTTCTGTTCGCTGGCAAAAATTATACCATTTAGTTCATGCGTTTTCGTACGAAGAATGAGGACAGGCAGTATCACTGCTCACTTTTCTAATTTAAATTTAATCTCCTGTGTCCTCTGTTATGGGAGAGGTGTTTTCAGAACCCCAAAATGTATCATGGAGTTCAACCAACCCCCACCTTTAATGGATTGTTGCTTTTGAAACACACAGCTTGTTCCCCAGGTGTAGTATTACAATTATGGACACGTGGTTTTTAAAACAAAACGATGTTTATTCCATGAACTCAAATTAACCTTTTAAATAAACATTGGATCTCTTAACACCCCTTACTTCAAAGATAACCCCGAAAATAAGACAACACTACCCAATCCTGCAAACTGTTCCTTTACACATCCAAAAGACTTAACAAATCCTTCAAACAGAAGCGCATTAGATTTATAGTCAATACTGAGAGCTTTTTACAATTCCGATTTCACCAAAGGATTACAAGATAGTCCTTCATGGCAGAGATCACCAGCAATGCAGCTCACAGCCACACCCAAGCTTTCTTCAAACTGAAACTAAAACTTCCAAAAGCAGAAGTGAGCTCAGCATCCCCACCCCCCACCCCCCTGTGACATCACTTCAGTAATATGATCAGTTTCATTTCTTAAAGGTACAGCTCTTAAACATCCAATTCTTAAAGGCACTCTCATATGACACCTCCTAAAGTCTGCTGATATCTGCCTGATTATTTCAATCTCGGTTTCAATTTTGCCATTAAGTCTATTATGTAGTGCTTTGTCAAATGCCTTTGGAAAGTCCATATAACAACATCAACCACACTCCTCTCATCAACTCCTTGTAGTAGTTCAAACAACTTGGTCAAGTTCATCAAACACAATTTGCCTTGAACAAATCAGTGCTGACTTTATTAGCACATGCTTTTGTAAATGCCAATAGATTTTGCCCCTCTCAAAGGTTTCCGCACCACAGACATTGGGCTGACTGGCCGGTAGTTGCCTACTTTGTCCCATTCCTCTTTTGTTTTGAACATGAGTGTAACATTTGCAGCCCTCTCGTGCATTTCAGTGACTAGAATTATATGCAGTACTGAAGGTATGGTCCAGTGAGAACTTGTGTTAAAATTTCCTTTGATGTGTACTGCACACCCAAAACAGTAGAATACAACATTCTGTCAGTTTTGTGATTACTGTTCTGCAATTAGTTGGACATGTGCCAGTGGAACAAGTGGATTAGGAACTTGGATTACAGGATGTGCAAAAAGGAGCGACAACAAATGCTGCATGAGATTTATTTAAATTCAGGCTTGAGGTAAAACATAAGTGAGGTTCAATAACCATGCATTAAAGACATTTTGTTTCAGTAATAAAGTCTTGAATTAAATTGCCTTATTCGAAGCATGTAATACTGTATCTTACTAACTGCTTGGCACACAGCGAATCAACTTTTGTTCTGGAGCTTTTTTTTTCTTGCGGTAGAATTACAAATTTAATCATTTGCATTTTCAGATCCTTCAGCTCACTTGTTTTGAATAACAGCTTGCTTTGTCTTTCCAGCATTCACAGTCAGCTTTTCATTTTACCTGCTCCATTTTCTAGCCTGAACTATATTCCCCTATGCTTCTGCTTAAGACTCTCCTGATTTATGCTGATTCTGTGTGCATTTCAGACAAAGTCAAAACTGCTTTCCATAGTACTTGGTAATTTAGCAGATGCAAAAAAAAAAAGGGATTGAATTTAACTTCAATATTTTCATTTTTGTAGTGGCCTGAATGCTTACAAATAATCTCTCTGGCAAACTAAACATTTGGAGCAGTGGCGCTGAATCTCTGTTGCACAGCTGGCACTTGGTTTGACAATCAGTTTCTTCTTTTATGTTCCATTGAATTTAAAAACTTAATTTCAATTTAGTACCTGCACTGTTTGGAGTGTTCTCAAATTTAATTGGGTATACTTGCTGCATGATTTTCCACAGATTCTTAATCTCAAGAATTCTACATATTTAGACAACACCCCAAATGTGAATATATAAGCTTATTAATTATAGTTTCTAGCGGAGGTGCAGCTTGAGATTTTCTCCATTATTTTGCCTTTTTTTTTAACCATTTCACACAGCTCACTTTAAATTTAAAGAGTCCTAAATGATTTTGGATTCATATCTTGCTTCATTGATTGTGAAATAGCTTTAACGCCTAGCATAGCAAGTTCTATTATTGACCTTTACGTGGAACTGGATTGTTAAATGTTTAATGGAATGCACTGGTTGGTTTATGTGAGGCTGCAGGCCATGTTCAGTAGTAGGTTTGTTGGGGTGAATATCCTGAAGGTACGACTATTGCTGTCGTAGATGGGGGTTAATTTAGAAATCAGAACATTACCGGTTTGTGGTAATCCGTAACTTCTTTGTGCAACAAATGAGCTTTGAGGGACCAACTGGCCTTTTACTCATTTCATCCTCATCACAAATTAAGAGCTGGCATCTCATTTTTATGATGTGGTATCATGGATGCAGTGGGTGTTATTTGCCCGATGAACTCTTTGACAGAATGTTAACCACACTAAGGACAAATGAATAGTGTGATGTGAACTGAATGAACATATTTTGTGGTGCCTTCTGTACAGTTTACTAGTTCAGCATTGTCATATAATTTTACATTTCAGTAGTTATTTTTCCAGATGATTGACGCTTGAATATTTTACACTTGTCACAAAATGAAAGCACGATTTGAGTTGGATTAGATTCAACAGTATGTTCCTTACATCATCTCTGCACGAGTTGTAACTCGTGAACGATAACATTCGCAATGCCTTTTCGGTAAAGTCATTTAATGCTCTACTGTTTATGGTACTGTCATGATGACTTAACCCATATTTTCCAATTCGTGTAATATTTCTCATTTTATTTTTAAAAAGAAATTATGAAAATCCTGTTAATGTGGAGCCTAAAAGAATTGCCAAATCAAAGTATGATTTTGTAGCAAGAAACAACAATGAACTCTCTGTTATGAAAGATGACCTATTGGAGGTAAGACTAATCCCATACACTGTATTTTTCAGATTTTTCTGTTGAGGTTTGGATTTCAGGAAGATAGTATTTCATAATCATATTTATGCACACTTTGTTGCGGACAGACAGTATCATTAGTGCTTTTGTACTGGAGCATATTCTTCTGCTTAAAGCAATGAAATGGAAGATGGGTCCTTTAAGAATGAGTACCATGGAGCTGAATCTTCCTTGGCTCGGCTTCACTTGCATTCTTCTCAGTAATTTTAACTCTTCAGCTACAAATGGAAAAAATACACTCAACAACCCAAAGATGTGCAGGGTAGGTCGATTGGCCATGCTAAATTGCCCCTTAATTTGAAAAAAAAATGAATTGGGTATTCTTAAAAAAAAATTAAAAAACATTTTTTTTAAAATCCACCTTGTGGTTTGCCACCGGGAATTGAAAAGTTACATGTGTGGGTCTAATGTGAGGCTTGTTTCATACTTTAAATATTAAACTGGAAATGCCTGAATTACACTGCTATCTTTGGGGCATGTTTTATGGAATATATTGATGTGATGATGTCACATTACTACAGATCATTGACGACAAGAAGCAATGGTGGAAAGTGAAAAACCAGAGTGGAATGTCAGGGTATGTGCCAAACAACATTTTGGATGTAATGAGAGACCCTCATGAGCCTGGTGAAGGAGTGCCTGAAGGCCTTTACAATCAGACCATTCAGGTAAATGACTATATCATGTAGCTTTATCTTTTTCTTCCCCAACAGATCAAATAATCCAGTTAACTTCATTTTTATCTAATGTCTCGGCAGCTATTGATGCCAAAGAAGGAATTTGAATTGTTCAAGGTAGGGCCATGATTTGCCCTATGAGTGGATTTTCCCAAACCCAAGCATCTTTTTTCTGGTCCTTAACAGTCTGCCAGCTAAAAGCATTCTATAGAAGCTTCCCAAGTTACACTCTTCGATCTAACCTTTGGCCTGATTTCCTTAGCCAATGTGGTTTCAGTTTGTCTCCTTTGCCTTTTTATATTTAATTTTAATGGGAGTAAATTGCTAGCAAAGGTGGTAAAACAAGCTAATACTCCAGAGATCTATGGGATCCAAGGGTGGGCGAATATATTTTGTTCACTTTCCCTCATTCTGGGTTTCTGGTCATTGGATGCCGTAGGGGAAGGAGGAAAAAATTTGTAGATCAGATGTCGAGTGGCAGAGATTTGAACCTAGGACAAATCACCTCTTTGACTGGGGCAGTGGTGATTGGTGTAAGTGGATGTAAAATGATGAGACCTGATGTGAAGAGGAAAAATAATTTTTTAACTGCAGCAGGAAGCCAGGCCAAGGGTGTTTGGGAGCCTAACTGGAAAAAAGCCAAACTTAATTTTCGGCTACTTTTTCCCTTGCTCAGTTGTGTGCTGTTGTCATTGATGCAGTTTCGGTAATCTTGCACTGACAATGTATCGAATGACTGCTCAACAAAAAATATTGGTGTTGAGTATTTAAACTGCATTTGGAGTGATATCCCTGGTTAACTAACATGTTTAAATTTTTCTTGATTTAAAAAAAAAAAGTCCACATGCATGATGTGCACCTTACTTGATGTGCTTTAAATTTCAATTTAACGTTCTTGGCTCAACAATCTTCAAAGCCCCTTTGAAGTGTATTCAAGCATAATATGATGAACTAGATTTCCGCTTGTAACTTCCACAAAACAAAATCAGGTGCTCAAATGAGTTGCAAGAACCACTGACCATTTCTCCTCATGGAAAGTTTTTGGAAGTTATTTAGATCCAAAATCTTATTTTGGCTCTTTTGACTTTGGGCCATTTATAACACCGGTAATTGATTTAGAATGTACAAAGCAGTTTAGGTGGATAATGGCTCTTAAATTATAAATTTAAGGGCAAAGCAATTTAGGCACTTCAATCCATGGTGTAAATCTCAAATTTCTGACTGTGTGTGCGCGCCTACTGGTCTAGACAAATATTCCAGCTATTATGGTCCCAGGTATTGTCTCTATCATTTATTAATGGCTAGCAGACATTTCTGTAACCGGTTGAGCTCTAGTCTGATGTCATTGGTGGGAGGCCTGGACTGTAAAATATAGCTTTGGTTAACAACAGGGTTTAAAGTGGGAGAACCGGAGTTAATTAGTATGTTAAAAAGAACTGTCTTCTCTACTGCTTTCCCTGAGGGATAATAGAGCATTCATGCAAGACAAGTGCTGTAAGTACCATATTCTTAGAATCATAGAATCCCTGTGGTGCAGAAGGAGGCCATTCGGCTGATCAAGTCTGCAACGACCCTCTGAAAGACTACCGTACCCAGACGGACTCCTGTGCCCTATCCCCATAACGCCACCTAACCTTTGGACACTATGGGGCAATTTAGCATGGTCAGTCCACCTCACCTGTACATCTTTGGACTGTGGGAGGAAGCTGGAGTAGCCGGAGGAAACCCACACCGACACGGGTAGAACTTGCCAGCCACTATGCCATCGTGCCGCCCACAATATTCTGTATTTTCTTTTCACAAATACAGTCATATTGCCCTACTCGCCCCCTTGCCATTATCAGTAATTAACTCATGAAAAAAACTCAATCAAAGACTTAGTCAAATCCTTCCACGTTGGCAGTATAGTTTCACAACAGTGGGGTCGGTACTCACATTATGTGAGTGACCTGCAACGACTGACTGCTGCTGTGTACTGCTGAGCAGACACGTGCAGTTTGCCTCGAGATAAACATTTTAATGATATGACAATGTGGCATTTTAAGAACAGAATACACTTTCAGTTCTGACTACACTATACATCTGTTCACACAGTGCACATGAATCTCCAGGTACCTTAGATACCTGCTTTCAAACTGGAGTTGCAGCTTGGTGTTATCTGCATTTTCTGAGGATGGGTCATTTGTGAGCAAACATGAAACATTTCTGTGTCAACTTTCCCCACCGTTACTGCCGGCATGTGAACCAGTCATTTCTCATTACTTATGTTTCTGCATTTATCTTCATTTCATGCCTTTATTTTGTTTTGATTCTCATTGGCTTCAATCATCTGCTGACAGCAATTACTCGGAGAACTATCTGAGGTACTTTGAATGTTTTGATTGTACACCTAAACTGCAAGAATGAGATTGTTCTGAAGAGTAAACCTCCAGTCTGTTTCAATATTTGTGAATTTTTTAGCAAATATAGTTGCATTTGAATTTTTTAAGTTAAAATGTTTGTGCTAAACCTTCCTGTCCGTGATTAACTTCATTTACTCATGACTACAGATGTGTTTATATAATTGGTACATGGCTAACTCACCTGTTGACTGCTTTGCCTGTCCATTATTCTGTTTACTTTAAAATGGCCTGTAAAGCACATTATTAGGAATCTAGTTAAGGCAACAGTTTGTACAGAGTTCTGGTTTATTTTTTGTGATGTTGGGGACACTGGGTTCCAGTTCCAACCTGATGCACACAGAAAACAGAACAAAGTCTGTAAGATTTGAAGAATCTTGTTACTTCAGTAATATCTTGCAAGGTTGGTATGTGGTAATTAAACCCCTGCCCCAAGAAAGCAAGGTCGAGTGAGATATGAAGAGGGAACTTTACAACACGGTTATTCTTTTAGTGCAGCAACTAATCCAGCAACGGTGAGCGGCACCCACGCCAAACAACATTGTTGGCAGCATATGGGGATTCTTTCTAATGTAACTAACCTCAGAATCCAGAGACATACACGGTGCCTCCCCCCCCCCCCCCCCAAATCCCCCCAGCCTGCATTTTTCGGAGTGCCAGCAATCAAATATTAAGCTAGGTTCAAATTACAAGCATCGTAGTGACAAATCCCAAATTTCTTTACCCGTCAGTCTGGGCTCAATAAAAGTCGAGATGGATTTGCAGGTACAGCATTAGTTATTTTATTTGGCTTGAAAGCCTGATTCATCTCCGAGGCATAAGACACATCCAGTCTCCTACACCCCGGAAAGCGAATGAACAAAGAGACAAAGGGATCTCTGCAAATCAATTCAAATGGTATCAAGTTTCACATACACGATTCCCATAGGTCATCCTATATCCCTCCTGACCTGGTCATACATTCTGATTGGCTCACTTCCAATCCCTTCCTCTGGCCCCTATTACCCAGCATCCTTTTCTCCTCCTTTGGTGGACACACCTCCTCCTTGCTTTGCCTTGCGGTCTGAAATCCTTTGTCTGTAAACTCACCAGAATGTGACTGGCCTATCTCTACATTACAGTAACTAATATCTCTAAAGTAACTATTTTATATCACATTCGTCATTCCCTCCTTTTATCATTCCATGATAACCGAACTATCCAACCCATAGCTACGGTCCCTCATCTAAAAACATCCGTCGCTGCATTTCCAATTCCTGGCGTAGCCCCCCTTCATCTGCTGCACCCTCATGGATTTTGACAGCTAAGATTTTAGGGGTGTTGATCTGTTCCAGTGCACCCCACATTCTACCCATCACACATTTAAGGATGGCTAGGCCCAAAAAGATGCAGCCGATAGCCACCACTAAATACATGGCCATATTTATCAACCAGTCCTTCCAACCTCCAAATCCCCAGTTACCCCAAGCGCCAGGATCCTGCATTCCGTCCAGGTGATCCCGTATGTGATCCATAAATTTAGTGATGTTAGCGGTCAAGTCCTGAACTCCCATGATACACTTGCCCTGTGCTATGGCACATACCCCACCCTCACGGGCCAGAAGACAGTCAAGAGCATACCGGTTCTGCATTGCAAACAACCGTAGCTGAGACAATTCCTTGGTTATTGCCCTGAGGGCTCCCAAGGTTTCATTTCCCAAGATGGTAAGGCCACAAATAAAATAATTCCTATTGCTGACAGCCAAGGAACCCCCACACCTCCCAGTGTCAAGACGCTCCGAATTCCCCACCGGGCTGAGGGGCCCCGGTTGGGTGCGAGAACCTGAGGTTTTTTCCAGTTCTCGCAGAATTCAGCGGAGACTGCCCGGCATGCTAACTGATTATGCAGCATCCACGCCGAAGGACAGGGGACTGTGGTAGGGACTAGAGTCCCAATAGCAATTTGTCGGGGAAATGGGGATGACAAAATATTGGTCGCTGTGCCATTAAATAAAAAGTAGTATCCTTGCTCCGTGTGCAGGCTAGCATCACAATCAGTATATCGGTTGCGTAAGCATCCCCCAGTAGCCCAGTTTATCCAGCTTTGGAACGCACATTCGGGCCGCCTAGCAATGCGGAAAGCCCTAGTCCCAACAGTGATATGAGAGACATTCGCCCAGCCACAAAGGGGCTGGAGGCCGGCGTTCAATGGAACGCAAGTGGTGTTGTAACAAACGCATTGGCCAGACGCCTGGGTGATATGACACCTCCTGTCCGTACAGGTGGGGAACAGATATGTTATATTCGTTTCCACCTCTACCAGCAAACAGCCGTATCCTTCACTGCTGAAACAATTCTCGTACGACCGGGAATCCTTATTGAGAGTGAAGTGGCTAGGTATGTACGCCCTCCACTGTTGCAGCCTATCATACTGTGAGTGGGGATTATCCCGAGGAAGGGGAAGGCAAATAGCCGGAGGTGCTGAACCCGGATCGTAAGGAAGAGTGACTTGCTCGGGCGGTGGCTCGGAACGCTGACAATGAACCACCGTTTGGGGAGTGCCCAAAGCGGTGAAACAGAAAATAACCTAGACACCGCTGCGGGGTTCGGGTAGCAGACAACCCATCCGTGGCCATACAAGCGGTGGTAAATCTGGTAGAAGTGATTCATACTAGCCAGGTTTTCCTCAGTTTGGCCTTTAACTAAATTAAGTGTATCTCCCGATAACCTACGTTCTAGCTGTACTTCCCTTCTCACACGCCCCGTCCTTTCTCTAGTCCCTCTCTCTCACAGCCTCTTCCTACGCTCTCCTGACGGTCTGATGTTACCTTTATCGCACCAATCTTAACACATCCAAAATCAACTTTACATGTACTCCAAAAACAAGGCAATGTCCATATAATGTTCCCTTCCCATCGCCGGGACCGGTGCAATTGCTTCATGACTCCTGCATTCTCCTTAACTTTGACGACCTTCCATGAGTCGATACCATGTCCTCGTATATGGGGGCAGCGAAGGACATCACCTTTGCATACTGAAATGTCCTTGTAGCTTGGTTGGGGTTACAAATGTAGATAATATTTCCCTTTTCCATGTCCGTCGCCAATAACACTCCAAGCGAGGTGAGGCCGAATATCACACAGACGGTGCGTAGCCACCTCATGCTCCACACCTGTAAAATAGCACTGGGGAAGGGAGGCAGGTTAATCTGTCCAAGAAAATGAGGCCCGTTATCAGAACTCAACTGAGCTGGTATACTGTAACGGGGAATGATTTCCCGCATCAGAACTTTAACCACAGTAGCAGCTTTATTATCGGTAGTCGGATACGCCTCAACCCATCTGCTGAACCCATCCACAATGACCAAAACATATTTATAACATTGACACCTTTCCAACTCAATGTAATCCATTTGTAGCGTCTCAAAGGGACCACTGGGCAACGGGGTTTGCCCCATCCCACAAGGGATACCTTTTCCGGTGTTATATTGCTGACAAATCAAACACCGATTACTGATACTCTGGGCCAACCCCTGCATTTTAGGGTGCCACCAAGTGTCCAGCAACAAATCACTAGTCCCCCGAGCCCCACAATGAGTTGCAAAGTGTACACATTCGATGACCCATAAAGCCAGTACATCAGACATACAAGTCTGATGTGCAGGCGTGGTCCATAAAGAGGAAACAGAATCATATGTACAACCTAACCGTTTCCACTTTTGTTTATCACTCTCAGGAGCGTCCTCCTGTAACCTTATGACGTCTTGGATGGTTGGCATTGACTTGTCAGAAGCAGACATATTTATAGTAGATCGTTTAGTCTGACTTAACATTTTAGGCACCATCTCTTGCTGAATTTGCGCGGCTGTCCGCGCTGCACAATCTGCTTGTTCATTACCAACGTCAACTGGGGTCTTACCATTTGTGTGGGCAGCGCATTTAATGACGAAAATCTGCGCGGGCATAAGGAGGGCCTGCAGTAAGTCATTAACTAAACCCCGGTGGGATATTTGACCACACATAATCATGTCAGGTTGTTCTGATGAAATGTCACTCAAATCGTCCCTTATTGTGGTAGTTTCCTGAATCAAGGCTAAACAGTCGTGGCCAGGTGCGTCTTCATGGACAGGGGGACCACTAAGAAAACTGGCTGGATTGATAGTGGTACAGTGTTTAAATGTCAGACGTGGATTGTTCAAAAGGTATATCTCATACCTATTCTGACGAGCTGCGGTAAGATGCTGAGTCTGCAGTTGCCTCAGTAGTGCGATGACCGAGTGGAAGCTATACACCGTAATATCCTGTTGGAGAGTGAGAGCATGTAACGGCTCTGCGATGGCATTGATTAAACGTAAATCCTGTACTGGTCTGGCTTGGCTGGTTTAGGCACAGCAAGTATGGGGGTGTTACATTCTGATTGGCAAGGGACCAAAATACCCTGTTGCAACAGCTCTCGGATTAATTTGTCCATAGACGGGGCTGCAGTCGAGTGTTAATCGTTTCAGGGACCTCAAAATATTTTATGGCAGTACCGTCTGGCGTGACTTGAAGTGCGTACTCTGTTGGATCTGAATGATCCACTGCCCTCCTTACCATAGGCCCCACATCCCTGGCATGGTACTGGTCGTGGACCTGACGTGTAATATGAGGGCTTACCGATGCTGACTGTGGCCATAAATGTGGTGGTATTGTAACAAAATCGGCTGTACCTTTTCCCGTGACTGTGGCTGTAACTTTGACTGGCCATTCGGTCCCAATTAATGGCCGGTATTTGTCCTCCAACTCCCTGTTTTGTCCGGATCTGTCATAGGCCAGGGTAACGTGATGCAGTGAATGTTCAATGTCTAATGTCCACCACTGGGGGTGATAGAAATATAGCACTGTTGTCTCATCCTCCATGATTGGACCGTTACCCCTTTGTCTCCATACTCTAGCTGTAGCTGGAAGATACACAGTAAATCTCGGGCCAACAAATTACAGTCCAATCCAGTAGTCACTACAAACTGATGATCTGCAGACTTATTCTCGTAAGTGACTGTCACAGGTTCAGAAATAGGATACTCACACACCTGTCCTTGGAACCCCAACAATTGCTGCGTGTGGTTGGATAATGGTAGTCGAGGTTCTGATTGCACAGAAGACATGGCTGCTCCAGTGTCGATTACAAATGAGTGATGTTGATCTATCTGCAGAGAGATAATAGGTTCCCTGTCCGATTGGAGAGTCCTTATGACTAAATTAGCTAGTCAATCCTGTGTCGGGAAAGGGTTTGCCTGGGAGAAGTCAGTGTATCTCATATGTCCTCTCCTTGGTGGGTACCCCCTCCTTTGGGTCGGATAATCTCCTTCTGCTGCCTGTCTTTTAAAGGGGCATTCCTGTTGCCAGTGATCTGCACGGCCGCAATTATAACATGCATTGCTCCCTCTATATCTGCCCCGTCCTCGTCTCCCAGTAGACCAATGGCCCCTCAGAGGGGCGGCGGTTGTAAAGCTGTTGATGCATACGGTGGGCCATAAAAAGGAGCTGACGGTCCCTTTGGGTGGGTTTGATGTCCTCCCCCTCGCTGATCCACTCACCCAAAGGCACAATATTGGGGCTCCAGCTGGTAAGCTACCATTTCTGCCGCTTGTTGGGGTCTCAGATCATCCTTTTTCATTACATACTCAGTCTTAATCTTTGTAACTGAGCCTCCTTCCTGGCCTACACCCTCCTTCCAATAAAATCTGACTGCCCTTGCCATCTGGGAAGGGTCGCTCTCTGTCCAATTCATGTTATTACATTTCACAGCAGTAGCCACGGAAGGTGGTAGGCAAAGCATTGACATGGCACAATATTGAGGGGAATTCTAACCATTTTGATATGGCAAGTCGCCTGACTGCCCACATAGATTCCATTAAAACATTCCAGAAATTCCTCTGGCTCTTCAATCTTCTTAGGTTTTAGGTCTAAGATAGCAGAAATATTTATGGGCTTTTGAAATGTGCTATTTCACGCATTCAGGATTTGTGTCCCTCTATCGTAGTCTAACGCATGGGCTTGCTGAAGTGCGGCGTGGCTAGCATAATTCAGGTGATTGGTATCTTCCTAATCGGCAACTGTCTCCGAGTCTCACCAGGGGGCACTCTAGCTATTTCCTCTGGTTCTTCCAAGACTTCGACGTCCCTCCCTGTCACTAGAGGGAGTTCTTTCTCTTCAAAATCATCTGTTGCATCTCCCTTTGTTCTTGAAATTTGCGGTTTCCCCTTGGTCTGGAGGGATTTAGGTGGTATGCTTAATTGTTTCTGGTTAGGATCAAGCCCTTCTCTCGCTGTCCGAGATCTGGTCCTAGAGCTAACTGGGCTTGCGGAACAAAGCTCCTCTTCCCCTTGATCGTGAAGATGGTAAATCGGGACCCACACTATCAACCAAAAGGGCTGGAGTTACTGGCATGATTGGAATCTGGGGAGCAGTGACTGGATATAAATTATTATACTCTGGTGGTTCTGGAATTAGTGCAGACAATGCTGCAGGTGCAGTCGGAACTTTTACTGACATTTTTAAATTATCGAATTAATCATTTTCTGTCAATTTAAGGCCAGCCACTGAACTACGTAGCCCATCTTTTGTTTGACCCGAGCCTTTCCTGTCTCTACTTGCATGTTTTTTTTTGAATGCACATTCCTTTTTCAAGACCTGTAATGTTTTTTTTTTACCCTGTTCACTAATTGGAATTCCCATTTTAAGGGCATTGTCCTGCCAACTTGATAACATGATCTTATCTCTTTCCTCTTGACAATATTGTCTCCATAATCCAATTAATTCTTTAGCTTTCATACTTTGGCTCTTTCTTTTTTTTAAATTATATATATATGTTTTTTTTTGCTTATTTATAACCAATGGCAATTTTTTTTTCCTTGGCAAAATGATTGAAAAGGTTCTAACAGTGTTCTTTTAAAACTTAAAAATGTTTGAAAATTCAAATTGAATTACTGCAACTTGCAAGCTTAGCTCTGATCTCAACTCAGAACTAAATTTACGATTTGCTTAACACAAACTTGTATAACATTTACAACTTAATTAATTCTTTATCTTAACAATTTTTCTTTTAACAAGTTTTTCTTACATTCTCAAAAATGTTGGCTGCTATCAATGAGGGAGGTGATGTATACCGGAGCAAAGTCAACTATCATCTCCAGATTTACACTTTTTTAAATGGTGTCAGTGATCTTCTTTCAGTTTCTATTAATTCACAAATAAAATGAGATAAACATTATTTCAAGTAAGTAAAACTTAAGATTCTGGCAATTTCAATCAATTGCTTTCGAAAATAATAACTTTTGTCAAAGAGGTGGAGAAACCCACTGGTTTCCTTTAAATAATTCAAAACGTAACTTTGCTGGAGTTCACTGACTCAAAGGAAAGGTATCCGATTACACTACAGGCTGCTGCTGTTATCTCAAGGCCTGAGTGAGAAGCACTGTCTGTCGTCTTTAACTTTGGCTGCTGCTGTTAACCCTTTGAGAGACTTCTGCTTCAACCAATATGCAGCATCCAGCTGTATGGATGTTCTTGTCTTGAACTTTATCCAAGCAATTCCCCACAATCTCAACTAGTCCTCAGAACTGCGCCCTTCGCCACCACAGTCCAAGGGTACAATTTTAGCTTAATCAACTATAGATTTAAAACACTCACACATGGAGTTGAACCATCTGTTTTAGATGTCACATCAACCCATAACCTAACCCAAGCCGAATCAGAACTCACACATGGAGTTGAACCATCTGTTTTAGATGTCCCATCAACCCATAACCTAACCCAAGCCGAATCAGAACTCACATGGAGTTGAACAATCTTCAGATTTAAAAACACTTATTTAACTGAACCCTCATCTGCTGAAGTCACATCAGTCGTCAACAACACAATTAACCCAAAACTGAACTATCAATTATGATATCCCATCAGTTTAATTTGCTAATCCCCAGACTGACCTTTGATTTCGTCGAGACGATCTTTCCGTACCAACCGCGAGTGATCAGACTAATCAGACAATAAGAAGAGGGGAAAAAGCAATGCGCGGTGATTTTCCAGCTATACATTGTGGGCCCCTTCTTCCCACTCTCCCTGTTCATAATCAGTCTAATTCTGATTTCGCAGTTGGTCAGAACCGTCTTGAGAAATCCCGGGTTTTCGGCACCAAATGACAAATCCCAAATTTCTTTACCCGTCAGTCTGGCCTCAATAAAAGTCGAGATGGATTTGCAGTACAGCATTAGTTATTTTATTTGGCTTGCAAGCCTGATTCATCTCAGAGGCATAAGACACATCCAGTCTCCTACACCCCGGAAAGCGAATGAACAAAGAGACAAAGGGATCTCTGCAAATCAATTCAAAAGGTATCAAGTTTCACATACACGATTCCCATAGGTCATCCTATATCCCTCCTGACCTGGTCATACATTCTGATTGGCTCACTTCCAATCCCTTCCTCTGGCCCCTATTACCCAGCATCCTTTTCTCCTCCTTTGGTGGACACACCTCCTCCTTGCTTTGCCATGCGGTCTGAAATCCTTTGTCTGTGAACTCACCAGAATGTGACTGGCCTATCTCTACATTACAGTAACTAATATCTCTAAAGTAACTATTTTATATCACATTCGTCAGTTGAATCATAGAATTTACTGCGCAGAAGGAGGCCATTCGGCCCATCGAGTCTGCACCGGCCCTTGGAAAGGGCATCCTAATTGAGCCCACACCTCAACCCTATCCCTGTAACCCCACCTAACCTTTTTTGGACACCAAGGGCAATTTAGCATGGCCACTCCATCTAACCTGCACATCTTTGGACTGTGGAAGGAAACTTGAGCACCCGGAGGAAACCCAAGCAGACACTGGGAGAACGTGCAGACTCCACAGAGACAGTGACCCAGCCGGGAATCGAACTTGGGACCCTGGAGCTGTGAAGCAACGATTGTTCAAATTATGCAGTGATTTAATTAAACTCGCATGGGAAAAATGTATGTTAGCATTAAAATGAGTGTAACTGTGTACCTAGACATACAATGCTTGCTGTGCATTCATTTAAGCAAGTTCTAAACTATCTCTGTATCTAGAATGGCTCAGAAAAACATTGCAATACCAAAACGAAAAGTACGATGGTGTCCAGTTAAACCTCTGCTTGGATTTGTTTACTTCTACGCGTCGGAAGTTTTGATTTTATTTCAACGTACTTTTTCCTCTTGCTACTCTTCCTTTAAGAGATTCCTTTAAATCCTACCTTTTTCAGCAAGCATTTGGCCATCTGTCCTAATGTATCCTTATGTGACTAGGTGTCAATATATTTTTTGATAATGCCCCTGTGAAATGCTGTGGAACATACTACTGTGTTAAATGCTCCTTGATCCAGTGTATCTATTGTTTCTAGCTGATGGCAAATACTTTAGTTAAAGGGAGTTAGATTTAATTTTTACATCTCAAGCATGTTGAAGCAAATTAGTAAATTACCCATGGTTTCTGTAATAACAGGTGAGTTAATTACGGAGTAAAGAAATGCTGGAAAATTATAGGATTGGCTCACTGTTTTCCAGGTTAATGTAGCGAACTAGACAAACTAACACTGCCCTTCATTATTTGAATTATATTTAGATGTACTAAATCTTACTTTTGGACCTCAAGTTCAAGCTACCATGATGATGATGGCTCATAGATTCTTTGTAGCCCTACGGTCCAAGAAGCTTTCCATTGCAGCTTTTTGAATTTAGGTATTTACTAAAGCTTTTTCAATTTTGGCACAAGTAATAATTTTAAACATGCTTCTCATCTGCAGAAACAGAAGATGGATTACATTGCGAGATGTTCTGTTCCAATACCACCTGCCCCTTCTCCCCCACCCGCACATATCTCAGCCTCCCCTACATCCTCATTTGCAGGTGGTGTAGTTAAAAGACTTTCCAGGAATGTCAGTCGTCAGAACAGTAGCAGTTCTATCGAGAGCACTGGTGCACAGAAGGATGTTCAGAGGGACGGACACACATTACTCAACCGTAAGTTGAAAGCAGCAACGTTCAGCTCCATCTTCATTATCTTGTCAAACAAATAATTCTCATCATTAAGAAGTTTGAATGTGAATATTAAGAAAAATGGGATGGTTGTTAACCATTGTACCAGAACTCTGATACTGCCTGCTTCTCCATTAAGGTAATGCACCATTAATCAGTTGGTCACAGACCCTCAAGCTTCAAACCAATCCATATTACTGAGGATTGCATTTAAAAGACATTTTCATTTATTGAAACATCAAATATCATTTCAAGATCAATCTCAAAATCTACACCAAGTTGAGATATTATAAACCAATAATTTTGTTTGTAGCTATTTAACATTTCTTCCCATGTTACAGTTTAATTAGATTATTTTGTTAAGGGAACTTTGTGGTTGCAGTATAACTTCCACTTTTTTGGTTGGCATGCTCAAGACAAAATGCTTATCATGTTTGATATTTAGAATTTAAGGTTAAAAGAAAGTAACTGGCAATTTAAGCATGTGAAGTCCAGGTTCCATGCAATTATTGTTAAATCAGACCTATGTTGTTTGTTGTTCCTTCATGGAATGAGTGTGTTGCTGACAAGGCCAGCACTATTATCCTTCCCTAATTGCCCATAACTGAGTGGCTTGCTAGGCCATTTCAGAAGGTAGTTAAGAGTCAACCACGTTGCTGTCTGCCTGGGTATCTTGTAGAGGCCATACCAGCTAAGGATGACAGAGCTCCTACCCTTCAGGACATCGTGAATGGAATGAGCTTTTGCACAGTTTTACTCTCATGACGACTGATGCTAGCTCTGAATTCCAGAATTATTTATTGATTGAATTTAAATTCCCCAGCTGTAATGACTGTCATAATATACACCAGTATATCATGGTGCAGACACACACACACTGATGGACACACAGCAAGACCAGTCAACACACACAACACCGCAGCCAATCACCAGTTAGAGCACACTCACTATAAAGACAGGGGTCATCAGAGTTCCCGCTCATTCGGGATGCAGCCTCCTACAAGGACCGAGCTTACAGCACAGATCCTCACC
This sequence comes from Scyliorhinus torazame, assembly GCF_047496885.1. NCBI lineage: Eukaryota > Metazoa > Chordata > Chondrichthyes > Carcharhiniformes > Scyliorhinidae > Scyliorhinus > Scyliorhinus torazame. The sequence goes on along the minus strand of NC_092719.1, from coordinate 67,496,043 downwards.
ATGTGCTGAGTGCATAGACTGGTTCGGACAGGCATAGGTCTTTAGTTTAATCTAACATCGTGTTAACCCACACTGAAAGTATGTTCAACAGTTTCTAACTTAATAAAATAATGTTGCACTATTTTAAGTGTTGGTGGCTTGTATGTGTTCCACGGATCCAGAGCACCCAACACATCATGATACCAGGAGTTGAGGGATAGTAGAACGTCTTAGACCTACCTGCAAGTGATCTGCCTTCCACCAGCATACAGTCATCCTGCAAAATGGACAGCGTCCGCCCGCCGCATCACCGGTAACCTGGGGGCCAACTGGAAGATATTCAAACAACGCTTCCAGCTCTACCTGGAAACCACAGACCAGGAAGATGCCTCGGACACCAAGAAGATCGGTCTCTTCCTATCCACGGCCGGGGAACATGCCATCCACATTTTCAATTCTCTCACCCAACACATCAATGACGATGTAAAAATTCTTGCCTGTAGATCGTTGTCCTGTCCTTTCATAGCCCCACGTTTTGACAGGTTGGCCGTGCTAATAGAAATCTTTCTCCACTGATTTCTATTCTTTGCTGCCTGTCCCATAGGGAGGCCAGTCCATGTTCTGATATCCACCCATGCCATCTTGGGTCTTGTGCTCATTTTCCAGGTGCTTTGCCTTGCATTACCTCTCTTTCCAAATACTGTTCACATATGTCTAAAATATGTGAGCGTCCTTGATATCATTCCTCTTAACACCAGCTTTCTCGACCACCCACTCATTTGTCCACTTGACTTACTATGACACGTAATATCCTTCTGAGTCCTTTAATTTCAAATGTGCTTCTTCTGGATATCCAGCTTTCACAGCCATATATTGTCACTGGCCACACAAGGGCTACGCCATTCTCTTTTAAGTGTGTTCACAATGCCATCACCCCTATTAAGTCTAGCCCAAATTTCTTTGGTCGATTCTGTATCTTCCATGATGAGTGACTCAAGATATCGGATATTTCAACCTGTTCAAGCTGAACTCCATTAATCAAATTCTGGATCATTATTTTGAAATTGAGCATCAAGTCCTTTTAGCTTTTTTGTACAGTAGAGGTGAAGATTCGGTCCACATTTTCCATTCACACTTTTCTTTAATTTCTCTGTATTTATGATTAACTATACAGCCATTTATATTTGATGGATTTATTCTGACAATTGTTGTTAGGAAACTTCAACTCCAGTTTTTGGTGCTTTTTAAAAAATGGTTCCTTCTCCCATTGCCTGCTTGGGTTTCACCCTCACAATCCAAAGATGTGCAGGGTAGGTGGATTGGTCATGCTAAATTGCTCCTTAATTAAATAAATAAAATAAAAAATAGTTGCCTTTATTCTTTCATGGGGATGTGGGGATGCCAGCATTTGTTGTCCATCCCTAATTGCCCTTGAACTGAGTAGCCTGCTGGGTCATTTCAGAGGGCAGTTAGGAGTTAATTGCATTGCTGTGGATCTGGAGTCACACATACCTCACACCAGGGTAAGGAGAGCAGATTTCCTTCCCGAGAGAGCATTAGTGAACCAGATAGGTTTTATGACAATCGATGATCGTTTCGTGATCACCGTTACTGAGACTAACTTTCAATTCCAGATTTGTTAATTGAATTTAAATTCCACCAGTTGTTGTGGAATTTGAACCCTTGTCCCCAGAGCATTAGCCTGGGCCTCTGGATTACTAGTTGAGTGATATTTACCACTATACTACCATCTCCTCCAACTGGGTACAGGTTGAGAAGATATTTCTACTCGTGGAGGGTTCCAGACTAAGGATCAGTGAATCCATCGGAGGATTGAGGATAAACTTCTTTGCCCTGCAAGTGGTTAGAATTTGGAATTTTGGAGGTGAATAGCACTGATGCATTTAAGGAAGAATAAGATAAATACATGAGAGAGAAAGGAATAGAAGGATATGCTGTAGCCATCTGGGATGGCCACTTACAACAAGAAACACGGACGTTCGCAAAGCCTAACGGGAAATATGGACAATGTAAGATTCAGGCAGGCACAGAGCCTGAATGTATATTTGTGAGCAAAGAATCCAGACAGCATTGAAACCCCCAACCGATTAACATTTTAATGACCCATCTCCGTAAGACAAAGGATTGATACTCAGGTAACCAATACAAGCCCAGACATTTCGGCGCCACTCCTTCTACTCCGGAAGCATCAACAACAAGGTCAATGACTGCTGAAGACAAGCCCAGCCATCAAGGCACCTGCCCCTTTATTGGCTCAGATCGAAGGCAGTGATCGAGAACTTCCCAATTAGTGGGGTCCAAACCTAAGAACCGCCCAAAAGAGCACGAAACGCCCCAAGGATAAAGAGAGACACTGCCATGTATTCGATCTCTCTTGGACCTGGCGCTCCGGCAATGTCCACCTCCAATTGCAGCACCACCAGAAGCAAAGTCAAGTTCAACGCTCGCTACCAGACGGATGAGCCCAGCTGAGCAGCAGTTACTTCTCCAGACCTAGTAGATCCAGATTCGAACAAAGGCCACTGTTCCTCTGACCTAAGCCGGGTGCCTGAAGTTAAGTACAGGTTGTCATAGTTGTTAGGTGTAGATTGACTAGTAGTGTTTATGTTGCATGTGTATGGTAATCTTGTGTGTAAATAAAGTACCATTGATCTTGAACTAACTAACTGGTTGTTTGGCTCTTTGATCGATACCTGGTTGAACCTTGTGGCGATATCATTTGATACCTGGCGACTCTGAGAGCATATCATATTCATATCCATATAAAAGAAGGACAACCTTATCGACTGCCATATTTATAGCAGGTAAAACAGGCAAGTTATTGGCGACTCCGCCGGGACTCGACCCCGAAGTGACTATCTCACTCCGAGAGAACCCACAAAACGTTTGAATTGGAAATCCAAATTGGAAAAGTAAAAGAAACCACAAGCGTAAGACCAGTATCGATCAAACCTCCAAGATTCGGAAGTGAGTAATTTGCATGCGTACTAACAAGGGATATAAGGTAACCTCGATAGATTTTGTTGCATGAAACTTTCGGGAGTTGTGTAAACTGGAAAATAGCTTAAGTCGTACCCGCTGTTTGCATCACCCCTGTCCCAAATTCCCAGTAGAGATACAAAGATAATCGTAGAGATGGCAATGAAGACAATGGAACGCCTTATGCACCCACAAGAACCCGAGGTCGCAGCGACCAACAGAGCAGGACAGTGTCCCTTATGGGAAGAGGAAATTAGGAAGTAACTGAAGGGGAAATGATGGCCCCTATGGTCTTGAGTTTTATGCGAATGAGGAAACAGGTCCTGTAGTATAGGCCAAACTTGGTGGGATAACCTGACCGAGATCCATAAGAAGAATTTAAGTAGAGTTCGTAAGCCGATGGCAATCGTGTCCTGCTTGGCACAATTGCGAAGCACAGAGGAGGTCGTGAGCACGCTCCGCAGACAGCTTGAGGAGTAGTGAGGGAAATTTTAGCGAGTGTGAGAAAGTAAATGAGCAACTCCGAGAGCAGCTAGCAGCGAAGGACAAGGAGATGGCTGATGTCAAATGGGCACACCAATCTTGTCTCGCTCACCTAAGTAGCTTTCAGATCCAATCAGATACACCCCGCATGGGGAAATGAAGGTAGAAATAACACGCAGCACCCTAAAACGCAGGTATGCTACAATTGTGGACATGAGGGACATTACGCCCGAGAATGCAATGCCCCCCGAAACAGCAACGGAATCAGCCCACAAATGCCCCACCTAGGAACAATGACAGACCTATCCACAGCATTGGCACCCGTGCAGACAATTTGGCCATAAATGGCACCGATTGACGGGGTTCGGACTCCCCAACTTAGGTCTGTGACACACTTTGGGACAAGTCCGGAAGACCGGTAGATGCAGGCACATTCCGGGGACACCCCCTAGAGTTCCTTTGGGACACATGAAGGTCCCGAACCACGCTAAACCCCTCCACGATGTACCAGCGAGATATATGGCCCACTACAGACACCATCACTCTTAGTGGCTTTATAGGACACCTCCAGCAGGGACACATTGCAGTCCCTGTGGATATCCAGATCGGTAACATTAAAACCAAGCACTCAGTCGTTTTGGTCGATTTACCCCAGACAGCAGAGCACATCTTGGGGATAGATTTTATGAGCTCACCCAACCTTTCTTTCGACCCCATAAATAAATGTGTGTGGAAAATGGCTAGAACAGCACGAGCCCCCGCCACGCTCACAGTAGGAGACTACGCACACAGGATTAGCTCAGTGGGAGAGTACTGGTTTGATCCACAAACCATTACCACGGACAAAACAGTTCGGGAAGTCTTGAAGAGACACAAGGCATCTTTTGCCCAGCACAAGCACGATTGCGGTAAGATTCCAGGAATGGTCACCATCACAGGTCCCGATCCGAAGCTCCAGAACCAATACGGTTTTCCACAGCAAGCCGAGGGAGAGATAGCTAAAGTAATCCAGAGTTTATTGGATCAAGGAGTAATTTGGCCCGATTTGGCCTGTAAGAAAACCAGATGGTTCATGGTGACTGACCATTGATTATAGAGAATTAAACAAAGTAACTCCGTTAGCAGCCCCCACCGTTGTCACGAGTCCCGAGACCATGTTAAAGCAAGGACGTCAGTCAAAATTTTTCACAGTTTTGGACATTAGCAATGGCTTTTGGTCCATTCCATTGGATAAAAAGTGCCAGTACAAATTGCGCTCATCTTCCAGGGACAGCAGTACACGTGGATATGCCTTCCACAACGCGTCCACAACTCCCCCTCCATTTTTCACAGACAATTGGCGAACGGATTAGCAAAATTTTCCCGACCCGAATGCCTCGTTCAGTATGTGGACGACTTGCTCCTACAGACCGACACCAAGGAAGAGCACATTTCGCTTCTTTCTGAACTATTAGGTCTCCTAAAAGAAACTGGATATAAAATCAACCCCAAAAAAGCCTAAATTCTCAAAGAAAATGTCAGATACTGCAGGAACCATATAGACGGTTTCGCCACAAAAGCTGCCCCCCTTTCCGAGCTCCTTAAGAAACAGGCCCCATGGAAATGGCTTCCATAGCACACGGATGCCATAGATGCATTGAAACGCGCCCGAAGTACAGCCCCCGCTTTGCAGGCACCAGACCCACACTCCCCATACGCGATAGTGGTAGCGACCACTGACCGAACCCTTTCGGCCATACTCCTCCAGGAAAGGCACGATCGTTTAGGACCCGTAGCCTATGCCTCACGAGTTTTAGATCTAGTAGAGCAAGGATTTACAGCCTGCGAAAGGCACTTGCTCGCAGTTTTTTGGGCTGTTCAATACTTCTCGTACATAACAGGACTCAACCCAGTAACAATTTTGACCGAGCACACCCCGACACAGCTACTGTTAGGCTAAAAGACGGCACAGTAAGCCAAATTCGAGCAGCGCGCTAGACCCTACTCCTACAAGGATGCAACATTACAGTAAAGAGGACAAAGACGCACATGTTTCTGACCGATAATTTAGAATATGCAGGAACCCCACATGAGTGTGAAATCATTGCAGCCAAGCATAACACAGGACCCTTTGTTCCCAAATCATTAGCGAAAAAGACAGGCATCCGACCACAGACAACCCAGTCCACAGATAAAGCTCTAAAAATGTATGTAGATGGCTCCTCCACAGTTCTAAATGGAAAAAGGATCACAGGATGTGGTATTTATGTAGAGGACGCGCATTAGAGGAAATCTCGTTAAAGTTGCCTGGACATTTAGGTTCGCAGGGAGCCGAGTTAGCAGCCATTGCTTCCATTGTGCAGCACCCCGATTCGTTCCCGAGCCCAGCAGACATATATTCGGACAGTTTGTATGTTTGCAACAGCTTGACAGAATTCCTGCCCTGATGGGAATCTAGAGGATTTCTATCCGCTGGCGGAAAACCCCTGCTCCCAGCGCCATTACTCAAACTCATGCTCCAGACAGCGAAAGGTCGCAAATGTGGAATGATAAAAGTTAGAAGCCACCATCGTTCCTCCCACCCGGTAACGTGAAAGCTGACGCCCTAGCGAAAGCAGGCTCACGACATGGCCACTTTCGACAACCCCCCCGAGAGTGCCCCAGTACACGCGGTCCAGGTCTCACAGACCAATATTCAAGATTTGGCACGGGCACAAAAGGAAGATGACACACTAAAGGAAATTTTAAAAGGAATCTTCCCAGCTTCCTATGATAGGTTTAAAGACACTTTAACAATACACGAGGGAATCATATTAAAGGATGGTATTTATGTGGTCCCCACCCAGGACAGGAACCATATTATTTGTCAATTCCATGACGGACACGAACACCAAGGGATAGAATCCACCCGTACCCACCTCAGACCTCTCTGCTGGTGGCCCGATTTAAAAAATGATGTAACCCACTACATTGAAAATTGGTTGATTTGTGCCCAGAACAACCCAGACAGATACGCAAAGAAAGGTCAGCTAAGACACACCCGCCCTGTTAATGGCCCATGGACAAACTTGCAGTTAGATTATATTGGTTCCCCCCACCCCCCAGCCCCCCTGCAGAAATGGATTTAAATATGTGTTAGTGGTAATCGAGACCTTCACAAAATGGGTAGAAGCATTCCCTTCCAGGACAAACACGGCCAAAGCAACAGCAAAAATTCTGACCCAGCAGATTTTTACTAGATGGGGACACCCCCGTAGTATTGAGTAGGACCAAGGTTCGCACTATACAGGACGAGTAATGAAAAACATCCTAACAATTTTCGGAATTAAACAGAAGTTTCACATTGCCTATCACCCACAATCCAGCGGCATTGTGGAATGCATGAATCGAACCCTGAAGGCAACACTTAGGAAAATGGTGCAGCAGCACAATATGACATGGGACACAGTTCTCCCATTCGCACTGATGTTTATTGGAAACACAGTGTCGAGTTTGACAGGATACACCCCCCACACCCTCATGACAGGACGACCCATGAAGGGTACCAAGTATTTATTTGGACTTGATTTGGCCAGCCCCACAGTCACCACCCTTACCCAGGAAAAAGCGGTCCAAAACATAATGGAGAATATTAAAGCAGCACAGCTCGCTGCAGCTGTTCGACTAGGCGCTACGAAAAAGCAGAGTAAGGCCTGCTTTGATAAAACCGTACACCTGGTAGAATATACAGTCGAACAGCAGGTCATGATCTCCCTGTACAATCCTAGTTCATTCCTCTCCCCCAAATTTGCAGGACCCTACTCAATTTCCGATAAAGTAAGCCCCTCAGTTTATAAGATTACATATCCTAATGGAAAGTCAGGATGGTTCCATTTTAACCAGCTTAAGGTTTATGGAACGACCCTACTCAATTTCCGATAAAGTAAGCCCCTCAGTTTATAAGATTACATATCCTAATAGAAAGTCAGGATGGTTCCATTTTAACCAGCTTAAGGTTTATGGAACGCAGTGCAGCCACTCGCACCACATTTCACTGGCAATGGCAACAACGAAGACCCGCCCACTGGCAACCTAATCCAACCCCCCCCCAGCCAGGACAGCACATCCACAGACACGATCTTGACTCCGCCCCCAGAGACGAATTTCAAACTCTCACTTGATTGGGCCGCTAGCGATAGCGACGGCGAAAGCACCATGGACGTACTTGATATTCCCGATCAATGGAAAAACAGACCAGGCCCCAGTCACTGCAGCCCCAGTGACACCGACCATGATATGTTCGGCTCCTCAGACCATTTATTTGCCACTACCAGAACCGGACCCACCACCCGACGATAGCGACCCTCTCTTCCCCCCCCCCACCCCCCCTTGCCCCATCGCCCTACAGGATGCGAAACAATGGCACCGCGACAATTCTTATCAACTGATAAGAAATGATGAGATGGATCCCACATCGGCCCACGGCGCGTTGGCGCAGAAACTCCAGTCACGAATTTGGCAACCGGGAGATGGTGATGACTCCGAGTCTGACTCCCACCATGCTAACCCCTTTGAGATCCTTTTTGGAATGGAACCCTGAGGTGTCTAGATGATGAGAGAAAGGAACCAATTGAGATTTACGGTGTCCTATTCCCTGATTGAGCTTGCCCGCTTTCTTTAGTTTGTTTTTTAATGTTGAATGTTTCTCTCTTGTACGACATTGTGTGTCGATCTCATGTAAAATTTCTTGATACAGTTATGACAACACCTTTGACGCCACATGGTAGTTAAAGGCCCAAGTTTGTCATAAGTCCATAGCAATTCAAATTCTTACCGTTCTTGTAAGATCACCCAGGCAGTGGAGTAATGGCACTTATCCCCGCCCTGCCTGAGGACCCCTATGTATTTGGTCAGCCAAGCTTGGGTAATGGAGCAAAGGCACTGATTACCACCCTACCCGGGGATTCCACCCATTCTTGCCCTGCCGCGGCTCATACGCACCCCATTCGGAAAATTCTTTTTGAAACTCTTTTACTGGTCTTTTAAAAATGTGGTTTAAAGAATCTTTGTTTGCTTTCCGGCGACCCTTCGGTTGCTAACCCCCGCCTGCTATTTACATGTTAAAACACTTGGTTGAGGGCAGCAGGGTGGCACAGTGGTTAGCATTGCTGCCTACGGCGCTGAGGACCTGGGTTCGAATCCCGGCCCTGGGTCACTGTCCGTGTGGAGTTTGCACATTCTCCCCGTGTTTGTGTGGGTTTTGCCCCCACAACCCAAAAAAGATGTGCAGGTTAGGTGGATTGGCCACGCTAAATTGCCCCTTAATTGGGAACTCTAAATTTATTTTAAAAAAACACTTGGTTGAAACGATTTGCTGCTAGAGGACAAAAACTACCTCACTACTGGACGGGGAAGTTGCCCACCCACTCAGCCCATCGAACACAGGCTGCGAGAGTGCTCGCACTGTGACAGAGTTTCTTTTTCTGATGTCTTGTCTCCCAAATGGTTGGTTTAAAAAAAAAAAAAGGAGGGAGTCACAAGGTGATGATTCTAAACGGGAAATTGATGTTAAGGAGAAACAGACAGACCAAAGAGATATTAAACAACAAGATAATAACAGATATTATGTTTGTACCCCCAGGAAGATACGAATATACCAGGAGACCGAGGAAGATAAAGACAAAATGAAGACGGACCTGATTATCTGCATCATGATCGTCGTTGGATCACTACTGTTGCGCGCATTATCAGCCCCTATACCCCTCACCATACAGGCCCTAAACATGACCACCCAACACGATACCCCTAGCCCAGACACTACACCACACATAGACATAGCCACTGATACCCCCACATGGTGCGACAATATCATCAAGTGGTATTCCCTTTCGTACACGGTAGAAGCCCTATTGATTATAGCTATACTTTGCAGTGTCATCCAGACGATCAGACTTCGGAAATGGTGAAGGAGAGCCTCCCGCCCTCCAGTATTCACACTCAGAGCCCCTTTTTTCGGACTTCAACAGACCCCACAATCTTTTTGAACCCTTTTTTCTCCCTAATAAATTCCACGGTTTTTAATAAAATTACTTTCTCTGTAAATTGTAAAGTGTTAAGTAGGAATGTGATGCTGCTATTGTTTATTTTGTACTGTAATATAAGTTCATTTGGTTATTAGATAGCAGCATGAGTGTAGTTTAGGTAAGGATGCTTAGAGGTTCCCCATTTTGTGTAAAGAGATTGAAATGTATGTTTGAATGTTATAGTGCCCCCTTAGAATTTTTAGCGGTGTGTGTTGTATCAAGAAAAAACTTAGGTAAATGTTTCGACGCATAGGACAGAGTAGGATCGAACCTGTCCTTGATTGAGGTTACCCGGCACACCAGAGAACAGGAGAAGATTAAGTAGAGTGATCCTTCACGCTTCGCGTTGAGGATCAGGAGGACGGACTGTAGCCATCTGGGATGGCCACTTACAACAAGAAACATGGACGTTCGCAAAGCCGAACCGGAAATATGGACAATGTAAGATTCAGGCAGGCTCCGAGCCTGAATGTATATTTGAGAGCAAAGAATCCAGACACCATCGAAACCCCCAACCGATTAGCATTTTAATGGCCCATCTCCGTAAGACAAAGGATTGATACTCAGGTACCCGATACAAGCCCAGATGTTTCGGCGCCACTCCATGTACTCAGGAAGCATCAACAACAGGGTGAATGACCGTTTAGGACACGCCCAGCCATCAAGGCACCCGCCTCTTTATTGGCTCAGATCGAAGGCAGTGATCGAGCACTGCCCAATTAGTAGGGTCCAAACCCAAGGACCACCCAAAAGAGCACGAAACTCCCCAAGGATAAAGAGAGACATTGCCATGTATTTGATCTCTCTTGGACCTGGCGCTCCGGCAACGTCCACCTCCAATTGCAGCACCATCAGAAGCAAGTTCAAGTTCAACGCTCGCTACCAGACGGATGAGCCCAGCTGAGCAGCAGTTACTTCTCCAGACCCAGTAGATCCAGATTCGAGCAAAGGCCACTGTTCCTCTGACCTAAGCCGGGTGCCTGAAGTTAAGTACAGGTTGTCATAGTTGTTAGGTGTAGTTTAACTAGTAGTGTTTATGTTGCATGTGTAAGATAATCTTGTGTATAAATAAAGTACCATTGATCTTGAACTAACTAACTGGTTGTTTGGCTCTTTGATCGATACCCGGTTGAACCTTTTGGCGGTATCATTTGATACCTGGCGACTCTGAGAGCATGAGATATATCCATATAAAAGGACAACCTTATCGACTGCCACATTTATAGCAGGTAAAAAAGGCAACTATGCTAGTGGGATTGGATGAATTAGTGTGGTAAGAATGCATGTGCGGAGCATAGAAATATGCACCAAATGGGTGGAATAATATGATTCTATATAATGCCATATGTGTAACCAGCCTACTCCGCTACTACTTTCTGACAACATACAAAATTGCACCTGCCTTCGGTGCTAAAAGATGCAGTGCTTCAGGAGAGTGCTGAAAATCTCTACCCGACTATTTATTGAAATTTCATTGCGGTAGCAGATTGGTTGAAGTTTAATGTGCTTCAAAGCAATTATTTTAATTGTCATTGAAATCAAAGACATTTTATTCCGTTGCAGTTTTTTTTTAAAGCTGGCATTTTGAAAAGTATTCAAAGCTGCATTGTTTCTAGAATGTTGTAGAACCTTATTTAAGTGTTTTCTGTGAAATTCTAATGATAGGACGAAAATCTCATATGGAAGAAGTTCAGGATGAGTTGGCACAAAGACTTACAATTGGACGTGGTGCACAGAAAAAATTTCAAGTGTTACGAAGCAACAGTTCGACAGTTGTCATTACCTATGATTCATCCCCAGAAGAAGTAGCAGAATGGTTACGGTCGAAGGGATTTAATGCTGTGTAAGTGCCTACCAGAATCCCAATATGAATGAAGTACAAAAATGATCCAACTCCATGAAACAAAACTGCTGAATTAAATTTGTCAGTATAGTAAATATAGTATATGTTAATCCTGATTCACATTTATGAATGGAGAAATGCCTATTGAGACAAATTTGATTGGTTGTGTAGCTCTACTGGTAAAGTATCCCAACAGGCAGTGCAGGAGTGCCACAGGGATTAATGCTGGGCCTTCAACAATTTATTTCAATGACTTGGTTGAAGGGAGCAAATACATATATTCTAGCTAAATTTACCGATGATCCAAAGATAGGTAGGAAAGCAAGTGTGAAGAGGATATTTGTCGCTGGGTCAAAATCCTGAAACTCCCTTCTTAATAGCACTATGGGTATTCCTGCAACACATGGACTGCAGCAGGTCAAGAAGGCAGCACACCGCCACCTTCTTTCGGGCAATTAGGGATCAACAATAAATGCTAGCCTAGCCAGCACTGCCCATGTCCCATGAACACATTTTTTTAAAACTGTGTTCAGTGAGTGAGAAAAAATTTGGCAGATGTAGTATAATGTGGAAAAAGTGAACTTATCCACTTTGACAGGAAGAATAGAAAAGTAATATATGATTTGAAGAGATTGCAAAACTCTGATACAGAGGGATCTGATGTCCGACTACAAGAATCAGGAAAGGTTAGTCTGCAGAAAGCAAGTAATTAGAAAGATGTCGTTGATTATCGCAAGCGGACTGGAACGCCCAAGTGGGCTTTGCTAAAGTTGTATAGGGCATTGGTGAGACCACATCTAGAATACTGTGCACAGTTTAAGAAAGAATCTAAATGCGTTAGAAGTAATTCAGAGAAGGTTCACTCAACTGATTACTGGGGCAGGGGGCGGTTGTTATCTGAAAGGAAAGGTTGGCCTGTGCCCATTGGAGTGTGGAAGAATAAGAAGTAATCTTATTGAAACATAAGGGGCGCGATTCTCCCCTACCCGGCGGGCTGGGGGTTCCGGATGTCTCCGCGCCTTTAGGGGCCAAGCCCTCGCCTTGAGGGGCTAGGCCCACGCCGGAGCGGTTTCCGCTCCACCGGCTGGCGGCAAAGGTCTTTGGCGCCACGCCAGCCGGGGCCGAAAGGTCTTCGCCGTGCATGCTGACGCCATCCCCCCGTATGCGCAGGGGAGGGGGTCTCTTCCGCCTCCGCCATAGTGAAAACCATGGCGAAGGCGGAAGAAAAGGAGTACCCCAGGGCACAGGCCTGCCCGCGGATCGGTGGGCCCCGATCGCGGGCCAGGCCACCATGGGGGCACCCCCCCGCGGCCAGATCACCCCGCGCCCCCCCCCCCCCCCCCAGGACCCCGGAGCCCGCCTGCGCCGCCTTGTCCTGTCGTTCAAAAGGTGATTTAATCCACGCTGGCGGGACAGGCATTCCAGCAGCGGGACTTCGGCTCATTGCGGGCCGGAGAATCGGCGGGGGTGGGCCCGGCGCCAGCGCGGTGCGATGACCGCCGCGGTACGATTCCTGCCCCCCCCCGAATCTCTGGTGGCGGAGATTTCGGGACACGGCGGGGGCAGGATTCACGCCAGCCCCCGGCGGTTCTCCGACCCGGTGGGGGATCGGAGAATCCCGCCCCAGATCCTGAGGGGACTTACCAGGATGAATGCTGAAAGAATTACATAGAACATACAGTGCAGAAGGAGGCCATTCGGCCCATCGAGTCTGCACCGACCCCTTAAGCCCTCACTTTCGCCTTATCCCCATAACCCAATAACCCCATCTAACCTTTTTTTGGACACAAGGGCAATTTTAGCATGGCCAATCCACCTAACCTGCACGTCTTTGGACTGTGGGAGAAAACAGGAGCACCTGGAGGAAACCCACGCAGACTCCGCACAGACAGTGACCCAGCGGGGAATCGTACCTGGGACCCTGGCGCTGTTTATTCTCTCTGAGGGTCGTGAATCTTTGAAATTCTCTTCCCCAGAGAGCGGAGGAAGCAGGATCATTGAATATTTTAACGACCAAAGTAGATTAATTCTTAACTAATGAGGGGGGGGTGTCATAGGTTACGGGGGGGGGGGGGGGGGGGGGAGGGGGGGGGGGGGGGGGGGGAAGTTGGCAGAATGTGGAGTTGAGACAACAATCAGATCAACTATGATCTTATTGAATGGTGGAGCACACTCGAGGGGACAACTGCTGCTCCGAATACCTATGTTCTTATGCATTTTAATGCAATGGCTATAAGAAAAGGGAAATGAAAAATATAGGCTGATTAACAGTAAAAGAGTTGTCAGAGGAGTGATGGGGCTAATTTGGGACCAAAATGGAAATCTATTCGCGAAGGCTGAAGACATGGCTGCGGTTGTAATCTTATGTACTGATTCATCAGCTGATGGTGGATGGTACGTGGTGATTAGCAGGGGGCTTCCTTGTCCATGTTTAACTTGAAGCCATGAGACTTCATGGGGTTCTAAGTTGATGTTGAAGACTCCCAGGGCAACTCCCTCCTGGCTGTATATCACTATGCCACCACCTCTGCTGGGTCTGTCCTGCCGGCCAGGCAGGACATACAGAGGATAGTGGTGTCTGGGACGTTAATGATTCAGTGAGTGTGACTATGTCAGGCTGTTGCTTGACGAGTTTGTGAAACAGCTTTCCCAATTTTGGCACAAGCCCCCAGCTGTTCGTATGGAGGGCTTTGCAGGTTCGTCAGGGCTGGGTTTACCATTGTCATTTCCAGTATCTAGGTCAATGCTGGGTGTTCTGTCCAGCGTCTTTTTTTTTCTTGACTTTGTAACGGTTTGTTACAACCGAGTGGCTTGCTCGGCCATTTACAGTCAAGCACATTGCCATGGATCTGGAGTCACATCTCGAGCAGACCAGGCAAGGAGGGCAGATTTCCTTCCCTAAAGGAGGTTAGTGAACTGCCGGTACCGGCTCTCTCTCTGTTTTCATCTGGACCATTGTTCTAGTTGTTAGTGCTAGGAATGCTGTTTTTTTAATAACATATTGACTTGGACTAGGGTACAGGGTACAATTTGAAGATGACACAACGTAGAAATGTAGCAAGCAACATGGAAGACAGCAATAGAATTCAGTAGGACACAACAGTGTAGTGGATGGGTGGGAATGGCAGAAAGTGAGAGATTATGCATTTTTCTAAGATTAAGGAGAAACAATACATGCTATATGTTACAATTTCATAGGGGGTGCAAGGAGAGTGACAAAGATGACGCGACAGATTAACAAAGCTGATGGGATCATGGGCTTTTTAAGTAGAGGCATAAGAGTACAAAAGGAAGGATGATATGTTAAACCTATAGAAAACAGTGGTTAGGCTCCAGTTGGAGCTCGCCCATTCCCCTGGTCTTTTGTTTTCCTATTGAACTCTATTACTGTCTTCCTGTTGGGGGTCGAAATAGATTAAATAGTAACCTTTAAAAGGGAGCTAGATAAATATTGAAAAGAGAAAATGTTGCATGGGATATGGGGAAAGAGCAGAAGAGCGATACTTCAAACGAGCAAGTGCAGGCTTGATGGGATGAATGGGCTCCTGTGCTGTACTATTTTGTATGATAATGCATTTATTGTTGGAAGCTGGAAAAGCATTGTTGTATCCTACTTGAACAGCCACATACTCAGTTTGTGGGTATGCCTCACAAAGGAGACTTCAATTTAAGATTATGTACTGTACATTTAGTGTAAACTATAATACTTACAAATCCCTGGTAATTGAAGAAACTTTACTAGTTCCCAATTATAAGCCTCTGTTTCAGAGCAGTAGCACATGCGTTATACAGGCATAGTTCAACAGAATTGCTTATTTATATCAGCATCCTAGCTTGCCACAAATTTACTGCTCGAGACCAAAAGACAACATAAAGCTTACTAACAGATGACATTTAATGAAACATTGTCTTGCTGTCATGTGTTGTGTGAAATATATCATTGCAGCATTTCTGTTCTACTGCAATCCTTCAGTCCTCTGGCACCACACCTTGTGGAAGGAGGATTGGAAGATTGTGTCTATTTCTTCCATAATTTGTACCTTTACTTTTCTCAACTATTGAAGATGCAACCCATTCAAACCAAGTGATTTATCACTTAGCACTGCAAGCATTTCTAGTGCTTTTCTTAATCTATTTTTAAATCACTCAGTATCCCAATAATCTCCTTGCCATAATCTTAATCTTGGTAAATTAAACCATGTCTTTGCTTCCAATGATGCATCTCCATTTTTGGTGCTTTATCATCCCCACTGTTGTGCTCCTCTGAGAAGTCTTTTGCTGTTAATATGCCTACTGTAGATCTTCCTTTTTATAGTAGCTGTCAATCTATTCTCTTATTACCGGTTTGTGCCTCTTTTCTATTTCACTTTGTGCTTTTTATATCCCGCCCAAATCTCCCTTTATTATCAAGCTGCCATGTGTCTTGTCTCATCTTTTACTGCTTCATCCTGCTCTCTAACTTTGGCATCGAGGGAGCTCTGACTTCACTTTACCTCCCTTTTTTCACCTTCCCTTTCACCGTACGCCTCCTCGTGGGAATGTACCTAGACTACCCAGTCAAGACTGCCCGTAACTCCATGACAATTCTGCCTTGCAGATTTTGACTCTTTATTTAACTGAGCCAGAACCGTCTTCCATTTTCTGAAACTAGCCTTCCTCCAGTTAAGCATTTTTGTTCAACATTGCTTGTTGTACTTCTGCTTTACTAACTAAACCTTATGATATGATTGCTATACCCGAGATATTCCCCCACAGTAACATACTCCATTTTACCAATTCTATGTGAAGTTAATTGTAAAAAAAAATTATTTTCAGTAATAGCCATACTACAGGGTAGTTGTCAGACCTGCTGAGATTGTCCAGTATTTTCTGTTTTTGTTGAGTATAATGTCATTTCAAATCCATTGCAATTATTAATTTGAGCTTTTTGAAAATTCAATTTGGTTCCCTTTTGAGCAGTAAATTTGTGAGCACAAGAATGTATCATCAAAAAATTATTTCAATATGAAAATTACCACAATGAAGGGCGGCACGGTAGCACAGTGGTTAGCACTGTTGCTTCACAGCGCCAGGGACCCGGGTTCGATTCCCCGCTTGGGTCACTGTCTGTGCGGAGTTTGAAAGTTCTCCCCGTGTCGGCATGGACATTGTCCTGGTCCTCCGGTTTCCTCCCACAGTCCAAAGATGTGCAGGTGGATTGGCCATGATAAATTGCCCTTTCATGTCTAAAGGTTGGGTGGGGTTACTGGATTATGGGATAGGGTGGAGACGTGGGATTAAATGGGGTGCGCTTTCCAATGGCCAGTGCAGACACAATGGGCTGAATGGCCTCCTGCACTGTATATTTTATGATCTTGATATGTAATTTCAAAGAACTTGCTATTCTATACTTCCAGATCACATGGTTTGGATGTTTAGAAGCATATCACAACCATTGGATTATTTTGATGTGGAGTCTCGTATTTTGAGGGCAGCTGGTGTTGTTTGTGCACAGCATAAATGCCTTTGATGTAATTGACTCGTTAATCTGCTTCTGATCAAGGGCAGAGTGTTGGTTAGGATATCAGGAGGAGTCCCAGCTGTTTTTAAAATAGTTCTATTGGGTCTTTTCTGCATCCAGCTGAACTAACAGACGAGACCTTTTTTTGGTCTCATCCAAGAGACCAGCAACTTCTCGTATTACACTGAAGTGTCAGCTTAGGAAACAACATATTATTCCCAATTAACTTTTTGTTTTTGTGTTACAGTACTGTGAACAGTTTGGGAGTACTCTCCGGAGCGCAACTTTTCTCCCTAAACAAGGATGAGCTGAAGACTGTTTGTCCTGAAGATGGTGTTCGGGTTTACAGTCAAGTTGCAGTACAGAAGGCTACATTGGAGGTATGCTTTAAAATGTCATTAAACTCCAAACATTATTGTTTGTACATCACTATTAGGACTGTACTTACACATTTAAAATAATCAGTTGAGCTTTTTTATTTTAGATACCTCCTTGTTTTTCTGCATTACTAATCTAAACCTTATGACATTCTGATTGCAATACCTGAGATGCACCCCCACTATAACATTCTTTAAGTTCTTATTACATTGATTTGGTTGATATTCAAAACCTCCTGGTTTTGGCACTGTTCTACAGGTATCTCTAGGACTCCCAAATCCTCACATCCGGTTCTGTGAAAGACTATTCATTTTACTGTGACAAATGACAGAATGTTGCATGATGTCCACATGTCACTTTGATACTAAATGCACATTTAAAGAAGAAATGGTTATTTTTGTCTCCTAATGATTGGGGGAAGAAACTTCTTTCCAGAACACATGACCCTTCTATGCCTTCATTTCTCTTTGCACAAACCCTCATTGATGTTTTGCTAATCTTCTAGTTACATTTTGTTTTCAATGCCGCTGACCAGTGTATCTGGGCCTTGTACAGATGGGAAAATGTAAAATAATCAAGACACTGATTTTGAATTTTCAAGAGAAAATGAACAACAACAGAATTTAATTGTGCAAAACACTAGATTAAAAATCTCACTCGCCTTACTCTGCCCTTCCAACTGCATTTCTCTCATTTCTCCAATCCACTCCCACTTCTCCTTTCTCTTCCGCCATGCTGCCCAGTGAGGATTACCATTTCCCTATTTTCCACCTTCACCACCATGGTGCAATGCCATTGAAGCAGGTGTCCAATTGTCTGTACTGTTCACCACTAACTGCTGGCCTTTAGGGTGACTTCAGAAGAAGAAAATGAATATAAATTAGGAAAATTCCAATAGATAAAGAGAAGAACCATAGCAAATGGAGCTGAAAAATGACCGTTTTTGAAAAATGCTAAAACGTGATTTTTGGGGGGCAAACAAAGAGCATTGATGAGTCGGTCTGCCTATTCTTGCCCAGTGGAAAGGTGGAATGGATTCTGTTTGCCAGGATTGACGAGATTTGATGCATATTTTGCATCATTGGTTCCCACTTAAATGTCTTGCTATTGGAAGTCACACACATCGAGAACATCGCATGGCAGGCGGAATAGGTCCAAGTGCTTTATTTCCCAGTTCATGAGGTTTGTGATCTTACAGCAATCTCAAAATTAACACAATGCAAGCAGTGAATTCCGGTATACCAAGCCTTGCCCCATCATAGAATTTCTGGGCCAGAGTTGGAGATTAAATCCCAGGTGTATATTTTTAAGCTTTCTGCGGAAAGTCTGACTGATGCACCAGATTCTGTTTCATTGTTTTGAACTTCAAACTCAACAAAAAAAAGATTTTTTTTTCAATGTTAAAGTGTTCAGCATGGATTGCTGTAAAATGACTTGCAAGTCATTAAAGGAAAAAAAATCTTATTTATATGAATCTTCATCTAGTCACAAACCTCCTTCTTATTCCATGTTGAAGGGCGATGCAATACAACTGTTGGTACCACAACAGCAAGGGGGTAGTTGTAGAAGAGATTTAAAGCATGAATGTACTGAGTGATGTACCTCAGGACTTGGTATTGAGACCTCTGTTGTTTCTAATTTACATAAATGATCTGGTTACGGAAACTCCATGTGTTTTACATTTGATTTTTTAAGAATTACTTCTGATAATTGTGGCTGCAGTGTACCTGCTTAAAAGCTTTCTTCATTTTCTTTGGCTGGATTTTTGTGGCTTGTTTTGTGGTTTCTTGCTGTCTTCCTACTTGCAGGTGCTCTACTGACTCCATGGGTCCTGACTATCTCTTACTATTCAAGTTTAAGTAACAGTAAGATTATACTTAATTTTCTTGCTCAAATTGGCAATTCTCAGGAGCCCTTTTTCAGGTCCAGGCAGGCTGCATTGATGTTACAAATTTGTATCAGTTATCTGGTCCCTGTTATCAATTTCAGCATTGTAGTTAAAGTGAGGGAATAATTCCTCATTTTAAGTTGTTACATTGACTACTTTTAAAGTTTGCATTCGGCTTTTTGCTAGTTGTCCTTCTTTATATCTCACGTTTAAATGCAGCCTTGCTCGGTCAACAAAAAGGAACCTGAAAACCCTTAGAGTACTACCTTTGTATATCTGTATCACAAAATGGCTTTTAAAAAAAAAGGTTGATACCAAATGATTTGTGGTCGTACACATTTTTCCAAATCTACTTTTTACTGAATGGCAAGGGAAACCTGCAAATAACTTGTGGGCTCGGAACATTTTCAAACAATGGATCTTGGCTGGGAAATCAGGGTCAGTACTCAAAGGGTAATTGATGACTGCCACAGCAATGTATTTGTGTGTTTGTGCTCCATATTTCTCCCCTACTTCCCCGCCGCCCAGCAACCCAAAAATAACTCCCTTACAGGTTACTTTTTCTGTAAAAGTAATTAAGGCAGTAATACTTACATTGGGAACAAAAAGTTGCATCTTTCTCCTCTTTCTACCGTATGCAATTTGCCAGTCTCGCTCAAAAACTGCAATCCGCCTAAATATTACTTCTCCTGGCACTTTATAAAAACAATCCTAAATGTTATTGTGTTGGAAGGAAATTGGGATGGGAAACAAGTTTTTATTTATACTTTTTAAACAAATAAATGTCCCCAAGTAACTTTTGATCTCTCCTTCATAATACCCTTTATTTTGAAAATAGATGTGGAAATATTATTCCCAGTGTGGGTATCATCTGAAGTGCTTCCTTGGGGCACAAATTATTCCCAGTTTTATAATAGGAAAATTATATTAGCAATGGAGATCCCGTGTAACTGACATGGTATGCATACAAGTTCGATAAGAGAGTGCTCACACAATTAAATTTTTAAAAAATCCTTCCAATCAGGCTCTTGTCTTAAGGTCCAAGTTCCTAAGGTCCAAGTTCCCAAATGCTTTAAAAGTATTTTGACTTTGGTTATAGGATACTGTCACAATCACAATTTTTCTGCTCTGTACTGCTATGTTTATGCATGTAGTTTTAATGTAGGCCTTAAATTAGACTATCAAATTCTTTCTTAACCTCCAGTCTTTCTATAATATTTTAGAAAGCCGCAACATTTACATTGCACAACATTGTGATTGACCCAAAATATCTTCCAAAATTTAATCAAGAATGGTTATGTGACCAAGCCCCCAAAGAATAGCTGCCACTTAGGAAACCAGATTGCAAACTCAAATTGACTTCTTCAGCAGGCAGAGGTGGTAGGCAGCGTGAGAACAGGGAAAAAAATAAAAGTCTGATCTTTTGATAGCCTAGTGATTTGTCAGTGTGGCTTTACAACATTAGGGGGAAACTGGTGCTAAGAATTAGCACCGAGCTCTAGGTGTACAAATTATAATTTTCAAACGAACATGTGTTCCACTTAGTGTAATGCACCTTTAATTGAGGGGAGAGGGTGGGTCGGGATATTGTGGTTATTCTACTGGATGATCCAAATTCAAATTCTAGTTTACTGAATAAATCTGGGACAAAAAGTTTGTATCCACAATGGTGACCATGAACCTACCTTATTTATATTTTTAAAACTCGTCTGGTTCACAATGTCCTTTCAAGAAGGAAATCCTCTGTCCCTTCTTGGCCTGGCCTATGTGACTGCAGACTCTCGACAATGTGACTGATGCTTAATTGCACTCTGAAATAGCATAGCAAGACAGTCTGTTGTATAGTGACAGGTGATAAACGTTGGCTATGCCAATGATGTTATATCAGTGAATGAATTAAAGGAAGCCTTTTGCCAATTGTACCCACAATTTTATTGGAATAAAATTTAGTAATTACATCTTTAACCAATAGATAGAACTCTGATCACCTTCATAAATGAACTGATTGGAAATGGAAACTCTGAAACGGCCAAATGGAGGTTTTCTTAGTTATTGTACAAACTTGTATCAATTCAAAAAGAATTTGAGAATCTAAAGGCCATCATGCCTATGCCCACTCTTTGATGCAGCTCTCCAATTTCAAGGCTTTCTTATTGCTCTGTACAATGTGACTATGCAAAGTCAGTCACACTTGGTGAAATTGCTAATTGTGCAGCCACCATTGAGCTGGCATTGACTGATGGTATATAAAAACAAAACTTAATAGCCCAGTAAATCTGTCTGGAAAGCCAGATTGTTCAGTTTACACGAGTTAAATTGGGGACTGTTGAGGAAATGGCTCAAAATGATTTGGCAATCCTAAGTTAGAGGTCTGGTTTAAAATGCAAGAAAATACAAATAAACGTTCAGTATAAAATGTGGAAAGAAATTAATGCTTGTGGAAGAGGACATTTAAACAAGTACAACGAGTTACTAAATTCAGTCCATTTGAGAACTGACTCTTAACTCCTCATCTCAGACCCCCTTCTCTCCAACTCTCCCTCCCCTGCCCACAGCATTTGCACAATTTTAAAACTTGTATATCATTTAATTTCAGGATAAACGTGGGACCTCGGAATTGGAAGAAATCATGAAACGGAGGCAGGAAAAGCTCAGTGCTGCCGGCTGTGACTCTGGAGTAGAATCTTTTGATGAAGGGAACAGCCATTAGTGAAGTGTCATTACCTTGAAACTTTTTTTTGATTTTAGGAAGCCACTGAGCAATCATCCGAGTTTTTAGAAGTTATGCGCAGAAGGCACAAATTGATGGACCAGTGAAGCGCATCGCTGAAAAGGACAAGATTCAATGAACATGTTTTTTCTGAGTTTTACTACTGTGGAGTAGAACAGAATAATGTAAAATCGTCATTGTGACTCATTAAAATTAAGTGTATCTTTCGCAATCACATGTTGATTGTAATCCTCTTTGGTGATTATAATTTAATATTCTGCTCAGTTTATTGTAACGAGACTTAATGCAATAAACTAGGTTTGTCATTTTCTATAGTGGAATGGTAAAAGGGAATAGGATTGAGCCTGTATCGTCTTAGATTTAAATTCAGATCTGCAAGATTGGTTTGGTAATATGGTAATTCGGTGGGGCACTTCCTGTATTTAATGGACAAATGTCATTGTAGAAGATGCAATTGATCTAATGAAGCAATCTCTTTTTTTTCATATTTAATGCACAATTCTGGTCTTAAAACCCGACTGGAAAGTTGGATTTCCAGAAATGGCCACAACCCCAATGCCCTTGGCATGGGACCTGTTGATTTTGAAGTGTATCACTGACGACCCCCTCCCCACATCCCCCATGTAATGTCATATCTATGTTGCATATAGACACCAAAAAATTTCACATGCAAATAGTTTATTTCACTGTTTGAACGTTAAATATTGTTCTCTTGCTGTAATTTTATGAAAACTTGCTGAACCGAGAAGAATGTTGTACATTTGAGAACTTAAATCCATTTAGAAGGATTTGATATTGTAATTGTATAGTTTCATGGTGCCTTTTTCCACACAATTCAGCTACAATTCTGAAATAAATAGTATTTACTGATTACCCCCTTGCTGTTCATTTGTAATTAGCCTAATTGATCTCCCACGGTGAGGCATCGGCAACATTTGTAATGCTTTTGCGGATTGCAATACCTTTAGAGTCAGTTTGAAGCCGACTCCATGTTGGCAACAGTTATGATTTTATTTAAGCATCATTTAGATTTAAAACCTTTACAGTATTCGAGCAGCAATTAAGTGCATTTGAGAAAGGTGTTATCTACTGTTATCCTGTATGTAGGAGGCGTCTAGCTAACGTTTCGAGTCCAATGAAAACACTCTTTTCTCTCCCTACAGATGCTGCCAGACCTGCTGAGATTTTCCAGCATTTTCTCTTTCGTTTCAGATTCCAGCATCCACAGTAATTTACTTTTATCCAGTGTAGAAGGCGTAACCTGTTACGTGCTTTTCCTGTGCTGATAGGTGCCGACACCTATCTGGTGACAATCCTGGCTCTTGTGAAAGCATCAAATTAGAAAGCTATTGACCTTGTAGAGAGTGCAGCATAGATATACCAGAACTCCAAGGGTTAATTTATAAGGAGAGATTACATGAATAGGATGGGAATAGAGGGCTACGGACCCAGGAAGTGTAGAAGATTGTAGTTAAGTTGGACAGCATGGTCGGCACAGGCTTGGAGGGCCGAAGGGCCTGTTCCTGTGCTGTACTTTTCTTTGTTCTTTGTACACAAACCATGGTTGTACTGGGAGTTTACAAAGTTATGGGGTAATTTGATTGAAGTTCTCAAGGTACTAAGGGTTACTGATAGCATAGACAGAGAGAAATTATAACCATTGGGCGAAGAGACCTTTTAGTAATGAAATTAGGAAATACTGCTATATGCAAAGGGGGTCTTCTGCAATTGGTGCTCGATTGGTTATTAATTTTAGATTGAGATAGATACAACAACAGTTACGAGCCATAGAAGTCATAGAATTTACAGTGCAGAAGTAGGCCATTCGGCCCATCGAGTCTATACCGGCCCTTGAAAGAGCACCCTACCTAAGCCCACACTTCCATCCCATCCCCGCAACCCAGCAACTCCATCTAACTTTTGGACACTAAGGGGCAATTTAGTTCTGACAAAATCCTGGCTATAGTACTCCAGAACTAATTGCACCTTCCAGGACAGCTGACCCTGACATCTACCTGGCAATGTGGAAAATTGCCTCGGAATGTCCTGTCCACAAAAGTCAGATCAAATCCAATCCAGCCAATTATCACTCAATCAATCTACTCTCAATTATCAGCAATTAAGATAAACTTGAATGAATTACCCAATACTTGGTTAATGTCACATCTTTAGCCCTCATCAACCCTTCCCACCCTTGAGGCGGGACGTCACGCCAGCGCAAGTCACTATTGCTTTTAAATGGAAACAAGGAGCCATGACCTCCGAGGGGCAGGACAGAGTTGAGCACCACCGTCTCCAGGGAGTCCAAGAGGATAGAGCCCGATGACCAGCTCGATTTGGGGGATGGGGGGGTTGAAGAAAGAGAAGGGCAGCTGTCGGGGGCACAAGGTGGATGCGACCCCGAAAGAGAAGGCAACATGTGCCATCCTGGTGGGTTGGTTTCTCAACCTCTGGAGTAGTTGTCCAGGAATCTTTGGTGTTGAAGCATGACAGCAATGAGATCTCTTAGTTATGCAGCCTGAGTAAGAAGAGTGCCTATTACCTCTGCCTCTCCCTGAAACAGAAACCTTTAACATTCCTGAGACTCGTGCTCGTCCACTAATTGGCCGTCAAGAGTTAGCCATCAGCAATGTCCACTGCTCACAGTCTCAAAGTCAAGGAATTTGATGAATGTTCAGGGGCCAATGCTTGGTTTCATGGGATCAAGAGCCCATTAGCCCCCAAGGCGAACATCACCGTCTAGATGATCCTGACCATGAGGGATGAGTGAGCGTATAACCCTCCTGTCTGAGTTCGGTATTAGAATGCACAAGGGACAGGAGAACCAGACGGGAAACTAAAGCTGAGTCTAAATGGATGAGGGCATTGGTTGAGGCTGGTACTATTCTGGAGATAGGAGGATAACTGAGCTGTGAGTAAATGGTTGCCACCGGCTAAGGTCTGGGACTGACTGTTCCCAGGTCTAGAAGGCCAATGTGTCAGGGGAGGTAATGATGGTCATCAGTGGCGACACCAACCTGACTCTCATCCCTCGCAGGAATCTGATCGATATTGGAATGGAGCCAGTGGAGCTGCCCAACCTACTAATAACTGCGCTAGAGGAGCACAGACTCCAGCAGCGGTGGCGCCGAGGGAAGACCCTGCAGAAGGAGACTAGGGGGCCATAGAGCAGGCTCAGGGGCTGGAGGCTGCATCAGCTGTGCAGGGGGCACATAGGCGAGGAAGGAAACCAAGGCTCCACAGGACTCGTTATTCCTTCATGGAGCTGTCTGAAAACATGTGCCATCGAAGACTCCGCCTCATGAGGAAGACTGCAGCAACCGTACCATGTCTTTGCGGATTTGCACCACATGGCGATGCCACATAGAATCAGATGTAAATAGCATATTAGTAGAGACATCCGCTCCCTCTGCCTGTGAAGGTCAGAGCAGCCCTAAACGTCTACGCCATGGGGTATACCAGGGCTTCACGGAGGGACCTTTGTGGAATAACGTAGGCATCCATCCATATGTGCATACAGGAGACGATGGACGCACATTATGGGAGGGCTCTGGTCTATGTATATTTTGACCTGGACCAGGCCCGGCAGGATGAGAAAGCTACGGGCTTTGGGCACATAGATGGACTGCCACAAGTACAGGGGGCGAGTTACTGCACCCACATCAGTCTCCGCGCCCTGTGGCTCCAGGGAGTACCCTTCATAAACCAGGAGGGATTCCACTCACTCAATGTGCAGCGGGTGTATGACCACCAGATGAGCTTCATGCAAGCGTATGCCAGTTTTCCAAGGAGTGTGCATAACAACGACATCCTCGCCAGTTGCAGATCCCTGGAATCCTCGAGGGAATACCCAGGCTTCAGGGATGATTGGGGAGAAGGGATATCCCATCGGGTCCTGGCTGGTGACGCCATTGCGAAGGTCACAGACCGCAGTGGAGGCCAGGTGAACTGAGGCTCACAGTGCGATCCAATCTGTCATCAAGCAGCACATCGGGCCCGGTCGGGCCCTCCTGATTGATCTGTTGTGCCTTATACAACCTGGCTCAGGGACGATGACCTTCCTGAAGACGACCTCGATGAGCGACACTTTCCTCCGATGAGGAGGATGTGCAGGAGGGTGTTGAGGAGGCGCCTGCTGAGGATCCAGCTGATGGAGGTCCTTCATTCCTTTGCTCTAGTGGGGATTAGGGCGAGGGTCCTGGTTCAGTGAATCATGCCCCAGTCTTATCACTGCCAGTGATCAGGAATATCTTCTGCGAGTAATTTGGTTTCCCTATTGCATAGTGTTGGAATTAGAAAGGTTGTCATGGATTTGCCGTAACAGCAGTAACAGAAATTTAACGACGTAATAGGATGTGACCTGCCCAGAAACAGGTAGGAGTCTGCTTAGCGGCAGCAGTAGTAGCCAGTATTCAAAAGGCCAGATGAGATGTGTATCTAAAAGGCATTTAGATAGAATCAGATGTGAATAGCTTATTAGTAGAAACAGCTGACCTAGATGATTGGAAGATCAATGAGGTACACACATGCTAATGTGTAGAGTTAAGGAATTTGATAGGGACAGACAGCTAAATACAGAGAGGGGCAGAATCAAAGTGGAACAAAGATATAACTGTCAGGATACTCAGAGGCAAGGAAGGCCAGCTGACATCGAGCAGCCTCAGAAGCAGACAAACCAGTTTCCAGCTAACATCCTAGAGGCTCAGTTTACTTCTAAAAGCCTCTCCGCCTTAGAGCTAAGGCAGTGCAGAAAACCTTTATAACCGCAGTCTAAATATCTTCGCTGGACCAGGACAAGATGTTTCCCAGACTTGAGTACCCCCCTGTATTGTTTGATAACTATAAGCTGGCCTATTTAATTTTGATTGGGGAAAGGAGAAGTCTTCCTGTCGAGTGTAATTGTCTTTGCATTAATAAATAGTCTTAAATAATTGTTACTCGATGACTGGGCTGCTTATTCTCACTGGGGTTTCACTTGACTCTTCACATCATTCCAAATGCAAAACTCTCCACCCCTGCGAACTAGTGTTCCAAATTGGGATACCCTTGGAGATAACATCAGAGTGGTTTGTGAGAAAGTAGAAATTATTCATTCAGCAGGATACAAATGTTCCTGCTTTCTCACTCAATGTATTCTATTCAAGGTTATCACTATGGAGTCGGTATATGGATCTTTACAAGTGAACAACCTACTGCATTCTTTTTTTTAAATGTTTTTATTGATTTTCATATTTTATTGTACATAGTTCAGTCATCATTGACAAAGTCAAAGTATGTACATTTACATAGTTCTCTATGGGAGGCGGAGGTCAAGACCAGCTCTTCCACCCCCCCCCCCATCCCCAGAACAGGGTGAGAGGAGTGGGGTTTTCTCTGTTCTGTTCTTCGATTCAGAGTCTTCTCCCCCCCCCCCCCCCCACCCAACTTCTATCTCTAGTACCTACTTAATCTCAAATTTGAAAATCTACCTCTAATGGGGGTTTGTAGTTTTAAATATTAATTTTCTCTATATTCAGTCGTGATCAGGAACACTGAGGCACAGTTTCACATTTAGGACTGAGATTAAGACAAATTTCTTCACCCAGAGTGTTTTGAATCTTTGGAGTTCTCGACCTCAAGGGGTTGTGGATGTGCGATCACTGAATATAGTTAACTCTGAGATCGATGGTGGAGTGGATTGAGATGCCTGTCTCTTTAAGACAGCACAGCAAAGGGGAGTCACCTGGATCAGGGGAGTCACCTGGATCAGGGGACCAAAGTGAATTGAGAGCAGGTGATCAGCCAGAGAGGGTAGAGTCCCCACCTGGGCAGAATACATCGGGAGCCATGGAGTAAAGATGTAAAGGCTGGTGCAGCAGCTCCGTGCTGCTCCATGGCAGTGAGGCCAGTGGCTTCCGTATATTTGTTCACTTGAAGAGCCTCCGTCTTATCACTACCAGGCCACCACAGCTGGATTTTTGACCTCCTGAGAATCGAGGGATGTGCACTTAGTTGCCCAGTCCCCCTTCCCCACTATGTGAGCCACATTGGCTGGGTTTGGTTGTTGGTTAGGTATGTAAAAAAAGTCAATATTACAATTGGCATGTAAAAAAGGTAATATTACAATAATCATGGCGGACTTCAATATGCAGGTGGACTGGGAAAATCAGGTTGGTAGTCGATCCCAAGAAATGGAATTTGCGGAATGCCTAGGAGATATTTTTTTGGAGCAGCTTGTGACAGAGCCTACTAGGGAACAGGCAATTCTGGATTTGGTGATGTGTAATGAGGCAGACTTGATTAGGGAACCGAAGGTGAAGGAACCCTCAGGGAGCAGTGACCACAATATAGAATTTACCCTGCAGTTTGAGAGGGAGAAGCTGCAATCAGATGTAACGGTATTACAATGAAATAAGGGTAACAAAGACATGAAGGAGGAGCTGGCCAGAGTTGATTGGAGCAGGAGCCCAGCAGGGACGACAGTGGAACAGCAATAGCAGGAGTTTTTGGGGGTTATTAGGGAGGCACAGCAGAAATTCATCCCAAGGAGGAGGAAACATGCTCAGGGGAGGACAAGGCATCCATGGCTGACGAGGGATGTCAAGGACAGAATAAAGGCTAAAGAGAAAGCATACAAAGTGGCGCGAATTAGTGGGAAACCAGAGGATTGGGAAGCCTTTTAAAGCGAGCAGAGGACAACTAAAAAAGCAATAAGGGGGAGAAGATGAAGTACGAGTGCAAACTAGCTAGTAATATAAAGGAAGATAGGAAGAGATTTTTTCAATATATAAAAGGGAAGAGAGGCAAAAATAGACATTGGACCACTAGAAAATGTGGCTGGAGAAGTAATAATAGGGAAAGAAATGGCAGACGAACTGAATAGTCACTTTGCATCAGTCTTCACGGTGGAAGATGCCAGTGTGATGCCAGAGCTCCAGGAAACCAGGAGGCAGAGGTGAGTGCAGTGACCATTACTAAGGAGAAGATTCTGGGGAAACTGAAAGGTCTGAAGGTGGATAAGTAACGTGGGCTGAATGGACTACACCCCAGGGTCCTAAAAGAGATAGCTGAGGAAATTGTGGAGGCATTAGTGATCATCTTTCAGGAATCACGAGGCAGGAAGGGTCCGTGAGGACTGGAAGGTGGCTAATGTAACACCACTGTTTAAGAAGGGAGGGAGCAGAAGACGGGAAATTATAGGCCGGTTAGCCTGACTTCAGTCATTGGTAAGATTTTAGAGTCTTATTAAAGATGAGATCGAGAAGCACTTGGTAAAATAGGACTGAGTCAGCATGGCTTTGTCAAAGGGAGGTCGTGTCTGATAAATCTGTTAGAGTTCTTTGAGGAGGTAACAAGCAAGTTAGACAAAGGAGAACCAGTGGACATGATTTATTTAGATTTCCAGAAGGCCTTTCACAAGGTGACGCATAGGAGACTGTTAAATTAGTTAAAAGCCCATGGTGTTAAGGGTAAGATCCTGGCATGGATAGAGGATTGGCTGACTGGCAGAAGGCAAAGAGTGGGGATAAAGGGGTCTTTTTCAGGATGGCAGCCGGCGACTAGTGGTGTGGCTCAGGGGTCTGTGCTAGGACCACAACTTTTCACAACATACATGTGATGAATGATAACTACCTTGAATGTCATGATCCCTTTAAGACCGGGTTTGGAACCCTGGGGGACTCGCCGCCCCCCCCCCCCCCCCCCCCCCCCCCGGGGAGCCACATATAAGGTAATGTTCAGTGGGCAGTGAGCACACTTCGCGGCAGCTGTCTGGTTCTCTGCTAATTATAACCTTTGTATTACCAGTCATCTCTCGCAAGTTGTAATTGAGAATATCTCAATTTAATTAGCAGATTACTCCAAGATAGACAGCGGTCTAAAGCTGGAGAAGCTCAATTTGGTCGCCGGAGGCCGCTGAAATTTTTTAATGCTGGCTCCGGTGTTTTGAGGCCTACCTGAATTCCTCAGACACTCCAGTCGACGGACCTCGCAAGCTGAGCTTGCTACATGCCCGGGTGGGCCACAGACTCTCCTCCGTGATCGAAAAGGTCACCACATACGAAACGGCGGTTGAAATCCTTCAGTAGCGCTTCGTTAAGCCAATAAACGAGGTACAGGCCCGGCATTTGCTCTCGACCTGCCGGCAGCGCTCCGGGGAAACGTTGGACGAGTATGTGGAGAGACTCACCGAGCTCGCTAGGAACTGCGACCACAAGGAGGTGACGGCAGAAGTCCATATGAACTTGTACATTCGAGATGCTTTTGTGTCCGGTATACGATCCACATACATCAGGCAGCGACTCCTCGAAGACGGAGCAAAGGACCTCCAAGGCACGGTAACACTCGCCTCTTCTCTGGAAACGGCCCACCATAATCTCCACACGTACTCCTCGGACCTTGCGAACCCCTCTCGATCCCCTCCAGACTCGGCCACGCTACAGGCCTGTGCCGCGCGGCGACCTGCTCACATCGAGGGCACACCGTGCTATTTCTGTGGGCAAGGCCAGCACCTACATCAGCGTTGCCTAGCCCGCTCTGCTATTTGCAACGACTGCGGAAAGAAGGGACATTTTGCAAAGGTCTGCCTAGCTGGGCCCAAAGTCCAGAAACAAAAATCTCATCGGGCCCAAAAATCGAGCTCTCAAGTCCCGCAACTCGGCTGCCCGCCGGCCGGACACGCCCCCTTCTGACGCGTCACCAGCCTCGTGCGAGTCATGGGGACGGCCATCTTGGCGGCGGCCAACTTCAAAATCCGACACGTGCAACCGGCAGCGGTGGCCATTTTGTGACTCCGGGCGGCCATTTTGTGAGTCCGACTTAACTGAGGACTCATGACTACCCACACGATCAATCACGGCCAAAGCACCTGCGGCACTCCATGATGCTGGTCAAATCAGCAGGAGCGACACCCCCTACCTTTTCGACTCCGGGAGCACTGAGAGCTTTATTCACCCAGAAATGGTAAGGCGCTACTCCTTGCGCACCTATCCCACCTCCAAAACTATCGCCCTCACCTCCGGGTCCCACTCAGTCCAAATCACGGGGTATTGTGTCGCGAACCTCGTGATCCAGGGCGCCGATTACGCCCGTTTCAAACTTTATATCCTCCCTCACCTCTGCGCCCTCCCTGCTGCTCGATCTGGACTTTCAGTGTAGCCACCGAAGCCTGTCACTGAAGTTTGGCAGACCCCTGCCCCCAGTCACGGTATGTAGCCTGGCGACACTCAAAGTAGCACCACCCCCCGTCTTCGCGAACCTCACTCCCGACTGTAAGCCCGTCGCCACCAGGAGTCGGCGGTACAGTGCCCAAGATATCACTTTCATCAAGTCAGAGGTTCAGCGGTTACTGAAAGAAGGGGTCATAGAGGCTAGCAACAGCCCCTGGAGAGCATAAGTATTGATAGTCCGGTCTGGGGAAAAGCAACGAATGGTGGTGGACTATAGACAGACCATAAACCGTTTTACACAACTCGATGCGTACCCCCTTCCCCGCATAGCAGAAATGGTTAACCAGATTGCCCAGTACCGGGTATTCTCCAGGGTTGATCTAAAATCCGCCTATCATCAGCTCCCTATCCGCCCAGAGGACCGCCCCTATGTGGTATTATAGGTATTACGGTACCTGATAGGTTGGAGCACCATTGGTGGAAACTGTATGCTTTCTATTGGTTAGGATGCATGGTAGCTCCGCCCTGCTAGGCGGGGTATAAGGTATAAGAGCCTGGGCCGCCCTAGCAGCCTTCATTCTGTACCTGAGCTGCTGGGGGAAACATCTAGCTTATTAAAGCTTTCAGTTGGACTACAACCTCGCTTTAGTGGTCATTGATCGTGCATCAATTTAATAAGCCATTTTTTTTTTTTTAAGAAGAAAGGATGGAGCTCCGAATCAAGCCGTAGTGTCTGCAACTCAGCCCCCACGCGGCGAACTCAGCGGCAATCTTCAAGCATTGGCTGGCGTGCTTTAAAGGGTATCTCGGGACGGCCGCAAACACACCCACGGGAGAGCAGAAACTGCAAGTCCTGCACTCAAGGGGGAGCCCAGAGATTTACACCCTCATCGAGGAAGCGGAAGACTTCGATGCAGCAATAGAACTGCTAAAAGGACACTATATTCGCCCGGTAAACCAGGTCTATGCTCGGCACCTGCTTGCAACAAAGCGACAAAATGGCCACCGCTGCCAGTTGCACGCGTTGGATTTTGAAGTTGGCCGCCGCCAAGATGGCCGTCCCCATGACTCGCACGAGGCTGGTGACGCATCAGAAGGGGGCGTGTCTGGCCGGCGGGCAGCCGCGTTGCGGGGCCTGTGGGCCTGGGAGCTTGATTTTTGGGCCCGATGAGATTTTTGTTTCTGGACTTTGGGCCCAGCTAGGCAGACCTTTGCAAAATGTCCCTTCTTTCCGCAGTCGTTGCAGATAGCAGTGCGGGCTAGGCAACGCTGATGTAGGTGCTGGTGTTGGGGAGAAACTGCAGCTGCCCGCAAGTTTCGGCGAGCGAACACACTGAACTCTTAGTCTGGGGCGCTTTTGTGGCAGGTATGCTATCCTCACAAATCCGCCAGCGACTGCTAGAAAAAGACACTCTGGGTCTCAGGGAGGCACGGGCCCTTGCAGGCTCCTTGGATGTGGCCTCCAGGAACGCCCGCGCTTACATTCCCGACCGCACGGCAGCCCCCTGGGCTGCGTGGAACCACTCCGCGACCGACCCCGAGACTTCCCCCATCCCCCCACAGGCCTGCGCTGCAAGGCAGCCTGGCAACCCCGGGGGGCCCCGCTGCTACTTTTGCGGGCAGGCCAAGGGATGCGGCAAAAAGGGCCATTTTCGTGGGGGTATGTCAGTCCCGTGCTGTGGCCGCGGTCTCCAGCGGCAAATGCAGACCGCACCCACAAACTTATCCACGATCCCCGTGCGGTCAGCGGTCGCTGCCATCTTCCTATTCCAGGGCCACGTGTGGATCCCGGGCGCCACCATCTTGTTCCACGGACGCCACGTTGGAGGGATGGGCACTGCCATTTTGTGCACCCCCAGCTCTGTGCGACCAATGGGAGCCGCCATCTTGGATGAACCCCCAGGACCCCAAATCGGCTGACCATGCACTGCCCGAAGAGAACTCTCA
The DNA here is from genome assembly GCF_047496885.1 of Scyliorhinus torazame. Classification (NCBI taxonomy): domain Eukaryota; kingdom Metazoa; phylum Chordata; class Chondrichthyes; order Carcharhiniformes; family Scyliorhinidae; genus Scyliorhinus; species Scyliorhinus torazame. The sequence continues at coordinate 67,463,107 of NC_092719.1, read as the reverse complement.
ACTGCTGCGACTAGCCTCGGTGACTCTGGATCAGTCTCGGCCTCGAACACTCTCAACTGCTACAACGACCGTATTCATCAACGGGCACGAGACGTCGTGCCTAATTGACTCTGGGAGCATGGAGAGCTTCATACACCCCGACACGGTAAGGCGCTGTTCTCTCCTCATCCACCCCGTCAATCAAAAAATCTCCCTGGCCTCCGGTTCACACTCAGTGGCGATAAAGGGGTTTTGTATAGCAAACCTCACAGTTCAGGGAAGGGAGTTCAAAAATTTCCGACTCTACGTCCTTCCCCACCTCTGCGCGGCTTCACTCCTGGGTTTAGACTTCCAGTGTAACATCCAAAGTCTAACCTTCAAATTTGGCGGCTCTATACCCCCCCTTACTGTCTGCGGCCTCGCGACCCTTAAGGTCGACCCGCCTTCCCTGTTTGCGAACCTCACCCCGGCTTGCAAACCCGTCGTCACCAGGAGCAGACGGTACAGTGCCCAGGACCGGATCTTTATCAGGTCAGAGGTCCAAAGGCTACTGAGGGAAGGGGTCATTGAAGCCCCTGGAGAGCTCAAGTAGTGGTGGTAAAGACCAGGGAGAAGCATAGGATGGTCATCGACTACAGTCAGACCATTAACAGGTTTACGCAGCTGGACGCGTACCCCCTCCCCCGCATATCCGACCTGGTGAACTGGATCGCGCATTACAAGGTCTTCTCCACGGTGGATATCAAGTCCGCCTACCACCAGCTCCCCATCCGCACTAGTGACCGCAAAGACACTGCCTTCGAGGCAGATGGGCGGCTCTACCTCTCCTTAAGCGTTCCCTTTGGTGTCACCAACGGCGTCTCGGTCTTCCAGCGCGAGATGGACCTAATGGTTGATCGGTACGGTTTACGGACAACATTCCCGTATCTCGATAATGTCACCACCTGTGGCCACGACCAGCAGGACCACGACACCAACCTCCGAAAATTCGTCCAGACCGCAAAAATCCTTAACCTTACATACAACAAGGATAAATGCGTGTTTAGCACCGACCACCTAGCCACCCTCGGCTACATAGTGCGAAACAGAGTGATAGGCCCCGATCCTGAACACATGCGCCCCCTTATGGAGTTCCCCCTCCCTCACTGCTCCAAGGCACTGAAGCGTTGCCTAGGGTTTTTCAGCTACTACGCCCAGTGGGTCCCCAACTATGCGGACAAGGCATGTCCCCTGATCCAATCCACAGCTTTTCCCCTATCGATAGAGGCCCGCCAGGCCTTCAGCCGCATCAAAGCAGACATTGCAAAGGCCACGAAGCACGCTATCGATGAGTCCCTCCCCTTCCAGGTCGAGAGCGATGCGTCTGACGTAGCTCTGGCGGCCACCCTCAACCAAGCGGGCAGACCGGTGGCCTTCTCGCGTACCGCGTACCCTCCATGCTTCCGAAATCCGCCACTCAGTCGAAAAGGAGGCCCAGGCCAGAGTAGAAGTTGTGCGACATTGGAGGCATTACGTGGCCGGCAGGAGATTCACTCTCCTCACTGACCAACGGTCGGTTGCTTTCATGTTTGATAATGCACAGCGGGGCAAGATAAAAAACGACAAGATCTTGTGGTGGAGGATCGAACTCTCCACCCACAACTACGAGATCTTGTATCGTCCCGGGAAGCTAAATGAGCCTCCTGACGCCCTGTCCCGCGGCACATGTGCCACCCCACAAGTGGACCGCCTCCGAGCCCTCCACGAGGACCTCTGCCACCCGGGGGTCACTCGCTTTTTCCATTTTGTCAAGACCCGCAACCTGCCCTACTCCATCGAGGAGGTCAGGACAGCCACCAGGGACTGCCAAATCTGCGCGGAGTGCAAACCGCACTTCTACCGACCAGAGAAAGCGCATCTGATAAAGGCTCCCCTTCCCTTTCAGCGCCTCAGCATGGACTTCAAAGGCCCCATCCCCTCCACCGACCGCAACACGTACTTCCTGAACGTGATTGATGAGTACTCCCGGTTCCCATTCGCCATCCCCTGCCCCGACATGACCGCAACCACCGTCATCAAGGCCCTCCATAGCATCTTTGCACTGTTCAGGTTCCCCGCTTACATACATAGTGATAGGGGGTCCTCTTTTATGAGCGACGAACTGCGTCAATTCCTGCTCAGCAAGGGCATCGCCTCGAGCAGGACGACCAGTTACAACCCCCGGGGTAACGGACAGGTAGAGTGGGAGAACGGAACGGCCTGGAAGACCGTCCTACTGGCCCTCCGGTCCAGAAACCTCCCAGTCTCCCGCTGGCAGCAAGTCCTCCCGGATGCCCTCCACTCCATCCGGTCACTGATTTGTACGACCACCAACCAGACACCTCACGAACGTCTCCTTGTCTTCCCCAGGAAGTCCTCCTCTGGGACCTCGCTCCCGACCTGGCTGGCAGCCCCCGGATCCATCCTGCTCCGAAAACACGTGCGGGCGTACAAGTTGGACCCGTTGGTCGAGAGGATCCATCTGCTCCATGCTAACCCCCAGTACGCCTACGTGGTGTACCCTGACGGCCAACAACATATGGTCTCCCTACGAGACCTGGTGCCTGCCGGAGCCCTACGCACACCCCAGCCACCAGTCCCACCGTCCCCTCCACCGGGGCTCCTTACAGGAGGATCGGTCCTTCCGCCGGCCCCATCTAGGCCCCCCCACCCACCGACGTTCCCCGCAGGCGCTCCCTTCCCAAGTCAACACGTTTTCCCCACCAGTGCCGTCTAGGGGTGCGGAAGCTGTCATGGAGATCAAAGCCACGCTCCCGGAGTCACAGACGCCCGCACCTCCACCGGAGTCACCACCGAAGCTCCGACGATCACAGAGGACGATCAGGGCCCCCGATCGACTGATTGCTTCATATTAAATTGTAAACTGTAAATTTAAATCATCAAATGTACATAGCTATCAGAATTGTAAATTGTTACAAAACACTGTACGGAGGTATTACTAATTCTACCACATTGCCATGTTTGTAGTATCAGGCCACCACCCCCGCCGGACTCTTTTTTTTTTTTAAACAGTGGGTGAATGTGGTATTTTAGGTATTACGGTACCCGATAGGCTGGAGCACCATTGGTGGTAACTATGCTTTCTATTGGTTAAGATGTATGGTAGCTCCGCCTTGCTAGGCGGGGTATAAGAGCCCAGGCCGCCCCAGCAGCCTTCATTCTGTACCTGAGCTGCTGGGGGAAACACCTAGCTTATTAAAGTCTTCAGTTGGACTACAACCTCGCTTTCGTGGTCATTGATCGTGCATCACCCTACATGGCCTTTTTCACTTCCTCAGGGTCCCTTTTGGCGTCACAAATGGGGTCTCCATTTTTCAAAGGGCAATGGATCAAATGGTGGACCAGTACGGCTTACGGGCTACATACCCGTACTTGGACAATGTCACCATCTGCGGCCAAGACCAGCAGGACCACGACGCAAACCTGAGAAAGTTCCTCCAGACCGCCCGGGCCCTAAATCTGACATACAACAAAGAGAAATGCCTTTTCCACACAACCCGATTAGCCATCCTTGGCTACATTGTGGAAAACGGGGTCCTAGGCCCAGACCCCCGACCACATGTGCCCCTTAAAGGAACTTCCCCTTCCCCATAGCCTCAAGGCCCTCAAACGGTGCTTGAGGCTCTTTTGCTATTACGCCCAGTGGGTCCCCAGATATGCGGACAAAGCCCAACCACTCATTAAGACCACGGTTTTCCCCTGACAGCTGAGGCCCGGTCGGCCTTCAGTCGTATCAAGGCTGCCATGCACACGGTGGACGAATCCATCCCCTTCCAGGTAGAAAGCGATGCATCAGATGTCGCCCTGGCTGCTACCCTCAACCAGGCAGGCAGGCCAGTAGCTTTTTTTCTCCCGAACGCTCACCGCCTCGGAAATTCGGCACTCTGAAGTCGAGAAGGAGGCACAAGCCATTGTGGAGGCCGTGCGGCACTGGAGGCACTACCTAGCTGGTAGGAGGTACTCCCTCTTCACCGACCAACGGTTGGTAGCCTTCGTGTTTGATAGCGCACAACGGGGCAAAATAAAAAATGATAAAATTTTGAGGTGGAGGATCGAACGCTCCACCTATATGTATGATATTTCATATTGTCTGGGGAAGCTCTGACGACTCCTGGACCAGTTCTACTCCGGAGGCACGCGAGGAGCCATAAAACAGACCGTCTAGTCGAGAAGGCCCAGCTGCTGCATGCAAACCCTCAATACGCCTACGTCGAGAACCTCGACGGCAGGCAAGACACAGTTTCCCTGCGAGACCTGGCACCCGCTGGCTCTCCCCCCTGATGCCACCCCTTCTACCGATGCTCCCCTCCCCGCACCTGCTGCCGACCTCGACATCGCCCCCCACCCTAGCGCTTCCTTTCCCCCCCCCCCCCCGCCGGCATCAGCACCAATCACCCTAGTCACCCCGGATTCCCCCCCTGCTCCAACACGGGCAAAGGCTCAGACCACTGTGCTCCCGGATATACCCCCACTGAAGACGACCATGTCCGCCGCACCACCGCCGGAGCTGAGAAGGTCAACACGGACAATCAGACCACCCAAAAGACTGGACATGTAATTCCACTTCACCCCCGCCGGACTGTGAGTTTTTTTTAAAAACGGGGTGAATGTGATGAATGATAACTGTACCTTTAATGTCATGATCCCTTTCAGACCTGGTTTGGAACCCTGGGCGACTCCGCCTCCGGCTCCGCCCCCCCAGGGAGCCATATATATGGTAATGTTCAGTGGGCAGTGTGCAGTGAGCACACTTCTCAGCAGCTGTCTGGTTCTCTGCTAATTGAAGCCTTTGTATTACCAATCATCTGTCTCGAGTTGTAATTGAGGGTATCTCAATACATTAATGATCTGGAAGAAGGTACTGAGTTGCTAAGCACTGAGTTGCTAAGTTTGCAGATGATACAAAGATCTGTCGAGGGACAGGTAGTATTGAGGGAGCAAGGAGGCTGCAGAAGGACTTGGACAAACTAGGAGCGTGGACAATGAAGTGGCAAATGAAATACAATGTGGAAAAGTGTGAGGTTATGCACTTTGGAAGGAGGAATCTAGGCATAGACTATTTTCTAAATGGGGAAATGCTTCGGCAAACAGAAGCACAAAGGGACTTGGGAGTCCTTGTTCACGATTCTCTTAATGTTAATGTGCAGGTTCAGTCAGCAGTTAAGAAGGCAAATGCAATGCTAGCATTCTTGTCAAGAGGGCTAGAATACAGGACCAGGGATGTACTTCTGAGGCTGTAGAAGGCTCTGGTCAGACCCCATTTGGAGTAGTGAGCAGTTTTGGGCCCCATATCTAAGGAAGAATGTGCTGGCCTTGGAAAGGGTCCAGAGGATGTTCACAAGAATGATTCCTGGAATGAAGAACTTGTCGAATGAGGAACGTTTGAGGACTCTGGGTCTGTACTCGTTGGGAGTGTAGAAGGATGAGAGGGGATCTTATTGAAACGTACAAGACACTGCGAGGCCTGGATAGAGTGGGCGTGGAGAGGATGTTTCCACTTGTAGGAAAAACTAGAACCAGAGGACACCATCTCAGATTAAAGGGAGGATCCTTTAAAACTGAGATGAGGAGGAATTTCTTCAGCCAGAGGGAGGTGAGTCTGTGGAACTCTTTGCCGCAGAGGGCTGTGGAGGCCAATTCACTGAGTGTCTTTATGACAGAGACAGATCGGTTCTTGATTAATAAGGGGATCATGGGTTATGGGGAGAAGGCAGGAGAATAAGGATGAGAAAATATCAGCCATGATTGAATGGCGGAGCAGACTCGATGGGCCAAGTGGCCTAATTCTGCTCCAATGTCCTATTTGTTCTGTTGATTGTTCCTCTCGAAAAGTGTTGTTAAAATGATATATTTTCCAAAAAAGAGAATCGAGGGATGTGGAGAGCAATCAGTAAAATGGAGCTGAGGCCGAGTATCAGCTCCGATCATATTGAATGGTGGAGCAGTCCTGAACCTATGGTCGAGTCCTGCTCCTATTCCATACATTTTCTGTTTACATTTGTATGCAGATGAGATGGTCTGAGGTAAGAACATAGAAAGACATAGGGTAAGATCTACCAGCTGTTCACACTGGCAGGATCTTCCTGTCCTGCTGATAACGCACCACCATTCCCGAGGGCATGGGGTGGATTCAATGGGAAATTCGATTGACAACAGCACGACAAGAAGATCACGCCGCCGGCCAATTGCGGGCTGCCCACTGTCGCCGTGAAATGCCGGAGGGAGGCCAGAGAATCTCTACAATAAAATGGGGGAACTTTAAGGGGGTGCGGGAACAGAGGGATGTATTTGTGTGTAAATTATTGAAAGGTTGAGAGAACCGTTCATAAAGCATGCAATATTCTAGGCTTTATTCATAGGGACAAACGGTACAAGAGCGAGGAGGTCATGTTGAACCTGAATACATCACTAGTTCAGTCTCAACTGGATTATCGGGCCCAGTCCTGGGTGTTGCACGTTAAGAAAGTGTTGAAGGCATTAAAGAGTATAGAAATAATTCACAAGAATGGTTCCAGGGATGAGGAACTTCAGTTATGAAGATAGGTTGGGGAAGTTGGGATTTTTTTCCTTCGAGAAAAGATGGCTGAGAGGAGATTTGATAGAGATGCTCAAAATCATGAGAGGCCCACACAGAGTACACAAGGAGAAACTGTTCGCATTCCTGATAGGATCCAGAACGAGCGGGCTCAGATTTAAAGTAATTTGTAAAATAAACAACAGCGATGTGAGGAAAAACATTTTCACGCAGTGAGTGGTTAACGTCTGGAATCCACTGCCTAAGAGAATGGTGGAGGCAGATTCAATAGAAAAATTCAAAAGGCAATTGAACTCTTATCTGAACGATTCGGGGGGTACCATAGCTTTGAGCCAGGGAAGTGGGATGGAAATTTTCAGAGGTGGGAGGAGAAAGTAATTAGAACACTGGTATTATCAGGTATTACAGTACCCAAGAGGCCGAAGACCATTGGTTGAACCTAGGAGTTTACCATTGGCTGTTGGTATGTAGCTCCGCCTTGACAGGCAGGGTATAAGAACCGGTGCCGTCCCAGCAGCCCTCACTTTCTGTACCGAAGCTGCTGGGGAACAGTTCTAGTCGATTAAAACCTTCAGTTATGTTACAACCTCGTCTTTGAGTGTAATTGATCGTCCATTAATTTAATCGACTACACTAAAGCTGGAAGAATGGATCTCCGAATCAAGTCGGAGTGTCTACAACTCAGCCCCCACGCGGAGAACTCGGCGGCCATATTTAAGCACTGGCTGGCGTGCTTTAAAGGCTACCTCGAGACGGCCGGAGGCACCCCCCTCAGGAGAACAGAAACTGCATCTCCTGTACTCGAGAGTAAGCCCTGGGATCTTCACCCTCATCGAGGAGGCGGAGTACTACGATGCTGCGATCGAACTGTTAAAAGGACATTATATCTGTCCTGTAAACCACGTCTACGCACGTCACCTGCTCGCAACTAGACCGCAAAGCCACGGGGAATCGCTGGAGGACTTCTACCGTGCGCTACTGGTGCTGGGCAGAAACTGTGGCTGCCCGCGAGTTTCGGGGAGCGAGCACACGGAACTTCTAATCCTGGATGCCTTCGTAGCAGGTATGAGCTCCTCAGAGATCCGCCAAAGACTCTTAAAAAAGGACACCCTGGGACTGAGAGAGGCACGGGCCCTGGCAGGGTCCATGGGTGTTGCCTCCAGAAACGCGCAGTCCTATGCGCCTGACGGCGTGGCGGCCCCCTGGGCTGTGTGGCATCCCGCAGCACCAGCCCCACTGACCTTCCCCGTGTCCCCGCAGGCCTGCGCTGTAAGACGGCCCGCTAACTCCCTCGGGCCCCGCTGTTTCTTCTGCGGGCAGGCGAAGCGTCCCCGCACGCGCTGCCCGGCCCGCACCTCCACCTGCAAAGGGTGCGGCAAGAAGGGCCATTTTGTGGGGGTCTGCCAGGCACGAGCCGTGGCCGCGGTCTCCAGCGACTCCGGACCACCGCGGCAATCTTCCCCTCGGGCCCCAGGCGGCCAGCAATCACCGCCACCCCCCTTTCCTAGGGCCACGTCCGACCCATGGGCGCGGCCATCTTGCCCCTTGGACACCACGCTGGACGGATGGGCACCGCCATTTTGTTCACCCCCGCCGCCATTTTGTCCATCCCCGACCACCATGTGCGATCCATGGGAGACACCATCTTGTATGGGGCCCCAGCACGGCCGACTACACGCTACCCGATCACAACCCGCAACTGCTCCATCTGGCCTCGGTGACGCAGGACCAAAATCGACCTCGGACGCTCGCAACTACAACGTCGACGGTGTTCATCAACGGCCACGAGACGTTTTGCCTGATCGACTCTGGGAGCACAGAGAGCTTTATACACCCCGACACGGTAAGGCGCTGTTCACTTGTTACCCACCCTGTAAACTAAAGAATCTCCCTGGCCTCCGGGTCACACACGGTGGAGATAAAGGGGTTCTGCCTAGCAGACCTCACTGTCCAAGGCAGGAAATTCAACAATTGCTGCACCTCTGCGCGGCTAAACTCCTGGGGTTGGACTTCCAATGTAACTTGCAAAGCCTGACCTTCAAATTCGGTGGCCCTATACCACCCCTTACTGTCTGCGGCCTCGCGACCCTTGAGGTCGACCCGCCTTCCCTGGAGCAGACGGTACAGTGCCCAGGACCGGACCTTCATCAGGTCAGAGGTCCAAAGGCTACTGAGGGAAGGGGTCATTGAAGCTAGCAACAGTCCCTGGAGAGCTCAAGTAGTGGTGGTAAAGACCAGGGAGAAGCATAGGATGGTCATCGACTACAGTCAGACCATCAACAGGTTTACGCAGGTGGATGCGTACCCTCTCCCTCGCATATCCAACCTGGTGAACAGGATCGCGCAATACAAGGTCTTCTCCACGGTGGATCTCAAGTCCGCTTACCATCAGCTACCCCTCCGCACTAGTGACCGCAAGTACACTGCCTTCGAAGCAGAAGGGCGGCTCTACCAATTTTTAAGGGTTCCCTCTGGTGTCACTAATGGGGTCACGGTCTTCCAACGCGAGATGGACCGAATGGTTGACCGGTACAGCTTACGCGCAACGTTCCTGTATATGGATAACGTCACCATCTGTGGCCATGACCAGCAGGACCACGACACCAACCTCTGGAAATTCCGCGAAAATCCTCACCTTAACGTATAATAAGGATAAATGCGTATTTAGCACCGACCGCCTAGCCATCCTCGGCTACATGGTGCGAAATGGAGTTATAGGCCCCGACCCTGAACGCACGCGCCCCCTTATGGAATTCCCCCTCCCTCACTGCCCCAAGTCCCTGAAGCGCTGCCTTGGGTTTTTCAGTTATTACGCACAGTGGGTCCCTAACTACGCAGACAAAGCCCAACCCCTAATCCAGTCCACAACCTTCCCTGTCGACGGAGGCCCGCCAGGCCTTCTGCCGCATCAAAGCAGACATTGCAAAGGCCACGATGCGCGCCATTGACGAGTCCATCCCCTTCCAGGTCGAGAGCCCCTCAACCAAGCGGGCAGACCCGTGGCCTTCTTCTCCCGTACCCTCCAATCTTCCAAAATTCGCCATTCCTCGGTCGAAAAAGAGGCGCAAGCCATAGTAGAAGCTGTGCGACATTGGAGGCATTACCTGGCCGGCAGGAGATTCATTCTCCTCACTGACCAACGGTCGGTGGCGTTCATGTTTGATAATGCACAGCGGGGCAAGATAAAGAACGACAAGATCTTACGGTGGAGGATAGAACTCTCCACCTACAACTACGAGATCTTGTACCGTCCTGGGAAGCTAAACAAGCCTTCCGATGTCCTGTCCCGCGGCACGTGTGCCACCGCACAAGTGGACCGTCTCCGAGCCCTCCACGAGGACCTCTGCCACCCAGGGGTCACTTGTTTTTTCCACTTCATTAAGACCCGCAACCTGCCCTACTCCATTGAGGAGGTCAGGACAGTCACCGGGGACTGCCAAATCTGCGCAGAGTGCAAACCGCACTTCTACCGGCCAGAGAGGGCGCACCTGATGAATAATCATAGAATTTACAGTGCAGAAGGAGGCCATTCGGCCCATCGAGTCTGCACCGGCTCCCGGAAAGAGCACCCTACCCAAGGTTCAACACCTCCACCCTATCCCCATAACCCAGTAACCCCACCCAACACTAAGGGCAATTTTGGACACTAAGGGCAATTTATCATGGCCAATCCACCTAACCTACACATCTTTGGACTGTGGGAGGAAACCGGAGCACCCGGAGGAAACACACGCACACACGGGGAGGACGTGCAGACTCCGCACAGACAGTGACCCAAGCCGGAATCGAACCTGGGACCCTGGAGCTGTGAAGCAATTGTGCTATCCACAATGCTACCGTGCTGCCCGAAGGCTTCCAGTCCCTTTGAACACTTCAGCATGGACTTCAAAGGCCCCCTCCTCTCCACCAACCGCAACACGTATTTCCTGGACATGATTGACGAGTACTCCCGGTTCCCATTCGCCATCCCCTGCCCCGATATGACCGCAAACACCATCATCAAGGCCCTCCAGGGTATTTTTACACTGTTCGGGTTCCCCGCGTACATACACAGTAATAGGGGGTCCTCCTTTATGAGCGCTGAACTGCGTCAATTCCTGCTCAGCAAGGGCATCGCCTCGAGCAGGACGACCAGTTACAACCCCCGGGGAAATGGGCAGGTAGAGAGGGAGAACGGAACGGTCTGGAAGACGGTTCTACTGGCCCTACGGTCCAGGAATCTCCCAGTCTCCCGCTGGCAAGAAGTCCTCCCGGAGGCCCTCCACGCCATCCGGTCGCTGCTCTGTACAACTACCAATCAGACACCTCATGAACGTCTCCTTGTCTTCCCCAGGAAGTCCTCCTCCGGGACCTCGCTCCCAACCTGGCTAGCGACACCCGGACCCATTCTGCTTCGGAAGCACGTGCGGGCGCTCAAGACAGACCCGTTGGTCGAGAGGGTCCACCTGCTGCACGTTAACCCCCAGTACGCCTACGTGGCGTTTCCTGACGGCCGGCAAGATACAGTCTCCCTCCGGGACCTGCCGCCCGCCGGAACCCCACGCGCACCCGAACCATTACACCCCCTACCCACCCACAGCACCTCACTGGAGGGTCAGTCCTCCTGCCACTCCTACCTAGGCCATCCCACCCACTTATGCCCCCTACAGGCGCCCCCCTCTCGGCCCAACCGTTGGCCCCACCAGTGCCGTCTTGGGGTGACGAAGCTGCCATGGAGGTTGAAGCCACGCTCCCGGAGTCGCAGATGGCCGGAACCCCACCAGAATCACCACCGAAGCCCAGACGATCCAGGAGGACGACCAGGCCACCCGACCGACTGATTGTTTCACTGTAACTATAACCGTAAACGTACACTGAATGTATATATCTTCCACGATTGTAAAATATTCTCAACAACTCTGTAAAGAGGTATCACGGTACCTCCATATCTGATCATACCATGTAGATGCAATTGTAACCACTGGCCACCAACCCTGCTGGACCCTTTTTTTAACAGGGGGTGAATATGGTATTATCAGGTATTACAGTACCCAAGAGGCCGAAGACCATTGGTTAAACCGAGGAGTTTACCATTGGCTGTTGGTATGTAGCTCCGCCTTGACAGGCGGGGTCTAAGAACCGGTGCCGTCTCAGCAGCCCTAACTTTCTGTACCGAAGCTGCTGGGGAACAGTTCTAGTCGATTAAAGCCTTCAGTTATGTTCCAACCTCGTCTGTGAGTGTAATTGATCGTGCATCAAACACTAAAAGATTTATTTCTTGCGGGTCGTTTTGCGGGATTGAAGGAGCTGGGAGTGAAGTATGGGCTGGAGCAGAGGGAAATATTTAGATGCATGTAGGTTCGAGATTTTGCCAGAAAGGAGATACAGAGCTTCCCAGTAGAGCCGGCTTCCACATTGCTGGAGGAGGTGCTGATGACGGGGGGGGGGGGGGCTGGAGAAGAGGGTAGTATCAGCGGTTTATGGGGCTATTTTGGAGGAGGAGAAGGCACCACAAGAAGGGATCAAGGCAAAGTGGGCGGAAGAGTTGGGAGAGGGTATGGAGGAGGGATTCTGGTTTGAGGTGCTCCAGAGGGTGAACGCCTCCACCTCGTGTGCGAGTTTGGGCTGATACAGCTGAAGGTGGTATATAGAGCACACCATACAAGGGCGAGGATGAGCTGGCTTCTTGAGGGGGTAGAAGATGTGTGTGAACGTTGCGCGGGAGGCCCGCAAACCGCGTTCATATGTTTTTCTCCTGTCCAAAGCTGGAGGATTACTGGAAGGAGGTGTTTAGGGTAATCTCTAAAGTGGTGCACGTGAAACTGGACCCAGGCCCTCGGGAGGCCATATTCGGGGTGTCGGACCAGCCGGGGTGGGAAACGGGTGCGGAGGCAGATGTTGTAGCCTTCGACTTGTTGATCGCCCGAAGGTGGATCCTGTTAGGGTGGAGATCAACCTCTCCACCCTGTGCCCTGGCGTGGCGGGGGGACCTGCTGGAATTCTTAACGCTTGAAAAGGTCAAATTTTAACTGAGGGGAAGGATGGAGGGGTTCTACAATTCATGGGTGTTATTCATTATGTACTTTCGAGAATTGGATCACATCGAACATTAGGGGGGTTGGGGGCTGGGAGGATTGGTGGGAGGAGAGGGACTGTATGTGTTAATGGTGACTATGGGTGATTCCTGATTCCTTTTTGTTATTTGTGTATGTTAACATGCGGGCCAATATCTGAGTTTTGGTGGGGGGATGGGATCGTTGTTATTGATATGGGGATTGACATTCGTTACTGATTATTGTTTATTGTTAGGTGTAAATTTGGGAGAAAATGTGAAAAAAGACAATAAAAAAATATTTTAAAAAAAACTCTTATCTGAAAAGGGAGAACGTGCAGGGTTACGGGGGGAAGGTAGGGGAATGGCATTCTTGCTCATTTGGAGTCAATGCAGAACCGAGGGGCCAAATGGCAGCCTCTTGCGCTGTAAATATTATGCGGTTCTGTGAAATTTTAAATGTACATGTTCCTTGCTGCGTAGACACATCTTAACCATTAAGTTAGATATGGCTGATCTGTATCTTAACACTGTTACCCTCTTTGGATCCATAACCCTAAATCACTTGCCCAACAAAAATCCATCAATTTCAGTTCTGAAGTTTTCAGTTAAACTGGTCTTACCATCTTTTTGGGGGCAAGAGTATTCCAGATTTCCGCTACTGTGTGAAGCAGTGCTTCTGAACAGCAACACAGAACTCATTTTGGTTACGTCAATTTGTTCCAGTTCCCCAGCGGAAATGGTTCCTCTCTCCTATCAAATCTTTTTAACATCTTAAAAATATTACCCTTTCATCGTTTATACCCGAGGGAATACAAACCTAGGCTATGCTACTTGACATTTCTGCTGAATCTGCATTGCAGCCCACTCCAATGAATATACCCAGCCTTTGGTGATGTAGGAGGCCTTGCAGCATCGTGGGCAGAGTACCTACCTCCGTACCAGAAGCTCCGGGTTCGATTCCCACTCCAGGAGTTGATGGTCAAGGAAGGTGCGCTCAGAACGCGGCCAAACTGGTTGAGTGTCAAACTGCAAAATCCTTGGAAACAGATGGAAATCTGCCTCAGTGCACCACTCGGTGCAAGGAGAGAATTGGAATTAGGTTAAGTGCCCTGACTGAATGCAATGGTCCAGATGTAGTTTAACCAGAGCTTTATAAAACTGTAGGATCATTTATATCCAGCCCTTTTAAGATGATGGTTAATGCCCCATTAACCTTTAAATTTATTTTTTGTACCTGCCCGCTAGTTTTTGAAATTTCTGTAAATCTTTCTTGCTCCTACATAGATCCCAGCACCTCACCATTTAGGAAATACTCTTATTGATCTATCTTGGGTCTAGAGTGGTGTCCTCACACTTGCCCACATTGAACACCATCTCCTTCCGTTTTGTTGGTTCGTTTATTCTATCAATGTCTTTTTTAACTTTCTGCTTCTATCTACATTACTTACAGTGCTATCTACCTTAAATGTTGGCAGCAAATTTGGGCGTATGGAGTTCTGTTCCTTCATCTAAGGCATTTGTTTAGCTCAGTTGGCTGGACAGCTGGTTTGTGATGCAGAACGAGACCAACAGCACGGGTTCAATCCCCGTACTGGCTGAGGTTATTCAGAAGGCCCCGCCTTCTCAACCTTGCCTCTCGTCTGAGTTGAGGTGATCCTCAAGACTGGTGATCCTCACCACCAGTCTGCTCTCCCCCTCAAAGGAGAAAAGCAGCCTATGCAGCTGGGCCTATGGTGACTTTACTTACTTCACATATGGTGAAAAGCTGAGCCCAGGGACAGTTCCCTGGAGGCCACCACCAATCACACCCTGCCCACTGGAGTGTACATGTGAGGTTATACATTTTGGGATGGAAAGCAGTAGATTGGGAATGTACACTCAATGGGAAGACCTGAGAGTTCAGGTCAATAATTCCCTGAGTGTGTGAATTCAGGCAGATGAAATCAAAACAACAGCAAAATGCATTTTGGGTTCATAATTAGGAGCATAGAGTGCACAAGTAAAATAGTAATTTGTACTAAAGATGGGTTAGGCCACATAATACTGCGGTGCAGTTCTGCTTTCCCAATTATAGAAAGGAATAAAGCTTGGAATACAGAAAGATTGATGCCTCTAGATAACACCAGGGATAGGAAACTGCTGAGACAGAGAAGATATAAAGGAGATTTTTAAGATTAAAGAAAGTTTGGGAGCTGCTGATGAAGGGGCCATCAATTTAAAGTTTTTGACAAGGAAAGAAGTTGGGAAAAACCTCTTCACATGGGTGGGGGGATGGAGCGTCAACACACAAGGGAGGAGAGAAAGGCCAAGTTTTTGGACTGTTTAGCGAAGGCATAAAGATGTTATTAATCCTTGATAACCTGAATTGGTCACAGTTCAGGTGGAAAACAAATCACAAGCCAGTGCAAACTAATGATTTATTGTCAGCGAGGTTTTCTTATATTGGTGCATTCCAAGTACTGGCACAGTTCAAAGCTGAAAAATCTACACTACAGCAAGCCACCGAAAAATAAATTAGAGAAACTGTATAATACAAAGATTTCATGTACAAATATGATTTCTTACGAATGGTACAAAAGTGAGCGACAAACGGCCAAAACTAGTGTTGCACCTTTTTTTCTGAATCTTCACTTAAGCCCGGCATATCAAATATTGCACCATGCTTTTGGTATCTTTGTGTAATGGCCGTTTCTGGTTTTATCCTGAACAACAGGAGGTCACGGGTATAACCACCGGAATGAATTATTCTCTTCTACCTCATTGAAAACTTAACACTTCAGAAATGCAAGTTTGTGTTGGCAAAGCATTATAACATAGTAATAATTCAACCAAAGGTTGAGCAATATCTGGTTGTTACACTTAAGAATAATTTGGAGAACTTTACAGACTATTCCTAAAATGTGTTTGCAGATATCCTGCTTCGTAACCATGATGGCTGAAGGCTAGAGATTTGCCATGGGCTCGCATCCTATTTTTAAGCAATGTGACAAGTGTGAGTTTCGCCCATCATTTTGAGTTCAATTTACGCTGCTTTTTAAATATGCCTTTTAAAATGATGCAAACCCAAATCCCACGATCAGCTGATATCCCGCTAATTATTGGTGCTTTACAGATGATCCCAACCCTAAACTTGTAATTGTTTTTACAGGTCTGCTTTGAGGTAACCGGTTTTCTTACCACTGTCGGATTACAGTTCAACAGCAATCAGCAGCTGGTGCTGAATCATGCACTGACTGTCCCGTGTAGCTTTTATTTTTGGGGGGGTAAATTTCCTGTGACAAATCATAGATCACAGAATCCCTACAGTGCATAAGGAAGCCATTTGGCCCATCGAATCTGCACCGACCCTTCCAAAAGAACACTGTACCTAGGCCCACCCTATCCTCATGGCCCCATGCATTGATCATAGCCCTTCCACCTAACCTGCACACCTTTGGACACTAAGGGGCAATTTAGCATGGCCAATCCCCCCTAACCTGCAGTTCTTTGGACTGTGGGAGGAAACTGGAGCAGCCGGAGGAAACCCATGCAGACACGGGAGAACGTGCAAACTCCACACAGAAAGTGACCCAAGGCCGGAATTGAACCCGTGTCCATGGAGCTGTGAGGCAGCAGTGCTCATCACTTCCAGCATTTTTTGCACCTTTTGAAAAATACAAAATGTTTTACATGATTTAAATCTACTCAAGTATTCAAGTGATCTTTTGCTGTTGCTCCATTTATATTCAGAGCCCCACTTTTATGTGCATCAGTCATGTGATTTTTTTTTTTAAAGCTCTTTTCGGAGCCAGGAGAATTCAGCAGTCAAAAGGGCAAAGTGGGTGGATGTTGGAAAAAATGATCATAACGCAATATGAAACAGTGAATGTTACCTCATTTGCAGCACAACAATAACTGTCAAGACACATCAATGCATTACACAACATCAATAATAATTAACAGTATGTGCATTATTGAGGAATATTTCTCAGATCTGCAGTGCCAGATAAATCCTCTTATTCAACTACGTCCGATGCAAATGTAATTTATTATTGCATAAATACAATAATTTTTTTAATGTTACCTCCAGAACTTCCTCAGTCATTTCACAGTTTTTCACCATTTACATTAAAGTATGTATTTTTTTGGTTTGTATAAAAAAAAGGCTAGAAGATTCCAGGAAAGCAGACTTTTAGTGAAAGGTTATCTTTGTAAAATGGTGCATTAACTGAACAAGAGCAATGGAATGCAACACACTTCATTCTTTCTTCCCTATGCAGTTGTTGCTTGTACCCACTTTAAAACGTTTCAAATGAATTTGGTCCCACACTGAACTTTTCACTGCTGGAAACAGTTCAAAGACACTACAGGTACTTTAAGGCATCGCTCCAGAGCATTTGTTTCTTTGTATTTTCTTTTTGTCTCTCCGTTGCTCGTACTGATCCTCTGTGGTCAGAGCCAAGCACAGGATACCTGAAGCTTGGGCTAAAGAAGTGTGCTGCAAAGTTTGGAATCTGAAAGACAAGAGAACATTACACAGTACTGGAGGGTGGAAATGATGCAGTTGTAACTAGTGCAATCTTTAATCGTAAGCAATCACATTTTATTTCAGCAGGAACATCATGGAGAATTGCATCCCATTTCCTTGTTGAATAGCAGTGAGCTAGCTACCTGATTTTCAAGTGCATTATTGAAGGAACTTACAGGAATTACGTTTATCATATGCTGCAGGCAAGTTAAGCTGAGCCTTTCATGGTGCTTAGCTGTATACCTGGGAACCATGAAGAAAGATTAAATCAACGATTCCATCAACTTGCGAAGGATCTCAGGTTACTTATTTAAACAAATGCTGATGTTAAGATTGAAGATTTGTCCTCCAGCAAGGCACTAAAGATAGGCCTTTGCAAACATCCCAACAACATCACAACATTCAAACAGGACAATCTTGAGAGTAGGAGTTAAAGGCATTGGGTTACTGGAGCCGGAGCTCGGCTGGGTTGGACATCTATAGTCTGATGTTAATATACCAAGCAGTATACCGTTATATAACAAACCATTCGTACCCTGCAGGCCTCATAGCTGTGATGGTCGAGAATTCTCATATATCACATCACTGTTGCTGTACTGTTGCCTTCTCTTTTTCCACATCAGCTGCACACACCGATGAATGAAGATGTATTGCTCCTGAGTGAAAGAGTAAGATCATCATAACTATCTATCGTGAGCTACTCCCTTTTGGGGTTCATAATTAGTTAAGAAGTGAATCATATCAATTCAGTTAGAAGGAAAACCACAAGTTAAATATTTATCTGAGGTTTTTTCTATAATGCAGTATAACTATTCAACAGTACTTTTTGGGGGAATTTTATACCTCCTCTGTGCTTATTACAGTTGTCCTTGCTACAGTCTGTTGTATTGTCGCTGTCTGCTCTGTAGCTTTCTCCATCAAAGTGTCTCATAATCTGTGTTTATGATTCTTAATAGATTTGTTTCACAAATGTGATGTTAAACGTGCATGTCATTGAGGATGTTTCAAAGTCAATTACACACTGATCACTAGCGGAGCATTTAAAAATACTCCAGAAAGCAGTGAAACAAAATAGGCAGCACACAAATGTTCAGCCATGCTCATGAAGCTTTCTACTTTATCTACAAATTCAAAGAAAGTAAACTTAGAATTACACTAATTTCAATTAAACTCATGAACTAGTTTGCCTGGCTAGACTAATAGTTACACTTACTAGAGCAGAATGGCTGCAGTCTGTTTTCTCCTGTAAAACTCCATCCAGGACCTACCTCTGTCTGAACCATTGATGTCCGGTAATTACGCATTTCGGCCACCAGGCCCAGGATGTCTACATACTCGTGCTCAACGATGTGCTGCATGAGGCGATCAAGAGCTATAAAGGTTCCTGTCCTTCCCACACCAGCGCTAGACATGTCAGAAATAATTGAGTTAAATCATATTATTCTAAACAAAGAGCTTTAACCTTGATGCAGATATTGATTGAGCATTGACTGATCGATTAGTTGCTGCACTAAGACTATTAAAGAAATCTATTCTCATTACCGCAAATGGATATGTAATGAAATTCCCAGGAATCCTTGAATTTATACTTGTCCAGGGTGGAACATTTCCTAATTTGCTTTGTACGCTTAGGAAAGATTTCAAGGCTTTGGGGGGGGCAGCAGAGAAGATTTATCAGATTGGTAGAGTGTAGAGCGATTGGGGATGTGGGATTGTTCTACTCTGAGCAGAGAAGGTTAACAGTGATTTGATAGGAGGTGTTCAAAACTGTTTGAGATTTTGATAAGAGTGGATGTGGAGAAACTGTTTCCCATCGCAGGGGACTCACCAACTCTGATGAAAGGGATTCAGGGGTAAAAATTAGATTTGTTTACACCGTGAGTTGGAATGCACTGCCTGGAAGAGTAGTGGAAAAATATTCAATAGTAACCTTCAAAAGGAATTGAATATAATAATTATCTTTATTAGTGTCACAAGCAGGCTTACATTAACACTGCAATGAAGTTCCTGTGAAAAGCCCCTAGTCGCCACATTCCGGCACCTTTTTTGGGTGCACAGAGAGGGAATTCAGAATGTCCAATTCACCTAATAAGGACGTCTTTCGAGACTTGCGGGAGGAAACCGGAGTGCCCGGAGGAAGCCCTCGCAGACACGGGGAGAACGTGCAGACTCTGTACAGACATTGACCCAAGTGGGAATTGAACCTGGGACCCTGGTGCTGTGAAGCAACAGTGCTAACCACAGTGCTACTGTGCCGCCCGCTTAAAAACGGAGAAATGTATTGGGTATGGACACAGCAGGGGAGTGGGACTAATTGCTCTTTCAAAGGACTGGCATAGACACAATGGCCTCCTTTGGATTTGCATGATTCCACATGGTAAATATGGGGAAGAAAAGCTATTATCAAAATTCCTCTATACCCCAATTTACCTTGGCGAGTTGCTGCAGTATATCCTGTAGCTGGTACACACTGCAATAAACTTAATCTAAGGAGACTGTGCTCTCTACTTATTGATCTTTAAGTGAAGATCGTCACTATTGTAACATTAAACCTGTTAAAATAATTGTCTGACCCTACCTACAAGCACTGAATTAAAGTAAAACATTTTCCCAAAAAACTTAAAGAAATCTTTCCCAACTTGATTTGCATACAACCTGACTCCCACGGGAGCAGGATAATAATTTTATAAATTTTGAAATGCTTGAAAAACCTAAATTAAATTTTCACGTTTTTCTGTAGGCGATGGGCATTTCATAATTTGAGTAGATTTTGAGTCAACCTTTTCCTTTCAAACCTGGGGACCTTCATTTTATGATGCAGTACAGAAATGTGATTGTGATCTGCTCCGGAACTCTAATCTAGGTCTCCATTTAAGTGGTTGTAAGGGGAATATTCAAAATGGATTCAATAATTCCAAGCACTCAAATATTTTCTCAATCCTGCACCACCATGGCGGAGGGGTAGGAGAGATGATACCCGGAGCAAGTCACCTTAGCTGCTCTTCTAATCCAGCATCAGTTTAGCAATAGTCAGGCCCTGGGAATACGACCAGAGATTGCATGTGTTGAGAAAATAAAAATTAACTTTCACTATTGAACTATAAAGGACTTCAGAAAGTGAGTTTTTTCACACTAAAGTCATAAACCATTTAAAGAATGCACTTATTTAACCTTTTACCTTTTCATAATTTAAGTACATGCAGGGCAGAATTCTTTCCTAGGCGCGTGTGTCACTGGCAAGGCCTAATTGGCCTTTATTGTGTGATGTGCTCGGAAAGTTCAGAAGACAGTTAAGAGTCAACCACATTGCTGTGGATCTGGAGTCACATGTAGGCCAGACCAGGTAAAGATGGAAGATTTCCTTGACAATTGACAATGATTTTTCATTCAGCATTGCTGGGAATAGCTTTTTAGCTA
Organism: Scyliorhinus torazame; assembly: GCF_047496885.1. NCBI lineage: Eukaryota > Metazoa > Chordata > Chondrichthyes > Carcharhiniformes > Scyliorhinidae > Scyliorhinus > Scyliorhinus torazame. The sequence continues at coordinate 67,442,596 of NC_092719.1, read as the reverse complement.
GTATAGCTTATTTCGCTCTATTTGAGGAGCAAATATTGGTAAGTAATATTCAAGCCCATCTTTCCTAATACTACCACCCGTCTTTTTTTATATAATGAAGGGATAGATTAGGAAAGCTTTTTAAAAAATAAATTTAGAGTCCCCAATTCATTTTTTCCAATTAAGGGGCAATTTAGCATGGTCAATCCACCTACCCTGCACATCTTTGGGTTGTGGTGGCGAAACACACGCAAACACGGGGAGAATGTGCAAATTCCACACGGACAGCGACCCAGAGCCGAGATCGAACCTGGGGCCTCGGCGCTGTGAGGCAGCAATGCTAACCACCGCCACCGTGCTGCCCAGGAAAGTTTTTTTTAAACACCGGAGTTGTTAGAAAATGGAATTCCTACTAGAAGCAAAATCCAGAATAATTTGTAAAAGGGAAATGTAAACTCGCATGTAAAAGGGCAATTTAAAAGGATATGGTGAACAAGCAGGGTACTAGGATTAACTGCATAATTCTTTCAAAAAGCTAACGCTGACACAATGAGCTGAATTACCGCCTCCTGTGATTCAAAATTCTGACATTCATGGAGGAAAGGAAGGAAACTTGCACTTTTGTATCTTTTACATCAGTTAGTACAGAGATGAGGAGAAATTATTTTCTCTGAGGGTCGCGAGTCTTTGGAACTTTCTTTCTCAAAAGGCAGAGCTAGATAGATTCCCGATTAGCAGAGGGATGAAAGGTTATCGGGGGTAAGTGGCAACGCGGACTTGAGGTTACAATCAGATCACCGTAACCATAATAAATGGTGAAGTAGGCTCGAGGGGCCGAGTGGCCTACTTCTCCTAATTCATACGTTCATTTATAAACCGGTGGCTGAATTACATGCAACAAAGGTCCTAGAGAGTTCAAATTAATGAATGGCCAATTAATCTGCTTTTGTGATATTGACTGAGGGATGAATGTCGAGTAGCTTAATACATTTCGACTCACCTCCTACAACGCAGCTGAGCTGTATTTGGGGGAAAAAAAACTATCCTGCATGTCTGAGTTCACTTGAATAAGCAAACAATGGAATTGTAGGCTAGTAAAAACAAAAAGTTTCTCCTCGTTGGATTTTAAAGAAAGAAAACGCAGCAGGTTAGACCAGAATTGTCAGAAGAGGACTTCTACAGGACGTGGAAGCCATTCACCAATTTGTTCCAAGACCTGTTCACAGCCAGCAACCAGGAGAGTAAGGAGGGGTAGGGTGGAAGACATGGGTGGGCCACAGGATAGAGAGGTAAAGGGAAGGGAGGGAGGAAGGGTGAAGGCACGCAAAAAGAACACGAGGGACAAGCAGGATGGACAAAGCCGCACGGGACAGATCCACGGGCAAGCTAAGGCCCAAAGCAAACTGTAAATAAATTCTGGTAAATACGAGTTTTGACCATATTGGGGAATGTAAAATATGTATGCTGACTGAAGGGGGGTCACAGCCACAGTTGTAGTGAAGATACCTGCTTGTGAATACGTGTGGTGGTTTTTGGCGCGGTTTTGTAATTTATAAATTGTTGGATACAAAATCTGAAAACACAATAAAAACATTTTTGAAAAAAGACCAGAAGTAGTGCAAGAGTTCTGAATTTTGAAATATAGAGTAGCATTTCTGTTATCCAGCATTTTACCAACCGGAATTCCCTATCAACCGGAATTCTGGGGTTAGGCCTGTTTTCCTTTCTGATTGGGCTTGTCAGAGTCACTGTTAATAGCTGACGGTGGCCTGCCTTCGCTCCAGTCTCGGCCTCCTCCTGATCTGCAGCACCCCCTACCCGCCGCTTCACTCACTCCGTTTGCCCACTCCCGCACCTCCTGAGACCTCAACGCATCATCCTGGAGTTTTCCCATTGGATGCAAATGTGCCTCACAACTCGCGTTAACCGCCATATTTGATTAACTGGCCCCTCTCATTCCCAGCACATGCAGGAAAACATAGATTCTCCTTTATTTCTTCTCTTCAACCTGCAGTGAAGACTTACTTGAGCACAATTCAATTTTATTAAAATAATCAAATCATTCAAACAGACTCGCCTGCAGTGCACCACTATCGGCCCGGGTCTCTCCATCGTCTCCTGACGGACCAACTGTACAAACTGGAGGATGTTCTCTGCTGTGGTACCAGTAGGGACACCATGATCGGGCCATGCCACATAATTATAGTGAATCACCCTCTGAACTTCATCAGCCTGTGCAAAAGACACATTTGTGGAGAATTTATTACAGTGAACTGCATGAATTAAATCTAAGCAAGGCCGTGTTGTGCTCAAAATAAACTCCCACCACCCTGTAATCACTTCCCGTTTCAATTTTAATATAACATTTCAGATGTTCTCCCTGTGCCTCTCCCCGTGGCTGCGTGGGTTTCCTCCGGGCGCTCTGGTTTCCTCCCACAGTCCAAGGATATGCAGGTTAGGTGGCTTGGCCTTTCTAAATTGCCCCTCAGTGCCCCAAATTGTGCAGGTTAGCTGGAGTTACAGAGGTAGGGCGGGATGTGGGCCTGAGTGGGGTGCTCTTTCAGAGGGTCGGTGCAGACTAGATGGGCCGAATGGCCACCTTCTGCACTGTAGGGATTCTATGATGTGAACAGATGAAATTTTGTCTGCGACCTTCGCTCATGTACTCCCCTGGACCAGAGCTCCTTACTGAGAATGAAATCACAGCTGGGACCCAGCAAAGGAGAGAGAGTGAAATTAGGGGATTCAGTTCATTTAACAATATTATCATGTAAAATGTGCAATAAGCAATTCAATGCATGCTGCCAAGAAATGGGTAAAATAAGCAACCAGTGTACAGACAAGGGGCTGGATTCACCGCTAAACAACGGCAAAATCGTGTTTGGTGACGGGGCGGAGAGTCCGTTATGGCGCAATATCGGGAGCAGCGCCAGTTTTTGTATTCTCTGCCCCGTGAAAAGCTAGGAGTACACCGCGCCAATTATCCACCGCCTCAGGCTATTGCCTGAGGCCCTCCCCGCGATGCTCCGTCCCCGACCGGCCGAGTTCCCGGCGGCGTGGGACTCTCACGGTCTCACCCGACCGGGAACCTCGCGTGGCGGCTGCGGACTCAGTCCGGGGCCACCACAGTTGGGGGAGGGCCGATCCGCGGGCGGGGGGGGTGTTTCATTCGGAGCTGGGGGCACTGTGGACGGGCGGTTCGGACGCGTGAGCGACCGATGGGGACACTACATCTGCGGTCCGGGTCCGCGGGCTGAGTCCGCCATGGAGCATGGCGTGACCGCTGCAGGCCGCCGCCGTGCACATGCGCGGCCTCGGAACCGGAAGTGCTCAGGGCCGTATCGGCAGCTAGAGCTGCGAGCTCTACGCTGCCTCCCTACTAGCCCCCAGCAAAACGGGGAATCGGTGGCTGTTTTACGCCAATTTTCCTGGCGTAAAAGACCAGGGGTTTCACGCCAGAGTGGGGACTTAGTCTCCAAAACGGAGAATCCAGCCCAAGGGCTGCGATTCTACGACCGAATCGGGAGCGGCGCCTGTTTTCGGATGTTCCGCCCCTCCAAAACGGCATCATTGAGGATTACGGCGCACGCCACTGGGACGGCCTCAGGCCCTTACCTGAAGGGCCTCCCCCGATGCTCTGCCCCCGATGGGCTGAGTTCCCGACTGCTCTCAGTTTTCGTGAACACAGTGTGGCGGTTGCGGACTGTGTCCAGCGCCGCCACAGTCAGGGGGCGGGTGTCGTGCTGCTGGCCGGGGGGGGGGCTTCGGCAACGGCTGGGGGAACTGGTGGGGGGTGGGGGCCTGGGGGTCCCAGAGAGCAGGCGTTAGGGAACCAAGTGAGCCCCGGCTGAAGTGCGGTGTCCCTATGGCACGCGTGGCACCACCCCTATACCACCCCACAACACCCACACCACCCCAGACTACTCCCACCCCAGAACCCCACCACCTCCATACCGCCACTCCACCACCCCCCACCACCTCACCCGTGATCCAACCATGCATCATGTCCTGTCTCTTGCAGGATCACTTGGCGATGGGGCGGGTCCTTCTGTTCTTCCCCCACCACCCAGCATCAGTTGGGCACTTTCTGGTGCGAACCACACAATTGCAGCATGATGGAGGTAGGAAGCTCCGAGGGGGCGGACGGTCAGAAGGCGGCCCGACCCCAGGGACTTGTTGCCGTCCAGACGGGTCTCAGGCTTCTGGAAAGGGCGGTCCCATCGATGCTGGAGATGCAGACACAGAGACAGGGACTGCATGGATGGGTGTCAACAACCATCCAGCACCCGTAGGTGCAGCTGGAGGAGTCCAACCATCTGCAGAGGCAAGAGGTGGTGCTGACAATGCATGCCACCAGGCCAATACTGAACAGGTGGCATCTGCAGTGGAGGCTTTGGGGGAAACCGTATTGGCCATGGTTCAAGATGTCCAAGGCCAGGGGCACTTTGTGCGGGAGTGGCCAAGGCACAGGACAGGGCGGCCCTGTCACAGACAGCTATGTACCAGGGCCACCTGGACACTGCAGAGCTTGGCCCAGTCACAACGGGGCATGGTTGCGGGTCTCGACGGCATTGCCTGAACATTGGCTGACCTGAGCCAGTCCCAGAACGACATGGCACTGTCAATGTGCCCCATGGCTGCGAGCATTGAAACCCTGGTCGAGAAGAGAGCGAGACTCCAGGATTGGCAGCGCCAGGTGGCGGGGGAGCCCCAGGAACTCACTCCGGCCACATCCCCATCCCAAGTAGTAGCCTAGGGGCCATCGGGCACTTCAGGAGAGGAGGATGTGATGGGGCCTGTGCTGGTGACTTCTGGCAGGGGAGGTGCTAGAACATCACAGTGCCTCAAACTCCACCCCCTCTCCTGTCCCTGCGGCATCCAGTGGGCAGCAGGCAGAACAGGGTAGCATCACGCCACCTGGGACACCCGAGAGACTGCCGGGCCCGACCAGGCCTTGTCGCTCCAGAGGATGGCACCAAATGTCAGACCATAACCCGATAGTTATGTCATACGGCCCCGTGCTCAGCCGGAGTCTTCGATAACATGCCCAGTCTGGCAGGCTCTCAAAACACAGGTGCTGGCAGTACACACAAGGCCTAATGTGGCACTCCCTTTCCTTCTCCTCCTCGGCCTGTTGGGCAGCTGGCTCTCCATCCTCAACAGCTGGCTCCTGTTCTGCTGGGGCAAGCTCTGCTGCTGCAGGGCCCTTCCTAAGCAGATCCTGCTCCTACACCCTCAGTACATCCCCCAGGCCTGCAACGGCAAGGCAGATGCCAACCATTCCTAGCTGGATTCCAAAATCCATCGTCTGCAGTGGGTGAAAAGCAGACATGTTAGCATGGAGCGTACCCCCATGTCAAACCAGGTCCAACCAGCTACACGATGGCCCCGGCCTGCATTGCAGCCCCTGCCCACGCATGTCCCCCTCCCCCCTCTGCCACCCCCACATCCACTCCTGGCCTTTCCCCCTGGCACTCTGTCCTCTCGAGCACAACGGGGGCCTGTGGTCTGGCACCCGTCCCTGCCAGCAGGAGTACCAGTGGCTGGCACTACCCATGCCAGTGGTATGCTCTGCGGCCCCTGTCCGGCGCCCTCCTGTAGGATCTACTGTGGGTGGACCGCGGGATACTCCACTGGCAGGGTGGTGCCCGGCTGCAGGTGGGTGGGTTGGGGCACCCATATGGTCGGTGTCGCTCTGCGCAACCATGGGCCTTGGTGGGCAGTCAATGGGGTGTGCAGCAAGATAGCTGCCTTGCCGGCTGTGGAAATGGTTGCTCGTGCCTGTCACTCTGGACACCCAAACCCCATGGCCCACCCCCTATTCACACCATGCTACTCCCCTCCCCCCCCCCCTCCCCCCCCCCCCCCAGATCTGGCAGACACCCTCCTCCCTGACAGTCATCCCTGCCAGTGACAGGACTGGCAATCCATGGCTGCGCCTTTGGGAACATGTCCTCCGCCCACTCTCCCCCTCAGTGGCCACAGCGCCTGATTCCTGATTTTAAATACCACAAGTGAACTTTGCCGTTGGTAATTCCTCCTGGCGGAGGCAGAGCATCGTGGGAGCCCGGAGAATACCGGGGTGGGCCCGTCAGTGATAGGCCAATGGCGTTTACTGTACGTGCAGTGTAGAATGCAGTCACGCCACAATCAAGACTCATGAGCGTGACATTCGATGCGGTGCCTCGCTCCGGCCTCGATTTTCGACTGACGTGCTCTCTGTCTAATCGTGCTTCTCAATTCCGGGTTGCTGGATGGAGAACCCCACCCTCAGAATGTCTGAGGGAAGCACTGGAATTCTTTGAAGTAACTGAATCAATGGGACAAGGACAGTAACTTTTTGCAAAGTGGAGTTTGCAAAGGTGGTTACATTCTCATGTGAGACTTTCAGATGAAAGAGAAAGAAACCCTGGTGAGCACTTTATAATCTGTGTAAGTGAAAAGTCACCTCCGACCTCGCAACAGATACCAATGGTTTAAGCACCTATTTCCAGGTCACCTTTTCACCTAATCTTTAGGTTGGACATTGATGCTCGATCAATAACTCTAGAAGCGAGACTGGAAGACAATTGAAGGCTTTATTGGACTAGATATTTCCCCCAGCAGCGCAGGTACAGAATGCAGCTGCTAGGAAGACATGGGCTCTTATACTCCGCCTTAATGGGCGGAACCAGCAGGCAGGCTTCACCAATGATATTGCTGTCTCAGGAACCTCCCACACCAATGGTCTTACAGCATCAATCTGGGTACTGTAATACCCCTAATACCGACTGCCACTTTCACCCCGTTACAAAAAGAGTCGGCGGGGGTGGTGGTCTCGCGTTATACAGTGGTAGAGGTTGAGGTTATGGTGGTACCCGGTATATATTAGTACAGTGTTTTGCCTCGTCACGTCGCAACTATTTACAGTATTTATTTACATTCAAAATGAAGCAATTAGTTGGTCGGGGGCCCTGGTCGTCCTCTGCGATCGTCGCAGTTTCGGCGGTGATGCAGGCGCCGGCTCGGGCATCCGAGGCTCTGGGAGCGTGGCTTTGGCTTCTTCGGCAGCTTCATCACCCCCAGATGGGACCAGTGGGAGGACCGATCCACCTGGGAAGGGGGCGACTGTGGGGTGCGCCGGTGGAGGGAGGGTGGGCTTGGTGGTGGGGGTGTGGGTGGGGATCCAGCGGGCGCCAGGTCCCGTAGGGAGAATGTAGCCTGTCGGCCGTCGGGGTACGCCACGTAGGCGTATTGAGGGTTAGCGTGAAGGAGGTGGACCCTCTCGACCAATGGGTCCGAATTGTGCGCCCGCACGTGTTTGCGGAGCAGGAGCTGCCAGCCAGGTTGGGAGCGAGGTCCTGGAGGAGGACTTCCTAGGGAAGACAGGGAGACGTTTGTGAGGTGTTTGGTTGGTCGTGCTACACAGCAGTGATCGGATGGAGTGGAGAGCATCCGGAAGGACCTCCTGCCAGCGGGAGACTGGGAGATTCCTGGACCGTAGGGCCAGTAGGACGGGCTTCCAGACCATTCCATTCTCCCTCTCTACCTGTCCGTTACCCCGGGGGTTGTAATTGGTCGTCCTGCTCGAGGCGATGCCCTTGCTGTGCAAGAATTGACGCAATTCGTCGCTCATAACGAAGGACCCCCTATCGCTGTGTATGTAGGCGGGGAAACACAACAGTGTAAAGATACTGTGGAGGGCTTTTGTGACGGTGGCTGCGGTCATGGCGGGGCAGGGGATGGCGAATGGGAACCGGGAGTACTCGTCAATCACGCTCAGAACGTACGTGTTGCGGTTGGTGGAAGGGAGGGGCCCTTTGAAGTCCATACTGAGGCGTTCAAAGGGACGGGAAGCCTTTATCAGGTGAGCTTTCTCTGGCCTGTAGAAGTGCGGCTTGCACTCCGCGCAGATTTGGCAGTTCCTGGTGGCGTTCCTGACCTCCTCGATGGAGTAGGGCGGGTTGCGGGTCTTGATGAAATGGAAGAATCGAGTGACCCCCCGGTGGCAGAGGTCCTCGTGGAGGGCCCGGAGTCGGTCTACTTGTGCGTTGGCACATGTGCCGCGGAATAGGGCATCAGGAGGCTCGTTTAGCTTCCTGGGACGATACAAGATCTCATAGTTGTAGGTGGAAAGCTCGATCCTCCACCTTAAGACCTTATCGTTCTTTATCTTGCCCCGCTGTGCATTATCGAACATGAAAGCAACCGACCATTGGTCAGTGAGGAGAGTGAATCTCCTGCCGGTCAGGTAATGCCTCCAGTGCTGCACAGCTTCTATTATGGCCTGGGCCTCCTTTTCAACGGAGGAATGGCGGATTTCTGAAGCGTGTAGGGTGCGTGAGAAGAAGGCCACGGGTCTGCCCGCTTGGTTGAGGGTGGCCGCCAGAGCTACGTCGGACGTGTCGCTCTCGACTTGGAAGGGAAGGGATTCATCGATTGCGTGCATCGTGGCCTTTGCAATGTCCGCTTTGATGTGGCTGAAGGCCTGCCGGGCCTCTGCCGACAGGGGAAAAACCGTGGATTGAATTAGTGGGCGGGCCTTGTCTGCATAGTTGGGGACCCACTGGCCGTAATATGAAAAAAATCCCAGGCGGCGTTTCAGGGCCTTGGAGCAGTGGGGGAGGGGAAACTCCATGAGGGGGCGCGCATGCGTTCGGGATCTGGGCCTATAACTCCATCATGCACTATGGAACCGAGGATGGCTGGACGGTCGGTGCTGAACACGCATTTGTCCTTGTTGTAGGTTAGATTAAGGATTTTTACGGTATGGAGGAATTTTCGGAGGTTGGTCGCGTGGTCCTGCTGGTCGTGGCCGCAGATGGTGACGTTATCGAGGTACGGAAACGTGGCCCGCAAACCGTACCGGTCAACCATTCGGGCCATCTCCCGTTGGAAGACCGAGACTCCATTTGTGACACCTAAGGGAACCCTTAGGAAGTGGTAGAGCCGCCCATCTGCTTCGAATGCAGTGTATTTGCGATCGCTAGGGCGGATGGGGAGCTGGTGGTAGACGGATTTTAGATCCACCGTGGAAAAAACCTTGTATTGTGCAATCTGATTGACCAAATCAGATATGCGGGGGAGAGAGTACACGTCGAGCTGCGTATACCTGTTGATGGTCTGGCTATAATCGATGACCATCCTATGCTTCTCCCCGCTCTTTACAACTACAACTTGAGCTCTCCAGGGACTGTTGCTAGCCTCAATAATAACTTCCTTCAGTAACCGCTGGACTTCCGACCTAATGAAGGTCCGGTCCTGGGCACTGTACCGTCTGCTCCTGGTGGCGATGGGTTTGCAATCCGGGGTGAGGTTCGCAAAAAGGGAAGGCGGATCGACCTTGAGGGTTGCGAGGCTGCAGACAGTGAGGGGGGGTATAGGGCCGCCGAATTTAAAAGTTAAACCCTGGAGGTTACATTGGAAGTCTAACCCGAGGAGCGTGGCAGCTCAGGTGAGGGAGGAAGTAGAGGCGGAAATTTTTTAATTCCCTTCCCTGGACCGTGAGGTTCGCTACGCAGAACCCTTTGATCTCTACAGAGTGAGACCCGGAGGCCAGTGAGATTTTTTGGTTAACTGGGTGGATGGGAAGAGAACAGCGCCTTACCGTGTTGGGGTGTGTGAAGCTCTCTGTGCTCCCGGAGTCGATCAGGCAGGATGTTTTGTGCCCATTGATGAGCACAGTCGTCGTCGCGGTCGAGAGTGTTCGGGGCCAAGACTGGTCCAGGGTCACCAAGGCAAGTTGTGGCAAAAGTTGGAGGTTTTCCTCGGGCGGTGTGTGGTCATCCGAATCGGGGTCCTGAGACTCCAGCCAAGATAGCGGCGCCAATGGTAGCACATGGCAGGGAGTGTGCAAGATGGCGACGCACATCCGTCGCACGTGGTCCCTGGGGAACAAGATGGCGGCGCCCGGGGTCCGCATGTGGCTCATGGAGAGAGTTGGGGTGCCGGTCCCGGTTCGCCCCCGGAGACCGCCCGGGCCTGGCATACCGCTACGAAACGGCCCTTTTTGCCGCACCCTTTGCAGGTGGAGGAGCGGGTCGTGCAGCGCTGCCGAGGGTGCTTGGCTTGCCCACAAAAATAGCAGCGGGGCCCCCGGGGTTGCCTGGTAGTCGCGCAGCACAAGCTTGTGGGGGGATGCATCGGAGTCGGCCGCGGGGGTGGGTTCCACGCTGCCCAAGGGGCTGCCCAAGGGTCGGGAACGTACGCGCGGGCGTTTCAGGAGGCCACATCCAGGGAGCGAGCAAGGGCCCGTGCCTCCTTGAGGCCTAGTGTCTCTTTTTCTAGTAGCCGCTGGCGGATTTGGGAGGACAGCATACCAGCAACGAATGCGTCCCAGATCAAAGGTTCTGTGTGGTCGTTGGCTGAAACTTTTGGGCAGTCACAGTTCCTACCTAATACCAGGAGCGCACGGTAGAATTCCTCCAGCGATTCCCCGGGGATTTGTCGCCTCATCGCTAGCAGATGTCTGGCGTAGACCTGGTTTACTGGGTGAATATAGTGTCCTTTCAGCAGGGTCATTGTGGCCTCGAAATCGTCCGCATCCTCGATGAGGGTGTAGATCTCTGGGCTCACCCTCAAGTGGAGAACTTGCAGTTTCTGGTCCTCCGTAGGTGTAGTCGTGGCCGTCCTGAGGTACCCTATGAAGCACGCCAGCCAGTGTTTGAAGGTTGCCGCTGAATTTGCCGCGTGGGGGCTGAGTTGCAGACACCCCGTCTTGATTCGGAGCTCCATTCTTTAAAATCTAGTCCAATAAATTGATGCTCGATCAATAACTCCAGAAGCGAGATTGGAAGACAATTGAAGGCTTTATTGGACTAGATGTTTCCCCCAGCAGCGCAGGTACAGAATGCAGCTGCTAGAGAGACACAGGCTCTTATACTCCGCCTTACTGGGTGGAACCAGCAGGCAGGCTGTCTCAGGTACCTCCCACACCAATGGTCTTACAGCATCAACCTGGGTACTGTAATACCCCGAATACCTACTACCACAGACATAATTAACCAATTCCGCCAAAAGAGCTGACTCCTTTATAGCTGAATACAGTCCCATCACAGTCTGTCATTGGAGTATCAGTGAGATCTTCCCAAAGAGGAAAGTGGTTTGGGACTACTCTGAGCAGATAAATTCTATTAAAACGGAATGTAGACAAGGGAGTGAAATTAATCCTTCAGAGTAATTTCAGACCCATGACTTTGATGTATGATTAGCACTGGTCTTGCTATAAAAAGCAATAATAAGTGTAAAAACCTCTGGGACCTGATCTAAGAGTTACACAAGGTTCATTCTCGTTCAGTGCTATTCAGAGTTGCAAGCACGAAGGAGTGCTGATCCAGATATAAATCTTGTTCCAACACAAAGCTTTGTGCCTCAATAGTATAGGAAGACAGTATTCAAAAGGTTTTAGAATTGATACCAACAACCATCTATCAGTCATCTCCCTCGTCTTCATTGAGGAGGCTGCACTTGCTGGGGTTTGGTACTAATTGGGCAGGATTCTCCGTCGGCTCACGCCGGACTCGCGAAACGTGATTGGGTGGAGAATCGGTTCCGACGCCGAAATCGTGGTGGGTGCTGATTTCACGCCAAATCGCAATTCTCCATCACAGCGGCATCAATGCGTTCCAGAACGCACGTGCAGTAAACACCATTTGCATATCATTAGCGGGCCCGACCTGGTATTCTCCAGGCCTCTGCGATTCTCCGCAACCGATGGGCCAAATTACCGACAGCGAGTTTCACTTGTGCTTTTAAAAATCATGAAACCAGAGTTATGGCTGCTGAGGGAGAGAGAGGGTGTACGGAAAGTGTCCAACATCGCCATAGTTTGCTGAAAGTTGTGCCGATGGCCGGGGGAGTAGTGGGGAGTGGCCAGGAGGTGGGCTGTGGGGTCGGGATGGATTGGCATAAGACATAGGAGTGGAAGTAAGGCCATTCGGCCCATCGAGTCCACTCCACCGAATGGAGCACCTTTGCCACGGCCTGCCAGGCAGGCATGCAACTGCGCATGCCGCTGACTGCCCACTGTGAACTTAGGGCCACGGGTTGTATGGGTGTCCCTCCAGAGCACTCCCCTAGGTGCCATCTGGCCCCAGCCCACCCATCAGCTGAATGGGCACGCTCCAGTGCAACCAGTGCCATCTTGTTAGCTGGGATAAGTGTGTGTGGGGAGTGTAATGTGTATACACGGCTGCAGCTTGTCAGCCCGAGTGTCGATCACAGATCTGGAGAATCCCGCATTGTTCTTCATTGGAATTGATTGTGTTCCACGCGGCACTGTACTAGCCCCTCCACAGTCGCTGATCAGTCCAGCTTCGGCCCCAGTTTTGCTGTCTTGAAAGTCAACGAATCCTGCTCCGGCGTCAACACGATGGCCGGGATTCTCCGATCGCCGAAATCGTGTTCGGCCATCAGCCGGAGAATCCCCATTGCGCTGAAATCAGGGGGAAAACAGCTTTTGCGATGCTCCGCCCTCTCAAAATGGGTGGAATATGCTGCAAACCGTCTCAGGATGTCACCTGAGGCCCTCCCCTGATACTCCGCCCTCAATGGGCCGAGTTCCCGACGGCGCGGACCACTTATGGTATTTATTTCCGTGGTCCCCTCGTGGCGGCTGCGGACTGCGTCATGCCGCCACAGTTGGGGGGGGGGGGATGGGCGGAGATGTGCCACTGGCCAGGGGGGCTTTGGGGGGTGGCAAAGGGGGTTACTGGGGGACATTATTTGGCAGGCATGCGGCCGGCGCTTTGTTTCACGGCATGGTGGCCACATGCCACCGCCGTATGCATGCGCTGCCATGGACCCGGCCCTAACCTCAGATAAAGCCAGGAGCTTTATGCTGCACGGCTGCTAGCCCCCCACTGGTCAGAGGATCGGTGCAGCTGTTGCGCCATTTTTTCTGGCGTATAACACCACTCTTCTCAAGCTGGCATCAACGCTTAGTCTGGAAATCCGAGAATCCAGCCCTTCGTCTCAGGAACGAAGAATCCAGCCCATTGTCTCTCAGATCCACAGGAAAGGAGGCCATTTAAATGCCCCCTGCTACTGTCCTCTCTGACCTGAGCTAAAATGGCTCAGACCAGAGTGGAACCTGGTCTAAGGCTCCGCACCTGCCTCAATAAAATTGCCAATAAGCTCCCTTGAAGGGGGAAATTGGGATGGTGTTGGTTGCAGACTCTGTTAAAGATGGCTTTGTAGTCTTCTGTATGTTAACTGTAAGTCTTTAGTAGCGACTTATATACTATATGCATATGTACAGTAAAGGGTACAGGCATGGAACTATCGCCATCCTAGATCTTATCACGTGTCTGGCCAACACCACACTGACCCTAGGTCTAGGTCATGTGCCTTCTTACATCATTCTGTGTCCACACTGTACACAATCCCAAATGAATCCAATATATAGGGGCGGCACAGTGACACAGTGGTTAGCATTGCTGCCTCACATAGCCAGGGACCCAGATTCGATTCCGACCTCAGGTGACTGTCTGTGCGGAGTCTGCACGTTCTCCCCTTGTCTGTGTGGGTTTCCTCCCAGTGCTCCGGTTTCCTCCCACAGTGCAAAGATGTGCAGGTTAGGTGGATTGGCCATGATAAATTGCCCCTTAGTGTCCAGAGGTTGGGTGTGTTTACGGGAGTAGAGCGGGTGAGTGGGTCTGGGTGGTGTGCTCTTTCAGAGGGTTGGTGCAGACTCGATGGGCCAAATGGCCTCCTTCAGCACTGTACAGATTCTGTGATGCTATGTTATACCAGACCCTTGTACTACAGAAATAACTGCTGATCTGGACAAGTAACACATCACCATCTCTTTCACACTGACAGAGGAATGGATTTACAGGAAAGCAGGTACTGAATGGCTTACATAGCTGACATTGAATTCCCTGATGATCCATTCAGACTGACGTGACTCCTCTGACTGATTAGGCTGCTCAGATTCAAAAACCATTTCAACAGTGATGTCTCCATAACCAATAGGCTGTTCGTTAAAAGGCCAATAATGGTCACATTTTACCTGCCCAAAAAAAAACTCAAGTTATTGATGTCACTTTTTTATTAGTGCAGTTAACATATTTGTCAAAATTGCAAAGAGGTTGGAGTAAGGACATGTGTCTGGATGATATGGGGTTTTTGTTTGGCCACATCTTGCATACCCTGTACAGTTTTGGTCCCCTTAGCTAAGGAAGGATATACTTACCTGACAGGACATGCAACAAAGTTCACTAGGATGAGAGAGCTGTCCTGTGAGGAGACACTGTGCAGAATGGCCCTCCACTCTAGGGGGTTTAGAAGAATGAGAGGTTATTTCTCTCATGTAAAATTCTTAGCAGGCACGGTGAATGCTGGAAACTGTTTACCGTGTCTGAAGGTTCTAAAACTAGGAACTATTGGGGACTCCGATAAGGGGAAAATTCTCCATTGAGTGGATTGTGAATCTTTAGAATTCTCTATCCCAGTGACTGTGGGAGCTCAGTCAATGAGTGTTTATAAGGTTGGTTTTAATAGAATGTTGGCCATTAAGGGAATTGAGGGATATGGGGATAAGGCAGGAAAGTGCAGATGATATATAAGTTCTGCTGTTGAATGGTGGAGCAGGCTCGAGGGGCCATGTGACTTACTCCCGCTTCTTATGTGTGTTCCTTACGATTGCTGGTTTGTGTATTGTCATATGTCTATCAGGTATATTCTTACAAACACACAATTTCCTTCAATCCCTCTGTGGGGGATTTAAAGATGAAAATTTTAAATTTACAGCATTGGGGGATCAACAAACAAAGACTAGAGTGATGGGTGAGCAAAAATTAGTGCGCAATAGGGTACAGAGAACAGAGCCTCTACTCAGTAACTCCCTGTGCAGGGGAACTAGGAAATTAATCTTCCACAACAAGTGGGCTATGTTATGCATCTGCTGCCTGGGGTATACGTATGCACTATTATAAAGACAGGGTAACATACAATTTTTATAATGAAAACAGAAATTACGATAGCTACAGTGATCATAACTGTGAGTAGTCCAGGCCATTGAAGCTTTGCTTTTTGTTAGTGTATTTAACCTACCCGTCTCCTCTCAGTACACTGGGTAAGCATAACGATTATGCACGATTTCTGCTGCATTATCATCTTCCAAAAATCATTTCTTGTCTCTGCCAAGGGCCCTTGCGTAGCAATGTACTCACGTGCTGAGTTAAACCCCTGTGGAAAGGAAATCACATTTATCCTCTGTTTCAGGAGCAATGGGTGACATTGTTAAAGGTTGATGCAGCAAACAATACCGGTTATGGGGATCCTGGAATACTCTGTGATGTTAACCAGAATCACAGAATGTTTGCAGTGCACAGGAAGGCTGGGTTAAAAAATAAACTTATCCTCGCCATCCTCCACAATTCCACGAGTTCAACTGAACTTTCCATTCTCCTGTACTTTAACTCAGCCCTTTTGTTGGCCATCTTCTCCTAGTTATTCTTCAACTGTCTTTTCCACTTGGCCTTGCTAGGTGATAAGTGACCCCTTACCACAAACCCTTTGGAATACTTGCTCCCCGATTTTAAAATGGACCTCCTCAGATTCTGAGAATCCTGTTGGCTTAGCAAGTTCATTCATCCAAACAGCTGAGTCACACTGGCCAAACAAGAAGATCGGGCCTCTTGTTCCAGTTAGTTGAAGGCAGCCAAGGCTGTACAGGGTTGTCCAAGGGGGAAAAAAAAAATCAGTCAGCATCCCCAATCCTGACCATCATAGAATCATAGATTCCCTACAGTGCAGACGGACGCCATTCAGCCCATCGAGTCTGCGCCAACCCTCCGAAAGAGCACCCTATCTTGGTCCACCCCCACCCCATCCCAGTAACCTTTTTGGACACTCAGGGACAATTTAGCGTGGCCAATCCATCTAACCTGCACATTTTTGGACGGTGGGAGGAAACCGGAGCACCCGGAGGAAACCCACGCAGACACGGGGAGAACGTGCAAACTCCACCATGACAGTCACCCAAGGCTGGAATTGAACCCGGGTCCCTGGCGCTGTGAGGCAGCAGTGCTAACCACCGTGCCGCCCTGTTGGACATGAACGTGTGCTTTTTGTGGAAGGATTGGATCACCTCTGGGGTGTTGTGCACACAGTCGATGAGCCTGATGACACCTTGTGAAGGTTCATCAGGCATGGAAAATGGCTACTGGATTGGACTTGACAGCGATGGGACTATATCCCAGCCAAGAGACTACACCTACATGTTAGGAGGAGGAATTTAAAAAGAAAGGAAAAAATCAACAAATAATCTTTACGATGTAAACACTTGTGCTCAAGAGGCAAGTGGACATTTTGAAAATTACAATTGAATTCTGAAACCTGCCTCCATTTCCCCAAGGCACGTGACTTGACAGGAACACTAGATCTAGCAAATCTATATCATAGCATTCATCAGCCTGCAGGTCAAATTGAAGAAGTAAGGAGCATGCAGTCGCTTATGTGAACGTTTTGACAGCGGCCCCTATTCAGATAAATGAATGATTTGAATAAGTGTTTGCACATTAATTCCACTGTTTTAGTACACTGAACCTGATATCAAGAACAATTGAACAATTTATATACTGTATACAAAGCATGTTGTTGGACAGGTTTAGCATTTGAGTTAAATACCATCTGCTGCACGAGTGGGAGTTAATCGATTGGAGATCCGCTTGTTTGTAGCTGCTCAAAGAATGATGAGACGGCGCCAGGGCTTCCGTATGATCCTTCTCGCTTTACAAAACCAACAGGGTCACACTATTTCCCAGTGGGATCGGGGGCACCAGTTGTCATGTCAGTAACTCCTTACTGAACCAATTCCATTCCACCTAGAAATCCACTGAACCTGAACGAAGAGCGTCATTAAAAGCTTTCTGTGCCATGCCAATTACTCACAGGGACATAGTTAGCATTGATGTAGTCCAAGCCCTCTTCACTGTGCATTGAAGTTAGTTTCACTCGGCTGAAGTCATCTGTGGAGATAATGGCATCAACATAAAGACATTGCACGCCTTTGATACGTTGGGGGACAATACACCTCCAGTCTCGATTTAGTTAAAAGGAAAGGTAACGCTTTAAATGTACTCTGGCGTTTATGTGACTGAGATATGCAATAAGTTGACAAGAATTTCTTCTGCACCACTTGGGTTACTGTTGGTGGAATGTTAATCAATAATCTGAATGCCAACAGCTATACATTTGAGGTGCAAATGTGCAGATTAAGATCATAGAAATTGGGCCTCGTTTCTATAAGTAATTGTCAACTTTTCTTGATAATTGTTTTACGGATACAAAGGAACAACCGTTTTTGGTAACTGGCGTCACTCTCAGATCAAGTAAAACACAGCATTCTGAGTGTACTGCTCTGTTGGCTTCACTACCGAGTAAATCTAGAGGGTCTTTGGATACATTACCCTTTAGAACATAAGAATATAAAGAGGAATGGAAAACAGAATTT